>NC_137586.1:56164520-56807838 GCF_963210335.1 Falco punctatus | reverse complement strand
GGAACTAAACAAACATTATGAGGTAGAAAGTTTGCATGGGTAAGAAACATTTTTATCACTTTTATTTCCCTTGCTTGACTTCTCAGTATAAATTTGAATGTTCCTGCTTTATCTTGTTTTTTAAAGCTTCATAAAGAGTATCTGATAATTCCTTGTTTATTTTTAACATTATTAATCTCAACTTAAGTGACTGCATCCATTTGTCTGGTCTGACTTAACCATTGAATTATAGGTGAAATCTAAGGCAGCTTTTTTCTTTTAATCTGTTACCTTGGCAGTTGTGTAATATCTTACTAACTTCTCATTGCAGCCGATCAGATGACGATTCCGGGTCAGCATCAGGCTCTGGATCTGGTTCAAGCTCTGGAAGCAGTAGTGACAGAAGCAGCAGCCAGTCAGGCAGCAGTGACTCTGACTCTGGTTCAGAGTCAGGCACTCAGTCAGAATCAGAGTCTGACACATCTAGAGAGAAGAAACAAATTCAAGCTAAACCACCAAAAGTTGATGGATCTGAGGTAAACAGAATATATAAATGAACCCTTCGTGGGGGAAAAAATATTAGAACAATATTTCTGTGCAGTTAGTTTCAAGAACAGTTTTCATTTAAAACCCCCAAAAAATAGTTAGTGAAGTGTTTTTGATTAGATTTTAACTTGCTTGGCTTAGTGAATGCACGTGCTTAGGTGTTTTAAACATGGAGCTAAGTTTATCACGGGTAAGTGCTTGAACTGACACTTATAAAATCCTAACATTTGTAAGTATTTTGAGTTAAATGCTTACCTAAATTGCATTGTGCAGAAGCATACACTAATTTACTGAAACTTCTGGAAGACAAAAAGCACGCATAGTGTTTTTATTTCTGAAATTCAACTTCTTATGTTGTTTCTCTAATGCTTAATTTCAATAAATGTATCAATAAATGATTGTGTAAAATTTCAAGCTTACATACAGTTGGCTTCTTTTGTCAGTAAATCAGCTAAAATCAGGAAAAAGTGATGTTTAGAAATCTGTTATATCCAGTAGGCCAAAATTACCTGCACTCTCCTGTGTTGCATGAATTTAGCTGGAGTGGCAGACCATTTTTATGGAAGTGTGCTATTTCAGCTAGGGTAGAGTTAATTTTCTTCTTAGTGTCTGGTGCAGTGCTGTGCTTTGGATTTGTTGATAACACACTGATGTTTTTACTTTTTGCTAGGTGATGTTTATACCAAGTCCAGGACTTTTTAGTTTCTCAGGCCCTGCCAGCGAGAGGGCTGGAGGGGCACGGGAAATTGGGAGGGGACACAGCCAGGACAGCTGACCTGAACTGGCCAAAAGGGATATTCCATACCATGGGACATCATGCTCAGTATATAAACGGGGTGGTGGTGGTGGGGAGTTGGCTGTGGCCTGCGGATTGCTGCCCAGGAACTGTCTGGGTACTGATCAGTGGGTGGTGAGCAATTGTATTGTGCAGCACTTGTTTTTTTTTCTCTCTTCCCTTTGAATTTCATTCCTCTCCCCTTCTCCCTCCTTTTGATTATAATTGTTATTAAGGTTATTGTTGTTTTTATTTTATTTCAATTATTTAATTGCTCTTATCTCAACCCTCGAGTTTCACATTCCTTCCTGATTGTCTTCCCCATCCCTCTTAGGGGGCAGGGAGTGAGTGAGCCACTGTGTGTTTCTTAGTTACTGGCTGGGGTTAAACCACAAAGTTAGTCATACATTAGTTACCACAAAAATTGAAGATCATTAAGGAATCTCTGCCATATTTTTGTTCATGTACTTCAGTATTACTGTATGAAACAAAAACATACCAGCACGGTGGTCTGATTGGGTTTTTCTGGGTCAGTTTAAAAATCTACTTCATAAATGTTTTACCTTAACAATACCTGCTGTTGTTAAACATGATGTAGAAATTGTCATGGTAATTATTATATAACATTCTGTCCTGCAGAAATCTTAAAAAGCTATCTGATATTTGTGCATGCAGTATTGATTTGTAGTGATAATGTAATTGATAAAATCAATATCAGTGATGCTAACTCAGGAAAAGTAAATATGTAGTAAATTTGAGACACTTCCACTATGTTAACTGACCCTTGCATCACTATTCCTTTTTAGTTCTGGAAGTCTAGTCCAAGTATACTTGCTGTGCAAAGATCGGCAGTACTGAAGAAACAACAGCAACAACAAAAGACAGCCTCATCAGACAGTGGTTCAGAAGAGGTGAATAACATAATTTAGACTTAAGATGTGAATATGCTCTTCTCATTGGCTCATATGTTAGAATAAAATGATGCACTGCCGAGTTGCATTGCCTAAGTGTGTAAAGTCTGTGTTTAGTCTATAAAATTAACGTCAAATAACTGACATTTTTATATGAAAAGTAAAAATAACTTTAGTTACTTATCTTCAAGTGAGTTGTGCCAAAATTGTAGCACCTTCAGGTATGTGATATTTTTAGGTAGATACTCTGTGAGGTATGGACAAAATTTTCAAGCCACACAGTACTGACTTACATTGTATTTTTGGCTTCTTCAGTTTGGTAAAGACAGTTAAAAATGCTATTAAGATTTTTTTAACTTGTTTCTGTATAAAGGTAGCTGCTGTGGTTTTCAAAAATCCTGTGTGGAGCAGAAAACTACATTTTTGCAGATTTGTAACAGTTACTACAAAAGAATTTTCATGGTTTAAGAATGACATGTGTATTTTAGGTATTTTAAAACCTGCATTACAGACTAAGGAAATGTTGACTTTGTGCAGTAGGAAGATCTTTTAAGGACACTAGTGACTATGAAATGGATTTTATTTATAAAGCAGTTTGGTTTTTTTTCCCATTACAAAATCTGTGTAGTGTAGTCATACTCCTTTGGTTGGATTTCTGATTTTTGTCTCGTTTAGCAGCTCATCATTAAAACTTAAACACTGAGGTTAATCACTTATCATTAAAACATTAATTTACAGCTGTTGTTTAAGTACTGCTTCTGAAAGATTTTTTCAGCATAAAACTTAATCTAAATTTAAACTTAATCCCAATGAGATTGGTTTTAGGAAATCTAATTTTAAGAGGGTTTTTTCTTTGAGCACAGAGAAAGAAGAAACATTCTATTCTCAAAGTTTTCTTAAACTGGTGTTTAAATGTGAAAGCATATGGAAGGTGAGAAAGCCCCTGAGGGTGGGATATTTTATTAGGATATTGATAGAGCCATCACCTTGATTAACTTGGCACAACTTAAATCATGACTGTTTTTATGTAGGCACAATGGCGTTTTTTTAAGACTTTTTTTTTGTGATGTTCTCTAGAGCTGTGCTAGCACAATGTATTCATAGATGAATAAATACAAAAACAACAGCAGTATTTATCTCATTCTGCATTAACAGCTACATTGTGGGGGATGAAGAGGGTAAAACATGAGCAATATGCCTCCAATTTGAAAGTGGGAGCTGATTTACCTTTTAGTGTAAGAAGTACTTCATTCTTTTTGTGATAATGAATTGTTGGGTTTTTTTCATCACCTCCAGGACTCATCAAGTAGTGAAGATTCTCCAGATGACTCATCCAGTGAAACCAAGAAGAAAAAACATAAAGAGTAAGATACTTTCCCAAGTAATACCACAAAATTTTTTCATCATAGTGACATATGCTTATAATACGTGCTTCATTTCTCCAGATATGAAAAGTTCAAGTTCCTTTTTAAATTCATCTTGATCTCGTATTCCTAATTTTTGAAATGTGTTGGGATGTTTAAAATAAACTCTCAAAGGAACACCTATATCATTAATTTCTGAGCAAAAGTCTGCAGTATTGTTCAAAAACATTCATCATAAATTCATAGAATGGTTTGGGTTGGAAGAGACCTTAAACATCATCTAGTTCCAACCCCCCTTCCACAGCGAGGGACACCTTTCACTAGACCAGGTTGCTCAAACAGCCCCATCCAATCTGACCTCCAGCACTTCCAGGGATGGGGTATCCACAACTTCTCTGGGCAACCTGTTCCAGTGCCTCACAACCTTTACAGTAAAGAATTTTTTCCTAATGTCTAATCTAAATCTACCCTCTTAATTTAAAACTATTACCTGTTGTCCTGTTGCTACAGGCTCTACTAAAAAGTCATCGGTGTTTTTATTTTTAAAAGACTTTGTTGCAGTTTATTTTTGAGCTGAAGGCCCTCCCTAAAAGTTCTTGTAGAAATCGGAAACCATTTAAGTAGGTTGTCGTACAACAAATTTAAATCAGAATCCCTTAGATAATGCCAAATTATTTTGGGTGGGGTTTTTTTGCTTTTTTTCCCCCCTTGGACATAGTAATTAACTTTATTTACTAACAAAGAACTGCAAATAAACTCCTTCTAAATGATAAATCAAAAGGTTTGTGAAAAGGATTATATGTTGTTATTGTGGCAGTGAGAGTCAATGACCAGTGTTTTTGTGAGTGGTGTGTAGAAATTGATCAGTTCTATCATTCATTTTTTCCAAGTTCATGAATCACCTCCAGTGTTCAGGGTTGTCAATATATCTTAAAGAAATGGTAGATAACAAAAAAGAAAAAGGTGGGGGTGCAAAAGAAAAAAGTGCTATGCAAAGTGGTACTTTGCTAGCAATGAGCTGTTAATCAGAGTCTTTTGTTAAGAATTTGATTGCATCTAATAGCATACTCCATTACAGGAAGATATTTAAGTCTAGGAATCCATAACCAAAGTACTTCATATATCCAGTGCATGAATTTTTGTCCTATGGCTCTTCTGAACAAGTATGTCTGCAGTTGTTACCTGACATGCAATTCAGAGATTGCTCAATATGTAACTTGGTACATGATCAAGCCTTAGAGGCTGGTGCTTTATATCTGTTTTTCGTATTTCCAAATTAATACAGGTGATGGATTTATGTTAGTATTTTTTTAATTTACTGTTTGCAGAAGAATTATATTAGTAAGATGTTCTGTACCATTGGCCACGTGCTGTCAGTTTTGGATGACTGGAACAATGGAAATGTTGTTTCCTCCATGACCCAATGTCCTGAAAGACAGAAAAGAGAGAAGAAGAGAGGAATCAAAGCAATGTTTCCTAGACCTTCTGATTGTAAATTTAAGGAATAGATTTCTTGGTAATATTCCAGCTTTGAATATTACTACTGCTCTGCTGCCTTGGTCACCCAGACCTAAACCTGGTGTTAGTATAAAGACTTACAGATGTTTCAGTAACGCATACCAGACTTTTTTTTTTTCCCTTTCTTTTTTGTGAAGCTATTAAGTTTGCCTATATAAAGTCAGAATTTGAGGCAAGATACTGTTCATCAGTGGTTATATCTTTCCTGTTGCAAAGTAGAAGATCTCAGTGAAGCAGGAACAAGGAGATCCTGCTGCTCAGTCACAAGTGTCTTACTCATAGTACCTTGCCTGGTTGTGAAACACTGATTTTGGAGCTTAGTGGGAGGGAGCTGTTGGGAGCCAGTGCCACTCACAGGTTGCTGTAACTCAAGTTTTTCTGGACGTTTGTCAATTCTGCGTCTATTGTTTTTTGTTTCCTATGCCAAAGTTGCTGGCTCTTCACATGGGCCACAGGGCCTATAGGCATTAGACAACATGGGTCTCTCCAGAATATAACATGACAGGGCTTTATGATATGATCATGTGTAAGTTCTGATAAATATGTATCTTTCAAGTTAGACTTGTTAAATGCTTTGGTTTCTTAATGTCCTATTAACTGATTTCTTCATGCTGAAATTTAAATAGCAATCCAGGTTTTTGGGTTTTTTTTTGATTTGAAATCTACCTCTTGATAACAGAAAACTTTGTCCAACTCCCTTTGAAGCCATTGGGCATTTTTATTTATCTGTTATTCATTGATGACAGTTTTCTATATCATCAACTAAAATAACTTTTACAAGATTTTTATTTCTGTGAATGTTGAAATCACAGCAGATATGCTGTGGATGAATAGCTGATTTGGAAACAAACAAACAACAATGTACGTTACTCTTTTGTCTTTCAATATGTACAGTGAAGACTGGCAAATGTCGGGATCAGGGTCAGTATCGGGAACTGGTTCCGATTCTGAATCAGAGGAAGATAGGGACAAAAGCAGTTGTGAAGAGAGTGAATCTGACTATGAGCCAAAAAACAAGGTCAAAAGCCGTAAACCTCCAAGCAGGTAAGAAGTCATGCATTTGGATCCTCTGGTACTATTTCTAATAAGCAATTGAGTATTTACTATCACTATATATGTGATTGAAAATATCAATGCTTATTAAAAAGAATAGTTTTTTTTAAAGCTACATAAGGTGTTAATTTAGTGATGCTTTCTCATGAATACCTTTTCCTGTCTGCTTTAACTGAAAGCGGAGTAACTGAGCATTCATGAAATATATGTATTCAGAAAGCAATACAGAAGATATAGTTGTCCCTGTTGAAACATCATTGTTGTGTCATACTTGTTGTGTCTTAAAGAATTAAGCCAAAAAGTGGGAAAAAGAATGCAGGACCAAAAAAGAGGCAACTTGATTCATCAGAGGATGATGAGGAGGAAGAGGAGGAGGATGATGATGATGATGATGATTATGATAAGAGGGGAGCTCGTCGCCAGGCAACAGTCAATATTAGTTACAAAGAAGCTGAAGAAACCAAGACAGATTCTGATGATTTGCTGGAAGTTTGTGGAGAAGATGTCCCACAACCTGAAGAAGATGAATTTGAAACTATAGAGAAGTTCATGGATAGTCGAGTTGGCCGAAAAGGAGGTTCTTTTTTTTAATTTTTCTTTTTTTTTTTTTTTTTGTGTGTGTTCTTAAGATCCTGGAGTGCATTATAGTGCAACATCAGCAAATGTTCTCAGCTGTAGGTAACCTGTGAGGTTTATAAACAGCAATACTTCTAAAATTACCAAAAAGTCATCTTGTTTCATCTTTCATATTAATAAGGATGTTCCTTTCTAAAGTCCCTTCTAAGTGTTGTAAAGTAGAATGTAGAATTGCATACCCAAGTAGAAAATAAAAATTAAGTGGAAGATAGATCTGTATTGCATAAATGCATACCATATTGTTACGGCACTGTTTGCACAGTTTAATGATACTTTATTGGTATAAAATACAGTGGCGTGGAGAAGGTGGACTAGATAGGAGAGCTGACTAGTAACCTGAACCTTGAAAGATGGTGGTGTCAAGGCTGGGCCACTGAGATTATGATTTCAGTTACTGCTTTACAGATTGTCTCAGACAGTGCAATGACTACAAAATGCATTTAACATTTCAGTGGTGCATTTGCATGTGAACTCTTAAAAGTAGTTTGTGAATAGCGGTAGGCATGTCATATTTCCAGTAGCAATGGGATGCAGTGTCTAGCAGTTCTGCTTATGGGTTTGAGTCTGCAAATGAGGATTCTAATGAGAAAAATAAACACACTTAAAAAACCCCACCCAAACGGTATGCCCCTTGCACTTCAGAGCTACCCTTCCTCATTATTTATACCTAATGTCTAAACATTCTGACCCATCTCAGAACTTGTGCTCTTCTTCCTCTCAACTTTCTTCTCCATGCTGTCCTGAATTCTAGTGTATCCTGCTCCAATACGTAGTGTGTTGTGGTCAGAGTCTTTGGAACTGAGCTTCCTGCCCAGATGGTGTTGTTTTTGCTGTCTTTTGCTGTTGCCGCTCTCAGTGGCTTTATCTGCCCCCAGCAGCTTGCTGGGCTCATTTTCTTACCTGGCTGTCCTCACAGAAATGAGCCTGTTTCCCACTGCTAGTATGCTTCAGCTGTGATACAGGCTGCACTTAATTAACTTTTTTTCTGGTTAATATAACAAAGGCAGAAAAAGTAGTAAAACATGTATAGGAAGAAATATATTTGTAGTATCCCTAGTAGTAAGTTATTGATGTGTCAAGACTGACCAAGCATAATGTCAGATGTCTTTTGTATGCTCAGAGATGAGAGTAATGCAACAGAAGACAACAAGCACCATTAGTGGATCATTTCCTGGTGATGACTTTAAAAACTAGAAATGCAACCAGAGTTCTCATGTGGAAGGATAAGATCTTGTATATTAGGTGCAGAAGCTTTGGTTGCTTTTTCTCATTCTCTTTAAACTACTTATGCATGTGTTAACATATCTACATAACTGCTCAAATAAGAGTAATGACAAGAGATCTGTAGACAGTAGTCAAAAGTAGCAGTAATTGCTTTCTACACTACATTTCTTACTGGTTAACTTCTAACAATGCACACTTAATTAAGGCTTACGATGTTGTTTCTTTCTCAGCCACGGGTGCTGCAACTACCATCTATGCAGTTGAGGCAGATGGTGACCCAAATGCTGGGTTTGAAAAGTCAAAGGAGCCAGGAGAAATACAGTATCTTATTAAATGGAAAGGTTGGTCACATATCCATAACACTTGGGAAACTGAGGAAACTCTGAAGCAACAAAATGTTAAAGGAATGAAGAAGCTGGACAACTATAAGAAAAAGGATCAGGAAACAAAACGATGGTGAATATTTTTATGTAGACTTCCATGTTACTTAGTTTGTAACAATGTAGGTGTTCTGTTGTGTTTCTGAGACCTGTTACCTGTTTTTGAGGGCATAATTTCAAGCCTCTACGCAACAGTAAGACAAAAGCTTTAAAAGTTGAAGCTTCCTTAAATTGTTCATCTAAGATAATAGTCTGAACCTGAGTTTAGTGTGTGTTATAAATGGAGTTTTGTCAAGATGGGTAGTGTTTAAATAATAAATTTTACCTTTTACTAATTTTGTTGTTACAGTTTGATCAGAGTTCTTCAGGAACTGCTGCAGAGGTGAATGTTTTCTTGATGCATTAGCCATTTGAGATTACTTTGAAGAATTCAGTTTTCTTGGCTTAAACCTGAGGTTCAAGCCTGAGAACAAAAGCCTGAAGAAACTCATACATTTTAAAGTCACCTTTTCAGTGTTCAGTTTTATTAGTATGTTTAGTATAATCAATGCATACTGGTGGAATTTTTAGCAACTTAATTATAGGGATTCTAATAGTGAGCCACGCTGAATACTGTTCCATGAAAAATTTCTGTAAAGTGCACTACTTATTGTTGAGAATAGGTATGCTGAATTAGCTGTATGATTAGTACTACCTGTAGCCGTAGTAATTGTGTCTCTTGATAAGCATTCTCAGTCATTTACGATGAAGAACCTAGGCCAGATTCAACAATTTTATAGTAGGAATTTCTATGTTGTCCCTTAAAAGAAGCTCTCTAAGCAACATTCTTGTGATGCTTACATTTGGAGCTTTAGAGTTGCCAAATTTTCTTAATTTTAGAACTATAAAGTGTAGTAAGTGTTGTAAATTAATTCCCATTACAGGCTGAAAAATGCTTCTCCAGAAGATGTGGAATATTATAACTGCCAGCAGGAGCTTACAGATGATCTCCATAAACAGTATCAGATAGTGGAAAGAATAATTGGTATGTTACAAACTTGCAGACAGAAAACTGTTGAGAATTCTGCATGTTCACTGCTTGTATGTTGCATTTGTTTGGAATGTAAGTATCACTAACTTTTCAGTCTAAAACAAAACTTCAGGTAAAGAGAAAAGATGTTGGGTCTGAGCTATGCAGCTAGCTTATGTTGTCTTATTACCCAAAATGAGTGTGTTCATAAGATACAGAAGTAAAATGCTGATCAGACATCTCTGGTGCGTTTCTGCAGCTCATTCAAATCAGAAATCAGCAGCTGGTTATCCAGACTACTATTGTAAATGGCAAGGTCTGCCTTATTCAGAATGTAGCTGGGAAGATGGTGCTCTCATTGCCAAAAAGTTTCAGGCACGCATTGATGAGTACTTTAGCAGAAATCAGTCCAAGACCACTCCCTTTAAGGATTGCAAGGTGAGTATGTAATTTGCAATGGATTTAAAATGAGTTGTACCGTGTCTGGCTGGGATGGAGTTTATTTTCTTCATAGCAGCCTGTATTTTACATTTCCGACCTAAACAGTGTTGGCAACACGTGAGATATTCCATGCCATTTAATTCAATGCTCAGCAATAAAACTGGGTGGGCTGAGCAGGGGGTTTGAAGGTGGCTGTTGCTTGGACACTTGCTGGTCATCAGTCTGCTGGTAAATTAACGTGTCAGTCCCTTTCTGTCACTTTTGTGTTGGTTTTTTTTTTTTTTTTTGGTTGTGGGGTTTTGTTTTGATTGGTTGGGTTTTTTACTTCACCCAATAGGCTGTTTATTTTGACCCACAAGTTTTTCTCACTTTCACTCTGTCAGTTCTCTCCCGTGTCCCACTGGGATGGGGAGTGAGTAAGCAACTGGACGGCAGCTTAGCTGCTGGCCAGATTCAAGCCACCACATCAGTAGTGATAGTTAAAATGTGAAAGTCTTATATGAATTCAGAGAGGTGATACATATTATGAAATATTTTTTGAAGGTTGTTCAGAATATTAATAAATATATATAGTAATATATATGGAAAATATCACTACTAAGAGTAGGTTTTTGTATATACCAGTCCCCTACATTTTTACTGGCTTTCAAAGATGGGCTTGTTTAGTATGGTAGTTTATTTTAAAAGTAAAGTCTTGAGTGAGGCAATGTCACTCCTATTATGAAATTTATATTAGCAATCAAACTAATTTCAACTTGGAAATTGCTTGTGTTTTTATATGGCCTAGTTTTCGTTGATTCGTGAAGAGTAGACTTGTGACCCAGCAGATCCCTACTGCTTTTTTTTTCTGTAGGAAGACATTTTGGTAACTTCAGTCAGTAGTAGGACTGATGATCAATTTGCTTCTGACAGGTTCTAAAACAGAGGCCAAGGTTTGTTGCATTAAAGAAGCAACCATCCTACATTGGAGGACATGAAGGTTTGGAGTTAAGAGATTATCAGTTAAATGGTTTGAATTGGCTTGCTCACTCATGGTGCAAGTAAGTACAGTCTGAAATAAGTTTTTCTGTGTGTAAACTGTAAGTATTTGTAAAAGTTTGAAATAGATTTTTCTGTATTTTGCTTTGAAGGTAGAGGGTTTCATAAAGTAAGCTCAAAGTAGAGGTCTGAGGGGAGTGCTTTTGGTCTAAGTAGTACCAAAGCTTATAATTTCGTGGCTGTTCTCAAAAAACAGCTAAGCTTTTTGTTGCTTTGCTTTCAATTTCATGTAGAGGTAAGTCATATTTTTGAACAACAAACCTAAAAACATTCAGGCCAGAAAATCCAAAGCAAACTCTTCTGAAATGTCAACGTAAATGTTACACTTCTAAAAGTAAGACTCATGAGGAATGCTTGCAACTTTTTTGTTAATCTTGTTAATTTAATTCAAGTAGGGGTGGGCAATTGGAAATTGTTTTTATTGAAAAACAAAGGAAATACATTTCTTCAAGATGTATAGTTTCAAAATTTTGAAAACTTGTAGGAATGGTCATTATGCTCAAAAAATAATTTTTTTTCTCCAATGCCTCTCCCTCATTACATATCCCCTAAATCTAATTTTTTTTTTATTATTTTATTTTTAGAGGGAATAGCTGTATTCTTGCGGATGAAATGGGTCTGGGTAAAACAATACAAACAATTTCTTTTCTGAACTACCTGTTTCATGAACATCAGTTGTATGGGCCTTTCTTGCTGGTTGTGCCGCTTTCTACCTTGACATCTTGGCAAAGAGAGATTCAAACTTGGGCTCCTCAGATGAATTCTGTAGTTTACTTAGGAGATATAACTAGCAGAAACATGGTAAGTATTTTTCTCCATCATTGGAAAGGCCTGTAGATAAACAAGACTCACTTCATATTCCTATCCTCTGCTAATCTCCAATATTTTGGTTAGGACTGAGCAAATACTTCCTGAAACACTATGTATTTAAGATGCAAATTGAAAGCTTAGATTTTCATCTGATAAAAGTGTGTGTGGAAGATGTCATTTCTGCTTAATAGTGAACAGGATTAAAAATTTGGTCTTGCATTTGAAAACAAATTATCGTCTGTCATGATTATTTAGGAGTATATAGTAAAAATAAATAGGTAAGCAAGCCAGTCATGATTTCCTGAAAGATGATTGGTTTGTTTTCTTAATGTGTGTTCTGAATGTTAGTAAGCTTATCCATTAAAGTAAAAACTGTTTTGTAGAAGTTTTTTGCTGTTTATTCAGAAGTCTAAGCAAAATATTTGTGGAGTGCTTAGACAGGTGGGAAGTTCAGTCTTGTGTATGTTAATATGTTGTGCTTCTCTTTTGTGATCATATTATTGTATGTCATTAAACGTTAATATTGCTGCAGTACTTAAATTCATCCCAGTCAGCAAGACTGGTTTTTTCTTTGACTTATAGTTCATTTGATTCTTTTTGTAGATAAGAACTCATGAATGGATGCATCCACAAACCAAACGATTAAAATTTAACATACTTCTAACAACCTATGAAATTTTGCTGAAGGATAAGGTAATGACACTTCAGGGAGATAAAAATAATTTCGCCAGTGTAAAACTGTCTTTCGGCTTGCATGTACTTGGTTGTGGGCCATTAAATTTATGGAAGGTGTAACAGCTTTTCTTCTGGAACTATGACAGTGCATGGTTTAGGTTTGGGGTTTTTTTTTGTGTGTGTGTGGGGGGGTTTGTTTTATTTTTTTAAGCACCTCTACATTTTCTATGTGTGTGGTGAGGCTTTCAGCCTTTTTCCATTACTTTAAGTGAGTAACACTTCTTTTTCTCCAGTTTGCTTGGGATTCTCATTATTGTAATTATCTCCCATCTTAAAGAGCTCTACTTCTTTGCAGACCACCATCAATAAACTGAAAAGAACCTAACCCCAAACATGATACAGAACTCTGAAATCCCATATAGTTTTCCTTTATTATTGTGCATACAGTAGTATGTGTACATATATTAATACTGTCTTCATAGTGGTGGTACACAGAGTTATTGTTGAGCCTTCTAATGCTAAATGGAAATTTTTATAGATCGTCAGGAAACAGAACATTTTTGGTTTGTTTGGTTGTACATGCTGGGAAGAAGAGACCGATAGTGATTTTTTTTTTTCTTTTTGTTACGTAAAATCAATGTGGGTCAGACTTTTGGCCATTTTTTTTTCCTTTTAAACTTAATTTATGCTTTCTTAGGATGCTTGCTTAGCCTTTCATTGAATCTGACAAATGTAAAATCCATAATTGTTATGAAAACATATAGCAGTCCATATGTTATTAAAACAAACCAGGAAGTGATGGTGTTTATAGCTTGATTATAAAATGTGGGAAGTTATGCAACGTGTTTATTTGTATAATGTTCCATCTCCTCCATTTCTTTAAGTCGTTCCTTGGTGGTCTGAATTGGGCATTCATAGGAGTTGATGAAGCTCATCGTTTAAAAAATGACGACTCTCTTCTGTACAAGACTTTAATAGACTTTAAGTCTAACCATCGTCTTCTTATTACTGGAACCCCTCTGCAAAACTCTCTCAAAGAGCTCTGGTCTTTGTTGCACTTCATCATGCCAGAAAAGTAAGGAATTTTACATGACTCATTTTAACATTTTTTTTGGTCAGGTTTATTTTGGTGAAATAGTGTAGTGATTTGAGAATCAATAGAAGTAGAGGATCATACTGAAAGGTAATTTAAATATTCTATATAAAGTAGATGCATGTATTTTTTTCATGCTGCTCCTGATAAATAACACTGGTAGCAACTTTTTCGATTTTAGCAACTCAAAAATGATGGATTGGTGTATGGTTCAGAACCTGGACCAAAAGCTTCATCTTAGCCTAAGAGGAAAAAAGTATGGATTTACTCTTGGGAAATAGAATGGCAAATGTTCTATTAATACTGTTACTGAAAACAACTTTATACCAAGATGCCCAGTATCCTGTAGCTCAGTCAGATATCTGGTTTTCCTATATGGTTTGCATGCAGTAAGTTTACTGCATTGACCTTATCTTTTATGACCTCTGTTTCTATGTAAGATAAAATAGAGCTCATGCGTGGAAAGCACATTCCTGTCAGACATATTGTAGGTGTCAAGCGCTGTAGCTCTAGTTTGAGCTATGGATTGTACTGACTTCTTCAGAACCTTATGAGCAAAGACACTGTGGTCTAGTACCCATTCTTCATTGGATCATAGTCTGTTCTTCGAGGCTGTTAGCGCAGAGGTTAGTTATGCTTCTGCTAGACCATAGAAGCTGCAAAACATACATTAAGTAGTCGCTTATTCTCTTGCACACTTTCCAGCCACGCAGCTGGGTTTTTTTTGTGCTGCTCTTGATAAATGTAATAATGGAAGTTCTGCAACCATCTAAGTGAGTATCCTTGTGGAAGAAGAGAAATGTTGGGTTTCAGCTGGGGAGGTTAAAATTCAGTAGTTTTCATTCTGTAAATGTTTTTGGAAAATCCCCTTCCTCTATTTACAGTCAAAATATTTGGAATTTCTTGTAAGATGAAAATTCAGAAATTGGATAAATTAAACAGAAGGGAGTGAGGAAGAAATCCAAATGTGTGTTTGCTTTTGTGATATATTTATATGCATTCTTTGTGTTATCTCTCTACTTGAGTTTTGCTGCTTCAGTTGCAGTATGTCACTGTTTTGTGCGTATTTTCTATTATGTTGAAGGTTTTCCTCCTGGGAAGATTTTGAAGAGGAACATGGCAAAGGGAGAGAATATGGTTATGCAAGTCTTCACAAAGAACTGGAACCATTTCTGCTGAGAAGAGTTAAAAAAGATGTAGAAAAGTCTTTACCTGCTAAAGTTGAGCAAATTCTGAGGATGGAAATGAGTGCATTGCAGAAACAATATTACAAGTAAGAAACAACAGTTTTTAGAAATTGTGCTGTTTTAGTGATATGTCTATGTGCAATTTACGGAAGCATAATAGTTTTTATAATGCAGTTTGAACTTGAGGCTTCTAGGATTTCACAGCAGTAAAACTTTATGCTGCAGGGGCTTAAGAATACTGGTCTAATGTCTATTCATGTAGCTTCTCTAGTTTGGCATGTTTCTACATTCATTTGGGAGCTGCTGTTTTTCTTTAGCTTGTTTATATTTTGAGAACTTACATCTGTTGCTTCCACATATGGTTAGAAATTACTTACATTGTACATCTTATATCATAGGTGGATTTTAACTAGGAATTATAAAGCCCTCAGTAAAGGTTCAAAAGGCAGTACCTCGGGCTTTTTGAACATCATGATGGAACTCAAGAAGTGTTGTAACCATTGCTACCTCATTAAGCCACCAGATGATAATGAATTCTATAATAAACAGGAGGCCTTACAGGTAATGTCACTTCTTAGTAATAATTTTAAAAAAAAGTTCTGTTTCATATTTGCAATGTTTACATATAAGTGCTCTGGTAGTTTATTACCTCTTACTGAAGTGTATTAAATAAAAACAGGTTCTCTGGAAAATGTGCATCCTGGGTTTTACAGGTAAGTGACTTGATTTTTATATCTTAATTTGAACCAAATAATTGACAGATAATTGACTAAATGTCACTGATTTTAATTACAATCAAAGTAAAAAGAAAACGGTTTTAAACAGGTTGTGTATTTTCATGCAAAATAAGCTCAAGACCTATTTTAAACCTAAGTGAAATGAAGCAGCTAAGCTGGTAAACGTAATGTGAGTGGAAATGCATGTGACTGGCAGTGATACACCAGCAACCTATGTAATAGCGGAATGTCATCTGCAGAATGCTTTTATTATTTTTTATAGCCAAATATTGTTCTCTGTATGCCTGCAAACAACCGAAGTGAAAAGAAATGAAAGTAACAAGCATCCAAAGTTCAGTCTGATTTTGTCATTGTTGTTGTAACAGATGAAAACAATTACCATCACTACCAAAGATGGTCTGTTCTGTTGGTGGTGTGTTTTTGTTGTTTTTTTTTTTTTTAAGGTTAACTGGTATTTGTACTAAAACTGTTGAGAAGCACAGCAACAGATAAGGCTGCTGTTGTTGATGCAGTTTATACCAACACAAATGTTTCTTAAAGATGGTATTATTTTTTTTTCTGGAAGTTTTCAAGTTGGTAATTTAAATACCTTCTCAAAGCCACTAGTTTGTGCGGTGACAAATGTCCTCTTCCTTTCTGACATAAAGAATAAAAGCAGCTAACTCAGAATTTAGCATCCTCCCAAATTCTGTCTAAGCATCTTCACGTAAAGGGACGTAATGTTTTCAACACTAAATTTCACACTGGAGCTGAGAAGGCTTAACAGGCTTTAGGTGGGTTACAGTGTTAGGCACCACGAACAAGAATTATCTCACTTTATCTTGCCTGAGAAACTTGATTGATGGGCTTTCTTTAAAAATACTCAGGGAGTTAAACAGCAGTACCTATTTCTCTTCAAAAGATGGGAAATGAAGAGCAAGTAGAACCAAGATAGCTTTTTCTCATTGTTATATTTTATTGGTTAACAAATTTTATTTTTTACTTGGCAGATGAGGACTTGGGCCTACATCACAACTCGTTAAGTTTTTAAGCCCATTTAGTCATGTTTTGATGAGATGTTAAGATGTGACTTTGAGAGGGAACTGAACAATGCATTTCTTTTAAAAATACGTGAGTTAGTAATTCTGTTGATTTCAGTTAGAATCAACTAAACTAAAATCAGAGTAAACTTTTATGTTCAGTTAATGCTGCATACCAGTAAATTTATATAGCAGTAGTGTCTTATGGTCATATGGATTTGGTGGGGTTTTTGTTTTGGTTGGCTTTTTTTAACTTCTAAGACACTGTATATTATATTCATGTGTTAAACTATGAAATTCTTAAGGAATGTCAGAATTTGCCTTTTTTTTCCTTTCAACAGCAATACAAAGAAAAGCAAACCTCAAATGTCTAACCAACTGCAATGTGTATTAGTGATGAACTTACTTTGTAATATATATTTCTTGCTTTTTGTAGCATTTAATACGTAGCAGTGGGAAACTAATCCTTCTTGACAAGCTACTGATTCGTCTGCGAGAACGTGGCAACAGAGTTCTGATTTTCTCACAGATGGTGAGGATGCTGGATATCCTAGCAGAATATCTGAAGTATCGTCAGTTTCCCTTTCAGGTAAGAATCTTGGTAGTAGTAGCCATGAAGCTTTGATCTTGAATACAAGAGTATTTTCTTTACTCTGAGGATTACAGAGCAACGTAACAAGTTGTCCAGAAGTTGCAGAATCTCCATCCTCTGTAACATTTAAAAGCCATGTGGACAAGACCTTGGGCAACCTGCTTTAGCTGTCCCCATCTGAGTAGGGGAGTTAGACAAGTTGACCTCCAGAGGTCCCTTCCAACCTCAGCTGTTTTGTGATATGTGATCTTTACCACTTTGGTTAAGAAAAGATGTAAGAAAATTTGTTCTTTTTCTAGAAAGACTAGCACTTGTTATGTGCTAAGTAGTATTTTGAAATTAAACAGGTGAATTAAAAAAATTACATCAAGTGTTGCATTACTCTTTTCCTTCACATAATGGTTTTGTCAGGTGAAAATTCAAGTTGCTGTTATTTTGAATATAAGAATTACTTTTTAACTGCACTGTTCAATCTCTCTAGAGACTTGATGGATCAATAAAAGGGGAATTGAGGAAACAAGCGTTGGATCATTTTAATGCAGAAGGATCAGAGGTATGGCATTTTTTCCCTAAGGAATAAGTTTTATTTTTTTTCAAGAAATGTAAAGAAACATTGCACAAAAAATAAAGGCTTGAGAAAAGTGAGGATTATATCAATAGGGTTGAAAATTCATTGTTATTGCTTAGACTATAAGGTTTACATCTACTTTTTTCTCTTAAGTAGAAAACACGTAACGTAAAAATGGTAAGCAGTTCTGTATCTATAATTTTTTTTCTGAAGCTTTTTTGCGGCGAATGAAGAGACGGGACACTGCTTGATGCAAGCAAATGTCCATTTATTGTACACAATCACGAGTTTATATATGTTTTTAGAAGCTGCGCGCTTTAAACAGATTGGTTCTTTAAGCTAAGCATTGCATACTAGGCAATCCCTGATTGGTGGTTAACTACAAACAAAGGACACTTTCCATCAATTAACAGCAAGGTGTTACCTCTCCTTCACACCATCCATTCCTCATTCCCGGCATGACTCACCCTGTTGATTGTTATCTATTCACATTCCTTGTCCTCCCTGGGTTTGTGGCCTAAGAGCTTGAGCACATTCCTTTCAGCTGACTGATTGCCACTTTATGGTCCTGATTTGCAGGCCCCCTCCTGCACTTTTTATCAAAGTAATTTGAATTACTATATAAATGCTGCAGAAATCTAACCTCACCTTTGTTCCTGTGTAGAATCTAACCCAACAATGTTTACAAGAGCACTGACCTTACAGAAGCAATTAGCATCAAAAACATCCTTTGGCAGCGGGTGGGACTAACGTGTCTATTCTTGCATGGACAGCCATCATTAATTGTTTCAAATGTGGCTTTTGTTATTTTTATTTGTTGCCACCTACTTATTTGCCCTGGAAGAAATAGTGAAGAATTGATTTCTAGCTGTTCTTTGTGAGCAACCTGTAAATATATAGGTGCCTGTTTCAAATCTTTTCTGAGTTGGAAGATTTGTAGCTTATTTAGCATTCCTTATATGTAAGCCGTTCCATATCTTTGATCAGCTTAAATCCCCCAAAGGCATATTTGGGGGAGGGGAGGTTGTTTTGTTTGGGTTTGGGTGGTTTATTTTTTTTGGGGGGGGTGGTGTTTTGTTTTTTTTTTTTTTTAACAGAAAATGAAGGGTAGCACTTGTCAGTTGCTGAGCTTGTTTCTGCTGTGATGCAGGGAGAAGGACTTAACTCCATAATGTGAACTTCAGATATTTGTTACATACAGAAGTTAATTGTTTCAAATTTCTCATAGAGACATTGTTGCCTTTTTCTGAAATCTTTACAGGTACACTGTACATTTTTTGAGATTAAGAGGAATTTATATATCATGCATTTTAAAAATGGAGGCAAACCATGCATTTGTGCAGCAGCAAAATTATGTTTTGTTTTATTTGGTTTTTGTTGTTTGTTTGTTTGTTTTTAAACTCCTTTCCTAAAAATTTAGAACATTCTCTACAGTTTTTGGCCATTGCTGAGCTAAGGGGTACATGGAAATTTCTAACACAATTCTCAGGACTCATTCCTGAGTGTAACAGTGTGCTATTTCCTGTAACTGAATTTTATATGTTGTTTTATTGCATTTCTCAAGATCCTTCTGCAGTCTTTCATACTTGTCTGTGAATGAAGAATTCTGTATCATCTGCAGGCTTTTTCACCTTGCTTATCATTGTCCTGGTTTCAGCTGAGATAGAGTTAATTTTCTTTTTAGTAGCTGGTGCAGTGCTGTGTTTTGGTTTTTCGTATTATTCATGAATATGTTGAACAGCATTGAACTTGGCAGAAGGCTTTTCCTTCCTGTCTGAACCAGTTACTTGTAGGCTCAAGCATCTTCCCTGCTCTGGCATGGCTGCTTAGCCTTCCAGGGCTTGGGGCAGGGGGTGTGGTAGAGGGACTTCGTAACATACAAGGCTTTAACAGTAGTACTTCTTGGCCAGTCTGTTGTTTGGTTGGGATTTTTTTGGCCTGTGATCATCTACTAGGATGCTGCTTCCTTTAAACTGTTGAGAAGTCAGTAACAATTTACAAAACACACCAATATCAATGTTTACTTTATACTTAAAGAAGCTTTAGATATACAACAATTATGGAAGTGGTAGTATATGATACGACTGCACCACATACCACATAAACAAGCGTCATACTGGTTCATTTGAGAATAGGACTGTTATTGTGTATGAAAGTATTTCTTATTTTATGATTTCAGGACTTCTGCTTTTTACTGTCTACCAGAGCTGGAGGATTAGGTATCAATTTGGCATCCGCTGACACTGTAGTTATATTTGATTCTGACTGGAATCCACAGAATGATCTGCAAGCGCAGGCCAGAGCGCATAGGATTGGGCAGAAGAAACAGGTATGCACATTCAGCTTTAAGCTCCAGACCTGAAGGAGGGTTCTGTACGGTAGCTTTCCTCTCACTGTACTCTTCATTGTTGTTGCATTTTTGTGGATAACTAATACTTTATGCATATGTCTAAAAATGTTAGTAGTGCTCATTTAACTTTTTTAAAAAATCTCCCTATATGGAGAGATAATATGGCAACTGTGGTATATGGATGGGAGAAATAGAGAGAGGAGTTATGGGACTGTCTGTCCCACATTCCCAGTTGTCCCACATTGGCATCATGTCATTCTACAAAATAACTGTTGCATCAGGTTCATTCCCCTTGCTTAAATATTTTTAAATTCTGTTCAGGTTTCATTCTTGCAGAAGACATACAACAGTAATTGGAAATAAGACAGTTTTGCCTGTGGCAAATCAAGTTTAAGACAAGACAGGTCCAAGTTTATTTTTCTGTTTTTTTAAAATGCTAAGACTGTGGTAACATGATGGAACTAGTATTTCATATTTGAAACCAGTCAATTCAGAATATACGTAGTGAAGACTGAGATTTCTCCTTGTTGTTGCTTACTTTTTTAAAATGTACCTAGGTTAATATTTATCGACTAGTCACAAAAGGATCAGTAGAAGAAGATATTCTTGAAAGAGCCAAGAAAAAGATGGTGTTAGATCACTTAGTAATTCAGAGAATGGACACTACGGGGAAAACTGTACTACATACAGGCTCTACTCCTTCAAGGTATATTTGTATTTATTTCTATACTAATTTACCCTTAAGTATATTTGACAAGTAAGTAAAAAGTTTAAGTTATTGCACGTGTTTAATAAAAGGTAAAATAAAGTTAACTAAGTAAAGATGCAAAGTATATTGTCTTAATAGATATTTATTCACATGTTATATATATATCTTAAAATAAATGTAATTAATTAAAATAATATTTTAATATATTTATAAGATTATTTTTATTTTAATATATTCATAAGATTTTTTTATTATTTAACAGTAAAAAGAAAGCTTTACTGACTGATGATCATAGAGAACTTTATCAAGTTACTAAGATAACTTTTTCCTGAAACATCCTTTATTTCAGCTCAACGCCTTTTAATAAGGAGGAGTTATCAGCAATTCTGAAGTTTGGTGCTGAGGAACTATTTAAAGAACCTGAAGGGGAAGAACAGGAACCCCAGGTAAGTAGTGTTTCTGGACTAGGGTAGATAAAACTACTGAAAATATGTATGAATTATTTCACTGTAAAGAGAAACGTCTTCTTTTTTAGGAAATGGATATAGATGAAATCTTGAAGAGGGCTGAAACACGGGAAAATGAGCCAGGCCCATTAACTGTAGGAGATGAGTTGCTTTCACAGTTCAAGGTATTGCTGTCTTACCTCTCTCCTGCCATGATTACACTTTCCTTTATAAACAGTACTATTTTGCTTTTGAGTACCTGTCCATCTCTTCATTTTTATGAGATGCCTCAGTAAGTCAACTCTGTGTCTCTTCCTAATAAAATGTCTTTTCACCTATACAGGATACCTACCAACAGTATAAACATTTAAAACTACATGATGTATTTTGCTAATTTTGTGTTTTATTTACTGCCTTTTCTGTTAAGCAGCTGTAGTACCCTTGAATGCAGAACACAAAGTTTACATTTCTTAGTTGATGACTTCTCAATGTAGCTTTTAGCCCTGAAGTGGACTTGAATGCCAAGTATTTTAAGTGTTATCAGTTAAACATACTATTACCTGGGTGCAAAAGAAATGCAGAGCGTGATGTATTTGTTTAGATCAGTAGATTATTAAATAGCTTCCCTGATGATTGTTTATTTGCAATGGATTTTGATTCCTACATTAATGTTTGGTTAGTCTTACATTATTATGGTTTCACATTAACTCAGGTATTCAGATGTTGTTAGCCATATTTTGAAGGAAGTTAAACAGCACTCGTACAACTATTGGGGAGGCATTTCATTATGCATCTGTATTAGTTAACACCTTTTAAAGGAGGAGAAACATTCTTATCATTTCTCATCTTAGTGCATGTTGCATGGAGTCTCTGTCCGTTTCGTAAATGAATGAAAATACTTTCATTAGGGATAGTGTTTTATGAAGCATTTTGTATATGTATGTTCTATATAAAATAATAGCATATATAAAAATAGATAAAATGTGTAAATGCAAAAAATTTGCCATCTAGACCTTTGTTTTCCTAAAATATTAGCTGCTTAGTCTTTTTCAAATAGTCGTGTATTGGTTTGATAAGAATACATGTATTCTGATATACAAGGTGGCCAACTTTTCCAATATGGATGAAGATGATATTGAGTTGGAACCAGAAAGAAATTCAAGAAATTGGGAAGAAATCATTCCGGAAGTCCAGCGACGACGAATAGAAGAGGAGGAAAGACAAAAGGAACTTGAAGAAATATATATGCTTCCAAGGATGAGAAACTGTGCAAAACAGGTGTGTTTTTTTACTTCTTACTGTTTCGTTTTTTTTTTTTTTACTGTTTACAGTTCTTACTGACTTGTTCTTTTATTTTGCTGTTGATTTGTTTGGTGGTTGTTGTTGTCGTGTTTGGGGTTTTTTTTCCCACTTTTCTGAACACATATTTTTTTCAGAGTAGGCAAAAATTTATTTATGTTTGTTAATCACCTGGCTTTGAACTGCATATTTTGAAATTCCAGATCAGCTTTAATGGAAGTGAAGGGAGGCGCAGTAGGAGCAGAAGATACTCTGGATCTGATAGTGACTCCATCTCAGAAAGAAAACGGCCAAAAAAACGTGGAAGACCACGAACTATTCCTCGAGAAAATATCAAAGGATTTAGTGATGCAGAGATCAGGCGGTAAGAGATAGAGGGACACATATATTTAAAGGGACAAGTAAATTTTTTATTATTATTATTATATGTGGATAACTGGCTAGCTGAAAAAGGTCTCATAGACATAGTCCAGCTGGCTGGACAAAAATGCACATGGTGAAGTAGAGCAAAAGTTACAAAATAACAGGAAGACTGCGGTGGGAAAAGAATGTTGCAGGTGGGAACAGATAACTACAGAAGAGAAACTAGGGCGGGCTTGGTATTTAGGCAACTAACCAATAATGACCTTAACTTTCATAATATGTATGAGCTAATTATAACAAGGCATAAAAGGTGACTGTAGGTACAATAAACGAAGTCTGCTGATCACTCATATTGAGTGACTGTGTCTTCCCTCCGTCGCGACAGTTATGGAGTTTGAAAGTACAGAAGGCAGTCTGTTTTACCTGAATTTCTTAGAATTTTTTTTATTCTAGTCATTTAATATTTTATCTTTTGTACTTTGTGGTGCTGACAGTCAACAGTCAAAAATCTGAACCCATTTTAATGAAGGATAAAATTAGGTTTTAAAAATATTCTTGGTTGTTTTAAACTTGTTAATTCCTGTAACCCATGAAGACAGATTTCAAAAGGCAGTTGTTACAATGGGTGAGGTGTTCTTTTAGAAGCCAAACATTCTGCTTCCCATCCTATTATCTAAAAACTGCAGTGCTGAAAGGACGTGTAAATCTTCTTAGTGACGACAAAAATTTCAGTGGATTTTGTTTTCTTGTTAAACTTCTTGACACTGTAGTTGTGTTAATGTTATATTATGCCTTTTCAAACTAAAAATATGAAATCCTATTTGAATGTTGTACAACAGGTCGTTTCGATATTTGTTGCTAAAATGTTCTTTAGGTAGAGGAAGGAAGAGTTGTTTACCTTTTTCAGTTTATGAAATGCTTTGCTTCTGAAAGTATGCATATTTCTCTAAAATGCTGTAAAGCTTTAAAAATACTTTTGGTTAGAGAAACAACTTTAAAAGATCCTGTTTCCCTTTCCATTTCATCTAACAACACAGCAAATTGATACTTTTTTCAAGACTATTCTTGTGCTTGCACTAACAGTTTGAGGCCTTGATTGTTGGGGCATTCTTTTTTTAATTATTTTGATTTTATTTTTATTTCATTTCCTTTCTATCCCAGGTATCTCCAGTTTCTTTCAATCTCTTACCACATGCCTACAGAGAGTATCTTTCATGCTGTGTTTTCCAGAGTCTTCCGATCACCTGTTGCTAATTGCTCCTTTTACTATATAGGGCATAACATAATCTCCATTTACTGTAATCCACATTAAACTTTTATGATTAGACACATTCAGCCGCTGAATTTTCCGTCTTGTGAAATTAATAAAGCAATTTCTGAAATAATTTGTACCTTGTATTGTTATATTGAATCAGTTCTTAAATAAAACTCAGACTTTGGGTTTTCTGGTTATACTAAGCTGCTCAACCCTCTCTAGTTTTTTGTTTTGTCTTGGTTTTTTATTGTCCATATAGTGTTACACTAAGATGCGTAACTGTATTAATACAATTTTAAAACCAGTGTAATTAGTTAGGCATGCATTTAAATGGCAAAATTATTTTCTGTTACTAGGTTTATCAAGAGTTACAAGAAATTTGGTGGCCCGCTTGAAAGGTAAACTTGTTTATTGTTTGTGTAGGAACTTGGAACCTTGTTTTCATAAAAATTTAAAAATATACCAAGAAACGTTAGACTGAAGAGAAAATATAGTGTCTAGTTTTTTGCCTTGAATGTAACATGACTTTAGCTTAATATCTTCCCTTTCTTTGTGTATGGTATGTGTGCCAACAGCCACACAGCAAACCTTTCAATTTGCAGGACTTAACTCTCTTTTACTTTACATGGTGTCCTGTTTAATTCATTGGTGATAATCATTCAGTTGTCTTGTTTGATAGCCTGTTGAAAGCCTATCAGTTTATTCACTGTGACTGTTGAAGTTAGTTTTGCATTTTCCTTATTGTCAGTTCTTATTTTTAAACTTTGATTATTATTCCAAATTCTAAGAAAAACTTCCCATCCTTATTTTCCTTAAAAATATTTTATAGTCCATATGAACAAAATTGTATATAATGACTCCTTTTCTTTTTTAAGGAAATGTGCAGTAATGTAATTTAACACTGTAGGATTAGGGTCCTTTACGGTTCTTGCTGTATTGTCATCTGATACCGGATTTTTTTATTTATTTTTTTTTTGTCTTGGATCAAAGCTATACACAGCATAGCAAGTGCAGGTGACTGATAACTTATCTGAACATTTCTCTAGTTTCGAAGTCTGAAGAAGTCATTCACAATTACTAAAGTTTCAGAGCTATAAAAATATGTGTTTGTTTTATGACAGGTTAGATGCTGTAGCTAGAGATGCTGAGCTAGTTGATAAATCAGAGATAGATCTTAGACGTTTGGGAGAGCTTGTACATAATGGATGCATTAAAGCTTTAAAAGACAACTCATCTGGACAAGAAAGAGCAGGTACAGTGTGTTCAGGGGGCTTGGGGGGACAATAAAAATTTCTTAATTATTCTTGCATTCATATCATAACAGAAAACAGTTTTATTGGGGGAAAATATAAACAAAAATGTTGGCATGCTGGAGGATTATAAAGTGTTACAGTATGGTATTTTTTTTCCTCTTCCTGTGTGTGAATTTTCATTGGAGAAAGCAGCATGTTTTTGAATTACTGTGAAATTTAATCTTATTATCTGAAAGACCTTTTGATTCTGGAGCTTAATTTGGGCATTTGGTTAAGAAAAGGTCATTTGGTATAATTGAAAGTTTTCTGCTATAGCATCAGTCTTAGTTGTTTTCTTTAGATTTTTCTGTATGATATTTGTGAAGGTAAATATTTTAATAGCTTTTTAATTTACTTTAAGGAGGTAGACTTGGGAAAGTTAAAGGCCCAACATTCCGAATCTCAGGAGTACAGGTGAATGCAAAGCTAGTCATCTCTCACGAAGAAGAGTTGGCACCACTGCACAAATCCATTCCATCAGATCCAGAAGAGAGAAAAAGGTATTTTTTTATTATTATTTTATTTTTTATTAAGGAAGTAGTAATGTAGAAAACTTTCAAAGTTCTATTAACTTTTTTCAGACAACTTTGATTCAAAACACACTGCAACAGCATTGTCCCTCTATTCCTTGTAAGGACTGGCAGCAGTAACCTGCTCCACATCCGTCATTCTTTCTTCCCTTGCCGTGGAAGCCAGTAACAGCTTTGGCTTCGCGATTGTATTCACTGGGAATTGTGTTCAGTTGCTAATAATAATCAGGACTAGGATTCAGACTTGCTGAGGAGCTGCTGTACGTGGCACCTCTGCTTGAAAGGAAAGCAGTATGTTTCACAGCACAGCAGTAGTTTTTTCTACCTTCTGAACTTTTTCCCTTGCCACCTTATGTATCACAATCCCTAAACTATCTACTTTAGCAGTTACACTTGGATGATGATTTATGCTTTCATTTTTTTCATGGTTAGCCAACTCTGATGCAGCTCATGGCCACAGATGTCTATTCTTTGTATGTTAATCTTAACCAGCTTTAAAAAACATTTCAGTGCTGATACCAATAAATATTTTACAGAAATGTTAAGGAAATAGAACAGTAAATATTTAGATTAATTTCCTTAATATACTGGCATCTTAGGAGAGAAAACAACTCTACTTCCATCACTTTTAGTGTGTTCCCTTCCACCTTGGCTAAGCTTCAGAAGTAAAAATCACTTACTTGTATTTCTAATTTATTTCTGCTAGGTATGTCATCCCATGCCATACCAAGGCTGCTCATTTCGATATAGATTGGGGTAAGGAAGATGATTCCAATCTGTTAATAGGCATCTATGAATATGGTTATGGCAGCTGGGAAATGATAAAAATGGATCCTGATCTCAGTTTAACACAGAAGGTAAGTAATCTACAACACTTCATCAAGGACTTTGTTTAGGTAATAATGTAACTGAGAACAGTGACCGAGAGAGCTTATTATATGGTAATTGAAATTGAAGGAACATTTTAAGTCAATTGTGTTTCTTAGTATCTTTTTTGTGGTATATTACTAGATTTCAAGATCTTGTGTATTCAGTTGAAGGATGCCTTCTTGCAGTCAATTGTCATGTTTTCATGCAGTTGGACCTCTGTCATTTGAATTTTTATTTTCAGTTGTTTCCTTCTCTGATTTTAGATGTTCTGGCTTTTGTTCATTTTGTGCTCTTGAACTTTTGGAAGGAAGGTTTTTCTAGAGATTTGATTTGGTTTCCCCATTCCCACATAATACCCAGATTCTTCACTTGAAGCTGTCTTTCACTCACAACATGAGAGTAGCTGTATTAGAATTAGTGCAATAGCTCTTCAGCCACAGTGAGCAACAGGTATTGAGGAAAAGACTGGTATGAAGTAAACTTCATGACAGTGCCAGCAACCTGTGGCTTTGGGATTTGAAGAGTCAGGGGTTTATCCAAATTAATTTAATAATGATTCCTACTCCTGCCTTCCGTTAATTTGCCTGTTTTTTGAAACTATTTGTTTATGTCTTTGGATCTGCAATAACCTGTAGTGAGTTTTGCATTTAGAAGATGAGGCAGAGCAAGGAGTTCTGTAGGTGACTGGTATAGGAGCTCAGAATTTCTTAGGTAAACTATAAAAGTGGAAATATAAATAAGAGACTGGTTTCTTGAGTGAGTTTGAAACTGTAAGGCCATCACCAAGATTCTTCATTGGCTGCATAATTGGAGAGAAATGAAAATATTTAAGAAATTCTCCATTGTTTCATGCATGCTGGCATATTTGCTAGGTATAGTTGAGGTGGATTGTTTTCCACATTCTATCACACAGCTTTTTCTATCCTGTGTGCTCCAGGCTATCGTCTTCTAAACTTAGTAGTATGTACTCATAGCTGTGATACTACTGTTGTTCTTCTCAGATTTTGCCTGATGATCCAGATAAGAAACCCCAGGCGAAACAGTTACAGACCCGTGCAGACTACCTCATTAAATTACTGAACAAAGACCTTGCAAGGAAGGAAGCACAAAGGCTTGCTGGTGCAGTAAGTAAAATTTGGCATCCATTACTGAGATAAAAACCATACACTTACAGGCATGTCAGCTGATTCTTTTTCTTTTTTAGTTCTGCTCTTTTTCGTTATATAGTATTACTCTGTATTGCTAATATTGTATTACATTAACTCAAGAAATTAATTGTGAGTTTCATATTGTAGTATTCTTTTATTTGTATGTGTTCGCCACTGTTGTGCTATGCTCTGCCTCCAGTCCTGATAAAAGTGGCAGTCATTAGTGGCAATAAATCTTTTTTTGCAACTGTGGTACAAAGTTTCTTGTCAGTAGAGGTATTAAAGAGGCCAATTTGCATTCAGGGCAATTCAAAGAGGAGGAAAACAAGAACTAAGAAGAATAAGGTGATAAAGGCTGCAAAAATAAAAGATGAAATAAAAAGTGATTCTTCACCACAGCCTTCAGAAAAATCTGATGAAGATGATGATGAGGATAACAAGGTAAATATCTTTCACGTGGTAAAGATAACTATTCTATTGTATATTCTGCTTGACTTAATAAAATTGAAGTATCTGAATGTCATCCTTTTCCTGTGGCCACTAGGGCTGATGTTGCATCAGTACAAGCACATGGAAGACTGTCTGTTTTAATGTAATGATGAGCCAGTAACTGCAGAATTATGAGTAGTTTTCCAAATTATATTACAAAACTTGTCGTGGTCTAATTACAAGTGGCATTGCTTAGTTTCAGCATTCTTTAAAGAATTCAGCATTGTATCTGCTAGAAATGCAAGCCTAATGTAACACACAATTATAAAACTAATGTTTCTGGCTAATGTTTTATAACTACTGATAGCGATGCTTCAGGTAAAATTTTTATTCAGGCTCAAAAAAAAATCAAGGTCAGTTAGAAGGAGCAGCATGAAATAAATGGTATTTCAAGACTTGCATGTGAAAGCTCCTGTGTATGTATTTTGTTATCCAAAAAGTCTATTTAACCAACTATTTAGCCTTGTTGTGTTACTTCTGATGTTACTTCTTTTAGGCCAGTACTTCTATAGGGTCTTTTTTATTTCTAAAATTTGTCACACAGCAGAAACCACTAGAGATGAAAATTCAGGTAAAGTTTAGGGTCATGTCAAAGCTAATTTTATTTTGAAAGTAGTTCACATAAATCAGTGCAAATCTATATGTATCATTAAAATACTACTTTGTTTAAGTAAACTAAATTTTAAATTTTAAAATTTAAAGTAAACTAATTTTAAATTTTACAAACCATTGTAATTGTCAACTCACTCCTTATGAAAAAAAATTAAGTCTGTCAGGCTTAGAATTAGAAGTACCATGACACATCTATAAAACCCTGTCATTTTTAACTAAAGCATGTATGTATTTAAATTATACTATGAAGAATAAAATGCAAAGACATAAAAAAAAAAAAATTGTGTAGACTGACTAATATTTATAGGTAAAATAATTTGTCTGGAATGTAAGATAAGAACTGTAAGCGTCGTCACAGTTCCCAGTAAATTAACATCGGCAACTGAATCCTAAAACTAAGCAAATTCAGTATTCAGACTACTTGAAAAAACAGTGTTAGACTACATCTCCACTCACAACAGAAGACATTGCCAGTCAGCTGATTGACTCGTTATGTTTTGGGAAAGTGCCTAGAATGCTGTCCCCTTTTGTCTGTTTAATAAAAGATATTCATCATTTTAATGCTTTTGGACACAGACTAACAATTGCATTTCTGAAAGCTGGACTATATACAAGAATGGGATTTAACCACCTAAGCGGTTGGCTTTAGCTACTCAGCTGCTGTAGTGTGTGCAATATTTAAAATGTATCTGTTTAACCTCTAGAACATTCAGGAAACTCTTGAAGTCATTGGATTTTTGCTGGGAAGTTTCCATCATACCTAAATACTGAAGTCCTGCTTGGGCTGATTACTTGGTACCTCATCTAAGTAACTTGTTCAGATCCATGTATTAGGCATTCTTTTATCTGTTTTTCTGCAATGGATTCTATATATGCCTTTCCAGGGTGTATTCAACTAATTGCAAAGATAATAATCATTTTTGCACCTGAACACTTTTGTTACTTACTGTAGTATTTTTCTATTGTCTATAAGGGTTTGAGTTTCCACCTCAAACCTTGTGAGTATTATAAAGACCAGTGGAGTGTCATTCTATTAACCTTCAGATAATTAAATGGGCCCTATCAGACAATCTGCAACTAAGACCTTTCTTTTTAGGCCTAGTAAAAAGAACACATCTGGAAAAAGCTGGGACTCTGTTACCTTGTCCTGTGAATGTTTAATACGGGATTGGTAAAGGGTTACTGGGGCAAAGCTAACTAGAACAGAGGTCTTCTGACATCCCCATCACTTGAGTGTCCCGAGCAATCAGCTCAGTTTTGAGACCTACTTCCTTACAGTTTTTAGCTAAACTACCCTACAGAGGGACAGAATTCTAAGTTAATTCTAAGTTAAATTGACATAATTTCTCACTACCACTGCCAAATCGGTACTTGCTTTGTCACATCAAGGAAATGAGTAGTTCTCATCCTTCTTTACAATGGCATTCAGATGTATTTGATGAGGTGTTAAATCTATATCCAAAAAGAAGAAAATGCACAAATAAAAAGTATGTTTTAATTTTGATAGCTACAAAACCGGTATAGATAGGAACTCAGTTTTATGTGACATATATGCTTGCATATTGCAGGATGAGATTGTTTCAGTGAAACATCCACATAAAAAAATTAAAGCAGAAAAAGAAAATGAAGAAAAGCCTGAGCCAGATATTGGTATAAAGAAGGAAGCTGAAGAAAAGAGAGAGACAAAAGAAAAGGAAAATAAGAGGGATTTGAAAAGGGAGAAAAAAGAAAAAGAGGATAAGAAAGAATTAAAAGAAAAAGATATTAAAGAAAAGAGAGAAAACAAAGTTAAAGAATCTACACAGAAAGAAGTAAAGGAAGAGAAGGTAACTAGGTTTGTTTATCTTATATAGCACTAGAAAAGGACACTAGGTTTATGTGAATGATTTTAAGATGAAAAGGTATTTTGGGTCTGATCAGTTGTCATTTCATTGAAGTCTTTTACATCACTTGAAGTTTTATTTTTACTGCCTGAAATCATGAGGACAAGCATTTGAAATGGGAAATTACATCTTCGATGATACTTATCTTCTTATCTTAGTTGGACTGAGAGTAGAAGTGTGTTCAAGAAACTTACTCATTTTCCATTCTCATTTTCCATCCCACAGAGAAAGTAAAACGTGCTCTCATTGAATGTCAGCATGTCTGCATAGTTTTAATTCTTATTATTGAAGAGAATGCAGTTGTTACAGGGATTGTTGTATGTTACAGGATAATTCCAGAGCCAAAATAAAATAATTATTTAAATATTTTTATATCTTGTCCTTAGGTAAATGAAATCAAATCTGAAAGTAAAGAAAAAACTAAAAAAATTCCACTGTTGGATACTCCAGTTCATATTACTGCAACTAGTGAACCAGTTCCTATATCAGAAGAATCTGAAGAACTGGATCAAAAAACTTTTAGTGTGGTAAGTCCCTTTTTGGTAGTTAGTATTTATACCTGCAATTCTAAATGAGGACAATTTCTGATATTCTTGATTCTGTTACAGGCCACAACAACACAGGTGATCTTTCCCTAATAAAAGTCAGATCAATGAATGTTACTGCCACTGTACTGAAGTAATTTTTCTCTTCATTCCGGTAGTTCTATTTTGTTGTTTACTGTATTTATGCAGGATAGTAGGAAAACTTACCCAGTGGTCTGTGTACTGAATGGATTTAGAATATAGACTGTAAGGTTATATCCTCAAGAACAACTTAAAGAGCAGATATGAATGAATTTCAATACCTTGCTGGAATCTCTGGCTTCATCCTACCATATATGCCTTTCTTTGTAAGATAGCAAGAGAAATTCAGTTTCAGCACTTCTCTCCTGAAGTATTGCAGACTGAGATGAGTAGACACAGGGAGGAACAAATGCTAAAGCTCTTAGAAATACCTTGCTGGAGTAATGTCTCTGACACCAAAAGAATTCTGTTTAATCACTACTTCTGACTAAGAACAGAATCAGTATTACAGGAAAAAAGGTATGTGCACACAATTTATGTAAAGTTTTATAGGGTGGCTGGGGCCCTTGGAAAGGTATCAGTGAGCAACTCTGAGCAGCTACTTTCCTGTGGATGTTTCATCATTCACATTTCAACAGTTGTTTGTTTCTACCAGCCAGGTTTACTGGGGCTGTTGTAGGTGCTGGCTGTTACACACAAGTGGGATTCTCTTGAGTGTGGTAGTGACTGGTGTCTGTACAGCTTTATTCTAAACATTCTAAGTAACTCACCTGTGATTTTTAGGATGAGCCTCAAGTAATGCAGGTGGATATGTCCATGTGATTAAGTGACAGAAAGACACTTGATATCCATGTACAGTTATATTTTTATGATCACTTCTGTATTTAAGTAGTGCACTCTGTAAGCTGTCTTTTAAAGGCTACTTTAAGCTGTGGGTAGTGCAATATGTAACGCAGCTGCTTAATTAGTGGCATGACCTGGCAATGGAACAGTTTCCCTGATTTTCCTGAGTTGTCCCTAGATGCTTACATGGTAACTGCAATAATCCATTTAATTCCATTCCAAAAAAGTTATTATTTTAAATATGTGTGTGTGTTTGTTTGTTTATAGACTTCCCTTTGCTCTTACTGGAAGTAATTCTAGATTGAGTCTTTGTACAGAATTATTTTTTTTTTTTATCCAGGCTTTTTGTTCTGGAATGTATGTTTATCATTATGCCATGGTCAGATGTAGTCTAATTAGTGTATTTAACTATACTTTCAAATGGAAGTTGCTGCTGAGGGTTGTTCAGGCTTAACTAGTTTGGCTCTTTGTGACAAGGAGAATATGCGTTTCATCTGTTTACCATGCCATTGTAATTGGATGGTATTGCGAAGTAAGTGTCTGTAACTTAAATCATGCTGACTGGTTTTATCTGGATTTATTATTAAAACATTTGATCCGAAGTGTGAAAATTCAAGAATGTGTATATGACATGTATCTGTATTGCCATCACTGGTGTCACTAATCTAGGCATACCCAAAATGGCTTTAGTCTAAATACTGCAAGTTCTGCTAGTATCTGTATTTGAGAACTGCTCAGAGAAGCAACATTGATCCCCTGCTGAATGCCAGGTTTAATTGTTGCAGAAAAGTATCTGTTTGAAATGTACTAAACAGTCTCATACTTCATGCTGACATTGGAAGTTTTACAGCTTTCAAGGTGCTTAAAAAGTCTAGGTCTTCTCCTATATGCTTGTGCTGAGAGTTATGTTTGTAAAACCCAGTTGTAATGAGTCCCTTTCCTTAGAAAATCCCTTGTATTAAGTTAGTGCTTTCTAAATCCTTAATATCTGTATTTTATAAAATTTAATGCTTTCACAGAATAAATTTCCAGCTGGGTTCAAAATACAACTTTTTCCAAAGGAAACATGTAAAACATTTTTAAGAGCTGTGAGCAAGTCTTGTATTTCATTTCGCTTATAACAATATTGTCTCTGCCTGTATATAGATGCGTGTATATGTATACATCTCACAGTAAAGTGTGGGTCAGTTTTAGAATTCTTTTTTTTTTCTTATTTCCCCTTTAAATTAATACATTTTTCTTTTGCATTTTACAGTGCAAAGAAAGAATGAGGCCTGTTAAAGCAGCACTGAAACAGTTGGATCGACCAGAGAAGGGCCTTTCTGAAAGGGAGCAGCTGGAACATACTAGACAGTGTCTAATCAAAATTGGGGATCACATTACTGAATGTCTGAAGGAGTACACAAATCCTGAACAAATTAAACAGTGGAGAAAGTATGTTATTCTCTGTGGTTTTTTCTGGGAAAAGGAAAATCTGTAATTGCTTCTCTTAAACAGAATAGTTCTTAATTATTTCTTGTTGGGCCTTTCTTGTATCTTTCTGCTGTTTTAAATAGGAGTCTATAAAAAGATGATTACAGAGAGTTCTGACTTTTAATGGTTTGACTTTTTCATACTGCATAGCAATGCATTTGGCCCAGTAGGTGGAGTCATCTCACAACTGAGAGCAAACGCTAAATAACTTGTTACTTCCCTGTGTTTTGGGAAAAGCATACTTTAAGGATCTGGGGGGTTTTCAGCTTTTAGGTGTTTGGGTTTTTTTTTTAATTCCTGCTAAAAGTAGTTATTTCTAAATTTATGATGAACTTTGCATGATTTTGAGTTGCAGAATTCTTTATTCTTTTTAAAATACACTCTAAAATTAATTAGATACTGCATGTTGATACTTGATAAATGATTTATCATAACATACTCAGATGTATTCCAAAAATGAAAGAAAAAATTGCATCTTTGAGTTGAAAAGTTTATAAAAGTAAGAAACAGTGTTGGTGTGTAAACTTAGTATATTTCACTGTTAAGTTCTTAATGCAATTTCAGTTAGTTTCATTAGAATATGCACTTTAATCTTTTTATGGTTGAAAATGCATCTTGCACTTCCATATACAGAAGTCTGTTAAGTGTTTAATTTTCTTGAAGACTTCTGTTACTGTAGAATGCTTCTGCTATTTTTACTTGCTTTACTTCAAAATACTAAGGTGATCCAAGATACAAAACCAAGGTCCATGTCTTAAATTTGGGAAATGTTATATTTCTTCAAGTGAAAACTCATAATAGAGATATTATTCATACTACTGCAACAATATTATATGTAGATTAATAGAATATGTATTTTGGCTATTTTTGATAAGAAGAGTAGTTAAGCTACTTAGCTTATAAAAAAGGTATACAGGTGTCATTAGGCACACCATTGACTGGTTGACTGCTTTTGCAAACCTCTAAACCAAATTACAATCTTTAAATAATCAGTGAAGAAACAGACTGTTGCATCCTGAGCCTGCACGCTTCAGATACTTCTGAACACTGGAATCTGTAGTCTTTTAAGCCTTCCACCTAGACTTTAGATCTGTTACCTGTGATCATAGAAGCATACGTTTTCTTCAGGGTTTTGGCATCTTGACAGCAAAAGACTTGGATCTGGTTTTCTTTCATTCCTTCAAGCACAGATTAGGTACAGATTTATTTATTGCTATGCCACTTCCATCTTCTTTCGCAGTTCTTGTTTGGTTTCAAAAGCTTTGACCAGGCTTTGGAATTCTGTGGAAAAATTCTCTCACTGATATTTTCATGAAATAAGGCTTATAAGTCAAATGTCTTACACATCCATTGTAAGACATTTGCGGTTTGGAAGAATTTTTCCTTTATTGAATGGAAAATGCTCAAACTTCAAACAAACATTCAGAAGACATGTAAACTGATAGCTAGATTTTTAATCAGTTTCACAAATCATTCTGTTAACACAGTTCTTATTAGTACTACTTCCCGTGCACTTTGCACTCTGAAGTAATTAGGATAATTATTACAAAGTGACAAATTGTTAAAGAAATTAATCTTTCAAATGTCTGAAATGTCGGTTCAAATAATTTGAATTAAATCCATGTTCTGTTGCATAGCACAGGAAAAACAAATGTATGGATGAATTATAACTTCTTGTTTCTTCTTCCTAAGAAACTTGTGGATTTTTGTGTCGAAGTTTACAGAATTTGATGCCAGAAAACTACACAAACTATATAAACATGCAATCAAAAAACGCCAAGAGTCTCAGGTAATATTTTCAGACTCTTTCTAAATACATAAATATATATTTTAAGTATTGTAACTCTTTTCTTAGATTTAAAGGTCAATAAAGAACACAAATACTCTTCAAGTAGTATTTGTGTTTGTAGTAAAGTAGTCTATTGTTAAGATATTTTTCTAATGAATTCAGATGAACTTTGGGATTTAGCAGTGAGTTTTTGTACTTGTCTCTTTTAGCAACACAATGACCAGAATATTAGCAGCAATGTGAATACACATGTAATTAGAAATCCAGGTAAGAAATCTTAAATATATTTCTGTGTCAGGTATCTTAGTTTTCATGTTTATTTCACATGTCTTCTGGATAGTCTTCCACACTGCTAAGTATCACAGGCTGATTAGCAAAACTTCACAAGTTTGCTGATGAAACCTGGCTGAGTACAGACTGAAGCTGGTACTCGCTGGGTTTAGTAGCAAGTTATTTGGCCACCCTTTAAAAAAGCTTTGGATACAATTTTGTGTTTAAATTTGGGGAGAGGGAGATGTCTACTCAAAACCTGTAAATTTCTTGGAAATTCTGTGCCTGTTTGTAGCTATATAATGTCTCAAGCATGTAAGAAGGCAAGCTGTTGCTTGAAGTCATAGTTTATAATTAGTTACATGGGCTGTTATTTTTGACAGTAACACTGATTCTTCTGTGTTCCCACACTGCTTTCTTGTAATCCTTGCTTTTTATCTTGTGTTATGTAACACTTCAAGTGTATTTTCATGGGCTTAAAATCAACCAAATGTATTTTAGGGATATCACTGACATTTCCTTAGAGAGGAAGTTGTTACCATTCTGTCTAGAATTTCTCTACTAAAGGCACCTCTCACTGCTCCTTTGGACCACACTTAGCTTCATAGACTGAATAGAGAGGTTGAAAAGTTCAGTTTCAGAATCCTACACATTTACATTGTAGCTTGCTTCCCTCTTCTGAGGTTTCTTTCAGTTTGCTCACATCAGTGCATTTGTCTTTCAACTATTTAGATCTTGTTTCTGTCCAGTTATAACTTCACTTTCATACTGCTTTACATCTGACAGGTAGAGGTGTTGTTTGAATTAGGTGGAGAAAAGACTTTGAGACTTCCTTTTAACCTCTGCTTTATTAAACAGATGTGGAAAGATTGAAGGAAAATACAAACCATGATGACAGTAGCAGGGACAGTTATTCTTCTGATAGACATTTGTCACAATACCACGATCATTATAAAGACAGGCATCAAGGAGACGCTTACAAGAAAAGTGACTCTAGGAAAAGGCCCTATTCAGCCTTCAGCAATGGAAAAGATCACAGAGACTGGGATCACTACAAACAAGACAGCAGGTAAGATTCTTCATCAATTTAAAAATCTCTGCAGAATTCCCTTCCATTTTTGTAGTATTCTTGTAGCAAGCACCAAAACATCGTTTTTGAGTAATGCAAAATTGCAGTGATAGCTCTCTAATGCAGTTCTGTTGATATGACATAATTGTGGCTTCTAATGTGTGTTCAGTAATATTAATGCAAATACTGTCTATGTTTTAGATACTACAGTGATAGTAAACATAGAAAGTTAGATGACTACAGGAGCAGAGATCACAGGTCAAACCTGGAAGGAAGTTTAAAAGACAGCCGGGCTCATTTGGATCACCGTTCCCATTCAGACCACAGGATACAATCAGATCACCGTTCCATTTCAGATTACAGCCATCATAAATCTTCTAGAGATTATAGGTACCACTCAGACTGGCAAATGGACCACAGAGCTTCAGGTAGTGGCCCAAGGTCACCATTAGATCAAAGGTCTCCTTATGGTTCAAGATCTCCCCTAGGACACAGATCTCCATTTGAACATTCATCAGATCACAAAAGTACACCTGAACATACATGGAGTAGCCGGAAAACATAACAAAGACTGACATTTTCTGGACGTTCTTTTAGCCATATACAGTAAACTAACACAGTAATTGCCTTACATGACTTGAAAGATACAGACTGGATATTCTATCAGTAGCAGTATTGTTACTTCTTTCCAGGATGCAAGGTCTATTATCCCAACAGAAGAAAAATATTTTTGTATTTAAAGTTTATGCTGCACTGTGCTGCAAATGCTGTGGCACTCTTTTTCTAAGAAATGGAAGATGTTTACTTTTACAGGGACCTCAACACTGCCCCTTTCAGACTGGATCTTACAATAAAACTCTTCATGTCAGAGTGGTTCTAGGCTGAACCCATTTTAAATTATGTTTGTAAAGAACTTGTAAACACTGACCTGTGCTTATATTTCAGGAATGGGTGAGGAGTTTATTTTCTTTTGTTTCTTAGTAAAAAACTCTCAAGGACTTTGTTCACTTTCCAAAGCTACTTGTTTACATTGTACACTGCGACCACCTTCCCGCTTTTCATCACAAGCTTGAATATTTAAATTCTGTACCTATAACTGTAAAATAGCCAGGATTTCTCCTGTTTGTGATCAGTTATAATGCCTTTTTACAAAACAAACAAACAAAAAAATAATAATTAAAAAAAACACAAATGGCTGTAAATTATTGTAAATTAATTAAATGAGCTTTTTTCCCTCTCAGGCTTTTTTTGACTGTTCCTTTCCCCACCAACTCAGGCCTTCTTGTCACAAGTATGAAATAAAATCAGTGTACTTACATGTTTTAATAAAATACCTTAATGGAATCACTGTTCAGAATGTAAAAACGGGGAAGGGGAACATGTTACTCTGTTTAGTGCTCCTTTTTTGTTGGATACTTTAGATACATGTTTTGGGTTTGTTTTTTTGGGGATATTTTGTTTGTTTGTGGGTTTGGGGTTTTGTTTTTGGTTTTTTCTTTCATTCTTTTTCTTTCCCTATTGTCAGTGTTGTGATTGTAATGAAACAGTAAGAAATATCTAGCTATACTATGCACTGGAAAGCTTTTCAGGTGCATTGGTTTTAAAGGAGTGTTAAATATCTGAACACTTCAGAATCCAGATCAGCCAAAATTTATTGTAAACCCATTTGTGTTCCCTCTTCAACATGGGCAATAATGTCAAATGTGCTATGCAGCCAGTTAATATTTTAGAAGATTTGAATGACTTTATTAGACAGAATTGTTACAGTGCACACTGATTGTACATAGATAACTTCTATCTGACAAATTAAATTTAAACTAAAAGGATATGTGGGCTCTTGAAGTTTTCTGCTGTGTTTTTTTCTCTACAGCGTTACTTTTTCTCAGGTTTACCCATAAAAACATTAAATTCTTCAATAAATTTTAATATGCAGTGTTATAATTAGGGAAGACATCTAGCCTGACATCATGTCGTTGGAGCTGTATCAGTTGCTCCAGTTTTTCTTTGCTCTTGCAATGTTGAGCATTTTTTCTGATTAGACATGTTTATATGAAAACATTAATATAGAACCAAAATCTGTCCACAGACTACCTGTTAGGATCTCACTGTAGGCACAGTTGCTGTCCATTAAGTTTTAAGCTTATTTAATGTAGGCTGGGACTCAGTTAATTAATGCTGCTTCATTCCTTGACTCTTCATCTTCTCAGGATCTGATGGGTTTTGATTTGTTCTGCTTTTGAGCTTAATTGCTGGAGCAGTGTTTAGGCAGTGGAGTGATATCTGGTATGGTTATGCATGTGTGCCATACATTTTACGCTTCCAGTGACGAAAATCTAGAAGCTGGAGCATCTCCAACCACTGACTGAGTCTTACTGCTTGAGTAGTGCATAAATCCATCAATAGAGCATAGGTGGAGCAGTCCTACTAAGCCTGGTTCACCATCAGTGTAGCTGTATTACGGCATTGTGGCTAAGCATATCTAATGTGACATTGTTAGCCTGCATCCATTTTTGTTTGAGGTGTCTCAGGTCTTTCTGAAGTAAGAAAGACAAGATACTTATTGGTAGCTTTGATGATTAGGATCTTGGCAATTAGTCTGCTTTAGGCTGTGTTAACTTTTAGTCAATCATATTTACAGATTTACAAATCCCATTTGCAACAGCTTAAGTTTTTCCCTTCTGGTTTGGATAAAGTCTGAAGTATAAAGTTTGATGGTGGAGATAGCCTCCGTTGCTTATGGTGCTGAATGTTACGGTGTATCTTACTGTTTAGGAGCATCCCATATCCTCTGCAAATGAGTCATTTATAATTAATTTTCCATGCATGCAAATTTGATCCTTCTTTTGTTCACTTGTAGTAAAAAGACTTGAAGGAGCGTGTCCGGTTCTGAAGCACCCATCAGATACTAATGTTGTCTGACCATGAGAGGTTTTGGGAAGTAAGAACTCTAGGGACTGCAACTACGTGTAGAACTGTTGATAGATTTAGGTGTTTAATCTACCATGTATGGAAGTCTAAGAATTCCATCTTAATCCTGTTATGTATTTCTAGTCTACTATCTCCAGTACTACCTAAAAAGAATAGATTGCTGCTCAGTCTGAAAAAGCACATTAAAAAATGTATAGCTTCTATTACTTTTAGGGACAGAGAAATGCATGGCCTGGTGGTTGCAATTAGTTCATCAGATGCTGTGTTTGCATCATTTACCTGCTTTTACAATCACTCTGTTTTCCCCATTTTGATCTTCAGTGTAGATGTCCTGGTGTCTGAGCAGCACTCAGTTTCTGGTTTCTGAGAGCCTTTCATTACTATCAAGAAACGGACTTGCAAAGGATTCCAGCACCAACCACTAAACGACGGCAGTTTCTGCAGACACATGACAATCCTACAAAAGGAATGTACCCCCAACAGCCTTTGAGACATGGACAGCGCAGCAACCTAAAGCACTGACTCCCTAGGCTTTGGTGCCTGCCTGCCTTCTTGTCAGTGCTCAGCTGGCATTTTTTGTCCCTGTGTGATGTTCTGTCATCAACAAATGGATCCTGTGACCTCCGGAGCCCTTACTGTTTAGCTGCAGGGTTCCCACTTAGTGTAAAAACCCAGTGAAGTACTCTTCTAGTTAATGTTATTTTAAGGAGCAGTTTCAGTCTCCAGCATTATGCTTAGTGTTGTGTTCAGTGACAACTGCTTTTTTTGGAGGGAAATTACCTCATCGTTACTTAGGAAGATGGGCAAGACTGGAAACACTAAAGGAGATGATCCCGATACCAGCTTTTTTTTTCCTGATGAGACATTTTATTGCAAGTTTCTCTATGATCAAGTTTTATTTGAACAGCAAATTAATTGAATCCTAGCTTCTTTTTGTGTACTATGGCTGACAGGAGGTCCTCTCATTTTTACCTTTACAGAAAGACAATCTCTTACTTCTACTGGAGAGTAGTAAAGACTATTAGAATAGGTAACACCTGGTATGAGTCATCCACTTCTACTGAACAAGGTTTGTTTTACTGAACTATGACAAGTAGTGATGTCACTTGTAAATCTTCAATCTTCATACAAGCTAGTAGGGTTGCACCTGAAACTTAGGCTTTGTTCTTAAAGCTACGCTGAAGCTTTTATTTCTGAAATGCTTCAGAAGCAGTGGCTTAAGAAATAAAATTGTGTGAGATAAAGCTAGGAGCAGAAATAAGAGGAGGTTCATAGAATTCGTTTTTGTTTCTTACCCTTTTCATTTTTCTCTGTAGCCCAATTACTAAGATCTAAGTTGAGAATGACCGGGTAATGGGGAGCACATTCTGGTCCACCCATCCTTACATTCTCACGCTGCATGAGGTCAGTGAAAGATACTTCTTTGTATATGGCCAATAACAAAACCAAAGAATGTTTCTAGCTTGTATTTTCCAACTCCCTGGCCCTAAAAATTTAATTGGTAACTATCTTATTTTTTAATTGCTTTGGGATAATGATAATCCATTATAATTGTTAATTTGCATGAAGTAAGAATTGCCATTGTCCTATTGAAAATAAAATCTTTTTAGACCTAACATACAAAGAAAATTACGCTTTTAAAATTATTTATAGCATCTTTATAAACCTATTATGGAAGCCACTTTGGTTTACACTCTAAAGCTCAGCATTAGTCTTCTAAACTATATCAATATAATTCCCTCTTAAAATATAGCAGCTGAATAAATTTTTAAGAAACTTTAGATACTTGTTCGTATATTGTAGAAAAAAATGGAGTGGGGTGTTGTTTTATAGACAAGTGCCAAGTCCTGATCAAGCGTATAATTTTCAGTTTACTCCAAAACTTCATTATTTACACAAACTGATAAATACAGAAAACTTGCATGCATTTATTGTGGATTATCAAGACAGTATTTAAAATTTGTGTTCTTCCATTGCATAATGTGGCTCACCTTCATGCATTTTAATCATTCATAGGAAGTAAATGGAGCCCTTTGAGATATGTAAGTGCTCTCTGGATTTCAGAAAGAAACTTCAAAGCAATTAATTAATAGTTCTGTGTTTTGTCAACACCTGAGATGTAACTGTAACCCCAAACTATTTAGTTTAAGCTTGACTCATTACAAATACATTTTATTCTAGCTATAAGGAAAAAGGTAGCCATGTAATGGTCTACAATAATATATATGAATTACATGTGGGGGGTAGCTGCACTCTGAACCTTGGTTAACTGCTTGATCTTTCTGTAAGGAGTGACCCACAGCCTTTGGCCACAGCAAGTGACATGGCCTCATATGGAAGTTCCTGTGTACCTGGGCATCTCTTCCATTACGGAGCCAAGGCAAGATACCTCTCGTGCATATCATGGATGTATCTGTCAATAGGCAACAGCGGTCTGTTTCACCTAACCCTTGTAAAGTCTTTTCCTGGCAGCATGTTACCTTTTACGTGATTGCATATAACGAAGATACTGATCAATTTGCCTCCTACTGCATGGCCACAAAGGACCCTGCAGGACTTTGAGCAAAGGGCAGCAGGACACAGACTACCAGCACAATTTACACAATGCATTGGTCAATCTTGGGCGACATTTGAAGGACCTCTAGTAAAGAAGTCTGCAGAAGATGGGTCATGGTCCAGATCTGGCTGGCAAACCACAGCATGGGCACATTCTTACTGAGATCATGAATCCAGCAGTACCAGCTCTATTCTGGAACTGATTTGCAAACTTGTAACACAACAGAGTGCCTTTTTGTGTGAAGGCTGTAAATGAAAGCCAGCGACAATACACACGACTGACTAAAGCCATATGAAATATTTTTCTGTTTAGGATTTCCTGCCAAAAATATCAACCCTAAATTTGAGCAAATGGGCATAACTAATTGTGAGAGCTAGGCTTACCACAGTTGATCCCATATAGTTGCAGGTACCATGTTTGCATGCTGCAAGGATGGATGACAGTCTTACAGCTGTGTATGGGGTGCCTGGCTACACCTGCTGGGGAAGAGGAGTCAGGCGAGCGTGTATGTCTTGGGTGCCAGCCCAGTGATGACTGGGGAGGTGGTGCCCCAGGGTACTGCCAGTCCCTGTGACTCCTGCTGTTCAAACCTAAGGTATGCGAGCCCAGCCTGGTACTGAATGCCCCTGATTTTTCTCATCCCAAATTCCCACCCCACAGCTTCACCCTTAGTGTTCCTCAGTGGGCGTTCTTGTCAACCTATCCCAGAGGCAGGATGGAAAGCCTTTCTTCCAGCTTTCCTTTCATCATTGCTCTGCTTCTGAATCCATCTTGCCAAGCCTATTCGTGCTTTCTACTACCCTTAATGCCCTTAATTGCAACCTCTAATCAATCTGTTGGGCTCCAGCTCAGTGTACTCACACCCACAGCCTGCAGCTCCTCCGCAGCACAGCTAACTGGTTTTTCTAGGGTGCTGTTTCCATTGCTGGCCAACACCCGCCTTTACTCCTGGCTGGCTGTTGCTGTTTGGGAAGTTTGTGCATCCCTGTAAAATTGAAGCTCAAATTCTCATTTTGGTGACGGTGAGGATTTTGGATACCTGGGCAGATTGCTCTTTGCCAAAATCAACTAAAGGAGTTTTCATAGAACAGAAAAAGAAGACGCCCCAGGGGAAAAGTTATTTATGTAACGTATCTGAGACTCTGTGAAACATGTTTTTTGGGAAATGCTTAATGAAGAGTTCAAGTCTACTTAAGTTCATACAGCTGAGATGTGGGCTTACTGTTATAACTGCTAGGACAGAAATCATGTAGAGCGATGAAGGTGAGAAAGAGAAGGTGAGATATGCTGCAAGTATGTTTTAAGCTGTTAACAAGGAGCTGGCAAAAGCCCTAGAACTACTGAAAACAGAGCGCTCCATGGTACAGAGGTTTAATACAGATGCTGCTTAATGTTGCAATAGCCCTGTTTTTGACAGTTCTGCAAACCATCAGAGCAGTCTAATAGCAAATGAAATGCTACAGTCAAAAAGTTGTCATCCTGAAACCAGCTACTGTCAATTTACGTTTCATGAGCTTTACTGGAAGTGAGATGAAAACCACGTAATTATTGACGACTTACAGAAATCCTGATTGCTGATGCAAAATTTTGTGAGGTTTTATTTGGTCCTGTTAGAAAGCTTACATTTACATCTAGATTGAGTTAATGCACTAAGGCTGAAGCCCAAAGAACATACTTGGACATTATTATTACTTTTTTGCTAAAAGTAAATACTTTATTTGTTGCAGATTTTTCAGCAAGCTCAGTTTTAAGTCTCTTTTCTCTGGAAATAAAAATGTCCAGAAATCACGTCAGAAAATTATATATCAGTGATCAAATGTAAGAGATTAATTAAAGGGCTTTTTCTAAGACCTCAGCTGAGTTTTAATTGCAATACAGTTAGTATGTGCAGAAGTAATTGGAGCATTTAAAAAACAATCTTCTCACTCATCACTTAAAATTAGCTACAGCTTTTGGTTTGCAGTAATGCTAGCATTGGTAAGTGACTACCTGTACTGTATAGGCCAATTAAAATTGACAAATGCTTCTTTAACATTCCTTTTAATCACACGGGAGCAAAAAGAACTTCAAAGCTCTGATTTTTGTGAGCATATCAGATCATCTTTCTTTTAAGGGAAGATTAATATAATCTTATATTAGATAAGTTTCTGACATACTTAAGAATGTAGATACATTTATTAGTAGTAGTAGCAGTAGTAGTATATATATATAAGGCAGGCTCTGCAGAGGGACCTGGGCAGGCTGGAGCGATGGGCCCAGGCCAGTTGTGTGAGGTTCAGCAGGGCTCAGTGCCGGGTCCTGCCCGTGGGTCACACCAGCCCCACGCAGCGCTACAGGCTGGGGCAGAGCGGCTGGAAAGGGCCTGGGGGGAAAGGGCCTGGGGGTGCTGGGTGACGGCCGGCTGGGCAGAGAAGAGCAGCAAAGCTGGTGAAGGGTTTGGAGAATGAATCTTACAAGGAACACCTGAGGGAACTGGGGTTGTTTAGTCTGGAGGAGACTCAGAGGGGACCTTACTGCTCTCTACAACTACCTGACAGGAGGCTGTAGGCAGGTGCGGGTAGGTCTCTTACCCCAGGTAACTAGCAACAGGACAAGAGGAAACACCCTCAAGTTACACCAGGGGAGATTTAGATTAGATATTAGGAAAAATTTCTTCATGGAAGGGGTGATGTAGGATTGGAACAGCCTGCCCAGGGAGGTGGAACAACCATCCCATCCCTGGTGGTGCTTAGGGACATGGTGTAGTGATGGACTTGGCAGTCCTGGGTTGAAGGTTGGACTTGATGATCTCAAAGGTCTTTTCCAACCTAAATGATTCTATGACTGTATGATTCTGTATCCTGTGGAACTACGTATCCCTATCAGTATCATAATTAAGTGCTATCAATTATATTAAACACCTTTCAGTTCTTTTGTCTGGAACCAAAACTGCTCCATTTGCTTCTGGTACTGTTTGCAAAGGGGTTGTTAATATGAGAGACAGCTGTCTGTTTTAAATTCTTGACTAAACTGGATTTAGGGGGGTTGATGACATTCTTCCTGTAATGTAATCTGCAGATGGATTCTCTATCCGGAACAGAATAGGTGGATCAGTTTTAAAAGATCTTGAACGGAAAATTCTAATTCTACCTCCCTGAAGTCTATCAAAACTATCAAATCTAGAAAGGTAAGATCTAATTCAGTCTTATTCTTGGCATGAAAGTAAACAGGGCTGGAAAATTACCCTTACCTTCCCAAGATCTTAAGGGTTCACCAAGTCACGTCAAATTCCAAATAAATACATCTGAAGAGTTAGGATCCAGATATTCCTCAATTATAATGCTGGAAGAAACACGCAGGGAGCAGATCCTCCATAAGCTTTAATGAAAAAGAAAATGCACATGAAGCACTGCATTCTCAAGTCTGGTGCTTTGAAACTGTGTTCTTCCCTTCAAATGTGTTGTACTGGGACAGTCTCTAGCTAGTGACCAGAGAGAGAAGTTTCAAGTACATGTCCATGAGCTAACACAACAGACCACCCTGTAGGTCCCCCATATTGCAGCGTGTCCTGGTGAAGTTTTTGAAGTGTAAACTCTATCTGGTATGTTATCCTTGATAGTGCAGCCTTCCCCAGTCTGTTTTAATTCAGTGAATTCATTATAAGATGAATAATATTTACTCTCAGACAACAATACGGCCAGAGTGCTAAAATAAATCAGTATGAAATTACCTGAAAGGCACAGTATGCTCAATTATTACAGTCTGCAAGTATGTATGTATCCTGAAACAAGTTACATTTGCCAAGCTGAAGGACACAGTGTCAGACAATCACAGGTGACTGCTCTTCTGCAGTTTTAAAATCCTAGAGAAACTCCGTAACCATGCCTGCAAGCAGGACAAAACCCAACCCTAGTAGTTATGTCATGGAGACACAATGGGAGAATCTGTGAAGTTTAAAAAGTTTGTATTATTATTTCAAGTTACAGTACTGAAAATTTTAGGGTTTTTTTACAGTACTGAAAATTAAAAAAACAAAACTTACAGCATCAATTTACTTGTAAATCATCCAATTTGCTTTTAAATTCTTGAATATTCCATCTGTACTTAAGGATCACTCTTGTAATGTGGTGGAAAATTATTCTTAATAGGGAGAACACAATGTTATTTAAGTATAAAACTCAGAAAAAACAGACTTTATTATTACAACCACAATCAATGTTCCCATAATTACAAAAAAGACATTATTAATTTGAAATTTGCTTATATTAACTGTGAGTCAAGTTCTTTTTCCATTCATATCCTAAAGGCTTAATATATGGGTTTGTAGTGTAATAACATACAGAATGAAGAGATGGACTGAAGCCTACCTTTTCTTTACAAAATAGATCTTTTCAATAAATACACTGTAAACATTCAAAACTGAGGCAAGAATATTTTTAAATGACAGTATTTTGAATTTTTTCCAAAATTGTAAGAGTGATTTGACTTTTGCATAGATGCAAAACAAATCTCTTAAGAGATTCCAGAACAAAGTTTGCTTGCAGACTCTTAATTCACCTCCCTCCTTCGTAATTCTTATGATCTAATTTTAATGACAAAGCCCTAGACTACTTTTTCTAGGAAGCCCACTTTATCTACTGCAGAGAATACATGAAGAAAATTCAGTATTTCTTTTCTTTTATCATTATACAGTGTATGATCACAGAATAAGAAACTAAACATTTCTCCTCAGGTGCATTGATGCACTCAGTTTAGTACTGCAAATGCTTTAAAATGTATGTTTTATAAGATGAACTGGTGTTAGTCCAGCATATCAAGGGGGACATGAGACACAAGGCAGTTATTAGTAATGACTTTTGAACACCAAAATATTTCAGTGTATTTTATTTTATCCTCACCTGGTGCTTCCAAATACTACCGTTTATTCAGTGTTTTTTTATCCCTTAGTATCCTCTATCGGCCATCAGGACTAACTCAGGTCTCTCTCCCTTGGCCTAGGAATTTTTTCTCCTAGCTTGTTCCTGAGCCCTCCAGGAAGGATCTCCGATTGCAAAAGGCAGGGAGCATGGCCAGTGCCAGGTGTGCCTGCTGGGGCAAACTGGGAGGTGAGTCAAGCTCATTCGCTTGTCTGAAAAATAGCATGTGGGAATTTTGATTACTAAACCAAGACTTTTTGTTGGCTCTTCACTAAAAATACACTCAAAATACATATGTGAGAAATAAAATGAGGAAGCTGAGAGCAGGCATATTGACAGAGACCAGTTCCAGTTTATGCATCACTTCACAAAAGTTGGAAATGAACTGGATACAGATGTGGTTCTGCTTCTCGTGCTAGGAACTCATCTGTGATTTTTCCTCTCTTTTTTTACACTTCAAAACTTGAGTGTTAAGTTGAATGAAAATTTTCAAGTTCAGCTTCAGAGTTGCAGTATATCAGAGCTGTTCTGACAAAACTGATTCTTCTGGAATTTCTCTGAACAGAAGTGCCCATCGGGGTCACGAGTGAGACTCAGAGATCTGCCTGTACCTCTGCGAGGGAGCAAACGGGGAAGAGCTGCAACCTGCCCTTGGTTCTCTCTTCCCATCTGTTGTAGGCATGGCAAGTGGTTAAATGTAATCTTAAAACTAAACATCAGGCATCTCGTTATTTGCCTTGTTGATGTCCCGTGTATAAATACCCTGCTACTCCCTGATGCCAAAACTACACAATGACTATGTAGTTGGCATCATCTGTGGAAAGCGTTTTCTGAAGGGAGCTGTCTCACCAGACACTGTGGATGACTACTCCACTATATCTTCCATCTCTTTTAGGAGTGTGACAGCAAAGTAAATCTGTAAGGCATCAAATCTTTTGATATTTGCCAAACACTGAACCTAGCTGCAAGGCAGATACCAAATTTGGAAGACTGGGCCTGAAATAACTGTTCCACAGAGGCAGTGAAGAAAATCTGGATTTCAGCCAGCTGTGAGAGAAGTTGCTCCACAGTCACGGGAACGCTAGCACGCAGCTGTGGAGGAGAACGCACATGGGCCCCGTGGCAGCCAACAGCACTCATGGTCTGCACCTCCATTCATGCTTCTTGGGAGCGTGGCAGAAAAAGGGAACTTAATAGAGTTTACGTGGTCATAGCCATTTAAAGAAAACACAAAATACCGTCTGCCACCACCCTCTCCTTGCCACCCAAATAGCAGACTGGTGGGTGCTACAGGAACTGATCCACTCTTCTGTAACTTTGATTCTTCAACTGCAACATCTTTAAGAATCATAATTCCTTTGGGAGAGAATAAGTAGCTATAGCACCCACAAGACAGTAATTATAATCATTTATTTAGTAACCATTTGATCACCTAGACTTAGAAGCTTCAGCTTCTATGGAGTCTGAGCTTTTGGATAACAAGGTATCCATTTAGTCATATGTAAAAGGAAATTCTGTATTATTAGTGGAAATATTCTTTTGAGGAACCTGGTAAGGAAAAACTGCCTTGGTATTCTTTTTTGTTGTTGTTATTTGGGTTTTTTTGTTGGTTGGTTGTTTTCAGATCCTCTTGTCCCATAATATCTGTTGTCATTTATGGCTTATTACTTTCAGTAACTCACAACTTTTATAATATTGACTTAAAAAGTTTGAGTTCCTCACTGTTCTCAGACTCTTTAGAGCAAGGTGCCTGATGTTATCCTTGCGGGTGTACAGAAGCTTCCTGAAAATGTGAAATACTTGGCAAACACCCCATGCATCTACAATGGGATTTTAGATTGAGTAAGGGCTGGATTCTTTAAGTGCATTTCCCGATCCCTTCCACTCTCTGCACTTTGATTTGCACTCTCCCTCTGCACAGGGCTGGTTACTTTCCGGTGAAGCCAAAGGGGAAGACGCCCTCCAAGCACCAAGATCACAAGGGCAAAACGCAGCTTGACTGATGCAACCCCCTCCTCCCCGATGGTGTGGGGTGTGGGTGTTGCATCTTCAACTCATTTTTTGCTCTGCAAACCCACTCCTACTGCACTGCATGACTTGCTAATGTAGACACAGTTTTCCTTTCCTCTAAGGAAAGCAGGGAAAGAGCAAAGAAAAACTGAAAAACTTTTGAGCAAACCCCACCACGGGTAAGTCTTGTCCAGTTGGTGCTTCCTAGCAAATGTGAGTATGTCTGCCCTTTTCATGCTAGTTCCAATTATTTCATGGTTACTCCAGTTCTCCCACACAGAGGTACAAATTGGGAGAGATTTGCCACAGTACCAACCGGTTTAGGCATTATTAGCTATTAGCTTTAAGAATTTTAATGGATAGTAAGGTACTCTCCATTTGCACCAAATATTCTGTATTATATTAAAAATCACTGGTTTGTTCTGTCACTTCAGTAAAAATAATTAGAACAATTTACTGTACTTGCTGAATGCAGTTGATTAAGTGGAACATGCCTGAAAAGACAGGTTCTGATGGATTATCCTCACTTGTTCACAATTGTATCTTCCCTTGTGTATGTCACCAAGAAAGAGCCCTGTGGCAGCTACTGCAAATGCAAGCTTGTATGTTTCAAATATCTCAAGTGCTTTATTATTTCTATGACCATTATTTAGATACTAACTACTCTTGGTTTTATCTTTTAACATGATTTTAGAAAGTGAAAATCTGCATAATTTTTATGAGTTAGCAGAAAGTATTGCACTATTTGCTAATCAGAAAGAACTACTTGAAGTGCAAGATGTTTATTTACTAAGTTCAGGTTCATTTTGTTTTGTAAATTCACTTTAAACTATGCACTCTTTGTAACAGGATATACTTTGTTTTCTCCTCTGCTCTGCTATTCAATCTTCTCATACGACAGAGATAACTTTTTATAATTAGGGTTCTATTTTTCATCTTGAGTAGAAGGTGGGGGGTGGGGTAGGGAATGTTCTTTCTCTTGCCAGATACTCAGAGGAGCAGTTTGAGCCACCAGAGAGAGCTGCACATCCAGCTATGTTGGACTAAGTGAGCTACTGAAATGCTTCCCTGCGTGAAGTCGGAGCACGGCCTCTGCTTTAAGACTGCATGCCTGTGAAAGCGTAATACCTAAATGGTTAAAAGAAATCTACTTCAAATGTTCATGTGAGTAGTCATATGTCAACAGTAAATACTGATTCCCTAAACTTACTAGCAATGGTCAGTAATTTCAAAGAATACAGTACCCTGAACACTTTTAATATGTATGATTTCTTTTCCTGAAGCATTGGGAATATTTGGTTGTTAATTAGATGTTAAATATTTCATAATTAACCATAAGTTTCTTTGTATTTATTTTCAGCTGAGTAGTTCAATTTGACAGGTGAGATTTTCATGCCTCCTATGATCTGTGTATTTCTCTCAAACCTAATTCACATGCAAAAATATGTATGTTAGCTGCACTTTGAGCTCCAAAATGGAGCAATGTTCTTGTAATGAATTCCAAAACTGAAAATTGAGAACTAGATGGTCGGTACAATTAGTTTCAGAGCTTTCTAGACTGTGAAGTGAGCCTTGTTTTATATTCCCAGTGAAAGAACAATCAGATTCTAAAATGGCCACTACAGTACAAACATAAAGAGGTCATCATGGCTATTTTTTATGTACTTTGTTGTTTGAAACGAGTATTTCCAGGAACACTTACAGCATCAGAAAGAGGGATGAGAACAGAGGTGCAAAGCATCATCAAATCTAAGAGAAGACCTTTAAAATCAATGTCTCAGTTGTTGGACAAAGGAAGTGAAACTTCCATCATAGATTTGGATATCACTGTGCAACCCTTAGAGTTCATGAAAAAGAGCAAAGCAAAGAGCAAAGGAGAGATTTTCCATCAATCCACTGACCTTAATTAAAGTCTAGGGCAGTGCTTCTCAGCCTTATTAACCTGTGCCTGACCTCACTTAATCAAGTCTCCTGATAGCAATAAGGGATATGTCAGCTTTTCTGGGATGCTGTGGCTTCAAAAGCTGGAGCTCCTGCTGTACTCGAGGAAGCAGGCAATCTGTGCTTACAGGCATGGGAAATGAAGACTCCCAGGAGGGCAAAGCCTGGGAACTGGTGCCTTGCAGTCCCAAGAGGACATTCTGCCCCACCTGCAGGTCTGCACCTACAGAAGAGATTCATTGCCCTGGTAGCAGGTGGGGGGCCGGGAGCTGCACCTGGTGGAGCACCCAGCTGGCTGCACCTGAGCGCAGGCAGCCAGGGAAGTGGCAAGTGACAGCAGCGCAGAACTGCTTGCTGTGGGGCAGAGGTCCCCACTGCTGACCTGAGCTAGGTCAGCACCTAAGGTTTGCTGCTTGCTGGGGGTGTGGATCCAGAACATTGTGGGGAGGCTGCCAAGGCTTCTCTGGCTCTCAGCCTGTTCCCCTCTGCTGCTCCTGCACGAGCACCATGCGGGCAGGGGACACCCAAAGCACTGCAAGGATGACTGTGGCTCCAGAGGCAAGGGCCAAGGGCACCAGAGCCCGGTGGTGTCACTTGCCAGTGAAAGAAGGAGCTTGAGGAGGAGTGGATAACAACCACTTTTGCAGCTGGTATCAATTATGGGGTTCCAGCTTTATGGCTACCGGGACATTTTGAGGATCAAGGACAGCTAACTGCTCCCACCTGACTCAGTGTGACAAAACCTCTTCTGAGGTTTGCCAAGCGTGGCTAACCTGGTAAGAAAAGCTTTAAACTAGGAACAGCAAGGGAGGGAGATGATGAGCCATGATCAGGAGAGGAAGCTGTGGCTTGGACTGACAAGCAAAGGGCACAGAGTGATGTGGATGGCAGGGACCTTGCAGCCAGCAAAGCAGGGTGGAAGGGCGCCCAACCCAAGTGTAGGCGCACAGCTAAGGATGTGCACAGAGGGCTGCGTGATGGCAAAAGCTCTCACACCCTTTCTGGAAAATCATTGTGACCGGGTGCCTCTCTACATGCTTGTAGCAGGTAGTCACCAGGGACTTCACCTGCCTGTCATGACTTTTCAAATACAACTGACAAGTGGCTTAGTGACTACGTCTGCCAGATCCTTCAGGATATTAGAATGCGTCTCATCAGGTCCCATGGATCTGTGGATGTTCAAAATGTAGGCTCATCAGCAAATAGGAGTTTGTTAATTTACAGGGATTACAGCCTTTAATCACTGGAGACTTCAGACACCTAGATTCAAACACCTGCAGTCCTCAGAGCCTGCACGCAGCTGTTGTATAATCTGGCAGTAGCTGAACGTCCTCAAATTTCTATATTAAATTTTACTGCCTTTCTAAATTTCTGCTTCTGATCACACACCCACGCTACACCCTGGCTTCAAAGGTCTGAGCAGCTCAGTGCTCATCCAAGAGGATACATTCCTATACTTGTCTTCCTTCACAGTTCAGGGTCATAGGCATTTTAATTTGCCCCCAGATTGCCAGACTGCAAGGTTTTTCCCTTGTGGCTTTGGCAAGAGTTGCCTTGACATAAGCCCAGAAATGGGACAGGTATTATTAGGAGTAGAAGGCTATGTTATGAACTTCTTCAGTCTAGGCAGAAAACCTCTCTGATTTCTCCTAGAAGTGTGAGAACACAAAACTCTATTTAAACCTCACAATGAAATACAAAATTTTCCTTTTGAGCTACATATTTGCTTGTTTGAATTAGATTTGTGGGTGTCAGTGTGGAAGGCATTGCTGAAAACCTAGAGATGAAACGGTAACTTCAGCTCCGCTGCTTCCTTGCCAACATAAGGCATTCAGTGTAAAGAATTTGAGAAGTGTTTTGATCCTTTATAGAAAAATGCAGTTAATAGTGACATCTATGAGCTTGAAACAAAGCTTTGAAGAGTACAGGGAGGCAGGGGAAAGAGCTTCCCTGAGATTCAGGGACACAGTGCTCCCGTCAAGCCTGATACACAGTGCTCTAATCCCTATATTCGAAGTTATGTGTAAGGGTGAAATAAATGAAGAACGGAAGAGTTGTACTCCCCCTTTATGTGTAGGATAGACAGAAAGATTATTCTATAGTTAAGGAACAGAAGTGAAAAGGATTGGCACTGGGTATGACCTTCAATAAGATGGAGGAATGCCTAATTGTCTTAGAAGGTCTAAACCACCAAAGAAAATCACACTGGCACATTAGAAAATTATATCCTGAGAACAGAAGTCAAGTAGACTCTATACATACTGATCCATACCCACGCCTAATCTCTAAGAACCCCACTGAGGGGAAATTAGTGGCAAAACCAAACAAGACACCACTTAAATTGTCACCTGGGGAAGTTTCATTAATGATTGTCAGATAACCTTTATTGTCCACAATTAAACTGCAGTTAGCAGCTCTATTTTAAGGCAAGTAGTCCACCAGAGGCCAATATACTGCCATTTAACGACCGGCAGTTCAAATATCCAGTAAAAATACCCTCTGAGCAAAGATGAACTTGGGAAGCTTTTTACTTCTTGTCATTAGACTCAATCACTTATAAATGAACTGCTTTTAGATCACAGGGTTGCAGGTTTTGGGTGTTGTTTTTTACGTAGCATGTTGACTTTAAGGATTTGCACTATAATTGCTAACACTACCAGGCATGTGATCCTTTTTTAATACTGAAAGATCTGGTAAGATTTTTACTTTTGAAGTGAACCTCCTTGTTTCCCCCTCCCGCCTACCCTGCTTTCGCTCACATCTCTAACTGGATGAAATGGACCTTTCCCGGTGAAACTAAATGGGAAAAATGGTTCCAGAAGATCATGTGATGCACTCCAGCTGCTGACAGCTGTTTGGTCTGTTCGAGCCAGTGTAGAACTAAGCCAAAGCAAAATCCTCTGAAATGTGCAGAACTAGAGATTTCACTGTACACTCCTTCTCCCAATGTAGAGGAAATATCCTAACACTTTTTTTTGAACAAATTTCTATTGTTTGGCTCATTTTTCACAGTTGTGAAGTTAGACTTTTTACCAAAGTCTAAACCCAGAAGTAGAAAGCATTTCCATTTGTAAGGGTCCTCTATTTCAGTCATTGAAACAGTCACATCAGGACTACCAGGCTTTCTGAACTGGTCAACAATAAAAATGCATGCATTTAGAGAAAGCCAAAAAGTAATTCATAGTCTTGCAAGGGTTACCTGAAGCTCTGCTGACAAAAGGAAACTCTTAGCATTTCTGTCATGCACACCTACTTGCAGAAAACTTTCAAGGACTGAAACACAGAGGGTCATCACTGGAGGACTCGGTATTTTGTGACTGAGGAGACTTAACTAGTTGCAGGGAGAGGGCAGAAGAGTCTGACTGACATAGACATACGTGCATCTGAAATTATTTCTCACTGATTTTTCTTATTATAGAGGAATATCTAAATCTGATTTCCCAATGGGACTATTTATTGATCTATTTAGCACACGTAAAGGCCATCTCATTTGCAAGAAGGGGTAAGACTTCTGATTTTTTTATATACACATTAAAAAATATTCTTCTGAAATGGTGGCATTCCAAAAAAATCACAAACACTACTTGTGCAAGCCACACTTTTAACAGGAGTTTACAGGGTAATTGCTAAATTGCTAAAAGAAAAAAATCCAAACTTTGTTTTTTCAAGACGTCTGTTCTGGTATCACCTCTCTCTCACAGCTTAGTATCAACCTATTTACTTTACAGAGAATTAGTTCATCGTGTTTTAAGCAAGCTGGGGAGAGATGACTGGCAGCAGCTGAAGCAGCAAGGACTAGAAGGCGGAAGGTCATGCCAAACCACTGGCACTGACTGCATCAATGTGAAGACAAAAGGATTAGAGATGGCACCACAGACAGCAATGTACATTACGTTTTAATTTGTCCTAGCTACCATGAGGGTTTGCTGCTGTTGGGCTCTCTCTGCAGAGAGACAAAGTTAGAGAAAAAGTTACTTCTCTGACATGAGATGCTATGCCACCTATAGAAAGCAGGAGTGATGAGTTTCAACCATAATGCAGTCTTTGAAGGCAGGTCTGTCATCTTCCGCAGACTGGTATGAAAAAGCTGAGAAAGGACAGTGCTGGATCAGGCCCTTTTTTCTTATAAAAAGGGGTGAAGTTACAGGATTTCATCAGCTATAGCTACTGAGCTATTTGGATGGCAGATGTTACAGAGACCTGCCATTATTTCAGGGGTGAGCTAGCTTCCAAAACCACCTCAGCCATACACTGGACGCGCTGTTCAGGCATTGCAGTGCTAAGCACAGCATGCAGACATTTGGGTTGCACTGCTATCTGTTTAGAATTTTTGAGAGCGAGGTGTCTTGCAGCAAGTAAGACTGTCAGGATCCACAGCAGGGGTTTGTAGCTTTTAGCTACCCAGGATGAAATACTGGGGTAAAATTCTCATAGGACTTGACAACCCCAGCTCAGAGGCAGTGCTTTCCTCCACCAAAGCACCCAGCTAAGGAGGCAGCTTGCATTTCTATTTATTACTACCAGATAAAAGCTGATAAACCCAGTAGGATAATCATTGTTATGGTCATCTGAGAAGGCAGGAAACCTTTGTTTAAACATCTCCTTTACGTAATTTTAGAGTGGGGACTCCACAAAGGACAAATCTCTTTTAGTTTCTAGTCAAATACATTAGTAACTTGGCTGCAAGATATTTGAGGGTTTTGGCAGTCTCAGCTGTTGAAACTGTTCTGCTTTCTATAAAACACTTGCATAACAATGGCAGCAAGTGACACACCAAAGGACAGTCTAAAAGATAAAATGCACCAGTTAGAAAACACAGGCCTTGCCCCTGTGCAGACTTACGTTACATACTTTGTGTCATAAACTGGAAAATGTAAACAGTCTAGGAATTAAAGGCCAAAATTAAGATAAGAAGCCTTACCCACTATGATCCCACTCGATCTCTTCTTTTTTGTTCCATCTGCTGGTTCTTTCCCCCCACCCCGAGCTGCACAGGGAGGGGAGAAGGGGCCAGTACAGAAAGGATGGGATGGCCTTGTTGCCTTCTTCAAGAGAAATGAAATACTGGAAGTTTCAGTATACAGGCCAGGCCAAGGTCAGGTGTCAGGCTGTCAGAAGCCAACATATGTCCATCAGTCAGGCATCGAAGATGGATGTGGTGCTGTGCAGGAAATGCTGGCTCACCTCTGGCAAACACAAGTAGTCCCTGAATAGGAACCTAGTCTGGAATTTAAAATGTACCCATCAGGGCTGGACTAATTCCACCTGACTTTAGCTATTATTAAATCAGATGTTAGCTATTATTAAATTAGCTGCTTGGGTTTCCCCCGCTGCTGAAGGGTATCAGTAGGCAAATCCAGAGGATTATTCAACCCAACCTACAATATTTCCATTTACTCCACTAACTACATGTTTAGTCTACTGAACTTAGGTGAAATAACTCTAAAGTGTAAAGTATGCCTCCAGTCTCTTTCAAGACATCTAAGACCCTGTTTGGATAAAGCTATCACTTTATAACAACACAGAAAGGCATTTATTTGGTAATAGCTCCTGGCTGTTAAGGCACCGGCACTCCCTTAAGATGTGAAAGATCAAGTCAGAGGAAGAATGCCAGCAGAATGCTTACCACACCGCTACTCTATAAACAACTCTTATCTACCAAACATGAGTGAGCAGGTCTGATACCTGCCAAAAAAAGTCCTGCAAGTAAATCAGGCAGATTAACAACATGTGAATCTGACCAGGGTGCAAATACAACCCTCAAGACTGCATTTGCTTTCTCTGCTTGGCAACAAAAATTCCTTGAGGGACTTTACTGGACTAAGACGAGAGAAGTAGAGATCGTAAAGAAATGTCTGGGCTCAAGCTGAGGCTTTACTGTGTATCTCAATGTTGGATTTAAACACTTCACATACCACCTAGACATATTTTGCAGACCCAGCCTTCAGCACATACTATCACACAATGACACATACATAATTCACATATATAATGGATCATTACTCTCCTATTATGATGTAGAAAAAAGCGCAAATTAAGCTTTAAAAGTGCAGTAATCTTGAAAACAATTCATATAAATAAAAGTTAATGGCAATCCACATACAACACATGAAGTCATTTTTATATCTAGTTATCAGTTCTGGTGCACACTCCTGCATGTATGCAAAATCTGTCATCGATCTTACTGTTCACAGCTGATTTACTATCAGCAGCTTTTAATTTCAATGAAGTATAATTTTACATAGTCAGATTAAAGGAATTCTGAATCAGATCAGATGCAATTTTTGTACATCAGCATCACAATAAATTTACCTGCATACCTGATCTGTGGCAATGTTGCTCTCCAAAACAAGCTCATTAGTAAGAATGACAAAATCTAATTAACTTTGACCCTCACAATCCTTGTTTGTTTTGAATATAGATGGAGAGAACTAGCAGCACAACACAGAGAATGCTTATCTTGTAAACAACAACAAAGAATACTTTATTTAAAAAAGGGAACCATTACTAGTCATGTCTAGGCATTGTATAGATAGCAGTCTTTCCTATCTGGAATAGGCAAGACAGAAAGGAATACAGTTTATATCAGTCAAGACATAAATTGGAATTAAAATAACCCAAAGCATGAAAATTTCAGTGTAAAACACTACAGCTGTGCTTGTATGAATTAAATGAATGCAAGATTTGAAACTGTGCTGAGTCTGCCAGAAGAAGGCCACAAGCCACTTGGGCTTTTTTCAAAACATGTCCACTAATGACACCCTCATTAGGTAGTGCAAAGCTTGCAACATTGCTTGCTTCACTTTGGGGTATATGCAAGTAAATTGCCACTCGCACACCCTCAAAACCCATAAAACAAATGCATAGTATCCATAATGCTAAGGTAAAAGAACGTAAATAGTTGGCGATCCATTTTCTGGCAGCACAGCAGCAATTTGAAGGGAAATGCATCTCTGAAGGGCCCTACCATGACTATAGGAAGAAAAGCCAGGTTGTTCTCAGACCCTGCGTTCTCTCAGGTTGTGTTCCACTTAACAGGTGCTCTGTGCACATTATTCTTCCAGCCAGGTTCTCCAGAAAGAGAGAAAAAGTAATTTTTTGTTGGACAGTCAGTTGGGAATACTATTTCTTTTTTTAATACCCTTTTTTAGGAGCCATATACACATAAAAATTGAAGGATTAAGCACCTGGATGATCTGCTCAGTTCTGTGACCTGGTTCCTAGGGAAACTGTCAGACTTCACAACTACAGAGAACTATCCTCAGCCGCTGTTAAGAGCTCTGTCAGCATAGGATTAGGAAATACTCTGGTTAGAAATGCTCTAGCAGATACTTGGAATAATCTTTTGAATAAGCCACTAATATTGAAGGCATCAGCCAACTTTTTTAAGACAAAGGCCAACAGACAGCATCAGCAACAGCTTTAGTTGTTGCATTAAAGTACTGATGATCATGTTATATTGTCTTCTGTAAGTCACCACCTTTGAAAGTAAGCTCTTACAAATGCAATGGCCACCTTCTGCATACACTAAATATACACATATTAAAGCTCCCTTTGCTTTCTACAGCCATTTCCACAACGATGTTATCTACCACATAAGATCGCTCCCTACACACCTCAAATTCTAGCTGTAACATAAGCTTAGCAAAACAACCGTCAAAGTTGTGTTTATTAGGTCTATCTTTCTTGGCATATATCTGACGACTTTTTTTCAGGTTTGGCACTTTCAATTTACTTTCATAATGTGTGATTAGCCCTGCAGCTGAAATATTACAGCTCCCATGACTTAGCAGATCATCTTGTTATACAAAGTTCTGCAATCTTACGGACACTTGTCTATCATTTATTCTTTCATTGCCTCGATCTCTTCTTCAGTTTTACAGCAAGTAATTTTCTCTTCCAGGGCTCTTCTGATCTGAAAGTTCTCCAGTAACTTTAGAAGATTTTCATAATGCCTCTCAAGATGGATACAGCCATATCGGATCATTGTGTTCAAGGTCTTCTAAATATCTCTGCAAACACTGCAAAGAAGCTGTGCAAGTGGGATCCCTGGGGGGATGGTTCCTGTTGCTGGCTTCCCACACACTGCCTCTTCAATAAACTGCCCTGGTTTGCAGCTGCTGGTCATAAATTTCACTACACAGCTTATTTAGCAGAGGGGAAACAAGCATCTGTAAGGAAGTATAACGATTGTACTCAGCACATTCCTGTCCAGCAAGTGATGGCTAGGAGACAAACTGGTGCTTTATTAATAGATTGCCTGCCCAGTACGTGGCCCACATCCCAATTTCTCTGCACCCCACCAGGGGTCACCAACACCGCATTACAGATGTTCCTCAGCAGGGCAGGCAACTTTATTCTTCTATCATAATAAAGTATTTACACACTGCACAGCCACTCTTTTACACAAACATATAGTTATTGATACATTCATGAACCACATAAAAAAGGTTTTGCAAAGACTGACACATTGTGGGGTTTCCAAGCATGAAAAAAAATAATCTGTAGCCTTCTAAAAGACAGCCATTTGGAGGGCCTGTCAAAAAAAGTATTCCCTCTAAACTTAAGTTCTCTCCAGAGACCACTCCCTAGCTTCAAAATATCCCCATTTGGCATTAACTAAATCTTGGCAATGACAGACATCAAGAATGAACCTGTGCAAATAACATTTTATCAAGAAATCCCACAGCAGGAACAAGAAAATGGAAAACCTTTATGGGAATTACTACATTTCTGAAATATACCATGAAGCTCACAACTCAATGCTGGTATACATCTATATACCGTTATTTACATACAGGATCTAGGGACAGAGAAAATTAACTAGGATATGGTGCCTGCCCAATAAGTATGTGCACCACTGCAAGCCACACTAGGTTCATCCCTCAGCTTTCAGCCATAAGAACTTGAGAAACTGAGAGCGCTGATGAGGAAGTTAAGCCACACAAAACAGGAGGAAGCCTGTCACCATCAGGTGAAACCACAGGAGCCACATTATCACATATCATAAATCCACAAGCCTAACTCACCTGGAACGGCACCCTCAGACAGCACAGACAGAACAAGCTGTCAATAGCCTAGTCTAAAATAAAGTTTTACCTTCAGCCTTAACTCAGCTCAGACTACTTTTGTCTTAAGTATTCCCAGAATAACAGCTGTATGCAGTTACACATCCATACTGGGAATTAATTAGTTACTTTGAGAAGACTACTACCGTTCTTACTAGTCAACAGTCCCTCATCTAGCCAAAAGTGTCTCCATAAAAACTAGCTTCATTCCATGAATAAACTCCATCTCCCTCCATCAAGGCAAACAGTAGCTCAAGTTTGCTTAACAAATGCAAGTGCTATTTGAGTCTTCTTCAGACAGCACTTCTAAAACATCCATCCAGTCTCAGATGAACCGTTTCGAGAGTAAAATAATCCCATCTTGGAGCTGGGTTTATTGCAGCATGTATTAAAGTTTCCACTTCTTGCAGTGAGTCAAGGCACTAAGCAAAACCAACTTTCAGGCCACCAAATCATTCTTATCTCCTCACTAAAAGTAGTCAGAGCCTGCGGCTCACTCCCCTCCTCCTTCTGAACGTATGCTAGAATTAGCACCTAAGCAAGGGACAGAATTCAGGCTTGTGATTTCTTCAGTCCGTCTTGGAGAACGACAACCCTCGAGGTCAGATGGAGCTGCAATATTTATGTTACATGCTTACGCAACTAGACCATTAGTATCTTTCAAAACTATCTTCCCCACTGGTCCCATAAAGCTATGTAAGTCTAACTCCAATGCATTCCCTTTTCTCCTTTTGAAACTCGTGCCATGAAACTAGGAAATGTCAGAATTACAAAGAACGTTCTGTAATTCATGATATCCAAGACGGTCATCCGAGTTACGGCGAAGCACTTCACTCTCCCTCCAAAGAAGGGACTGGCCATTTAGAATACAATTCCATTTTTAATGATTTTAACTAGTGAACTCAGCAAATCACCAATGTCATTATAGGACAAGAGATGTGCTGTCTCTAGAGGAAAAGAATGACAGAAAATCCCCACAAGTTAATCCCCACAAGCTAATCCAGTTAAAAAATGTGTTAAACCAAGTAGTACTTAGAGGGAACACTGAGTATTGTATGTACACGTTTGTATGTATAATACATAATTACTCAGACATAAATATTTAATATATAAAAAATAAAGTGCTTTCTCTCAAGTCCCAATGCAGGGACATTATAAACATTTCACCAGCTGCAAAACAAATAGATACAAAGAATACTACATCAAACACACATGAAAACAGTTAACACAACATGTACAATCTGGTGGGTGTCTCAAGAGAAAAGATCCCTTCATATACATGGTATATACACATATACCCATCTTTACTCAATATATTATGACAATATATATTTCAAAACTTTGTTATAGACAAAAAATCCCTACAAAAACGCAACAAAGATCGAGCAAAGTCCAAGACTAACAAAGTATTTGCTACTCTTGCCCACATCACCACCTCCACTGCTGGGAAAGATATGCCAGTGCTCTTTTCTGGGGTGCAGTGCCTCCACATCCTGCAAGGCACTGTGAGCAGCAGCTGTGAAGTTAGTGTCACCAGTGGTGAGTAAGTCAAATACACACGAGTAAAAGTAGATGTCCTTCACCAGTATCTTCTCATGGCATTTGGTGGTGGCAGTTTCCAGCGTGTACACTGACTGGATATGAGCAGCATCACCCTGAGGGAGCAACTGCCCCATCACAGGCAATGGCAAGTGGCCACTATCATCAATACGTTCACTTGAAGGGCAACCATTTACACACAGCTGCAGATCCTGGGTCTCCTCATAGGCCATGACCAACTCTTGAGGCATGCGAATGGCCAGCGTTAAGTAGTGCCCAAGCTGGCGTATATACACCGTGGTCCCAATGTACCTGGCATGCATTTCGACGTATTTGCCACTGACTTTCTCCACAATTTGCAAGCTCTTGATGTTCCCAGCACCTCCACTTGTTGTACCATCAACAAAAGCTGCAGGCAAGTCATCAGTCACTGCTTGATATACTTTCTGATCTGTACAGTCTTGGTATGATTTAAAGATAATAGTTATCTGCGGGGGTGGGGGTGTGAGAAAAAAAAAGGCAAAGTTAGTGGGAAAAAAAATAATCATCATTTCAACCCCATTTCCATTTTACAGCTGAACATATCTGGGACTGCCTACCATGTCAGAGGCTGAGAGCTGTCCCTGAAGGAAAACAGTCTGTACACATGCTTAAAGCAGGATTTTACCAGATGGCAATTGTTAAATTTGTTCTTCAGTTGGCCTGGAAGCATATTGGCATGTGGCAACAGCCACACGGTCAGGAAAGGAAAAGGCTTTATATTTAATTAAGCATCACAATTCCCTCCTGCTTGGTGGTTTCTTAACACTTTGGAATGCATCCTGGAGTCACAGAGAAGTGCCAAATAGTTCCTACAATGCTAGCCACTATGGCAAAACCAGAATGAGACTGCAAAATCCCAGAAAGGTACAAAAGAACCCAGCTTTCCCTACTCACAATATTCTCATCACTCCTTTTACAGTAACTGTATGACCCTTGTCATGGTACTGTACACTTGATGGGTCCGTTACCAGTATTAGCTGTGTGAGACTACTTTAAAAGGACTGATGTATTTAGTGCTTTATCAACCATCGACACAACAGGCAGTGAGATGAGAACTGCATGACCAAGAAGAACAACTAGTCAAATAACTGCTTAGCACTTCTGGATCCATTAGTCCTAGGATCTGGGAGATGTGGCACTTAGTCTGCCTTCACTAGAAAATGTGCCCCTGGAGAAACAAGGCAAGACTGAAAGGTACTCAAAGACATGCCTTTGAAGAGTGACTTCCAACACAGAAACCAGGAGCATAAAGCAATTACTCATTCTTTGAAGATTACAGCTGGCCTTTTAAACCTTAACACTTATTTGAATAAGCCACAACAGAAAGAGGAGGTCCTCCAGTCTTACTTGAAGGGAATAATTAGGCTACTTGGACTTGAAGGGAATTATTAGGCTACTTGGCAGACCAAGTCTGGAGTGTCTGGTGGCTTTTCCTAAAATAAAAAGTATAATGAAGAATCACATATAAATATTAGAAACAGATATGCTACTTCCTTTACAGTTCCAGAGGGGAGTGACTTCTTGAAAAGGCCAAGGGTATTCTGCACCAGTTATTTTAATCATTATGCTAATCACTGACTGATCATACCAAGATTACTTCCAGTCGATGAGTTAAGCAATCTGTAACAAGATTCAGAGTACTCCAAAACATATCAAAACATTCAATCTACACTTTTTCCTTAAAATCTACTCTGTAGCAACCCCACATCTTAATTTCAGTTAACCAGCACACTTCTGCACACCACTTTTTGTTTCCTGCCCTTCTGCTTACATTAAGAGCTAGAGATTAAAGAAACAGCCAAGTACAGACAATCCGAATGAAACCTCATTAGCTTCATCTCTCCATACCAGTTATGTAAGACAAATCTTCCCATCTCCTTCCTCCCACTGCTACAATTTCTCCTTTGGAGTATTCAGACACACCATAAACAGGATTACATTAGTTTTCAACGTTTGGTTTGTCTCACTTGGTTGACACACAGTCTTTCCGTCTCACACGGACAATACTTGTTATTTTGACTTTGTATGTTCCCACTGGTGCTGTCTGACTGAATTTTTCCAATGTTTTTTCTTTGCATTAATCAGTTATACAGCTATCTTGGGGCCACCTGTAGTCAGGCCATTTGGCAAACTGATGTCTGTGCACCACAGGTAAGCTTGAATGCCTGTGCCCAAAATCCAGAAAACACACAAGTGCTCTTGTTGCTGTAAAGACCTCCTCACAACTCAATGCCTAGTGAAGTAAGCTCAACAACCCAGAGAAGAGAAACCTGAGATCTGTCAAGTGATCGGTATTTCTGCATACAATCCTGAGCCTCATTCGGCAAATCAGGTCTTACACTCTACGTAACACACTTTTGATGAAACCAACTTGTATCACAGCCTGCTCAGACAAAGAAGGTTATTCCTACTTCCTCGAGCCCATTTGTGTTGCTCTGCAATGAAAGAATGATTTACATTTTAACAGACGTAAAGTTCTAAGTCTGCTCAGCACCTGAACAAGTCTGGAGTCAAAAAGAGTTAATGGTTTTAATGAGAAACAGAACTGGCTACTTGATAAAACAGTCAAGCAGGGTACTTGGCAAAATTTATCAGGCAGCAGCCACCAAATTATCCTTTCCAAATCTCCCTCCTCTGCCACAATGAAAAGCACACAATTTCAGAGACAGGGAGGGAAAAGAAAAGCCTCCACCCTAAGGCAAGATTGCCAATAACACTGCACGCCGAACGAGGGCTGAAAGACTATTAAGTGAATGAAGGATACTCAAGAGCTTGTTGTAAACGGAGACTATACAAATTTCACTGCAAAACTTTTGCTGTTTAAATGATCAAGGTAATAGAAAACATTAAATATGAAAAAGATTATTTCAAACAAATTTAACAGGTTATACATGTACATGTATCTATAGTACTTTCTACACTCTGGCTGATTTGTAAGAACGCCCCCACAACGCGGATCATGCATCACTGTTTACTGACTAGAGACTACCGGTCCTTCCGAAACCTAGGACAGAAAAGTCCAAATGCCATAATCTTCAAATGCAGAAAGTTTTTTTTGAAAGTATAAGTATCCGAGTCTGGTTCTCTGGGCACATACAGAATTCTTAAGCTACTGCAGTGAGGAACCCTAAAAGATGAAAATAAGAGACTTATCTGAATATAATAAACAAACATCAGCTATACTAAGAGTACCAGAAACAGAAAACACCCCACACATTCAATCTACACTTGAAATATTTCATTTTAGATTTAACTGCCCCACTCCTACTGATGCCAGTAACATGATCCTCACTGACTATACGAATCACAAAGATTACTTTAATCCTACTGCAGATGAAAAGCCTTTCAAGTATGGTGTTACTGAGCTGATAAGTGAAGTTTCTGGAAGACCTTCATGTATTTGTAGAAAGTGCCAGGCTTGTGTGCCACACACTTTCGAAAGTATTTGAAAAGTGCTTTAAAAGCAACACTTTAAACTCCAAGTGCTCATACTAGTCTTCACTAGTGACCTAATGCAATTACGAAGATGTAGCTCTGACTTCATTTTGCTATTTTACTATGCATTTCATGGAACCATAGAATTATTTAGGTTGGAAAAGACCCTGAAGATCATCAAATCCAACTGTTAACCCAGTGATGGCAAGTCCACCCCTAAACCATGTCCCTAAGCGTCACATCTACACATCTTTTAAACACCTCCAGGGGTGGTGACTCAAACAATTCCTGGGGCAGCCTGTTTCAATGCTTGATGACCACACGCTCCCACATCTCCATGTACTGAGGGGCCCAAAACCAAACACAGGATTTGAGGTGTGGTGTCACCAGTGCGCAGTACAGGGGGACAATCACTTCCCCTGTCCTGCTGGCCACACTGTTTCTGATACAGGCCAGGGTGCTGCTGGCCGCCTGGGCCCCCTGGGCACACTGCTGGCTCCTGCCCAGCCGGCCGTCACCCAGCACCCCCAGGCCCTTTCCCACCAGGCCCTTTCCAGCCGCTCTGCCCCAGCCTGTAGCGCTGCGTGGGGCTGGTGTGACCTAGGCAGATCAACACTCCTGCCCGGCCTACTGAGGGTGCATTCAGTCCCCTCATCCAGATCATCGATTAAGATATTAAACAAAATGGCTCAAATACTGAGCCCTGGGGAACACCACTTGTGACCAGCCACCAACTGCACTTAACTTCATTCAGAATTCTTTGGGCCTGGCCATCCAGCCAGTTTTTTTACCCTGCACACAGTCCACTCACCCGAGCCATGAGCAGCCAGTTTCTCCAGAATGCTGCGGGAAAAGCTGTTAAAGGCTTTACTAAAGTCCAGGTAAACAACACCCTCAAGCTTTACCTCATCCACTAAGCAAGTCATCTTGTTGTAGCAGGAGATCAGGTTCATCAAGCAGGATCTGCCTTTCATTAACACACACTGACTGGGCCTGATCACCTGGTTGTCCTGCACGTGCCACGTGACAGCACTCAAGATCTGCCCCACAAGCTCCCCTAGCTCTGAGGTCAGATCGACAGGCCTGTAGTTTCCAAGATCCTCCTTCTTGCCCTTCTTGTAGATGGGTGTCACATTGGCCTACCTCCCCCTTCTGGGACCTCCCTGGGTAGCCAGGACTGCTGATAAATTACTGACAGTGGCTTGGTGAGCACCTGACAAGATCCCTCAGTACCCCTAGGTGGATCCCACCTGGCCCCACAGACTTTTGTGTGTCTGCGTCTGTTGTTAACTGTTTCCACTTGGATTATGGGGGTCTTCATTCTGCTCGCCGTCCCTGGGTACCCTGAGAACAATTGGTCTTACTGTTGAAGACTGAGGCAAAGAAGGCATTAAGTAACTCAGCCTTTTCCTCACCCTTTGTCACAGTTTCCCCCCCATTCAATAAAGGATGGAGATGCTCCTTAGCCCTCCTTTTGTTGTGAGTATCTTTATAGAAACATTTTTTATTGTCTTTTACAGAAGTAGTCAAATTAAGTTCTAGTTGGGCTTTTGCCTTTCTGATTTTTTCCCTTGTATAACCTCACAACACCCATGTAGTGATACTGCGTTGCCTGCCCTTGATTCTCACCCATAAACACTTCAAACTTTCATCACCATTGCCACACTTCACAGTCAGAACACTCCCTAACATACAGGGCTACCCCACTGCCCTTCCCCCCCCTTGTCTGTAATTTCTGAAGAACTTACAACCATCCACTGCAACTCCAGTTATGTAAGTCATCCCACCACATTTCTGTGATTGCAATTACATCAGTTTTCCACCTGTACAACCGCTCCCAACTCCCCATTTGCTGCCCATGCTGCATGCATTGGTGTAGATGCACTTCAGTCAGGCTACTGACCCTGCCCACCTTCCTACGGGGAGAAACCCTAACTCCTATGTCACTGTTCTCAGGTGCTTCCACGGTTTCTAACACAACAACCACCCTTGTGTCTTTGCTGCCACATGGCTCTCCATCCCTTACCCTCACAGAGGTGGCTAAGGCACAGAGTGCATTAGCATGGAGACATTTCAAATGTGTCCCAGAGTACTTGGCACATGATGGAGCAGACTGAAGGACCCTGATAGCACCCTGTTCCTCAAACACCGGCGTGTGTCCCATGGCTTACCACTAATGAGCCTGCTTTTAGCCCTTTCCACCTTCAAATCCAACTCAAAGCTCTTCCAACGAGCTCTCTAACTCTTGTGCAAAGAACCCTTCCCCCGCTTTGAGACAGGTGTACCCCATCTGTCTCCAGCAGGCCTGGTGTCATGTAGACCAATCTGTGTGTGATCAAAAAACCTACAATTCTGCCAGTGAGATCCATCATGGAGCCAGATACTGATCAGCTGGGTCTTCCTGTTTGTTCCAACATAATTCCCTGCAACTGGAAGGACAGAGAAAAAAAATCTACTTGTACTCCTGATCCCTTAACCAGCTGTTCCAAGGCCTAGAAGTCTCTTTGGATCACCCTTGTACTTCTTATCGCAATGCTGTGGCTGCCTACATGATAAAGCAATAAGGAGTAATAATGTGAGGGCTGTACAGGGCAGAAGGCTTTCCTGTAACCTCGTCCAGCCCTTCCACAACACAGAAGATAAGAATCCAGCCTTTTCACCTAGAAATGCAATTTCAGTCGTTCAAGTCTTCTATGCCCACTATAGGCAATCTTCCTGAGTGTGGTTGATTGACCTTGCCTGGATGGCAGGTGCCCACTCCCCTCCTCAGCAGAGCCCAAAGTGTGTGCATGGAGGGTGGTGGTGTCTGTATGTGTGTCTGTGGAATAAGATGGGAAAAAAACCCTTGTGGGTCAAGACAAAGGCAGTTTAACGCAGCGATAGCAAAGGTCACACGTGCAGAAGCAAAGGAAAACAAAAGACGTTATTCTCTTCTTCCCATCGGCTGGTGATGTTTGGCCGCTTCCAGGAAGTGGGGCTTCAGCATGCACAGCTGCTGCCCCAGAAGACATAAGTTGTAAATAACGAATTTCCCCCCAATTCCTTCTCCCTTCTCTTAGCTTTTATATCTGAGCAGACGTCATGTGGTATGGAATATCCCATTGGTCACTCTGAGTCAGCCGCCCTGGCTGTATCCCCTCCCAGGATCTTGCCCACCCCCAGCCTGCTGGTGAAGGGGGTGTGAAATGTTGGAGGGGCAGCCTTGGTGCTGTGTGAGCGCCGCTCAGCAGCAGCCAAAACGCTGGTGTGTTACCACCACCTTTCCAGCTGCCAACACAAGGCACAGCGCTGTGAGGGCTGCTGTGCGGCTCAGCCAGACCCGATACACTGAGAAGAGTTCAGACAAAACCTGCACAGGAATTAAGACTTCATCCAGATGTTAAAACACAGATGAGAGGTACCACATGCAAGAAGGTGACACTACTTACTGAACAGACCATAACTCTGGAAAAATTTGAAGGTTATTGTTTGTTCTTTTGTTTTGGTGGATTTTGTTGTTTGGATTTTTATTAACATCGAAGAATGGAAGGTTCCTGTTGTTCTGTGGACAGAGTTTGATCTTGCCTAGTTTTACTCACAATTTTACTGAAACAGTCCCCAAGTCCATTTTCCTCCTAGACGTTTGTCATGGCGGGATTGTACTTTCAGGCAAGGGCTTGTATCACCGTGCAAACTGTGAGAGCAACTGGGAAGCAGGTAAGATCTCACAGTGCGCCTGTCCAGTGACATGTCTGTAAGCCTGCATAAAGTGCAGTAAGTCAGACAGGCTGCTGAGAAGGCACTCAGTGAAGAAACACCTTGCTATTCATGGTTCTTCAGCCTATGTCTGCATGCCCTACCTCACGCTAGCATTACGAGAAAACATTCAGATGCTCTCCTTATGCACCATTTCAGACTATAGGGAAAAGACAGGGAAGGATGTTTAAAGAAAAACACAGCCCTGATTATTTACTAATGATTTAATCAAGCACTGGAGAACAGGTAAGAGATGTTTCAGCAAGAGGTTTTATGATACTAGATCAGTGATCTAACAGATATCCCTGGGAAGCCTGCAAAGGACTTAAAAAATGAGCTCTGAAAGGCAGCTATTGAAAGGTCACAGGTAGATAACTGTATAGCATACATGACATTTCTAAAGGGGTCTTGCAATGCCATCCAAAAGCTTTTAGAGTACACACATACATATCGGGAAATTTAAACTTGAAAGCTGGTGACTTTCGAGTCACTAGCTCAAAATGTCACAGCTTCCCTTTCCAGAGGCCTACAACAGGTGTGAAGCATGCAAGTTTATCTCATCGCTCACCACCTTATTGAAAAATGGCCTATGCCAAAAAGTGAAAGCAGAGAGATTTAATAAAGGAAACTCATAAGGACTCATTGTAAAATCTTGATTCAATAGCCTCATTTCAAGTTATATCACAGGATAGTTGCTTTTTATAGGCATAGAAGGTCTCTTAGGATGAAACAAAACTGAAAGGTGTTAGAAATGCTAATGACTACTCAGTCCATCAGACAGCACCAGCCATCATCCAAGCAGTTTCTTCGTTTCTCTCCATATACCCATGCTTCTGTGGTGCACTGTTGTGCTGAAGTTGACATAACACAAGGACACCAGCAAGAGGTGTATGTGCAAAAGTCACCTTGCTTCTTCCATGGATGTTGGGGGTGGGGAGAGCCTGGGGAGGGCAAACTGTCTGGTAAAGATTTAGAGACTGCCTCAGTAATGCTGCTGGGGCCAACCTCTCAGAAGAACCACTGCTCAGAGTGTTACAAAACTAAATACGGTTAACCCCTCTTCAGCCTGCCTCTGTGGTACAGAAGAACCACAAGACATTTTACCATGACACATTCCTATTTCATGTCAGAGAAGAAAATGGGAAGGGAAGGTGTATGGATTCCATGCGCAACAGAGAAATAATGAGGAAGCCAACCTGAAACCAAGACAGTTCAGCATTAGATGATTTCCAAAAGGAAAGCCAAGATCATTCAGGAAAGTGTTTCTTGAATACGGTTAAAGAAGAAGGTCACTGTTTATAAATCACTCTTAGAAATCAATCTACTATTGATTAATTTCAAAGCTACCCAGAAATTGACAATGGTTAAACATCCTTAATCAATGCTAAGAGTAGCTAAAACATTCCACCTCCTTTTCTAAGGTGACAACCCAAGAACAAAGGTTCTCCCTGACCTTCCCCACAGTGGGACTATAAAGCTTAGATGGCAACAAACAGAGAAGTAAAGCTTGTTTTAACATAAGTCGCATCACCATGTCTGTCTGAGAAAAAAACCTACTACTTATAATTGTTAATTTATTCCCTCTCCTACTGCCCATAAGAGACCACCAGAGGCTTTAAAGTCATTCAGATATATACTGCTCAGTATATACGCATCTCTCCCTTCCTTCTCCATCCTGCAAAGGCAGGCGGCATTGAAGGCACTGAAATGTCTTTAACAGTTGTCTAGCAGCCCCACAAATATTACAGAAAACAGTTTAATGCCTGACAACCTGCCACAGCTTGTCTTACAAAACCACCTCTATGAAGGCCAGGCTGACTTGAACACCAGGAAAAATAGCCATTTATCTTTACACCAGAGAAGCTCTGTATGTTTGCAGACAACACCAAGCAGGACGGGAGTGCTGATCGGCTTTGAAGGTAGAAAGACTCTACAGAGAGATCTGGACATGCTGGATCAATGGGATGAGGCCAGTTGTATGAGGTTCCACAAGGAGAATATTCCTGCATTTGGGACACAATAACCCCACGCAGCTCTACAGGCTGGGGCAGAGCGGCTGGAAAGTGCCTGGTGGGAAAGGGCCTGGGGGTGCTGGGTGACGGCCGGCTGGGCAGGAGCCAGCAGTGTGCCCAGGGGGCCAAGGTGGCCAGCAGCAACCTGGCCTGTATCAGAAACAATGTGGCCAGCAGGACAGGGGGAGTGATTGTCCCCCTGTACTGGGCACTGGTGACACCACACCTCAAATCCTGTGTTTGGTTTTGGGCCCCTCAGTACATGGAGATGTGGGAGCGTGTGCAGAGAAGGGCAATAAAGCTGGTGAAGGGTCTAGAGAACAAGTCTTACAAGGAGCATCTGAGGGAACTGGGTTGTTTAGCCTGGAGAAAAGGACACTCAGGGGTGACATTGCTCTCTCCAACTACCTGAAAGGAGGGACGTGTGTGGTGAGGTGGGTGTCAGTCTCTTTTCCCAGGTACAAAGTTATAAGACAAGAGGAAACAGCCTCAAGTTGCACCAGGGCAAGTTTGGACTGGATATTAGGAAAAATTTCTTCATAGAAAGGGTCGTCAAGCATTGAAACAGACTGCCCCAAGGAATTGTTTGAGTCACCACCCCTGGAGGTGTTTAAAAGCTGTGTAGATGTGGCACTTAGGGACATGGTTTAGGGGTGGACTTGGCAGCACTGGGTTAACAGTTGGATTTGATGATCTTCAGGGTCTTTTCCAACCTAAATAATTCTATGCTGTCCACCAAAAAAATTGTAATATGTACTACTTTTGGAAAAAACCACAAATTCGTCTTTACTTTAGGCAGGATGTCCACAAAGATGAAAAAACTAATCACAGATGGTAAGTTTAACTAATGTTCCTACTTAGAACTACTGAATGGTAACTGGAAGACAAATGTGTTAGTATTACTTAAAGGAGACTAAGTAGCAGACTGTGTTCAGTCTGCAACGATGTCCTGTAAAAATAGAAAACATGCTGCAAAAGAGCTATTTAAATGTTTTGAGTCTAGGAAAAAGAACATTTATACCCAATGTTCCCCCACTCTGCCAATACCACCAATTCCCAGGTTCAAACCTTTATGCCCAGTAAAACCACTACAGAAAAGCTCTGTGGGTCTTTCCTTCTCTGTCCTTATTCCCTCTCTCACCCTCAAGCTACCCGCTATGAAACACCTGGATAGGAAAAACTTAGTTTGCAATCAGTGCAAAAAAGGAAAGTTTTCCATGTGCGAGCCCAAGCATCTCTGCCTCATTCACTATTCAGAGGCAACTACACTAGTGATATCTAGAACACCTGTTGCAGCAACAAAAGCCAGTAAACACTCTGTACCCCTCCAAGTAATGCACACAAAAAATTAACCCCCCTTCCATCTAATGCATTCTACAATACCTTTCCCACCTGCTCCCTCTACAGCCCCTTGTAACAGCCATTTATCCTCTGGAAATCCCAAGACAGCTTCCAAGACAGGGGAGCTCTTTATCTATAGCTGGTGATGCAGACAGAGGTGCCAGTGACCTATCCAAAACTCATACAGGAAGTCCATCAGAAAAAAAAACAAAAGGAGAGATTAAACTCTTTTCCCAGCTGCTTGGTGATGATCCTTCATTCTCCATCTGAAAGGCCTTAGGATCCTATGCCAAGGGGCATAAGCCTATCAGACAAGCCCAAAAACCCTGGAGTTTCAAGTTTCAGCTAGACCACAAAACATAACAATAGCTTTGTACACTGTGAAGAAACAGATGTTGTTACTATGGGCACCACAAATACGCAAAGCACCTACAAACAAATTGCCAAAAGCATTCTACAAATAAATACACAACTCCCACAAGTGGATGTACCCTTCCAATTAAGGAATTAAAGGAAGAATCTTCCTGCTTTTCATACTTTCCTGCCAGATGCGTGGGGTGGGGCAACATACTTTTATTCTTTCTTAAAGTCTCCTCCTGGCATTCTCTTGTCCTTTGTGAACTTACTAGATAACCCTCTATACCCTTCTAGACTGTTTGGGTTGCTCAAGTCTCACAAGTTTTGGAAAGAGAAGACAACTTACTTTACACATAATGCTTCCTTAATTGCTGATTCCCTTAAAGCTTGGTACACCAGAAAGCTATGATAAATTTGAAGGTAATAACTACCTACAAGGGAAATGATGGTATGTCCCTTTCAAAAGCACACTGCATATGATGTGAAGATTAAATATTCTGTTCCTACAGCTTCTTAAATCACTTCCCATAAAAAGTACATTCAGGAGAAACTGAATTTTCTGCTCCTTCTGTCTTTACTTTCATTAGGTCTGCTTTAGACTGGATTAAGTAGGCTAGTATTTGCTTTGGCTTCTGCAAAATTTAAGTTCAGCATAAACCTTTATTATCTCCCATTATCTGTCTTAAATATCTAAAATGAAAAAGCAGAAAGACTAACAATGGGTAATGTTCTGGTAATTTTTCTAATGAAGAAGGTAGAAGACTTATTTGCATGCTCTCAGCTAGGGAAAACACACCGTGTAGATAAAAGTCACTGAATTTCTCTTGGTAGCTCTTTAAAAGTGCCTTAAGCTACCCTGTGGCCAAAATCAGGAGAGTACACTGTGCTGGTTTTGACTGGGGTAGCGTTAATTTTCTTCATAGCAGCTAGCATGGGGCTATGTTTTGGATTTGTGTTGAAAACATCATTGACAATACAGGGATGTTTTCATTATTACTGAGCAGTGCTTACAGAGTCAAGGCCTTTTCTGCTTCTCACACCTCCCCACCACCCAGCAGGCTGGGGATACAGAAGAAACTGGGAGGGGGCATAGCTGGGACTGCTGATCCCAGCTTACCAAAGGGATATTCCATACCATCAGCATGTAAGGCTGGGGGAAGAACAAAAAAGGGAGGGGACATTTAAAGTGATGTCGTTTCTCTTCCCAAGTAACCTTCACACACGATGGAGCCCTGCTTTCCTGGAGATGGCTGAACACCTGCCTCCCATGGGGAGTGATGAGTGAATTCCTTGGTTTGTTTTGCTTGTGTGCGCAGCTTTTGCTTTACCTACTACATTGTCATTACCTCAAACCACGAGTTTTCCCACTTTTACTCTTCCCATTCTCTCTCCATCCCACTGCGTGGGAGTGTGCAAGCGGCTGTGTGGTGCTCGGTTGCCAGCTGCACTTAAGTCATATACCCAGCAGCAGATAGTCCACTACCACAACCAAAATGGAGTACTTGCAGAGAAAAATGTTACAGGAATGAAACTAGCAGTGACAGTGTAGTTTAACGAGACTTTTCTGTATCTTTTATAGCAGCTGCTCCATAAAGAAATAAAGGATTCAAGAGGATGCTTTAGAAAGATTAAAACGTATCTTGCTAAGTTACTTGCACACTCAAACCACCTTGATTTCCTGCGAATAGGTGTGCTGAGAAGTTTGATTACCTGCCAAAGAAAGAGAAAACTCAAGGACTGTGAAACATGTAACAGATGTTTGTATTAGAGAAATTCCTAATATCCTAAATGATACATCCTATTTTATTTAATTGCTTCTGCACACTTAACTGTACTTGTGCAACAGCAGGCATGTTAAATCACTATTATAAAAGAGAAAAATGCATTACCACTTTTTCCAGAGTAAGAAAAACAGAAAAACACCGAGAATAAAAACAGAAGGTATGCTCTTTAAAACAGACTTTTCTCTACTACATACAGGCATTTGTCTCCTGAAGTTCTCTTGGTTACCTGTTTGAGAAGACATATACCAGTGTAACATGCTACCATAGTCAATCATTTTCAGAATGTGGCTAAAGGGTAAGAGAAATCCCCTATCTACTACCATCACACTCTAGCCACCAACATAATTTGTACATAAGAAGACGCTCAACTTTCTCCTCCAGTACTACCATAACAAGGAAATCAAGAATATTCTCCAAGACTTTATCAAAACCGAGGATAAAAGCTTACTGCAGACTGTGAAACACTGCTTTTTAAGAGTCTTTAAGAAAATGCCACTAGAGCAGATTTCAAAAGACCTACATCTCTTCTGCTAAGCTCACTCAGGTCAGCCTCATTCCTTCATTTTACCCTCCCTTCAAGAACTCATTCACAATGCACAGTGTTCTTGGAACGGGCACAAGTTAAGGCGATTCTGAATTTCAGTGACATACCAGTCCAACCTCTGGCTTCTGGCAAATGCAAAAATTTGCCTCACTCACACAAGTACTGACATTAGTCAGTACGTCAGAATCCAGCATGAATGCAACATGATTGCATGAATTTTGCTGAATCCAGCAAAACTGATTTTCACTTATTAATACTACTACACAGCCATCTTCATGGGAGATGTGCAGACTATAACCTATTGTGACTGGCACTCTCTGCTCCTGGTAATAAAAAACCTACTTATGAGCTTAAGAAAAACAGTAAAATCTCCAATACTGATGATCTTGAAACTGTATATACATAGCTTGACATATCTTGACAATACAAGAATTACACCACCAGAGTTTTAAAAGGCCATTTCACTCCAAAAGTGGAATGAAATATGTGACAGCATCAGCTTCAAATGTATGTTAAACTGATTTTGTTTACTGATAGAAAGAAAGCCCCAAAAGTTCAGAGCATTTTTCACCCCCGACTCTAGAGGTAAATCAAAGGACACCTTAACCAGACTTATGCATTATACCTCCTTGTTTTCCTCCTACAGACACCTGTCTACCTCCGGCAAAAAGAGACAAGTACTTTTCTTAAAGTAAGGAAATGGCATAAGCTATCAATAATAGCACATTTATTCCTTCTCTAGCCACCTCAACTGGCTGAGAGGAGAGCAATCTTAAGTCTTGCATGTCTGAAGAGAGACTTACACCCTCAGCAGAATTCAGCAGAAGCTGCTGCTTCTTTAGTAAAGCCAGGGTACTAAGACCTGATAAGCATTTGGCAAATGTAATTTTTTTTGCTACCTCCTCTCAGTTCTCTACAGTTCCCTTTCTTGTCTCTGCACTGAACGCTCAGTGTCTTGATAACTCATTTGTTGTGACTCTTTGTCAGTATTTTTTGGTTTCTACTGTTATGGCTACACAATCTAATGAAAAGGAGATACTTCAGACTTTCCTGTCTCCTTGCCTAAAATGCCTACATAGTGCAGAGGCAGTCACAGATGGTGCAGTGCAGAGACTGTTTCAAAGTGTTACCTTTAGAACCCTTAAAAGCTTACCTGGTGATGTGTACAGCATTTTTTTGTGGTGGGGTGGAGTGGAAGGAAGAAAAGGACCTGTTTAAGCTTTGTTTGATTCTCAGAAAAGAAGAGGCTAACAGTTTTACTGTCTTGGACTACTGCACAGAAGATTCTCAAGCTGCCACACTTCTTAACTGTTCAGGGCTAAGTGACTTACCCTGCTGTCTTGGCCTTTTACTTCTGTACATGTGCATGCACAGTGATTAAGAACAATTCATACCTTATTTGTAGCAGTAGCGCTGGATCCTGGGACCACAGGCACATTGGTCACTTGCACTGATAAGTAATTATTGTCTACGAGGGGCCAAGCGCCTTCCACTTTGCATGTCTGGAAGTGATCCTTAAAAGTCCTCAGATGAGGATCACCAAACAAGCCACAAAACAGGTAAGTAGGAGTCGTCGTCTTGCCCCCTCCCCGATATTCTCTGGCTTCTATGTGGTCATTGTAATTACAGGGATCATGGGTCACCTCAGGGTTGGTGGAGGATGTGGGTCCATCTTTGGAACAGTTTCTCTGGCTCATGAGGTCGCTGATCCCAAGCACTGCGTAATGGTAGACTAGGTTTCCACGGCATACTTTGGAATTGCGATCAGTACAGGCAGAGTACGCTCGCAGGGCCTTGCAGAACTCCAGATCAAACCCCTCAAAAGCAGAGTTCAGATGTGATGTTAAAGATACAAAATCAGTGGTGCACTTCTGGATTCCACAAGGTGTTTGCATCTGGCAGTCACCTAAGCACAAACAGATGGCAGAGAGAAATTACGCAAACAGATTGCAATACCTCATTTTACACCCACAGGAAACAGAACTGCAGAAAACAACCTGAAGACAAGAACTTGCAGTGTTCACCCATTAAGGAAACACCATATAATAGAGAAAAAGGGCTCAGGAGGCAGAAAGATAGCAATACAGACCATCTCACAGGCTGAGATGGTCCATGCATGACTTAATCCATTACTTGATATTGTCTAGATGGAAATTAAAAGCACTAAACTCCTGCCAAGTATGAGCCCAGCATTTCCTTCCAGATACCAAGGTGATGATGAATTTCCATGCTTAAGTTAATCACTTGGTCAATAATCAAGTCTCCATTTAGTCATTCAGTGCTTTACACAAGGTATTGAACTTTTAAACAGAATCCTACCCCTCAGAAGGATGTGCTAAAGGCAGCAAGTGACATATGCTTAGACAAAAACCGACTGAATGAAGCAGAAATCAGTTTCTCTTCTAGAAAGCAGGGTGGGGAGAAGCAGGGTAGGAAAGTGGGCAGCCCATAAATTCAGTTTGCTTTATTTCCCTGACACTGCCATAGCTAAAGCTTCACTGCTCACTTTCTGGGACTAATGAGTGAGAAAACCCACAGCTGTCTCAAGTGTAAGGTGCAGTACAATACACTGCAATAGCAGTACTTCTTAAAAGTGTAATTCAATAATAAGACAAGGGCCAAAGAAACCCTCTCCCCACAAAAAACTGAAGTACTTATCAGATGTATGCAACAGGTACACAGTTCAGTTTACAGGAACAAACCAGTTAGACTTTATCTGGTCACCTGATTTCCGCACAGAAAGCATTAATTACCATCCCAGCCAGCAAACTGGAGTTTTACAGCCCTCTCCTCCACAGTTCTTGCTGTCATGATCTGAAACCCTTCCAGACTCTCATGGCAGTTAACAACGGTCTTCTGCAGGTAACATTTACACAAGAACTCATAAGGATCAGAAACAAAACTGGCAAGACTACACACTGCACTAAAGGAAACAGAGCCACACGTTCCACAGGGGTTAAAATGAGGAAGACGCCAGGTAACACAAGATGGACCTTCTTAAATACTGTAAGATTTCATAAAATAGCTGTCCAGCGGCCAGAACTTTCCACTGAAAACACGCTGTGCTTGTTACTTTCATGAACTATAAAATTCAGCTGTGCATACATTAATCTGTAATTTCACTGTCATAAAGCAGATTTTTAAACCACAAAAACGCTTACAAAGATACATGGAAGTGTGAAAAAGGGAAAATAGAATACATTTAACAGATACTCTTTTTGCTCCCCTCAGAGCCCTCTTTACAACATTTCTCACTTGTTTTGCGTGTCCTCAAAGTAAAATAGGCATGGCTCCAGTCTGATTTTAAAAGCCTAATTAAAACGTTCCTAAATTCCGGAGAAATGAGGAGCAGACAATGAACTGAACAGTACTGCAACACTTCTCATTTTTCTGCAATTCACACAATGATGTGAGAGTATTAGCAATTTCTTTGCTTGCCCCTTAGCTGACCCTCATGTGAGTCAGTACTCAAATAACTTACTCTGAATATCCAAACCATGAATTTATAACGGCAACAGGTGTTGCCAGTGATGGGTAGCTAACACAAATCTCCTGTCAAAATCCCAAGATAACACAGAGTATGAAGGAGGAAATCTGTAACCTACAGTCAAGCGTGACCACGAAGTGTGTAAGTAAGCAGTAAGTTTCTCACTTTGCCTTTGTGCAAGTAATATGTAGCTTTGCAAAATAAAAGAACAACTGAGCAAATTCTGTGGGTTTGGACACACAAACAAAAAAGGCCTATGCCACGCAAAGTGGCACAGCCAATGTTGGTTCAGAGCCTGACTTTCGACGCATCAGGGAACCTTACGCTCCCCTTCAGTTCTGATTTGTGATAGTATTTTAATCACAAATAAATTAGCCTAGCTGAGCAAATCAGTCAAGTTATCAAATACTCAAATAAATCTGCCGCTCCACATTCCCTGCAGCTTCAAGGAGTTTGTTTGCTGCTTTCGGTGGGTTCTTGGCACAGAGAGCGGTGAAAGAACGGCAACTTGACTAAAGCCGGGTGACCTCTCCCCTCCCCCTACAACTGCGCGGGGAGCACAGACCGCTTTAGCAGGCGTCCGCAACGCGCGGGTACCCGCCGCCTTCCTCCCGGTTTCCCACCCGCCGAGCAAAGGCCGGCTCCCCCGCCGCAGAGGCCGCCGCTCCCCGGCCCCGCTGGCGGGCAGGCCCGCCAGCCCGGCCCCGCTCTGCGCCCGCCCCTGCCCCGCGCGGGGCGCTCCCCGCTCGCGGCGCTGCGCCTAACACCCGCCCCGGGACCCCGAGCGCCGAGCCCCGTCCCCGCTCCCGTCCCGGTACCTGAGCCCAGCAGCAACCCCAGGGCGGCGAGCAGGCCGAGGGCGGCGAGCGACGGGCGGCGCGGCGGGCGGCGGAGGAGCGGCTCAGCCCCGGCGGCGCGGGAAGGCGCAGCTCTCCCCATGCCCGTCCATGCAGGTCCCCGGGACGGCGGCGGGACGGCGCTGCGGCATAGGGCGGCGGGCGGGCAACCTCCTCCTCGCTGCTTTCTCCTCCTTCAGCGGCGCGGCGACGAGAGGCGGCCACCGGGCCGCAGCGGGGCGGGCGCAGGCGGGTGCGGCATGGCGGCAGCAAGAGGGGAGCACAAAGGGAAAGAGCCGGTGAGCGGGCGAAGGCGGGCGGGCGGCCTGGCGGGCGGCGGGGGGTGGCAGTCCCCAGCAGCCCGCACGCCCCGCGCGGCCGAGCGCACTGCGCCGGGCCCCGCGCGGCCCCACCCGGCCCGTCACCTCCCATTGGCTGCCCAGCCTGTCCGACAAGGCCCACACGTGCCGCCGGCGCGGACCCGCCCCCCCGGGCCGGGGCTAATCCGAAACGGCGGGGGAGTCCCGCGCCCCCCCGCGTCCCGCCTCCCGCCCGCCCGGCGGCCCCGCCTGCCTGCGGCCCGCCGCGCTGCTCGCGTCACTCGGCCGCGCGCGGCCCCCCGCGCTCCCCTCGGCCGTGATTGGCTGCGCCGGGAGGGTCCGCAGTGCCACGTGCTGCCGCCAGGGGTCGTGCGCGGCCGGGCTGGGCCGGGTGCGGGGGCGCCGCCGGGGCGGGGCGGGGCGGGGCGGGGCGGGTTCTGCGCCTGGGCGGGCTGAAACCTCCCGTTGACGGGCCAGTCTCGGCACATGAAGCCGCACCCGCGGCTTTTGCGGAGCAGCCAGAGGGTGGGAAGCGGTCGCCCGGACCCGGGCATGCTGCGAGCACAGCCGCCACAGAACCGGGAAAAACAGCGGCATTAAACGGCCGTGTCAGTGCAAGAAGCACGGCTGGGCTTTGAGCGAGCCGTGGTTTGCTTCCCAGAAGGCGGGCGTAACGCCCGAGCCGCTTCCCCGCGGGCAGCATCCCCGGTCCCAGGAGGCAGCACCGCGGGCCTCTTCTCCCGGGCTGTCCTGAGCTCCTCAGGGTACGCGCACCGGGAGGGCACTAGTCCCAGCGCTGAGCCCCGGCGGCTCGCCCACGCCACACCGGGTACTTACATCATGCTTGACTCTGGCACGCTGCGTGGCTCAGCAGGGTCAGGGCTGCGCCGTGCTCTCCTACTGGACAGTACGGGATGCTCTGCTGGCCAGGACCTGCGTATCAAATACGTGACAACACAGACACGGTGAGCGGCCCTGCAGCGGGGGCAAGGAGGGGACCCGCACAGTGGTGGCTCCTCATCTGCACTGCGAGGTGTGCTGCTGCAGGCACACCAGCTGGTGCAAGGCATGCTTGGGGCCTGCCTGCCGCAGCTGAAGAGCAAGCATGTTTCTTGCCAATTCCTCTGGGGAAACTCGCACCACCTTCCACCCCAACATTAATCTTATCAGGCAAAAACTGCAAAAACTTAAGCACAGCAGCCTTACAGATGCCCTGGCATTTTTCTTTCTTCCTTCTTTCCAGCAGAGCAAAGGCAGTCATTGACATCTGTCCCACTTAGGATCTCTGCATGCATCCTGGCCTTACACCCCGGGGCTGAGGCTGGGGCCTGTCAGTCCTGCCCAGCATGGGCCCGGAGGGTTGCACCCTGCTGTCCCACCTTTGGGAGATGCCATCGGAAAATCCATGCTGCTGGCGCTGACCCCACCGGGGCTGCCTTTTCAGTGGCATGCAGTGGGGGCCACCCTCTCACCGACCTCGACTTTAAGAAAGGAACATGTTTTAGGCACAAAACAGTGTGAAAAAAGCCACCACAATACCCCTTAACCTGACATTCATGGGAAGCACTCCATACTGGGAGCTGCTTGCTTTACAGGATGCAACCTGCAGTGTGCAAACTCTCAAGTGAATCCAGATGTGTGCCTGGACAGCTCGGCAATACTTCCCTCTCCGGTCCCCGATACCTGAGATCTCAGCATCTCTGAAGGCAGGCTTGGGCTGCTTAAAGGCAGGTGGAAGAAACTCAACACAGCAAACAAGCAAACGCGCTATCTGACACGCACCCCGCGCCCCAACCCCAGCTCGAACAAAGGTCTGTGATAAGCAACTCACACCGAGCATCCCCGTCGCTCTCCCCATGCATCGCCGGCGGCGGGGTCCGGGCGCAGCGGGGCCGGCGACCAGCTCCCGGAGCGGCGGGGCGCGCCAGCGGGCAGCTGCCGGGCCGGTCGGTGGGCCGGCGGCCAGGGGCGGGTAGCCAGGCGCGGCGGCACCCACGGAGGCAGCGCGGGCAGTGGCCGGCGTCGCGGGAGCGGCGGCAGCAACAGCGGCGAGCGACCCGCCCCGGCGCTTACCGCCCGCCCCTCCGGCACAGCACCGGCACGGAGGGCGGAGATGGGCTTTAAGTGACAGCCTCTTTCTGTCACCTATAGAAAGCTAAGGGGGGTGGGTGGAGGGGGGGATGGGAGCAGCGAGGAGCAGGGGCGATCCCCCTAGGAGAGCAGTGCAGGGATGCTCCTCCACCTGTCTCTCCGCTCCTCTCCCGCGCGGGCGCTGCCCACCGCGCCCCCCGCCAGTATCCAGCTGCCCACACCCGCCCCGTCCGCCCGACTCGGCCCCGGGTCCCAACCCCCGACCCCGGGCCCAGCCCCGCGCTGCCGGGGCAGCCCCAGCCAGGCTCCCGGCCCCGCCGTGTGGCTCCCATGCGCCTTCTCCCCGGGCATCCCGGGTTTCGGCTCAGCCACCCGCAGCTCCGAGCTCATCACGGGTGCTGGGAGCCCAGGCAGCAGGCTGCACGGCCGCCCAGTATGAATTTTCCCGTTTGAAGCTGCCTACCATCTCTTTTCTCTTTGCACCTGCTGGTGGGCTTCTCTTTATGTTGGGCATCCAGTGCAGGGGCCACTGGCCCCTGTAGGAATAACTGTGGCAAGCCAACATATGACATCTGTCTAGAATGACCTCACAAATGCAAAGCCAGAATGTAGCAGCTGGGCAGAAGGGCAAACAGGGGGTGGGGGGCTGGGGGCAGGGGTGCAGCAGGGGAGGAAAACTTCCAGACCTGGCCTTGTGTCTGGAAAGTCTTGGTTGTGTTATTACAAAAGCTACAGATCCAGCCTAATGTTCTTTCTCCAGCTCATCACATTTTCATCCCTGAACTTGCTACACAGTGTTTTGGGGGAGCAGACGTGCATCTGATGTTTTGAGGGGCTAGGGGCTGCCTTGTGCACTGGGTAGGTACATCTCAAAATGATCAGCCCTTTGCCTCCTCTGCTGCATGCATGTGTCACTGTTTTCTCTGTTCCTCAGTCCAGTGGCAGGTGGATCTGAAGAAAGCTGGTGAGGGCCTATCCAGGAAAGGATGGAGACTGTCACACTGCTCACAAGTCTGCACCCACACCCCCCGGTGGTCTATCAGTCACAGATCCCTGTGTGGGGCAATAGAAGCCCAGAGCTCCTGAAGCTTCCTCTCCTCCTTTCTGACAGTGGCAGCGAGCTCTTCTTGTTAAGAACATTTCAAACAGTTCCATTCCCTAGCTCACAGAAACACGGGATTTTAATTTATACAACTGCTCTGGAGCGTGAAAATCCACTGTTGCAATCAGAAAAGCTGCAGCTTTGATTAAAAATCCTAAAGGCAAGACTTATGTTGTTTCTTACCCTCTTCATATAAGCACAAAGGAGATTGGGTGCATAAAATAATGATGAGTGAGAGTTCAAAGCAGTCCCAGAAAGCTGGCCTTAGAGGTTGTTTCTAATGTGATTCCAACTCTTTACCATTATTCTTCTTTGTTGAGAAAGTGCCAATACAACAAACATAATTTAGCAAGGCAAAGCCCTTTTCTTTCCAAAAACATTAGTCAATATGTCTTAGAAGTCAGCTCGTCCAGTCTTAAAGAAATGCAGTAATTAAATAAACACTTTGAATAGAGTCTGAAACAGACCTTTCCTCTGTTATCAGGGCTAGGGGCCTGGTGAGGGAAAGGTCTCCTCACCTCTGACTTTTGTCAGATTCCTGAGCTGTTTGACACCAAGAAGCATTATTATTTTCAAAGCAGTTTTTTCAAGTGCTGAATAACGGCGTGGGGGGTGGGGTGATAATGACGATGACAGGGGACACATGATAAAAAAATCCTGCCAGAAATAGACAGCTCTTCTCTTTCATTACCTTTCAGAGATGAGCTGTCTTGTATCATTTACCTAGCAATCTGGTATCCCTGTACTTTATGCTGATGCTTATTATTAACAGCTTGAGACGTACCTCTGATCATCACTGGTTTCAGCAGAACTGATGTTTTGCATCTATATCACAGATATTTAAAGTGCTTTCCAAGCCAGGACTGATGTTTGGAATATCCCCCTGAGACATGGCCCCTACACATTTTGTCATGTACGGAAGCACTGTCATGCCAACACTGTTCCAACATACAGAAGATGACGGTTTTCCTCTTTTTTAAAAGGCAAAAATGGAGGAGGGAGGCAAAAGACAGAGGTCAAATAGAGAGAAAGGACAAAAGGACTGTTAAGGTTCCATTAAGTCTGTCAAACAGTTAAAAATTTTATGATGGAACTTTATATTTTAATGTAAAAAGGCTATATACCATCTTTAAAAAAATCAAATTAAATATCCCTACTAGCTTCTGCTCTGTCATTCATTTTTTTTTGCTGTGACAGAAACCCCAGGTCCCTCTGTCTAAAGATTCACTGCAGAAAAAAACCTCCATTTAACTAGGTTTCCTCCTTTTTTTTGACACTTAGCAAATTATTATAATCCAGTAAGTTCCTTTTTATTTTGCAGAAGAGGACTTAAGAGGAAGAGGGGTTGTCAATAATGTATGTGCCATTTCTTTCACATAGCCTCATTCCTCTCAGCCCAGTCTCTCTAAGCAAGTACCAATCACTTGGATGGCAAGATTGGAGTCAGCATCCTGTGACACATGTTCGTTCAGTAAAGAGGATAGAAAAGGGAGACAAAACACACTTCAAAAAACATGAAAGTTTGTAGAAAATATTTTAGTAGAGTGCCATTTTATGCATTCTAAATGCTACTGAAATAAAAGAAGGAGCGACATTTTCACAGTTGGAGATGGAAGGAGAGCATTGGGGAGCATCCTTCATTCCTGTGTTACTAGTACAGACACTGTCCTAAGTAATGTTACTGTTTTACCTACATTACGCTTTACAGAAATCCTACTGCTCAGTTGCCTGTAGAAGCAGCTGCTAAGTGCTCAGTGGTTTTAAAATTTAGGATGCTGTTAGTGCACATAGACCTAGGCAACACACATTTTTCCTTTATGAGTTTTATTTCTTCCTCAGTTACACTGATATACTTTCATTAGAGCTACCCCCAGTGCCCTCTGATAATAAATAAAAGGAGAAAGGGTAAAGGAAGGCTTAAAGGAAGGAGTTTCTTTACATTAGACGAAAGTCTCTGAAACAGTGGGTCTAGCTGTAAGTCTGGCAGCTGGTCAGTGTGAAGCCAGGCATTTTGGCTATCAGTTTTTGAGGCCAGGCACAAACCCAAAGGGCACATGTTACTGGGAGGTGGGCCAGCCTGATTTAGTCCTGGTGAGAGTGGTTAATTACTGCCACTGAAACGATAGGTTATGCCAGGGCTGGCATCTCTGCAGAGACATATCCCGAGTGTCCTTCTGCCAGCAGACTACAGACATACATGTAGTGCTGATCAAGGTCCCATTGCCACCAGAGAATCCAGAGCTAACACTGACATCTGAGCACAGGCTATAACATGGAGGCAGACAAGGTGTGTCTGAACATAAGCTGCTGTCAGATAAGAAAAAATTGTTTGAGTGAATTTATTTCCAAGGTTTATTTTTGGAGACTGTCACACAACCTTTCGGTGGGAGAATATGTATGATTGGAGTCCACTTATAGAAACAGCAGCACAATTTTGCCAAAAGAAGTGCTGAGAGATGGTCTCCCAACACCTGGTACAAAGTGCTTGGCAGCTGTTGGAGAGAAATCTGCTATGGATAGCAGAAGATGGAGCCTGTGAAGCAAAGTTAGAAAGCTAAAGGCAGAATGCCAAATGCCAGTGAGCTCAGTCCGTGTTGGAATAGCATCTGGTTGATTCATTTTTTCAGGAGATGTTTCTGAGGAGGGTTTTGGTTTCTTGCCGTTAAATGTTGGGGTTCTGCAACATCCCAGGCTGGTAATGTTCTTCCATATGAATCTAGGCACAATAAAGACTTCAGTTAGGTGTTTAATTTAGAAGTGAGCTTGCAACTGCTTTAGATACGTGTGGCACAGAAGCCATTTTAACTGGCTGAAATGTGGCACTTAAAGGTGCTACTGTTGAAGGTGGTGGGTATCTGCCATCGCAGGTATCTGTTCTGTTCACTGAGTGGCTGCCATTTTTTACAGAAGCAGAATCAATTTTGCAGATTGCATGGGATTTCAATGGGGGCTCAGTTACTTAGCCCATCATATTTAGGTCTTGAACTGTACAAGGGTTGTTCTTACAGTGGGGGAAGAAACATGAGAAAAGCTTTTTTAGAGTTAGATGACAGTGGATGGAAAAAGGCTGAGTGACTTTCAGTAGGATGATTAGAGGCAGAGAAAGATAACTGGATGGAGTTTGGCAGAAAAAAACCCAAAGCCAAGAGTTTTTTTAAAGAGATAGTAGGTCAAAATGATAGATATTTGTGAGAAATCAAGACAGAAGTAATGTCTTGGCTTTTAAATTTTTTTCTATTGGCAGTATGTAAAGTTTTAACTAAGAGAATCCCTTTGAAAATGGAATGGAATTATCTAGATAGTAGAGAAACATTTCTGTAAGGCTGGCATAACAGGTAGGAAGGAAACTAGGTTAAAATTGTAAGATAATCTCTTTATCTTGGAATACTGAGTCTGGTATCAAAGGGGCAGATCCTGGAATATGAATGTCTGAAAGCATTGATTCTGGTGTTAATATGATCAGCTATCAGAGGCACTTTAGGAGGCGAGTGTAATCATGACTTTGCAGTGTTCTGTGTATCACAGTTCTCTGAGACCTGATGAGAAATGACTTCTCAGATCATCACCCAACACATTCTTAGAGTGTGAGGATGAATTATTGTAAAAGATTTACTGAAAGGATAAATACTGTGGCCAAAAGCCCTCTGGTGTAGGAAGGATGATCACATTCCACTATTCATTATAATAATTTTGTTGCTCATAAAGCAAAGAGCAAGTTCATGAGTCAATGGTAGGGGTGTGATGAAGTCTTTCCAGCCAACACAGGGCTCCTGCAGGCAAACCTGAAAACTCCACAGCCTAGGTACTCTGTTTGTCCTAGATGCAGAGGATTTTAATGGGAGAGCTGGGGGGAAAATGGTTCTTTTCACAGCTGACTGATGTCTTTCCAGCAGTTTAGCAATGAATGAACATCACGGGGAATTGGCAGAGGCTTGTCTAAACTGTGGGTACTTTGCATATTAATTTTAGCCAGTCCTGCATGCAGTGTAAATGCAGTCTAGTGAACAATGGACATGATATGTCATGGCAGTGCAAGCAGCCATGTGTCTGAGTGCACCCAAAGAAATCCTACAGTACATGTTTATAGCATTCAAGAGATGTATGTTGAAGTAGAGTGATGAGTTTGGACATAATTTTGAAAAAATGCTGTGGTAACTTGATGGAGGTAGAGACACCTACAAAAAGCCTGGTCTGTACAGATTTCAAACTTTCTAGTTTTGCTAATTCTTTCTTTATAAGGACCATAGAACTGATTGTTATCAACCTAATAAAAGGAACCAAGACTACATTAAGAAGTTCCTAATTAAAAATATGGCTGAAAATAGGAGTTGTGTAACAGAAGTATGGAGGAGAAACAGTCTTTGTTATTGGCAAAAAAGTGTAGCTATTTGAGACCTGAAGTCATTTGCTTCTCAGCTGTTAGTCCAGGGAAAGGTCTTTGGGGTCAAAAGCACAACGGCATGCCTTTTTATTTGTACATTATTAATGTATTTTGGCATGCAGCTGCACTTTTATACACTTTTGAAGTAGAACTGTTTTTCAAAGAACTGCCAGAAAAATGGGATATAGTAAGCAGGTGATCAGAAGTTATCTCTCACTTTACTTTGGATTATGACAATGCCAGATCTGAATTCCCTTATTTTTTTGAATATATCTCTAAGGAGATGCTGTGTGGTGAAGTACATGGTAGGAAAACTTGCCTTAATGACAGATAAACATGAAAAAGCATATTCTTCTCTTGAGCAACTGCACTCGGGATCCTTCTCCCTCTGAAGTGGACAGGATAGACAGTCTTTGCAACCCAATATTAAGAGGGAGTCTGTTGACCTGAGATTATGCTAGAAGGTTATGTATTTCTGTGCCTTAGTATAAACAAGTGAAAATAGTTTTGGGCCCAGAAGAATTACATTTTGAGATATGGTAGAAGCTGTGTGATTTTTTCTTTTTTTTTTTTTTTTTTTTTTTTGTTTTTTTTTGTTTTTTTTTTGTTTTTTGTTTTTTGTTTTGTTTTCTCCCTGAAGGTAACTTGTGTTTCATGCAGCTGAAGCTACCTTACCTTGGTTTTATGCTTGGAGTTGGATGAGAATCATACACTTGATTCTATGGTGAGTTCTGGGTCTGATAGGTATGAGGGACAGCTGCCGTTAAATGGGGGAATGACTAAATGACCCTTTGTTTGCCAATAACTGAGTCTGTGGAAACTGTCTAAAGACCGGACTGGATGCAAGCCCCAGAGCACTGGAGGTAGCATTAGCTGCAGTTGTCTGGCTGTGGGTGGAAAAAGAAGCCAGAGAGAACAAGAAAATCAGAAGAGAGCAAGAGAACAACCAGTGCAGCCCTGATAGAAAGCCAAAAGAAACCGAGCTGTCAGGAGGCCTCTGAAATGGAAGGACAGTCTTTGGATTCTTCTTGTTTGAGCCTACCATGGTTACAGCAGCAGGCGTTGTGCACATCACTTGTAAATAAACAAGACTGCATCAAAGAAGTAACTGACCCCCACCTTCCCCCCAGAGAAATCAACCTGTGAGGGCCCAGACACTGGCTAACCTTTCAGGCAAAAAAAAAGCAATTACATTTTAGATCATTGCCTCAGGGGCAGTCAGGGGCAGAAAAGTCCAAGATGGGCCAGAACAACAAAGAAATGACATAGATGCAGCTACTGCTGCTATTTCTTTTGTTTCTGTTCCTGTTTGGCCAAATGAGGTACTTTCAGTAAAGACTGAAATAATTTTCTACTGTAGATGACATCAGTCTTATGTTGCAACTACTCTATGACCAATGACCTAAAAAGATGAGCAACCTATTGTGTAACCTCCATTTAGAATTTTCCATCTTTCTTCTCCAAATTATATTGCAACTACTTTTTCTACTCCAGTCACCCTGATAGTCAACTTCAGAAGACAGTCTTTCTCTGTTTGTAAACATCAGATAAGCAATGAATATTATTAATGTTTTTTATGCAACAAAGTAAACATGTATATCATTCCAGTGAAATAGCACATAAAATCTTTGCAGGGAGCACACCTGGAGTGGTCAACAGGATTTGTTTAATTGTTCTTAAGCCTTTTGTAATTGACGAGTGTCATCTATAACCTTGAATGTATACAGAAGCAACAAATTTGCAGCCTCCACTAGCAACTTTCTCCGTTGCATAACTCATATTTTCATAGTCTTATCCATATCTAACCTAAATCCCATTACTTCTATTTTCATTGAAAGAAGCCTTCCCAATCCCAGATTATTGCTACCATCTATATATGACCATCAAAGAGATTAATGTATTTCCATTCCATCTTCTTGGTTTTGGATAGCTTGGGTTCTGTTTCCTAGAGTAACTTCACTTTATGATTTTCCAAATCTTTGGTTCTTTTTGTTAATATCTAAAATGTCTACAGTTTGCTGCTGTCTTTAAAAGAAAACTATTACAAAAATAAATTAACTGTTGTCTGAACTGAAAGCACTACCAAAGAAGCACACAAACCACTTGTTAAATATAACACTGAATTCTTTGCTTTCTTTTATGACCGATTGCAGTGTTAACTCAAAGTAATATGACCCCGGTGTTCAGTGCATTCTTCCATACTTCACAGCCATCTTGCTTATCATTTTATCTATCTAGACACTTTGGGTGATATCATGATGACAATTCTGGATTCATTCCCAGAACTCCAGGTGAAGTTCAAGTGACCACTGGGACTGGGACTTTCCTCTTTTCTTTTGCAGAAATAATACACTACCAAAATCTATATGCTCATAACATTTCTTATGATTAAAATGTAGGAGGGATAAGCAATGTATCGTATTTTAGCAGAAAGCAGTAACAGTAGTACAAATAGAGAATCCCTTAGTTAAATACGAAATAGGCATGACAAACTGGTTTGAGCCAGACTAGGCATTATGGCTGATATTCTCTATGCAGTCATGTCAGATACATCCTAAAATGGTTGAACTAGCTTTCCTGGAGCTATACCCCTTTGAGGAGGGAAGCATGATCTGGATGTGTTTATCATTGCAGTTCACTGGGACCATTGAAACAATTATGCTATTACAAGTTTTTCCTGCTTGTGCTGCTTTGTCTCCAAATGTTTCTGTTATGGGCACAGCCACATTGTGCTCAAAGGCTATTAAAACAAATCAGGAAGAAGGGAGAAAGAGGGTAGATTGGATTGGAGAAAGGCATGGAATTAGGGAAAAAAGAAAGCAGAAGTAGAATATGACTGTCTAGGAAGAAACAATATGTATGATCTTTGGTAGATGAGATTTATTGGTGAAGATCTGGTATATGGTAGAAATTCCCATCAGGAAAACCAGTCATGGAAACCTTCCTTCTTGCTTTGAACTTGGATGACCTGCACCTAGGGCAGGGATGTCTGCATCTGACTGTGCTACTATTCAGCGTCAAGTTTGGCTACCTGGAATAAATTATCTTTTCATTGCATCATAGCTTCCTCTCTGTCTTTCCCTCTCTCTTTTTATTGCAGTTTTATTGCTAAATCTAAGGACCTGTTAGAAGGCAACTCCAAGCAGAACTACAGGTTCTGCTGTGTGCCATGTGTTCTACAGTTATCATGTAATAGTAGATCTGCCACTGCCACTTGTATCTTCCTTAAAACTGTATCCTGACAACTGCTTCCACATGAGCATACCTACCTAGGCTTCAAAAGGGTTTTGCCTAGGCGTAAAAGCTTTCCTGCATAGATCAATTTACAGGCTGGGTACAAGCTAGAGATAAGCTCGAGGAACAGCATGGGAAACAAAGCACTATGGTGAACAGAAGATAGGGAAATCTTCCCTTTGACCACCCCAGAGCCATTACTGAGCCTCCCCCATTCCTGTGGTTGTTAACCCATCTCATGCTATTGAGTAGGATACTCCTATAGAGAGTCTTCTCTTGATACACAAAAGAGAATGGTCTCATTAGATCATTTCATCAGAAGTGATGACTTTACCAAGTGGAAATTCCTCGTCTGCACTCAGACTCAGAAGGAAACTTAAACATTACTCTGCTTCTCACTGTCTCACCTCCTGACAAATCATTGATCAGGAAATATGCACTTGCCTGAACATTTTGTATGTGGTTTTGGCTGCAAAAACAGTAGCTGAACTTTCAAATTGAATTCCAATCAGGAACACTGGAGGAGTACATTGCAAATAAAAAAGGGGCACCTGAGATATATTTTTTTGTAGCCATTGTTTTAATGGCACTGAACAGTCATTACCACAATGTTAATTATTTAGCACATTAAAGACTTAAAACTGGTTTATTATTGTACTTATTTTGGGGTAATTTATTCTACAAACAGCTTTAATTTGAGTAAAAGTATTTGAGCTAAGTATGTTTAATTGTTTTGATGCATTAATCAATGTGGGTTTGGTCATGGTAATTATAATAAGTCTGTTGCCTGTCCTTGCATTTTTGGGAAGCTTGCAAAACAATTTTTCATCTGCTATGACATCTGGAAGTCATACTAGACCTAATGATCACATCATTGAGTGGAGGAGCAAGCTGCTGTTGAGGAGGTGAGATAATGATGCATACCAAACAAATGACTGCTTTATCCTTCAAAATGTGTCTCTTTTTGCCCTTCACCTTTGGCTGCAGTTGCTGGATCCCACTTAGTCTGTGCACAGTTATCAGCGCACCAGGATCTTCCCATGTCAGACAGAGGCTGGGGCACCAGTGTCCAGTCCCACATGCAGCTTCCAGATTTCATCCTTTCTTCCTAACATTGGCCAAAGATTTTTCATGCTGTTGGGGCTGACCTGTACAGTACCTGCTCACTCACAAAGTAGTCATCCTGCGAAGTCTGAAGTCTTGATTTCACAGGGAGTGGTGATATTGGTTGGGTTTCAGGCTGGGAGCCCTCAGTTTTAGCTCCATGCAGGTACATTCTCTTCCTGCTTACAAACCAGCATTTCTGAGAAAACAGGTCATGCTGGCAAAGGTGAGCTTCAGAGAGTCAGCTTGTGGGTATCATGTGTGCCACAGATCACTGGTGTTGTCATTGCTGGTCGCCTAGCATGGATGGACCCCACTTCTTTCCTCAAGAGATGTGAACAGTCAGGATTTCCACAGAGTATTATGACAATCTATAAATGACTGCACTGGAACCAGGAATTGGTGCTTAGATTTCTTTTCCAGAGAAAAAGAGAAATGTGGGGGGAAAATAGTACTTGCTGGGTCTTGCTCTAGCAGGAGCTGTCAGGGAAGTTCTAGGGTGTAAAAGCTAGGCAGTGCTTCCTGCTCCTGGCATGTGCCACAGTCCAGGATTGCTGTATGGCACTAACTGACTCTGCACTAATTCACACACAGAGCTGCCAAACATGATCTCATTCATTCTTCCTGCTAGAGCAGTATGAATCTGTTATGTGCTCCTGCCTGACTTTAGGTATTTGAGTGGTTACTTAGAAGTCTGACCTTCTTCTGATCCATGGTGATCTGCACAAGGGGCAGCACGAGGTTGGAGTGCCAGAGAAGACTGGGAGAAGTAAATAAATTTTTCTTTTCATAAGCACTTTTACAGAGGCCCCCATTTCCCTTGCCAAGAACCAGTCCTGGCTCAAGACAGACTTCTTTAAATCCTCAGAATAAGTTACTTTGCTCCTGCTGCAAATGAAATTACTCAACTGAGCAGGATAGTAACCACTGCATTTTAGATCAGAGTTATGCTGCTAAGGGCTCTGCATTTCCTGCTGAGCTTCAGATTCTGAATGGAAACATTTTTTTTTGCTTTTTGATTGTGAACATCTCACAAACATCTTGAGAAATTAATGACACTGCAGAAGAAAGTAAGGAAATGCAATAGTTTGATACTCCACCAGAAAATTTGATAAGGATTTGCCATTTAACTACCTCATGATCTTTCTCCTTTATAGTATGAAGTTGGATCTGTGAAATGTTGAGCTTCACCATCTAAATAAAACCCATTGCTTATATATTTTCATTCTGTACTCATTATCTGAGTGCATTGTGAGAGCTGTATTGTCAACTAAGTAAAACACAGACGCCAGGAACTAAGAAAAATGTGCTTTTTTGTTGTTTTCTTCTTTTATTGAGATTTAAAAAAAACTGTAAAATTATTACTAAAATGTGGCAGCCAGGAGGGTTTTCTTTTTAAAAGTTTCTTAGAAAGGTATTTTAAGTTGGAAGAATTAAAACTCTAAAGCAATCTGACACACGGTACGAAAGAAAAAAGTCCATTATGTTAGTCTTTTTCCTCACATTACTGGCATTTGTTTGCAGAGTAGCAGCAGGTTGACAGAGTGCTCAGTGTTACACTTACCCTCCTGTTCATGGGTGTTAATTTTTCATCGCTATGCAACAGGTTAGTGACACTGAATTTCTGGTGTATTTTTGAGGTGAATTGCACCATAATTGTCTTGAGATATATAAACCAGTGACTTTTCTTTAAAACATAATGTTTTGAATTATTAATCCATTTATACAGCAACAGACAGTGCTTAGTTCTAGTGTGGATACCAGAACACACACAGACAGCGTATCTGTGATTGCTGTACTCTGGCTGTCAAGAAATGCTCATCTAAAATAAGGGGGGAAATATAGCTCCAGAAATTCTATTCTAAAATAAATATTTTTGCTAGAAATCTACTTTATAACATGCTGTGAGAGAGGACTAGCATATAACACTGTGGCATCTGATTAAGCCAGGGCATTTGAAAGCCCATCATGCTTCCCAGTGCTGTTCTAGAAACATTATTTGCAAGCAAGGAGAGGTGCTTCTTCTGTTGAGGTCTGCATGAACTAGGCTAAATGTGAATGGGGTTTTGATCGTGTCTGTTTCCACATCTAATCACACCTTGTGCTTTGGTAGGCTTTCTGAAACTTTAGTAATTTTTGAGCTCAATGAATTCAGGGTTAAATGGTTTATTTTAATTCACCGGTCACATAGACACATTAGTTCATTGTTTCTTAAACATGATCTTTTTTTCCCCCAAATTGTGTTTCTCTCCCTGTTTGAGAAAGGAAGAGATCTGTAAGTGCATACATAATGGAGAGGTGTCTAACTCCCACCAGCTTACAGCACAAGCCAGCCCTTATCACTGTCCTGGAAAACATTGCGGGTCTAAATGAGCCCTCTTTGTATATACCATATGAGGAAGCAAAAGTGATAGATGGCCACTTCTATGCTGTTTTTGTAAGGAAACAAGGTTTACACAACCATACCTAGTGTGAGGGGGGTGTGTGTGCACATGTCCCTCTTTCCAGCTAACCTGCGAGCTCACTGGGTATGGCCAAGCAAATTTGACAGGGAGGAAACAGCTCAAAAATGTGAACTTCTTGCAAGTTTCACAGAATGAGGCACCCTGATGGGCAAGGAACCCTCGTCCATGCTGCCATAGAGAGAAGGGTGAGTGCATGGACCAATGCTTATTAGATGTCAGAGAATCCCTATAGGGTAGAAGACAGATTTGAGGGGCAGTAGAGAGCACAGCCTGAATACACAGCCATTATGAAAGCGTCAGTCAGTATTTCTGTCTATGTACACATGACAGAATACTTTCACTGGCATAATTTCTTCTCTATGTTAATGCTTTGTAATACGGGCTTTAAATTTCCACCAAGTTTGTGTGGTTTCCTCCAGGCATGCAAGCGCTTGCTTCATTCCACCTTAAAAACTATATGCTCAACTTAATCTTATTAAGTTTATGCCAAGGGATCTTTTTTTATCACTCTCACCATCTGTACCTTTATTAGCAACCTCTCAAGGAAGGATACTGTGAATGATGTCTGAGAAAGTAGTCACAGACCCTCCTCTGTGAAGAAGCTGGTGTGACCCAAGCAAAGACCCAGGCCTGCCCACCACACACTGTATGTGGTGCATAACTGTGAAATCACTGTAATGAACAGCCTGGGATTTGGTTGCTTTTCAGCAGAAATAAAATTATAGTAAATATTTTGGCTTATACAGAACTCAGGGAATCTATCTGTCTTCAGATGGAGAAATGAAATTGTAATTTTCACCTCTGGCATCACTTTCATTGAGTAATAACCACAAAAATGTTCAACAAATTATGTTGGCTTTTCTATTTATTTCCTTTGAGGCTTACTTCTCTTCATGCATTTTGAGGGGGGGAACACAGGAGGCACAAAGTGTCCCCCATTATCAAGGAGCTCATTTTCTCACCTCATAAGCACATCTACCAGCCTTGATGGACCTGGAAGTACAAAGTGGAAGATCCACAAATGGATATAGAAACCTCATTGGTTTACATAAAATCAAAATCTATTTTGCCCATGTGGGAAGTGTGCAAACTGAATTTGCTTTTAGCTCCAGCAGTACTCTGGCATCAGACTGGGGAACTGCTTGCTTGCACCATTGTAGAAGTTCTCTCCTTTCCTGATGCTTTCTTTGTACTTTCTACCTGCAGTACAAGTCAGTAGGAGCATATAACACGTTTTGATCCAATGGTCACTGGAAACTATGCCAGTGCCACGTTATAGGCTCCTGTTGGACACATTGATTTTTTCTGCTAACTTAAGACTGTACTGTGATCCTATTTTATGCCTTGTTTTTCATTAATTGCTGCATCTCTGGTATTGCCAAGCCTTGTTGTCAGTTTGGGGATTTGGAAAGGATATTTTTCACTAGTGCAAATTAGCTTATTCCTTATCCATTTGGGAAAGGATAGGTCATTTTGAGGATTAACCTACACTCATCACAATTCTGGCATGTGCCACAGTGTCTGGTAAATATAGAAGAGTACCAGGTGAAGGTCTTTGTGTCCTTTTGGAGTATAAGAGCATTAACATGAGGTTGTTTGAACAAAAAATGATAAGAGCCAGACTTTAATGTTGTGCAGTATTCCTTTTGCTCCTGCTTTCAGTCTGAAGGGACAGGTTATGGCTTCCCACTGCAATTACTGGGGAAATCCTGGAACTGCAGGAAGTCTGTAGCCTCTGCACCTGCAGGTTTTGTTCACAGTGCTGTTGAGAACCACCCCACAACATGTGTTCTGGATGATTGATGATTACTAGTGTTTGTTGATACATTTGTAGGCTCAGTGCAATTTTCTTATTGTCTCACTGTTACTATATTCCTATCTTTCTTTTGGTGAAGCTTATCAAGAGCAGTTATAGGGATTGTATAGTTATTATATATAATAAAGTTGTTCAGACTAAAACTTTTTCTCTTTTTCTCTTTTCTTTCTTCTCTTTCTCTTTGATTTTGTATTATTTTTTCTTTTTTTTTAATTGTTCTCTTTGTCTTTTTGTAGAACAATAATAATATTCTTTTGAGGATTTTTTTTGTCTTCTTTAAAGCAAAAGATACTGAAAGACTGAGTTTTAACCAACTGCTTCTATAAATCATTTCCAGATTCTTCTGTTCTCCTTTCCATCCACATTTGCCTTTGCTTTTCTTTCTTAGTTTCGCCACTGTGCCCTTAATTCCCTGTAATTACTCTTGTTTCCATTTTCTGTCACTTGATTTCTGCCCTTTTCAGGCTTTCTTTTTTTCCCAGTTCCTTGTTTTTGAACGTCTGTTGATTTCTCAGTGAAATTCCTACTCCCTTCCCACAGTTCTTGCCTTGTGGCTTTTTTTTTTTTCCAGATCTGATCCTTGCTGTATTCAGTTTCGCTTTCCCAGTTGTGCCATCCCATACGTAACCCAGATGAGCCCAATCACAGTTCAATGGCTGAAGTGTCTGTACACTGCAGGGGCTCAGTGATGTGATTTTAGAGCAGCACTGGTTTTTGGAGATGTGTCTGTTTCCAATTGCTACAGCTGTGGTGTGGCAGGGCATGGGGTGGGAGTATGAATGGGGGTGGATGCCAGGTGCAGCACATCAAACACATGGAGCTGTCATACAATGCCCTGCATCCCATTTGGCCTGTTCTCAGGCATCCTAATATTACCCAAGGGCATTAAATTAGTGCCTCGGTGTGCTGCAGAACAAGATTTTCCCTTACTCAGCCATCTAGGGTGCTATAAACCATCAGTCCTGTGTTAGGCTTCCAAATCGCTAATTGTTCTAAAATACCTCTGTTTTAGCATGGTTATCAAAATAAAAAATGTTAATGTGTTTATCTCTGTATGTGTATTTTTACCTGCCCTTCCTCCCACATGGTTTCTAAACTTTCTGCACTGTTTCAACCTACTTAGTAGAAAGGGATACGTTACAAAGATACAAATTCCTTTAACTTCAGATGGGTTTTGAGGAACAAAGGAAGAAAGCAGGCAAAAAATACTCCCTGGGAGGAAAGGCAGCATTGTTTTGCTATTATGAGGTGCTGCAGGATGTTTACAGAGAGAATGAGAGAAGAAGAGAAGGAAGACTTGCTTCAACAGTGGGAAAAGCTTCATTTAGTACTTGTACATTATTAGACAAGAGTGACTTAAAGACTTCAACAGGGGGACTCAAATCTGTCAGAAACTAGTCTGTCATCATTTTACTGCTTCTAAAGCTACTTGTTCAAAACCGGACTGTCCCTTGCCTTTCTTCACATGTGCACAGAGTTATTCACAGTTTACAGTGTTTAATGACACAGAATAGGCTTAGGTAATGAAAGGACTTAAGGAACATTGTTGTCATTAAGCTGTATTACATTCAGAACAGCTGGACTCCAGTTATAACGCTGAAGAAGTTTGTATACTATAGAAGACCAAAGCAGATGCAGCCTGGCTGGCAAGAAATGGAAATAAAAGCTGGGATATGGGAAGGTAACAAAATGTGTCTGTAAAAGCTGTCCTTAATCCTCCTTGCACATCCCCTCATTTAAAATTGAGTACAAACCCTTGTATGATTTACATAATTCATGTGAGAGCCTTCTATTTTTTCTATTGTGATTTTCTCAGAAAATACACTGTATGTATACCTGCCACAGGAAGATGAGTAAACTCAAGCAGGCTTTGGAATAACTCACTTTCCCCATTGGCCTCAGCTCTGTGGCCTTAAAAAGAGTTTCAGTAACAGTGCTCACAGCAAGATACCTCTAGACCTTTCTTGCTGCATTTGCAGTCCTAGAGTGTTAACCCAGCATGACTCTGATACCTACCAGTCACTGAAACTTGCCAGTGTCTGTGCTTCACAGACGTGGGATGCATCTATGAAACCTCTTGATCTTTTTTAGCTATTAGGAATTATTTGCATGAAAAGCACCTGTTCAGCTGTATATATTTCTCAAGTTCAGTACATTTTTGTCTTACGTCTCCTTCAAGTCACTCTGTGTGATTATGCGTACACCTATTTTCTGTTTACCTGAGCCCTCAGACTTAAGAAGACAACATAGGGTTTTTTTGCCATTGTTGGACTTATAGAAGGAATGAAGTCCAGGAGCATGAAGTGATACTGAATTCCCCTGCTAAGTTTCTGGGCAATTTCCAGACTTGAAGCTATCCTTTCCCCTTGCTCCTCCCAACTTTCCACCTCCAGTCCTTGGTCTTGTTTTAGTAAATGTGGACCTGCCCTGCACACACCTTCTCCTTCAAAACTTGGCATACTGGATGAAGATGGTGATATTCAAAATGCTGTTTCACAGCTTCTTTAGCTGGGAAAAGTTATTTTGTCCTTGTGCTTGCTTAGGCATCAGAGTAAATAAACAACTTGTGTAGTGTTCAAAGCTCTGGACAACCATGACAAGCTGATTAGTTAGGTATCAAGCCATCTGACTTCCACTGTAAAATTAACTAGCTGCTAAGAGAATTAGAATTTCATAGAGTTAATGATAATGTCTGAGATCTACTTCAGGAAATGTCACATGATTATCTGTATTTTCGCAAGCAGAGGATTTGGGCTAAGGAGACTCTTGCCTTTATTACTTTTGTTGGTGAGAGAGATTTGCTTGTATTATTATTATTAATTTTTTATATGATTACATGTCACAGTAATATTGCCATGGTAATTTGCAGAAAATTATTATATGGTACAAAAGAAGTAGTGAGACAGCTTTTAAGGTATATGACAGACTAATTCCAGAGATTCCTTTGCCTTTAGCGCTGCTGTAGCAAGCACAGTGACTCTATGCATGATCAAATGACCTTGTTTTCCAGTGTTTTCTATTAATATTGGGATCACAGGAAGTGATAACATAAAAATAAAACAGAAAAAAACATGTTGTAAGTTCTGTTCCTGCAGATGCAAATATATGCCATGTTGGGTTATGATGCTAATTCACTCCTTTGTTTATGTTTACGTTTAAATTACACTGATAGTTACAGCATTTCCTTTGTGATTATACGCAGCCACTGTTGAATCAGGTCTTTACATTTCCATTTTTCTTTAGCTTCAGTTGCCAATATTATACTGGTTTAATAGTTTACAAAGTTGCATAAGTGGATGTTGTCCTACTTCTTTATCTACCAAGGAAACTGTGTCCAGCAAATGCTGTTTAGTTACTGTTGCTGTATATGTAAAACAATATTAAGTAAAGAAAATTAATTCCATCTCTGAGTTCCAGTCACTCACAGCCACCTCAATTACTGTGTTGCTGTAACTGTAACAACATTTGGGAAAATGGGAAGCTCTTCACATTTTAAATCACCTTATCTGTCTACACAGTTTAAATTATATTGCCATGGGCAAGCCCAGTGGAGTCTCACCTCTTCCTAGCTATAGAAGAAATGAAGAAGTTTAAGCAGCATTACAGCACATTTACTTCAATCTATGTTATATACCCAGAGCCTTGCTTCCTTTTAGATTCAAGTACTTAAAAGCACCCGACAAACTCCAGTAACTGCCAAACATAGCACAGAAAGATTGAAACTTCCTACTCTCCCATGTTTTCAAATCTAACCATCAGATCAGAAATAAGTTGGATAGCTATCCAAATCAACAATCTGGAAGATACTAAAGTACCCCATAACTTCTGGCATTAAATGTTTAAAAAATCAGCACCCACATCAGGTTTCATACCCACACATGTATTTTTAAAATAAATCATTATTCTAAAGTAAGTTGACTGAGCCTTGCTGGCCAATAAAAAACAAATCCCAAGGGAACAGAGTAGAAACCTGTCAGCTTGTAATAATACCTGTCAGTTTGTAGCACCCTCCCTGAAATAACCAAACTGCTCCTAATCCAGACTCACTGTAAATTTCCTTGTCTGGATTACAGTTTGATAGAAAAATGTGATTCATATTCAGTTATCTCTTTCTATCCTTGTTTCTTACCCAGTCCCATCATTGTAGGACAGACACTCGTGTTTTAAGTCTTGTATTTATTTATGTAATACCTTTCGGAAGACGGAAGTAATAACCTCATTTTACTGATAGTGGTCCTAGAGAAGGTAGGGTTAATCTCAGCCGAGTGTGGCCACCTGGAGGTAAGATGTCTCACATAAATTAGTTGCCTCAACTCTTTCTGTGGCCAAGGCAAACAGCATATATTGGGGGATGGTTTGCTCTTTTTGTGTTAGAAAGCTATTTCAGAAGCGTTATGCCATCCTGTGGAAAGGTCCATTGGAGCTTAAAACAGTACTTGGATTGAACATCCACCTTTTTGATGCATGAAGTTAGGTGTGGTGAATCCATTCAAGAAGACTGAACTAGGCTGAAGCTTGAAAACAGAGGTCAACAAATTGTGATACTAAGGTCTTCAGCACCTTGGGCTTACTGGAATTAACAAGATTCTCTATAAAATGGAGAAAATGGAGTATCTGAGAATGGTTTTCACAAAACAGCGTGCTGAGCCTGGGACCCACCAATCTTTGCAAACTGAGAAAACCTGGAGGATAACACAGTGTAAGAAATCATCCTCAAAAAATATCAAACCCATTATTTTAGTATGGAGGTGTGAGCATACTTACTTCTGCTGAGATTGCCCAGCCATGGCTACTTCTGTAATCTCCCCTCAGCTGAGGGGGTAGATCTAGCTTGTGTCATTACAACACTGAGCCCAAATTAATGTAACTTGACTCTCAGCATGGGTGTCTGCATGGACACAGGATTGTTCTAACACATCTAACATCATCTGAGTAGAGCTGGCTTATGCTTGCCTGGCTTGTAGTGCAGCTGAAGTGAGAAGGTGTTGGCTGTACTTGTCTATATAGCCAGCTTTGGGTTTCCAGGTATGAAAATTTCTACTTTTGTATGGGCTATGTCATATTAAATTTTATTCCTCTGTTGCAATTTCAAAAATGCATCAGTGATCTGCCATGGATGAATATAAAGCAAAGAATAGGGACTGGTTTTCATTATGAAAGGGATCCAGAATGTCTTTCAGGTTGTTTTTTTTTTTTTTTTTTTTTTTGATGTTTGACAAGAGTTAGTCCTGGATATTGAATCTTCCTTAATGTATGCAACATGAAAACACAACATGCAACTGAAGAAAACCAATTTTTATTTGTTGCTTATTAGTATTGTAAAGTACATTTATATGCAATTTCTTCTTTCCAGTCCTCTTGGATTGAACGTGTCAAGATCCATTTTCCCTGTTTATAGAATGACACCAGTAACAAATGATTCTTTAATTTTAAAATGGTCTCATCTGATCAATTAACATTACCACTCACTGTAACAGTGTGGCATAGGTCATGAAGTTTGAAATGCTTCTCTTTGAAGAAGTTGTTTATATATTGAAGGCCTGGTGTGCTCTTTGTGGAATGCAGTTGGTGAAAAATATCCTTTTGTATATCCGCACTTGTACACCCCAAGTTCCCTGTGGCAAAAACTTTCAACTGATTCTTTAAAGATCTTCCACTTTGCATAGTTTAACAGTGTTTTAAAACTCATGGATGGTGTGTGATTTGGAAAAAAAGAAAAGTGCAGCTTATCCCTGGAGGAGAATTATTAAGAGTATCTGCAAGAGAAGATAAGTTCCGTCATGTCAGGGTATTTCTTGAATATCCAGAGGTAAACTTCCCCTTGAGTTTGTCTGTCATTAAGAAATTAACAGGAGGAATATGCAGCCCATCTCAGGTGTAACTAAAAAAATTGCTTTCAGGCTATTTCTTTTTCCAATCTATTTCCCCTTTCTATTTCATATTGCTAAGTTCAGTCAAGATCCTGTCACACATCACAAGCATTTGTGGTAGTTCTTTGTCTCGTGAAAAAAGAGAAAACTTTGTAAAACACAAAAGCGAATGTTAAAAACAAAATAGCACTTCTACAAAAGCGTAAACTTCCTCAATTTAATGGGTTTATTAGTGTCACATGGTACTTTTTAAAAGCAACTGATTTGCAGAGACATTAACATCTCAGCACACACTTCTGATGATCATGTTCCTGATTAATTTGTTTCTTCATTGTTGATTTCAGCTCCAAGATTTGAGTAACATCATATACATTACAAAATGCTGGGAAGAATGTGTAAGAGTGTGAGGAACGTGATTACCCCTTGACATGGGAAATGCAGAGAGAATGAATGTGGTGAGGGAATTTCATACTAGGAAGGTCTGTTAGTGTGCCTACCTTGCATTCTGCCATGGAGTGTTAAACTAGGACCAGTTTACTTTACTGTCAGCCCGTGCAAAGACATAATTCTGTTTGTGCGTGTGCATGTGTATATGAAAGAGAATCTGTCAGAGAAGAAAGACTTTGACAACTGCTGCAGCAAGCCTTAAGGAAGGATAAAAAAAACTTTCTTTGGTATAGGTATGGTGTACTTTGATGGGCCTTCCCTGAAGAAAAAGCACTAGCAAATATACTTTATGTTACCAGCATCAGATAGGATTCTGTCAAACAGTTCAGATACATGAGTGTTAGTTACCTTTACTTCCTTCTGTTATATCAACTTAGCAATTTTCTGACCCTGTATTTACATTACGTGTCTATGCTTGGAAGTTTACCCAGCCTTTATTTGCTCATCACAATTTTCTTCTAGTCATAGAAGACATATCTGGATGTCTCATTTTGCTGTAGGGAATTGACCAAAACTTGTGAAAGGAAATTCCCATTTAAAGGTAAAGTCCTAGAGATAAAGTAGTGGAAAAGTCATGAACACCAAAAACACTAAAAGCAGAAAAATGCAAGTATGTGAGCCTTTTTTTAGTATCTGAGACTTTTTATATTTGCATATTTAATGAGTTACAAAAAGTCTAAATATAACCAATTATATTCTACTTTCAGATTGTATGTTATGCATTAGAAAACATTACTGTGGATATTTCATGGTACGGATAAAGATTCATGTACTGTATGGATTACCACACTACCTCCTACACCACACAGTACTTCTATCCCAGGTTTAAGTACAGCAGGCATCATGGAAGCAAGGTGGGGCTAATAAGGGTCAGTTTCCATCTCCTACAACCTCTGTCTGTGACAATATATATGGTTCCTCAGGAAAAGCATAGCCAATATTCAAAACAGAGGGAGACAAACTGATTCCTTTGGATTCTCCTGTATTAGGAAAGTTTATGGAAAAAAAAATCCAAGAAAGAAACTCTTTATTTTATCAATCATGCCTAAACAGAATAAGAAAACAGAATATGACTGTAAGAACGTCACCTATGGTTTGCTTTTGCTTCGATGCTGTCCAAGAAATATTTATGCTTTTTCCTGTATTGAGGCAACTCCCACCCCCTTTTAATTTTATACTGTTCTAGAAGAATAATTTGATAGTCATAATTTGTGTCCCCTGAACCTGTCTTTGACTTTGAATGTTGTCACAGCAAAGGTACATCTATGTGCTGCTTTTGTAGGCTGATAGGGGCTCACCCTGCCTGCTCTCCCTGTGTTCCAGAAGCCATGTAGCTATCTTAGTGCAGGGCTTGGATGGGTTGCTCTCCATTTTCTGCCTCAGAGAGGCTTACGCTCACAAGATCCGTGCCATGGCAACACCCCTAGACACAGAGTTTTGTTCCATACTGGCTGGCTTCTGGCCGGATCTGAGCAGAGGCCGAGTCCTCTCATGTTGAGCTACATAATATGTGAAGCTCTGCAACAGTCTTAGGTGTTTGTGATGCTGTTTTTACCAGTTAACTCTATAAACAGCTTGCCCAGGAAGATGCTTCACTAGAGGTTGTGGGAAAATTATTTTGGTGGGGTGGGGTGGGGAACTGGAGAAAACTGGGACCTAACAGAAGCATAGTATTATTAGTGTTATAGAAAGATTTTTAGGGTAAAATACAGCTATCAATTTCAGGACGGTTGGCACGCAGGGAATCTAGACCACCACAGCTCCCCAGGCAGCACACCCTGCCAGCTCAGCACCCTGATGGGAGTGATGGAGGCTGGAGTGGAGTGGAGACCCCATGGCCAGGCTCTGCTGGGCTCCCTGCAGGAGTGGGAACTCGATGGCAGCACACAGCTGGTAAGCTGTAGCAGTTGTCATATGAAGATTCTATGAGAAGATGTCTGTTGCTGAGCCAGCCACTGTGACAAAATGACTTTCCTCATGAAATAATCTCATTGTATTACCAACGCACACCTCCTTCTCAAAGTTATCTGCTTCCAACGAACTACTGCACCTCACTGGGCATGTGATGCTAGTCAGTAACAACATGTATGTCTAGAGTCACTCAAGTGCCACCTAAATGTGATGGAAATGGACTAGTCCTGGACTGAAATAAATCTAGATGGGGGGGGGAACTGTTGTCTAAACTCCCAGACTACCCAACTCTGATTTAGTGTTCACAAAGCTAGGCCAAGCTGACTAACTCTCTAAAGTTGTTAAAAATGAAGGGACTTCTAATCAAGGGAGTCAGCCTTGAGAAGGATGGGAAACAAAGAACAGATAGTGAAAAGAACATCATTATCTAAGTTACACAGAGAGAATCCTTCAAGTGAGGAAGGTTCTGGCTATGAGAGGGAACAGGATGATAACCTGTTGCAATCCACTGACATCAACAGAAAATTAGTTTAAAATAAGACAAAGAGAATTGTGGTAGTGGGACATTGTGACCTCCAACTCAAATAGTCCCCCTGACAGAGGGCAAACCCCTGTTTGAGGAGCATGTGTAGTTAGTAGAGAGTTTCAGCAGTGCTGTCTGAGGATACGTACTAATTTGCATAGAAGCAAGAAACTTGTAACCAATCCTATGTATGATGAACGAATATGCAATGTACTATGAAGTATAAAAAGCGGGCAGATGAGGGGAGAAGTTAATGGAGACTCCATCGTAACTTCTGGGATCAGTGAATGGGCTGAACCTTCCTTCTCCCCCGTAGGGACATCTGTTGGATAAGAACATTGTCTTATGCATGCTAAATAACGAACTCATTCTAGCTGCCATTAGTGATTATAGGTTGGTTGTGTATCACTTCAAACTTGTTTTTGCAGTCACTATCACGAGCAATCAAAAACCTTAATTTCTCACAATTTTATATTAATAGTGTTATTCTGTAAACTGTTAATGTTAGTCCTTCATGTGTGCTAGCAGTCACCAGTAGCAGGTAACATCTGCTTTGTTTGGGTCCCCCTCACGCTGCTGGTGCATTTCCCTGAACAAGGCAGCCGAATTGCCCTCCGATCCAGCTGGACTGTTCAGTGAAGGGTCCCTGTAACGGGGTGCTCACAGACTGGTCCGGCACAAGGGTCTTGGCTTTCCTGGGTGCTGATAGACAGATCAAACACTAGGGGATGAGAAAATCTCTGCCATCCCACGCCCCCACCGTTTCACATGACAGAAGTCATAGGACAACTTTCCTTTTTCTTACGATCTAATGTTGTCATACTGCTATGGACTTTCTCTACTGATGTAAAAAGCACAAAGAAAGCAAGATACCTGAACAGTGTGACATAGGAAATTGTGTCCCCTTGACTAATGCTGAGTAATAATTCATTCTACAACCATGGCCATTGATTTATAGAGCCAGATTATGTCAACCTTTCTCATGTTGGCTGACGTAAATCAAGGCTAAAACCAAGCAGTTGTAGCTATAGTATGTTCTCATCAACTCCTCTAATGCTACCCTAATAGCATTTTTTCAAGCATTCAAACACTCAAGCTGTTACAGGAAAAGTTCCCTTAAAGATAGAGAGCTTGTAGAGGGTGTTGATAGATGAGGCAATTCTCTATTTTACAAGTCTGAAACTGTCTTCAAAGTGCTTAGGGCTGATTTTGAAATTTATTTCTCAGAGAATACACTTACATACAAATAGGTTTTTGTAGTCGATAACTGACAAAATTTAAAAAATAAGCTGATGTGTATGCAATGAAGCCTTCTAGATAATATTGCCCACACAATGGGAAGGAACATCACAGCTGACATCCCCTGGAGCAGGGGAGCCTGCTTCTGCTCTAGAGGGTTGCTGGGCTAACATACTGAAGAAACTTGTTCTGTTCACAGTCTCATAGGTAAATGAACAAGTCAATGATTATTCCACATATATATTTCCTCTATCATACCATGGATTACATCCTCCTACTATTAATTATTTCCAATATTCTTATCTTATCAGAAATGTAAAGCTGTCACAGTGCATGTCTGGTTATGTTAGTGAGTGAACACTTCTGCCTAAGAGACCTCACCGACCCATATAGAGACCTGATGTGCTGTAGAGTTTTTGTCATCTGTATTGGATTAGAATCCTACCAAAGCTGGTGTTTTCTAAGTTTAGATGGTGATTTCCAAGGTTGGATATAAACACAGACATTTTTCACTGATGTTTTGATATTGCTTTTCAGTGCAAAGCATGAAAAAACAGTGCAATGTGTCAAAAGCAGACATTACAGGGGTTATGGATGAGTTTCAGTTCTTGGTGCTGCATGGCTGTATCTACTGTAGTGGTCTGCAACATAGTTGAAATTGATCTTTCTGAAACATCAGACTAATTGCAGAGAAAGGGAATTCAAGAATCTCCTAGATGGAGATTCCCACTGACAACACAGCTTTCCCTTAAGCTTGCCAAAGAAAATTAATAACATCAAATGGATTATGTGCTACTGTAACATTACCTTCCTCTGTCAATGTAATCACTGCACTGTTCTACCCGCATGTACCCTGCAGTGCAGTTAATGTACTGTAAGTAGGAGTCTGACCTACTTTTCATGGCCAACGCATACAGTATGTCACTTGCCATACAGACTTCACATTCCTGCAGATCTAGAAAGATATGAACAATATTGTCATGCATAGACAAAGAAAGGTAAAATATACATGTGTATCTGTGGTATGTGTATATTTATACATGGTTGATCTTTTGTTTCTTTACAACAAAATATTACATGAAGTTCCAATTACAATGAGTATCTCTTCCTGAAGATGTGGGCACGTATGTTCTAGCTGTGTGTATGGAAAAGGAGGTTAGCTGCAATAATCCTACCACACTTAAAACTTAAACGTCAGGGTTTCCAACAAAGCATCATGTGACTGAGCCATCAGATCTGATCCTGGTAACAGCTAACACTTGACAATTCAGAAGAAGATGAGCACATCCTCCTCCAGAAACCTGATTTCACAAATTAGGTAATGCTCTGGGGCATAAGAAAGTACTTCAATTTATGTAAATTAAGCTTGGTCCCAAATTCATTGAAGTAAATGTAAAGCATCCAACTGAATTTATGGTGTTTTGAGTTAGGATTTTAATGGCTAGGAAACTTAAAAGCACAGTTCCTGTTCAGCGTTTACAAATATGCTTTGAATTGTATTTGTAGAGACCTGTATGTTCTTTTATTATAGTACATTTTAAATTTACTCAGAAGGCAACTTTTCTGAGGTATAGAAGAGAAAGTGAAGACAAAAATAACGTCTCTTAATATCACTTTCCTCTTATGATTTAAGTTACCACAGTGACTGCAACTTCAACTTGTTTCAAAAACGGTGTTGCAAAGACATCTTTCTTTCCCATTGAGCTATCATTGAGAGTAACTTGCTAGGTATTCACAACCCAAATAGGAATCCTCTGCATTGCACTGCATATTTCCCTGTAAATAAGATGTAACATCCCCTGTGACAGATTGTTTCTATCCTCCTCATGGCTTCTAATTATTCCAGTATCTTGACACTTCATCTCTGTTCTTTGATAACTGCCCCTCCAAGCACTGTTTTGAGCCATGTTATAGCATTAAACCACTGACCCTGCACCAAACATGCAAACAGACAAAAAAAGACAGAAACCTAAGACATTTATAGAGGGCATCTTATACTCAAAACTGTTCTGTGAGTGTTCTGAAAAATCTAATCAAACTCAGCTGTAAATAGATAGGCAGATGCTCCCTGCCCCTCTGACAGAAACAGCTGTACAGACTTCTTGGAAGCCCTCTTTAAACCACAGCCTGAGCAACTGAGTTTTACAAAGACTCATTCATCATCAGAAGATTAGAATCCTCAGTGTGAAATTCTTGCAGTTGTTAGGTTAATATGGGGAACACTCATCCACACATGCACACAGATGAGAAATCTGCCACTGCTTTTTCCTGTTCCCTGGGCTCCCCAGGGCTGGTATAACAGCAGTTGCCAGCTACGCTTCTTACCCAGCACTGTTGGACCAGTTGGTTCAGTCCAAACTGTGAAAGGGTACAGACGTTTTATTAGCATTTAGGAAGAAAAGCACTGAGTGAGATTTCTAAGGCGTTCGAAGAAAAAGACAAGCAAAGATGTCCTAAGGAACACAGACATATCACATTACTCATCATGTCTAGGGAAAGCAATACAATTCCACTGCCACTTGTAAGTAGCCATGAGATTGTCACGTTTGGAATCCTAGACATGGGACTGGTCCTGTAATCTTAAATCCTGGCTTAGGCAAAATGCAATGAAACAGGTGGAAAAGCTGACAGAAACCAAGACAGTTGTGCATCTGTACAAATATGGATTTCTACTGACTTTCCCACTTTGTTATCCTCAAAAATATTGAAGAATCTCCCTGCCAAGAGTTAGTTGCTTCCTCTGACTCTGTAAACAAGTTTTATGGACAGGGAAGAAGAATCACAGAAGTATGAAGTAGCCCAGTCAAAGTGGAAAAGGAAATCTGCAATAAGTGGAGTGGTAAAACCAAGATAGGGAGTACTACACTAGTGTTTTGCCTTTGAGGACATCTTTCCTCTGGTAAACAAGAGAAGTAGTAAGAGAACAAGCTGTAGAAAAAGACACATGGGATTAGGAAGTGTAATGAGAAGAACCAGGGAAAGATAAAGGGAAACTAGCAGCAGAGAAAGTACCTACTCAGAAAGAAGTTACAATGATCAGGATGCCAATGGGAAGGAAGAATTTCATTAAAACAAAACAAAACAAAAAAGTCTTGGATGTAAATATGATGTAACTGGATACATCTGTACAACACGATCTAGGCAGATGTGAACTTGCTTGTCTTGTTCTCCTAGCTAAAAAAATGACCATGTGACAGCATTAATATCATGCAAATAAACTGTTCAGAGGCAGGCGGAAGACAGGGTACATTAACTTAAATTCAGCACTGTCATGAATGCAGTCATATGGCTTTTTTCCAGGTCCAGGGAATGAGACTTGGCTCTTGTTGGCCTGGAGCATCATGTGTAAACATATCTTAACTTGATGTTAGATGTTAAGTTTTGAAAGTACTGGTCTGGGAAAACCACCTAAATCTTTGCTTTCATTTAGGAATGGATTGGCAACATCAAGTATTTTGATATTGTAAAAGTGTGTTGAAAGAAGAATCTCTTAAGCTGTAAATCTGATTTTTGCAACCTGCAGTACCAAATCTGAAAGCCATGAAGGTCAGTCTGCTTCACTGTTCAAAGTAGACTATCAGGTTTTGACAGTAAAATATTTGTCCAGATCAAACACAGAGGAAATCTGCAATCCATTTAGGCAACAGTCTTACAAGAAAATTTGTCGAAATGCGTATGGACTGTTGGAATGTCTAATATCAGTGATACTTCTAGGTGGGTATATCCTTTTACTTTTGATTCTTTTTGTACTACCAGAAATCAAATGCAAGACCCTATCAGAATCATTTAGAGGTTTAATGACTGTGCTTTACCACAATGTCCCATTGGGGCAAGAGTGGGAGAGAGGAGTAACTCATTGTGATAGTTTCTGTTCTTTCAGCTTTACTGTGCTGGAAACAGAAAAGCATTAGCCAGGAACTCAGTGCCACATCCTCATAGTAAGAAAGACTGAAAATAATGTCTTTGTTTTTCAAGCAGAATTAACACTGCATGCAACGACTGATTGCATCTATATTTTTCAGTGATGAATGTGTGGGGCAGTATCATTCTCTTGCACACATAACTCCCCTGGTAGTCACACTATTCCTCTCTAAAGCTGAAAGCAGTAAAACCTGAAATTAATTGGTTTTGTCCTTCTTTTGTGTTTGCTGGAGGAGGTAGCTACTGTCTTCACTTTGTATTCAAATAGAAACAACTAAATGGCATATTTGTGGACCAGGTGCTTTCAGACAGAGAAACAAAGGATGATTTCGTACTTAATCATGAAAGATAAGAGGTAAAACAGATTTACAAGGGAACACCAACACAATAGTCAGCATGAACATAGCAACTGCCAACCAGGTGCCAAGTTCTACAGGCATCCAGGCAGAAGGAAGTTTTTAAAATCATTTAGAGAAAGATCTTAAAGTACAATTGCAGAAGGCAATTTTAAGTTAGTTGTGACAATGGCGTTGTCCTCTGTACTATGTAGTAACAAGTAAACATATGTAGTAAGGAAGAAACACACATTGATTTTTCCATTAAAAAATGGGTTTATCTTTTTTTAGGAGAATGAGCAAATCCTGGTGTTGACATTCTATTACTGTCATTCTACTTATGAAGAAATAACACTTAAACAAGAAATGATTAATGCATAGAATAGAATTAATCATTTTTTACATATGGTTTAGCTTTCCTGTGAACATTACAAAAAAGACTCTAAAGCATCCAGAAACTGGAAACATCCAGCTACCTGTGACGTTTGTGTGACTTGTCCCAAGGATGTGTACAGGCCAATGTCTTAAGAGCATCCCTCTCAAAACCACAAAGCTTTCATTATTTTTATTTCTTCTCCTAAGACGTTGGTGGTTGTCTCTGTAACACTAGATGTTTTAAAGATTTTTGTTTGAAAATCCACTTGCAAAAGACTACCCTAATGAAAAAATATTTTAATCACATTTAATTAGTCATCTGATTAGTTAAGCATTTTCATTTCTTCACATACCCATGGTCATATACAGTCAGGGTTCTTTGTTCAATGTAAGAACTCCAAAGAAGCATGCATGAGAGAGGTTCTGTGACACCTGACCAGTACTGCTTGGGACATAAACACCAATACAAAAATAAGACAGGAAACAGCATATTTTTTTGCTAATAATGTTCCATGAACTCATAAATACTGGAAAACCCAAGGTGTTACAATTATAAATAAATTAAAAAAAAGTCGATGTGAAACTTAGAAATAAGGTACTTCTTTGAAGCTTGAAAAGTGACCAAGGGCATGCTTTTTTAAAATATATCATACTTTATTAATAATTTTGAAAGAAAAAGAGTTTATGCATTATTGCCTTTCCCCCCCCCCCCCCCCCCCCCCCTTATTTTTAGAAATATGTTCTATCAGTTCAAATGCAACAGCTGGCTGTGAGCACATGGCTTAAATATTTACGCTTACATTCTGTTTTTCCTATTTCCTTTTTTCTGAGGCAGCCTTTGGATTCATTGTAGTCATATGAGGCTGCCTCTCATTTTTTCAATATAAATTTATGATATAATTTATTATAAGATTATTCCTCCAGTCACATTTCTCTGGGATAGCAAACCGCAGAATGTGTTTGTATGGTGTTCTTGCAAGTTATTGATAATGAAGATAATTCATGTTAAAACTGCTTTTCACTTTCTTCTCAAGAAAATTCCATGAAGGGTAAATAAATAAATGATAAATCATTATCATGATTGAAGCTGTAAAAGCCCAATGGCAAGAACGGACACATCCTGCCCCAAGGAGGTTATTCAATCATGTCTTCCCCCTACTCACATATACTTGAAATCATAATTTCAGTTACAATGAAATAATGTTCAAAAAAGACAGAAAACCAGGCAGCAATACATGCATATAAACAAGGGCCATTGTATTTTTGAATCACACAGATAAGCATCAAGTGTGATCCAAGCCAGCCCTGGTCTGTAGCCTGTCAGTAAGGCTTTTAGCTTGATTTTAGCTTAGTTATAAACCTGTGCTAGCCGTAGTGTGTGGGTCAGTGTGGACTTGAGCCAGGTTTGAGTGTGGGGCAAACAGTTCATATTGCTGTCCATTTGTAGTAATGCTGCATGAGAGAAATAGTACGAAAAGTTCATTTATAACTTAGATATTACTTGTTTAATGGCAGTAAAAAACTTGCAGAACTTGGGCTAGGGAAAGGTGTCTTACTACCACTAAAATTGATTGATACGTTGTGCTCTCTTTTGGACAGAGGTGAACTGCTGGACCTGATAAAATCAGCTATAAAACTTCCTCAGTTAAATGGGCCAAGGTTTCAAAAGGGTTTATTTTGCTACAGCTTCCTTTGGGTGCATATTCTATGTCAGGATATGAATAATATCCCTTGCTACAGCTTTCTTTTCTTTACCGAGTGATCGCAGAGTCTCCAAATGGAGATATATGGCTGCTGTGAAAGTGAGGAGGAAGAGTGAGCAAGGTCTAGGCTTTATGAAAACTGCTGACCTCTGAGACGCAAGCTACAAATACAGATAAAGCCATTCCATAGCTTGTCATCCAGTTCCTCATATATAATCATATAAATGTATTACTTTTTAAGCCCTTTTATGAGCACTGCTTGTGCAATGGCACCACACTAGTAACCTTATTTGAAAGAACTTTCACAGACAGCAGGCTCATGATATATAAAAATAAAAATATTTGTGCATTAGTTATGAAAAATGCAGTAGTTTCACAAATTAAAAGAAATGCCCCTATGAAGACTGTGGAAGCAAATATTTTGTCCTTGTCTATTAGTAACCACCTAGATGATAGAAAGCTATTAAACAACTTTTAAACTTTTAAGTATCATGACAGTAACTGAGTCAGTTAAATCTGATGATCAAGTAGTGGCAAGTTCAGAGTCCTCCTTGATTATACAAGTGAGGACATTTACTTTCCAGAGCTGAATAGCACAGTTGGAATTAAAAACAGACCTATACAAACATCACAACTGTGTTCACTCAAGCTAAAAACTTTTAAAATGATCTCTTACTGCAAAACAATACTCTGAACCACGTGACTGGGACACTACAGATTCAGTGCTGGATGATTCTGTATCACCAGACTTCCTTTTCTGTAGCACAGTAACTGAAAAAGCTTATTATTAAGTTAAAACAAGGAAAACTGAGTTTCTTCTCGATACTAAAACAATTCTCTTATACCTTGAATACATTATTTGCTGAGTTAGAAAAAAAGACATTGTGTGGCAAAAATCTAAGTGTCAGACAATACCTATCCATTCAAGTGCACAGATAAAGATCTTCCTAAAGGACCTAAACTGGAGGCTAAATCACCTTGGTCTATTACCATCAAACTTTCTTGTCTTCACCCTACAGTTCACCATGATACAGTATGACAAATTGACACAACTAAGTTTGAAAAACATCCCTGCAAACTGGTCTGTATAGAAACTTGTAGAACTGGTCCAAAACTAGCAACCTTCTGTTGACTGTCCACATCAGTTCTGATGAACTGGATATGTGAATGGGGTGGGAAATAGGACATTAGTGCAAAGAAATTCATGATGGTTGTACAGGCACTTTATGTTCCCAAAACATGGTGAACAAAATGTAACTTTAATGCCAATTTATGTAATTTATTCATGCTTCAAGTTTAAGGAGAGACTAAGAATCCAAAATACTTTTTCTACCTGCAGGATTCTGCCTGAACCTTATCTAAAGCAACCACTCACTATAGTATGACTGCTGTCTTTGGCTCTCATGTGGGTGGGATCCTGAGCAGTCAGGTCTCGTCATCTTTATATAACTCCCAAGGGACCTCAGTCTGCTCTTCTGAGGTTACAATTTACATGAAAGGAAGATCACATTGATATTGCCATCACAGATTATTTCTGTATGTAAGTATTGTTTATACAAATGCACAGACACACTCATACATACACATTTCATGTGAGTTTTTTCATAGAAAAAGGAAAAGCAGTACTCCTGGTCTTTCAGGGCACAATGTTGTGAAAACACCACACTTGGTGTATGAAGATTTAGTTTCAACCAATACATTGTTACTTATGAGCATTTCAGGTCATATAGCAAATGGAACAAAAATGGGAACTGGACTAGGTTCTTCTGAATTTTAGTCTAGTCACTTACTGCTAGACCACACTTTGCTAAGGCAATAATTAACTTCCATATAATAAAAAATATAAAATCATATCTTGAACAGAGAGAAGACATACAGTTTTGTTGAAAGCAAAATTAAAAAAAATCCTTTCTTTTTTCTTCCAAAAAACAATAAAAGAGATGCAACACAAGTTCCACCTGTTAGATTGAGTTCCAAGGCAAAGCAGTCAAGAATAAGCTGTTCCAGATAATTGGTTTAGCTCTCAGTCCCTGTGACTATCTGATAGGAAAAAAAAAAGCTGCAGCAGAGAGAACTGAAGTAGTCACAGCATCACTGCTAGCCCATGCACAGCAAACTTTCCCAAATTTGGAACTACCAACAGCAGTTCATGACTTTCATTCTCTGCCAGAAAGGTCTTCTAATAATGATTTCATCCTACTTCTTTTCCTGTAAGCATGTGCTCCATTATTCTGCCCAGACGGATCCTACACATCTTCAGGTCTGCTTAGATTCTTCTGTAAATTTGAAGGGAATATTTGCCTTTGTAATTCTTTATAACTTTATTATAATAGCATGGTTCATTGGAAAAAGCATTTCTCAAAATAATTCACAGGACCAGCCTCAAACAAAATTCAGGAGATCTGAGCTTTTACTTCAACATTAACTCTAAGAGTTCTCTTTATTACAAGTCATCATTTATAAAACACATCTGTCTCCTTCCTCTATATGGTTAGCAGAAGTGAAATCACTTCTTTTTCTGTAAAGAAATATTTCAATTCTAACATCCAATAGCATTTTTAATTATATGTTAATTATTTATAAAAATAGTACAGAGTAAGGTTGTATTTTTAAATGCTGTGCTCATTTAAAACGTATTTTTAAAAAAGTTGGTATAAACAGTTGCTATTTCACAGCCAGAATAAAACAATAAAATGTTTTATTTATTTATTTATGGAGGTTTATCTTTTCTGCCTTGGCAGAGAAATGCACATATTTTTAAATTCTGTTGTAAAAAGAAGGCAGTGAACTATTTCAAAGTCATTAATTCTAATTCCAAACTTAAGTGGATGCTATAAAAGTCTTAGGTCCATGTTTGTCCTTACCTTAACAGCTGTTTTTCTTGATAGGTAAAACTTCAGTGTAAGGAGTTCTTTTTTAAAGTTTTAAGTAGAAATAGCTTCTGTTTAAAGTAAGAATAAGAAAGTTACTTTATCTAGTTCTTAACATAAATGTAGCTGAGCTGTACTACTAGGCTTTACTGTTAGAATTTGTTTATTTAGGTTTTTTACAATTAAACAATTTTGTTTGTTTAGAACTTAGATTAAGTCTCTTAAAAAATTCTTCACTATTTTGCAATCAAAGGAAGAAACACCTTTTAAATACTTTTATTATTTCTCACACATAGCTGCCAGAGGGGCCTTAACTGACAAGTGGGGTCAGAGACAAGTGCATATTGAGGTAAGCTGTGGAGGGGTCACAGCCACCAGTATTTGCTTTTGGTTAGGATGGGGTCAGGCTGATCCACAATTCCTCTCTGTAGCCCTTTTGGTTGTGTTTTGAAAAAAAAAATTGGAGTCAGTTTGGGGGTGATCAGATTACTAAAGCTAAAATGAAGAGATATCATAACCACTAGTGGCCGATTTATAAATTGGTTGATGTTGAATGGTGGTTAGAAAATAGGTCTTTACAATTTAATATTATATTACAATTAATATTGTTTTGTTGCCTCTTGAGGGAGTGGGATGAAGCTGATACTGTCATGACTCTGTATAGAAAACCAGATATTCAGGGAAAGTGTAAACTGGGGGGATATGTGTTGATGCTATGTGTACCAGAAAAGAAGGAGAGTGTGTGTGGAGACAATAGTAATAAGAATGGGATTGTACATTGTATAGGGGAGGACCTGGAGTATGTACAATTGCTGCTGCCCACAGCCTCACCTTTATATGCTACAAATGCAGAAGGCTGACGAGGCAGGAGGAACATCTACTTTGCAGTTGACAGAGAGAGCATGCAAAGTGTATAACACCCAATAGGAAAAAAGTAGACCAAAAAGGACAGAATAGGAAATAAAATAATAGATTTTTTAATAGATAATGGAGTTGCCCATTTCGTAATAACTAGTTGTAGAGGACCACCCAGTATAATCACAGTAGAGACTGTTAGATCGATGAGAAAAAACTTTGAGACCATTCTTTCAACCTATGGAATGTGGAATGTACAACCTAGAGACATTAAGTTAACTCATGTTTCTATACATGCCATAATGCACCTTTCCTTTACTGGGATGAGAGTTAACTATGCGAACTAAATGCACAATTAACCTCTGAGAATGCTGTGCAGCTCCATATCCCACTTGAAACTACCTGGAAAGCCCAGATCTGCCTGCTGACAGATGGGATGTTGTAAGAATCTGAGGAGAATATTCCAAACACTGTACTAGATGCAGTAATTCCACTGGGCTTCTAAGAAACCAGTAAGAGCAAAATATATAAGTCCAATTAAAATAGAACTATAAGTGGGAGCGAAACCGGTAAGGGTACATCAGTACCTCATCAGACTGGGAGCTGGCAGAGTCCTCAAACCCCTGATAAACACTTTCATGCAATATGGACTGCTTAGAGGGTATCAATCTGAATTCAATACTCACATTTTGCTAGCAAGAAAACCTCATTCTCAGGAATATAGGCTAGTCAAAGCTGTAAGGGCTGTAAATCAAATAACCATGGTCATACATCCCATGGTACCGAATCCTTACACCCTGCTAGCTGTGATACCTGAGTCTAACACTTATTTTACTGACTTAGATTTAAAACATGCCCTCTTTTGTACCCCAGTGGATGAACAGAGCCAAATAATCTTCACCTTTGAATGGGAAAATCCCACTCCAGGAGCAAAGATGCAACTATGCTGGATGGTGCTCCCGCAAGGATTCAAGGATAGTCCTAGGTATTTGTTAATGTATTGGCAAAGGAGCTGGAACAGTGGCAAGGTAACAACAACAATGTCACTTTATTGCGATATGTAGACTATTTATTAACGGGAGCTGATACAAAAAAAGAGCTGTGTGGAAGTTATGATCAGCCTACTTAATTACATAGGACTAGTAGGCTACAAAGTTTCTCAGAAGGTGGCACAAACAGCAAAAGAAAAAGTCCTGCACCCGGGCTTTGAAATATCAAAAGGACAGAGACATCTTGAAGTAGAGAGGCTATACACCAAATTGCAGTTCCAAAAACTAAGAAACCTTTGTGGGGATTCCTGGGAATGGCCATATTCTGTTGACTGTGGATCCCGAATTTCAAACTGATGGCCAAAACCCTATATAATGCTGTAAAGGGGCCAGGGGACTTTTTGGAATGGACACCAGAATGCAAAAAGGGCTTCAATGAAATGAAAACTTATAGATAAGCTCCAGTTTTGGGTCTCCAAACCATTTCAATTATATGTACATGAAAGACAACATGTGGCTTTATGACTAATGATGCAAATGCTTGGGAGCTGGAAAAGACCAGTGGCTTATGTTCAAAACAGCTTGATGAAGTGGGCAAAGGATGGCCTGCATGTCTTTGAGCTGTGACAGCTACTGCATTGCTGATTCAAGAGGCACAAAAGCTTACATTGGGACAACCTATGACAGTAATGGTCCCTCATGCAGTGAAGGCTATCCTAAATGATAAAGGACACTACTGGCTTTCCCAAAACAGATTGGGAAAATATCAAACTATCCTGGTGTACTAAGACGACATAACTTCTAGTAAAATTTCTACACTGAACTCAGCCACATTGCTATTCATAGCAGAAAACAGGGGTTTACAACATGACTCTAACTATGACTGAACAAGTATACACTAGGAGGCTGGATTTAAAAGAAGAACCATTGATAAATACAGATTTAGAATTATATACACATGGTAACAGTTTTATACCACATAGGGAATAAAGAGCAGGATATGCAGTGATGACGCTATGGAAAGAGGTGGAAGCCAAACCATTACCGTGATACACTTCTGAACAGAAGGCAGAAATTATTGCATTGACTAGGGCCCTTGAAATAGGAAGAAACTTGACATATATGTGGACTCTAAATATGCTTTTCAAGTGGTACACAGTTATGGAGCCATCTGGAAAGAAAGAGGATTATTAAATTCATAAGGAAATTGTATAAAATATAAACAAGAGATTTTGAAATTATTAAATGCAGCCACTGAACTGCATAAGGGAAGTAGCAATAGTTCATTGTAAAGCTCATCAAAAAGGACAAGCAGATATTATAAAAGGAAACAAAAAGGCTGATTTAGCAGCAAAGTAGGCAGCTTTCCACAATATAATAGGAGTTTTGATATCTGGAAGTAAGGTAGAAATGGAACCTCTGCAATATTCTGAGAGACAAAACTGATTAGCAGAACTATGTATGTAAAAAAAAAACAAAAACCAAAAAAAAACAAACCAAAAGAAGAAGAAAAAGGATGATGGGTAACCCCAGATCAGCAAGTTCTTACCACAGCCAAAATAATGGAAACTTTTCTCAAGAAATTTGATGAAGAAACACAAATGGCAACCGATGCTGTGATAAACAGCATTAAGAGATACAGTGGGACTAAAAATGTAAACAAGTGCTGATATGGAAGTAAAAAGATGCCAGATTTGTAAAGCTGATAATCCTAAAATAAAAAAATGACCACCTGCTGGAAATGTAAAAAGAGAGATAACCCCAGGGGAGCACTGGCAAATAGATTTCTCCAAGACAATATAAATATTTGCTTGGTTTTGTGGATGTATTTTCAGGATGGCCAGAGACTTGCCCTTGCCACACCAATTGAACTAAGAAAGCAGTTAAGGTGTTATTAAAAGAAACAATCCCTAGGTAAGGAGTGCCTGAGGGGTTATCATCAGATAATTGTGCCCATTTAATTTCAGACACAGTTCAAAGAGCTTCCAGTTTAAATGGGATTTGCATACTCCATGGAATACACAGTCTAGTGGAAAAATAGAAAGAATGAATCAAACCCTAAAAAGATAAATTTCAAAATTGTGTCAGGAAACTCAGTTTAAATGGGCAGATATTTTACCCATTGGTATAATAAGAATCACAATTACCCCCTGGGCTAGGGAAGGGTTAAGCCCTTGTGAAATGCTTTATGGAAAACCATATCCAGTTAATAGTACAGCCAATAGAAGTGACCAGATGCATATAAAAGGAAAAGAGATTAAAGAATTACTTATTGTCTCTGTCACATGTACTATCCTCTTTGTACAGGTACCTCAACCAACACACAAGCCCCCCTTCCTTTGGACTCCCCAGTATATAATTTCTGACCTGGAGACCTTGTGTACATGTGATCTTTGGAAGATGAGCCACTAAGGGAAAAATGGAAGGGATTATACCTAGTACTGTTAACCACCTACACTATGGTCAAAATAAAAGGGATTAACTCCTGGACTCCATCATACACAGATCAAACAAGATCATCTACCAGAAGCCAGGGAGAAGGAGGAACAGAAAACAGCTGTGGGACTGCTCAAAACTGCGATCACACACTATTCAGTGTCAAGATAAAAAACTTATTTTCCCAATTATAGAATCTACCTTGTTCTTTCACAAATAAGATTAATGAGACATGAAACTATTACATGAATTCATAAGTCTCAAACTGGGGAAACATCAAATGAAGAAGCATCCTATTATTTTAAGTGTTTGTAACCAGGGTTACTATCAGTATAGACAAGCTTAGGGTTAACTGGTCTAGGTAGAAGGCATTGTATTCTGTAGATTGATTGATTGTAGATTATATGGTCAAACTTTCCTGTATGTACCAGTTTTTTGTGTACTTGGGTGAACTCACCTGATTAAATTGTGAAAACCACTCCACAACCTAAGCTCCTTGCCCTGACCCCCCCCAACCCCCTACCCATTGAGGATGTGTACAGAGATTACGAAGTACTGTACCATTAAATAAAGATAAGAATGTGATTAACCCATGAATTTGATGAGATTGGTGTAGGGACATGTACTAATAAAGTTTGAAGTGTATAAATGTATTGTAGATTTGTAATTGGTGTGCCAGGTTTCCATACTACCGTAGCACCCTTCTCTGTGCAGAACTGGAATAAACAAGTATCTCAACTCATTGTGTAGATTGGTTTATTGCACACTGAGTACAGAACCCCAGCTTCAGGAACAGCAGCTCGAAGGACTGATTATAAAAAAACCTTTAGATCTTTGCTAGAAATAAGTGAATCCATCCCAGCTCATGAGAATGTGTGTAAAAACCTGCTTAGCAAATGAGGTCTTTTACTGCACCTTAACAGATACTAAGTAGGTTACAAGAACACTGGATGTGATGCTGCTGTGCCAGATTGGAAGTGTGGAATGGAAGGCTTTAATAATTCCCAGTGAAAACAGATGTGTGGTGATAAGATTTTTTTTTTAAAACAAAACTGTAGGAAAAAGTTTTCAGTGAAAACACACAGCTTTCAAGGAGACTTTTTTCTTTCAGATCCTTCTCTTTTGAGTTATTTGCCTTTGCTGTATTTCAGATTTGTATGATATTTTAAAAGTATATGGTACCATAAAGGTGTAGGTTCTTCTTATTTTTAACCAAAATTTTGCATAAAAAAGGAAGGAATACTGAATTAATTCTAAGTTCTATGTTCAGTTTTACACATCTGAATCTTTAGATATCAGACTGAACTCATGTGGCCAGGAACTGTAAATTGTAGTCTTCACTTATGATATTGATACTGGTATAGTTTCTTCTATCCAGTCATCTCAAAATTGTGCACATAAACCTTACTGCAACAGGGAGTTCAGTATTAGCACATTACGCAGCTGACATTGCTGTGAGCTCTTGTACAGTAGCTTTCTGTATTGAATATAGAAGACTAAAAGGAGATGTAGTGAATGGCTGGGATGGGGAAACAACATATGCTGCCCTCTGATACTCTTCACCTTGCCAGTTACATCTGTGAATAATTTCTTCTGTGACATAAGTTCTTCCTCTGGCCTGTCATTGGCTTAATTTCTTCCTCTGTGTTCAAATCTGTTTCAAGATCTGTTCAGAAGAAGAAATTATTGACAAAAAGGGGAAAGATGAGTATGCAGAAATAGTAATAGTAAGGGATGTTATAGATTAAATAAATAATCTATTCTTTAATTGCACTTCTTAGCATTCTAAATGGATAATAAAATATCCCCTTTTTTCTGCCTCCAGATTCCTCAGTTTTCCCTGAATTCTCAAAATGACCTGGAAAAGTCTTGTATCTTTGCATTCATTTATCTTTTTAAAAATATAACCACAACAGCTCTGACAGATTGACAGACCTTTCCAGTTGGGGAGGATTCATTTAAATTGATAAATTTAAGCTACCATATAGTAATACTGTAGATTAAAAATATGAAACTTGGAAACAAGCTTTAAAAGTCCAGTCAGTTTGGAATGGGACTCACACTGACTGATTTGGTGTTCATAGCCTTGGTAGAAAATCTGGGCATTTTGGTGATTACATTGCTATACTGCTGACATGCTCTTAAGACACATAGTACAGGAACACAGGCACACAGAAACACTTACAGAGTCATGATGTCAGATTAAATTTCCAGGTCATATGACAGGTGATGTTTATTGCCCATACAAAAAAAACAAACCCCAAAACCTGCTTATTATCTTTAAGGCAAAGGTACTTTCTTCACAGCCTTTTGATGATTGGCCTGACAAGCTGTCATATATTCTTATCAAATTCAGCAACTGAGAAAGAAGAATACAAAGGAATAATATGAGGAATGGCAGCAGCATAACAAGATCTTACTACTGTTCTCTTTTTCTTTACCAACACCCAATAGCTTGCATTTGATGTCTTCTGATGCTTTGCATGTATAAAGTAAGTAAAACTGCAGGGTGATTTTTTTTTTCTTAAGCACTTTATAAAACTACTTTCTGTGCTATGACCAGTGTAGTTTATTGCTTGGGAGATAGTCACAGATGTTACTGAACAGGTGTTCACCGGATCTTCTCTACCTCCATAGCATTCTGGCAAAGTGCCATTTTAGAGACCTTGCAGTTTTTTTCTCAGTGAGCACGACTCAAACCCCACAGTACTTTGTTGGTTTTTGTTTTCAGCTTTGTAGGTGGTTATACACAAGGAGCTCATATAGCTAGAAGAGTAATTGAACTAACGATAGCTGCACTAAAGCTAAATAGAAAAGAAAATCAAAGGGAAGAGCTATATCTTAGTGTCTTTTCATATGTCTGTGTCTGCACTATTAATCCTTGGACAAAACAGTAACAGAAGAGGCCATTTCACAGAGATTGCGTACTGGTAACCAGCCATGCTTTCCCACATGATGCAAATCAGCACAGCAGAAATGTCTATGCACTCTTTTCTTACCTTGCGCTGGATTAGTGACTTTAGAGCATTGCTTTACCAGGCGAAAAGGCTTTCCTGTCCCATTACTGAGATTAATTCCTCACTCCTGTTTGAACCCCCTTTCTAGTTTCCTCACTCAGTATAGACAAAAGAAGAAACCTGGCATTTCAAGTGGCTGGATAGTCTGAATTCCATATATTTCTGGGTGTTCTGTTATTCCCTTGAATTTGCTGTAACTTTTCCAATTAATTGTTAATTGGAAAATAATTTCCAAAAAAGCATTAATGTGCTTTTACCAGAAGGTGCTAAAGCTCTGATAACATAACTAATCAGTTCAGCTCTGAGCTGTGACACCATGATGATGATGGCCCTAATAACTTTTTGACTGGCTTTGGCTAAGTAGCATGTGAAGCATCATTTAGTCACCAAACAATAGCAATTCAGGCTACCCAGAAAAAGGTTAACTGATTCAGGACCAGAAATATTTCTTACAAAAGATCACAAACTGTAATAAAGTATTGGAATTACTGCATAGTGGTGCATTACAAAACAAACCCACATACCTCATATGATAAAGTTCACAATAGTTGTTTTTCATAAGGATTGACAAAAAGCTGCCAACATAACACGTTAGGCATAAGAGTCTCAACAGAGTGCTCTCTTGCTTTGATTTTAACAGTGTCTTAGGAAATGAGAAGGAATCCACTTGAAAGTTGTCAATGTAGTAAATTGGAAAAAAACACGCTCATTTCACTGCTTTTATGCATGATGACACAGGGACTTAATGTCACCAACATAACCAGCAACATGTCATCCACCTATCTATGTTCAGTCTGACTGAAGTCTTCAGATATAACCATGGTGCTAATTCCCAAAACACTGCTCTTTTACCTTCGCCCACACACTCCTCTATACATTAGTGCTTCCAAAATGAAAATGCTAAATTCATTGCTTGGTAGATTAGACAAATATTATTGATGATTAAGTATAAGTATAAGTAGATTTTCCGTTAAAGATTCAGATTAAAATGCAAAATAATCAGCTGTAGTTTATATCTTAAAAATTTAGAAAAGTACCTTGTAACTTGCTTTGTAAATAATAAGACAGAAGGCTACCGTTTTCAGTTTGTGGGCTCCAGTGGAAATCTTCCCAGCCACCATGTGAAACCCCCCAAACACACAACAACAACAACAAAAAAAGCCCCAAACAAAACCCCTCACAAAATAGCCCTCTCCTTCAGTTTTTTTATTACATAATGCATTAAACCTGCTTAAAATGGGCTCATTTTTGAGGTCACTGAAGAGGCTAATGATCATTCCTTTAGCACACAAATAGCTTCATATCACAGCTTGTTCATGTGGGACATCTTTTCTGAGGTGGTTACACAGTGACCAACTCAGTATGGTTTTGTCTTCCAGACAGTAACACAATGCAAGTAAGTCATGATAGCTAGGATAACTGACCAAGTCGACATCAGTGGTTAAATGAGTCACCTTCAAAACTTGAAGAACAGAATTATGGAGAGAGATACTTGTTTGATAGAAACTGCTGTATCTCCATTGTCACTCAAGCTTTGCTTGTTTACTGCATCCAGAGAAACATAAAAGCTAACTGCTACATATTTTAAAATCTGAGTAAGTGCAACAGTCAGAGCAAGGTACCAATCTGAATAAAATACACTTTCATATACAGGACTTTGGAAAATACATATGCTGGAACGAAAAACCTGATGTTTTTCTCATCTGGAACCTGGGGTGTTCATAATGGAGTAGCTGACACAGTGGTGATGGTCAGTGGTGGCACTGAAATAACTGCCAGCTTGTAATGGCTAAAACCATTTCCTAAAATTCTTTATGGGCAAAAACTGACAGAAATTTTTATAAGGGCATGGGAAACAAGTCTACAGAGTGTTGTTCACATGATGAAATCACATCTGATTGACTTGGGGACTCTGCAGCTGATGCCCCTGGAAAGGGTTAATTTCATGACAGTTACACATTTTTGTAGTACCTTATCACTGCTGAATTATTTGTTTTAATTTTTTAATTGTTTTTAATTTAATTATTTGTTTTAATTTGTTTTAAGTACTACTCAGGGCATACATCCTGCACCCACTCAACCTCCCCATCCTTGCCAATAATTCAGCAAGTGTATGTGCATGTGAGCATATGGTGCCATAATAGAATAGGAAATTATGGGTCTTTTTTTTGGACAAAAGACATTTTATCTTATCCATTATTTCTCACTCAAGGGAAGCTCCTTTTTTATTGTTCCTAAATACAGCTCATAGCACAAAAAGTAGACCAGTTATTTCATGTCAGCATCTGCACACTCACCAGGAAAGTCTTAAGACCAGTGTAAGAAATAAGTATGTATAATGTGTCTTACAGAATCTGTAATTGCAACTCTTTCCAGTCCACTGACCATTTGCTGTCTTGGAACTAGATGGGTATAGTTTTTTGTCACAACTCTCTGGGTATCAGTCTGCATTGCCAAGCCACGCTTGGCACCGGCAGTTTTGTGCCTAAGCAAGGAACCGATGAGGGATGCAGTCCAAGCTGCTTTCCTAGCTCTAATGGTATTTTCATACTTCCTACTCAAGATGCACTGACAAAACTTGCTACATTGCTACCCAGGCTCTGACCACTCTGTGGGCTCAAAAAGATTCCTGATGTTTTTTTCTATGTAGCGCTAATGCTTTTGAAGTTGACCAAATACTGAATTTATAATGAAAAGCTTCCTGGATAATTCAATTTTTGATAAAAAGTACTTAAATCTTCTTCAGTGAAACTGTTGAGACAGTTCTGCGCCTTTCTGTTTGTGCTTCTTTTCACTCCAAGCTTTGGAGTAACTCACTAAGTGATTGCTGTAATGAGCTATAGACACATGGTTCAAGTTGTATATCAGTACATTAATCACACGACAGTAGTTTTTCTGTCACTGAAATCATACTACCCAGCCACATACATTATGCTGTTTTACCAGTTCTCTCACAGAAAATACAGCTAGCTCTGCTCTGCTGCCAAAGCAAAGGGGAGTGTGTCCCAAGAACTCAAGCTACTCTGGTGCAACAGCTTCTGCTTGTGTTCTGGAAAACCCAGTGGCACAGAGAACCACAAAAGTTTAGCAAATCCATATAAACTGTACTAGAGGTGTGCAAAACCATGGGAAGGACATCCATATAAGGTTAAGTGTTTACGACTGTAGTGAAAGAGGGTTAATTACCCTGGCCACTAAGCAGGCTTTCAGTGATGCACAGACACAAATCATCCTGACAGCAAGCTGCATCTGCTGGAATGACTTCTGGACAACAGAAGCAATTGTCTGCCAACTCAAAAAGTTGGTTTCTAGCAGTCTTAGCTGATTCCTCCTGTTCCATCCTGTAAGATGGAATTGCCTCTCTGCCTTGACAATAAAGATTGCTTAGATGATTACACAGGACTAATAACTTGTAGCTAAGCAAAACTAAGTGATGTATATCTCAACCATTGAATTATTGTGATTGGATACATTCTGGGGTCTCATTAAAAAACAAACAATCAAGCAGTATGTAGATAATGTAGTTACATCTAAGAGAGATACTATGTAGAGTATATTAACAATTTGAGTTAATGATTTGATGCAGACAACAAAACCTATAAAGAGATTTTCTTTAAAATAATAATAATACAGTAACTCTTGAAATGCTGGTCAGAAGAGAAGAAAACCACACAGCTGAAGAAACACATATTCTATATAAATGGTGTCACACAAGTTGTTCTAGGTTTTTATTATATATACGCTTTTATGTATTGTCTCCATCTGTGCTTCAGGCTGAGGACTCCACTTTAGCTGTGAAATAGTGTCCTAACAGCTTGGAATTCCTGCTGGAGTTAAACAAATACAGCCATCAGTATTTCCACTCTGACTGTTGTTCATGGCAGTATATAGCCAAAATAATCATGCATTAATTATATATATGAGACCAGTCTTCAATAGACTGTTTTTTAATTGCATTATGACAACATTCAGACCAACACTGATAAAACAGTTTGCATTTGGGAAATGAGCATACAACATGGAATAGTACATAGGACACACAAACTTTGTCAAAGTACAAACTCTTCTTATTTGACGCTAAATCTGACAAGCAATAAAATAAAAATCTAAAGACCTTTCTTATTTGCCTTGAAGGTAAGAAGCATACAAGAAAAGCATATCCTACCCTATCCACAAAACCTAAGTTTTCCTTTACCCTCATGACTGCTTTTCCAGTTTTTCCTTTTAATCTTGGTGTCATGCCCCAAGATTAATGGGCTTCAGATGTTACCACTTAGCCCTTTGTTTCTCAGGCTCTGTGAATGTGCTAATAAAGCTAAGTTGAGATACCTGGAATAGAGTGGGTGATGTTTAGGAAAGTATCCAGAGGCCTTCCAGATCTATAAAAAAGCAGAGTCTCTTCAGTCACAATTATTTTACTTTTATTGTGTCAAATACCAAGGGTCAAGAGAGCCAGTTATATTGAATTAAAAGTCAGCTGGGCTAGAATAAGCATGTGTTTCTGCTTCAGGAAAAAAACGTTGTATCTCTGAGTTTATCCAATGATGTGCTTTTCTTAAGGGAACAACAAATGAAAACGGCTTAAAAGTTCAAAAAGATAGGTCAATTATTATTTTTAATAGACTAGAGCATAGAATGTGGTAAGACTACCATGAAATACTGTTTGAATTTTTTTAAAACAATATTTTATAGTTCAAATGGCTCAAATACTTGAATAAGTCTTGTTGATCAAATTGATTTATGGTGACAGTTAACTAATGAAGGACAAACTTCAAATACGAATTTATACAGCTAAAGAAACCAAAAAGAATATGAGTAAAGAAAACATTGTAGAAACTTATTTCAGTACTACAAGTATGGGAAGAGACGGTTGGGTGTTACCACTATGATCTCCATCACTGTGGGAGAAACATAGTCAACAAATCAAATTCATTGAAACCCAGTCATATCAGCATTCACTTGGGTAAGATAATAAAATGTGAGTTACTCAATTGTTGCAGCTTGTTGACACTGAAGGAACTGTGAAACTGTCATGCAATATGCTTAAGCAGAATTAAGGAAACATAAAATGAATGTGTCAGAAATTATGACACTTTGGTTTTATTTCTCAACATGAAGCCAAATGAAGTCTGAAATGTTATGTTTTTTTTCCAGTGAATGGAGTGTGGAAACAGAATATATTTGACTGTAGTGAAATATATTCTTATTAAACAGTAACATTTTAAAACTAATACTGCAATGTCTAATTAAACCAGAAGTACTGAGCATTGACTCAGTTCAGCAATGATAAACATCGACAGTGTATATATACACAATGATTCACACTCTGGTGGCATAGAGTCTCCTGGGGCCACCGAGAGAGGTATTGACTTCTTTCTTTGCTGTAACTTGGCCAGAGCAGGTCCTTTTTGAAATAATCTGAACTATATGCCTTGGTCATTAGGAGGAAAGACCCCCGTTTAACCACAGAAAATGTCATTCATACAGGTGACACCGTTTAGAAGTAGAAAAAGGGAATATTAGGTATTCCCAACTGCCTTTGAGCTACATAAGCAAACAGGAGTTTTGCTGAATTAAGTTGATGTGCTCTCAAGCTATTCAACAACCAAAGCTTTTCAGGTCAGACTTCGGCAAGGTTGCCTCATCACGCTTGTTTTAAGTTACATGCCAACAGTCTAGTCACTGTGTATTAGAGTACATCATTATAATCATGGTTCTTCCAGACAAAAATAGACAAAAGTGACTTAAAATGGATGGGAGGGGCTATTTGTCAAAAGACTTCAAAATGTAAAGTTGTTTCCATTGTGGTGGGTTTGAAATGTTTTCAAATGCTACAAAACCTATATGAAAGTTTTAATGTTTGCAGAAAATTTTATTAACTGGAAGCTATAAAACATTAGGAATATTTGGCTTATTTGTTTTTAATTGGTTTAAGTAAAAAATGTCTTGGAAAGTTTAAAAGGAAACAAATACACTTATATCAGGTAATTCTGAGAAGTGTTTTAGTTTTGTTTCAGAAACATTCCAATTTATACTGAAAAAAATCCCAATATGACTATTTATGGGGAAGAAAACTCTAGAAAAAGGCTGTTTAATTCTGTAACCAAATGTTCTTCTATTTCACTAGTATATCCCTCAAAGATTTGCCCAAACAATTAAACTCATTGTTCAAGAAGGAATTTTCCAATATTTCTTTTATAAGACAGGAAATAAAACATTTTTCAGCATCAGAAAGATTGCCTGATGTTCCCCACATTTTGCTTTGTTAACTAATCCAAACAATTCTTACTTTTATTGATGTACACACTGTTACAGATTTCTAAAGTGTCAGCACACCCTCTTTTGTATTTTTAATAAATAATTATAGTTTTTTATCATTCTTTCTTAGTCCATGAATATTTTTGTTACTGAATTTATTTTCACAGCACTGAAAACTTTTTTGGTATTTTTTGCAGATGGAACATAGTCTTACTTATGTGGTTTCACTGACTTTTAAAAAGGAGAGGAAATACTGCCTACTTGATTTGTGAGATGAGAAGTCACCTGTTTAAGGTGGTCCAAATTCACATTATAAAGAATACAAGTAAGAAAACCAGCATGGTATTTCATGTTTCATTAAATATACGTTTCAGATGAATACTTGCCACCTGTGATTTCTAGCTATTTTGAGTCTCTCTTGAAAATATTTTATCTATTCAATCATTCTAGGAATTCTTGTATTTCTTGTGTATTATTATGAACATTTACAGCTCTCTTGAAGTTGCTTCTGTACTATCAATACACTTAAAGCATAGTGTAGTGCACCTTCTGGGAACTGCAACTCAATTCCACTATTCATTAAAATATATTATCCTACTTGTCTGAACTAGCATATTATTAACAAACACAGTGCACTGCCCTTAAAAATAGTGTTACCTTCTAGTCCCTTTCAAAGCTCCTGTACAAGAACACTAGATCTTCTATCTACCCATTTTTCAGTTGTAGGCTTCACTTGTCAATAGCTAGTCTCCAGAATTGCCTCTCTTTGCACACACACACACCATACCACCCCCGCCACCCCCCACACTCAAGAACTTCTGCACAGCTTTGTATCTCCAGCTGCAAACAGATTAAAGGTTTCAAATGACAAGCAATTCAAGCTTGTTAAGACTTCCTGATGTCCTTGGGTGAAAGTTTGAATGGACCTGCTGATTTGCTTTTATTCAGCTTCTCCAAAGTGTTCCTTTAGCCCTTCTGTTTTTTAATCAACTGCTTATTGTCCATTGGTTTATTACTTCTAAATTGTTGGTGGGTAAAAGCCTCAAAGATAGTGGCAACTTAGTCAGGGACTTCAGCAGGACTGGGATTTTAGTTTATACCTCTGCTAACTCAGTCCTGAAGATAGATTTGAATAAAACAAGATGCATAGCTACAATATTTTATTATTTATTACATTTGACACCTCCTTTCTTAGTATACACATGATTTTTTTACTGTTTTTGTCATTTTTTACATGTAAAGAGACTTTGTAAGGACCCTTCTTATTTCCTTGACACCTTGGAATAATTAACTAAGTGTGCTTCCTGCTGTCCTTAAACCTTCCTTGCCAACATCAGTGCTCCTTGTATAGCTAATTCCTCTATTTTTAGTATGGATTGCCTCGGGTTTTCGCTGTTGCAAATACAGGGTAACTGTCCTAAAATACTATACTTCACTACTCAAAGCAAACAGAATTCTTCCAAGGGATGATTTTTCCTTGAGAGCTTGAGAAGATCAATTAGTTTTGTAGGTACTCCCTCTGACATTTTCACAAGAATTGTTCTCTGTAATTTCAGTAAGCCTCCAAACCCTAATCTTAGACTAAGCTTTCATTGTGCCATGTACTGTACAAACAGAAAACAAAAATATCCTTAGTTCTAGTTTTCCCAACCTGTGCTGCCCAAAAGTTTGTTAATGTCTACAGTTAATAATTTTCCTTCATCAGCTCTACCAGTTCACTCTTCACACTTTGTTGGTGATTTTTGCCTGTTCATATACACGTGAGACATAAATTTGGAAAAGCTTAACATTGAGGCTGTACAACTTATGATTATTTAGGACATAGAAAGTCCAGACATTTATTATAGAAAGCTTTTAGCCATTCACTTCACACTGTGATTTGCATAAACTCTCTTCAGTGATACCTGACATTCTTTAGTTTTTGTTAGTTTTTTCATGCTTTACTTACAAAAGATTTGTTTGTTTGTTTGTTTGTTTTCCTCCAGACCCCTCTTTTTTAATATCCTAGACAACTATAGTAAACTGTTAAGTCTGGCTTTCATCAGTTCCTAATGTACATGCATGACTTAGAATATTTTCTTTTATGGTGAACGCTGTATTTCCTTGTTGACTTGTGCCTCTTTAGGAGTAATAAATCAGAAAAGTACACATTATGCCTCCATGTAGACATGATAAGAGAGAACAGGCCATTTACTCAAACAGAAAAAAAAACCCAAAACCCACCACCAAACCAAACTAACTACTCTTTCCCAATGAAACTAATCCATTTCACTCCTGACTGAGGTTTTACACCCTGGAGTATGTCAAAGTTTCATTTTGAAGCAAAATGTCAGCTTTGGGATTAAGTTAGTGATTTTAACAAGCACTTAATGCTTTCAGAAATCAGTTTTAACACCTGTGTTAGGATAGAAATAGTTCAGAGGCTCAAGAGGTTCAACTACGACACTTTGAAATGGAAAGGTCAGAAGCCTTTTTTGCTGATGACTTAATGGAGGACCAGCATGTATAGATAAAGTACTATAGACAGACTAGTTTTGATTTAAGGAGAAAGACTAGACTAGACTAGACTAGACTAGTTAAGTTGGAAGCAACTCATAATGACCACCTAGCCCAACTGCCTGATTGCTTTAGGACTTACCAAAAGTTAAGGCATATTACTCAGGGCATTGTCCAAATGCCTCTTAAACACTGACAGGCATGGGGCATCGATCACCTCTCCGGGAAGCCTATTGCAGGGTTTGACCACCTTCTTGGTAAAGAAATGCTTCCTAACATTTAGCCTCATCCTCCCCTTACACAGCTTTGGACTATTCCCATGCATCCTGGCACTGGACATCATGGAGAAGAGCTCAGCACCTCTTTCTCCACTTCCCCCCCTCAGGAAGCTATAGAGAGCAATGGTATCACCCCCCCAGCCTCCTTGTCTCCAAACTAGACAAGTCCAAAGCCCTCAGCTGCTCCTCACAGGACATGCCTTCCAGCCCTCCCACCAGCTAGGCTGCCCTCCTCTGGGTGCATTCAAGTGCCTTAACAACCTTTTCAAATTGTGGGCCCCAGAACTGCACACAATACTCAAGATGAGGCCACACCAGTGTTGAATACAGTGGGATAATCCCTACTTTCAGCCAGCTCACTGTGCTGTATTTAATGCACCCCCGAATGCAGTTTGCCCTCTTGGCTGCCAGGGCTCACTGCTGACTCATATTGAGCCTGCCATCAACCAGAACCCCCTTTCTGCAGGGCTGCTCTCCAGTCACTCCTCTTCGCATTTATACTTTTGTCTCATGTTACTCCATCCCAGGTGCAGAATCCGGCATTTGATCTTGTTAAGTGTCATGCAACTGATGATTGCCCAGTGCTCCAAACTATCTAGATCCCTCTGCAAGGCCTTTTAGCCCATGAGAGGATCAGCAGCACCTCCCACTTTTGTATCATTAGCAAATTTGCTAAGGGTGCACTCAACTCCTGCATCCATTGACAGAAATATTGAACAGTACTGGCCCTAGAACTGAGCCCTGAGGAACAGCACTGGTGACTAGCCACCTGCCAGATGTAGCCTCATTCACTACAACATTTTGAGCTCTGACATTCAGCCAGTTCATCACCCATCGCACCATGTACCTGCTCATCTCACAGACAGACAACTTGTCCAGAAGGAAGCTGTGCGGGACAGTATCAAAAGCCTTACTAAAATTCAGAAAAGCTACATCTACCACCTTCCTTTCCTCCAGGAGGTGAGTGACCTTATCATAGAAAGATATATTAGTTAGACAGGACTTTCCCTTTGTGAATTGCATTGTCCTTTAAATGCCTTTCAATAGCACCCAATATGATATTCTCCAGATATTGCAAAGTATCAGTCTGTTTCCTGGTGACACTGATGATTCTCACAGAATTACATTAAAAGTTATGTTGATGATGGAGTAAGTTATAGAACAGAGATACTAGGATAAATAAGGAAGGGATGCAAGTGTGAGGATGGGAAGATGGCATTTCAGGCTCTAGAAAAGTCACATTTATTCATCACAAAAAATAGATTAAAAGAAATTCATATTTCTGTGTTGTAACTTCCCTTTGCCTGCAACTTCCCCCAAATCTCCGAAAACATCATCTGATGATGTCCCTGCAAATTACAGAACAGTTTTAAATCTAGAGTAATTAATTACAAACAAAAACCAAAAAGTCTGCAGAGTTAAGATGTCATAATGTAGGAAACACCAAAGTAAGGTTTGCATGTGCAGTTTTTTGGGCCCCCATTTGTATATGAATTATTAAACCAGTTCTAGTTACATAACCACACACTCATTTTTCACCTCACTATCAACAGCAGTTTAGTATTTTTTTTTCATCTGCATTACCTATATATGTGGTAGAGAACATATCTGTGGCCTGCTCTCATGTGCTTTCAGTGAAGACTGAATTATTAATGTCCTTCTGAACATTCCATTGACTCACCAGTGTAAGCCCTTCAATAATGTTTTATGTCCCCTGAACATACTTTCTCTCTGAAATGGGAATAATAATATTTCTCATCTCAGCATAAGCCAATGTTTTCCCACAAATGGAGGCATTTTAGTTCTGATTCCATAGTTGGAGAACCTGTCCATCGGGTTCCGAGTCACAGTCTAAGAATACAACTGAAAGTGCTAGTAAATCCATAGGACTTTCTGTAGTGTTTATGTAACTTTCCAAGATAATAAGAAAGCTGTGCTTGACTTCTTGGAAGCTTCAATTCACATTTCAAATCAGTATTTTTTTATCTTCCATGAGACTGTCCTGTTCATAGCATACAGGTAATTTTGAGCTGATCTTTTCTTCAACCCTAATGATTTTTATATTATTTAGCTCTGTAGAAATTCACTCATTAGTTCAAACTGAGGGTTAAGATGTTAATTCAATTCTGGTACTTAATAACTCTGTCGCTTCTAGAAACACAACACGTTTTTTCATGATTTTCATGTCACATGAAAAAATGATAATTAAACAAAAAGATTCATTACAGCAGGAGTTCAGATGAATTTTCAGAGTGCTATCAAAAAGCATGTCCGTGAGTCTAATGTTCTTTTTGCTTCTTCAGACTTGAAACACCTGCTTCAAAATATTGCCTGCTATCCTCAAGCTATTCAACTAAATAACATAAAATAAAATTATAATGGCAAGAAGGGACAAAACATCACTGTCCCAGACCTTGTTCTGAAAATTTCCTGAATTTGGAAATCCAGTTGGAATTAGGTTTCTCCTGAAACGTCGACTTGAACCTAAGCAGACAGCTACTACATGAAATATCACCTCTTTGTTAAAATTTGGTACTGGATAAACAAATGAAAACCGAGTCTTATTATGGGAGATGCTGCTATTCTTCGCTGTCACTTGGCAGAGTTTGGTAGGAGTGAAGTAGTACATAGGTCTCTGAAGGAGGCAAAACTAGTTGCAAGGCACCTACTGTAACAACTGTACATCATATATGGGAAACAGTATTGAAAAAACAGCAGATGAACTTTTTTTCCACTTTATCATCAAAGGCAAGTATTTAAACACACTGTGATGACTTATAACGCCTCCTCTTCTGCAGTGAATTTTAATAACTATCATCAAAAGACAGGAGTGTAGTTTGCTCAATTTTATACTGTCAGAATTATAGCACTGACAGTTACCCAAATAGCCAGCATTATAGCAAACAGGATAGAGAAACCTATATAATGAGCTCATTGAGCCTCACTGAGGCAGAAATTTGGTCACTGACTTTAATTTAAATCAAGTTGAAAGGACATTCAGTTGAAGCTGGAAGAGTACAATCCTTGAGTACAACAGCAGGAAGAAAAGAAAGAATAATCAGTACAGGTGGGAAAGAAGGGAGGAAGGTAGCACAACAAATACTGGTCATGTCCTATGAGGACTGAAAAATACAGAAAGTCTCCAGGACAAGTGCTAGGTGAAGGACACTGATGAACCAAAATACAAGTCCCTGTTCTCTGAAAGAAGTCCCTTTTCCTCTGAAAGAAGACTTAGCATAGCCATTGTAAATAGCAAGGTTATACACATGTTACCTGCTCCATCTTCTCCTCCAAATGGAAGCAACAGCAGGGTTCTGAACTTTGGCTAAACTATATAAGTCAAAAAAGGGTAACAGTATAATGCTTCAGGTACACATACAAATAATTTTGGAGATCATTGCTTTGTCTCATAAAATATGCAATTCAGTTTGTTTCCAGTAATAGTAATATGACTGCATCTGAAGTAAAGGTCTATCCAGTAAATACTACTGCAATGTTTGCTTTAAATACACCTTTAATTTTCCATCTTTGGGACGGCTAAATCACATCTTTCTGCAGGAAGCAAAAGAACAATTTAAGGAAAGAAACTGAGATCAAAATATTGCAAATAAATCCTGGAAAATACTTTATTTAAGTCTGAAGTCCCTTTAGTGTTTTTTGTTTCCTTTTTTTTTATTTTTTTTTTTTAATTTTAGGCAAAGAAAACAGTTAAATGCTGTAATAACCTTGTCAGACCAAGAGATACAAAGACTTAACTATTTCTAAATGTCTCTTGAGAACATAAGGACCAAGGCTGAGCACAGATTTACTCCTACACTGGAACTCTAAAACCCAAGGGCAGCACTGAGGGTGGTGTTTTCTAGTTTAACAAGGAATTTCTTTTCATTTCATCCTGCTGTATCCAGGGCCCTTCAAAATGCATTTGACAGTAACTTTATGTAGAGTTTTAGACATTTAACAAAGACATAAATCATATAAAATATCCAAAATAATAGCAAAAGTAGTAATAATAAAACTGTCAGCAATTAGCTGAAAAATATTTTTCTTGTAGTATCCAAGCTTTCCTTCTCTTTTGATGTTACTATTAAATGGTGAAGTGACTGGAGGTGTCACAACTTGGTGCAGATGTCCCCACCCTTGTCAGCCTAGCTCTCGGCGCTCAAGGCCAGCTCCGATATGACAGAAGCCTCAGCCCGCCTTAACGGAGGCAAGAGTGGAAGCCTGAAGGAGATGCTCTCCTCCTTCCCTTGGGTACCGCTTTGGAGCTGAGGCTGACTTGCGATCTGCCTGAGCTGACATTGTAGCTTTGCCCATGCCTGGGCATTTTCACCACTGACCCAGACCCAGGCCCTGGCCCTGACCCATGTCCTTCCTTACCAGTTCCACCCTGACTTACCTGGCAGCCCAGACTGCTGTGGCTCATGGGCCCTGACTGCTTTGTCATGACGCTCAGCTCTCGGCCCCCATTTACTTCCAGAGCAGCATGACTGCATGTACAAATGAGGGCATCCTGAAAAGCCACATTATTACTCAGTAACAGCTCTTGTTGAATCACACCTCACCTCACTAAGCAGACACCTGTGTATTGCAGAGAACACTAACCTGAATACGAACCACTGACGTACTCGGTCTTTGAATAAAGCAAAACACATATGGGCTTATGCTGGGAGAAGCACAGCCAGTACACTGAGGAAAGTCATTGCTTTTCTCTGCCTAGCACTGGTGAGGCTGGACCAGGCATAATGTCCAGTTTTGGACTTCCAATTCGAGTAGGATGTGAAAAAAATGATGTACCCATCACGGTCCAAGACTGTCAGGGATCAAAATCATGTGTCCTGGTTGGTAGAAACTGGGGAAGTTGAATTTGTTTAATGTGGTGAAAAGGTGGGCAAAATGCAATCTTACAGCAATTACAAACATCAGAAGGGTAGTTACAAAGACAGTGAGACCAAATGCTTCCCTATAGTGCCAGACAATATAACATGCAGCAGAAGCTGCAGTCATGAGGTTCAGATTTGAATATTAGGAAATTTTTCCTCATTACACGGTTGGAGAGGACTGGAACTCTCCATTTTTGCAAGGGTAGTCACAGAAGTTCTGTCACTGGACGTCTGCCTTTGCTAGTCAGAGATGTGGCTGACCTGATGAAAGGCTGGTGACAATCCCACAGTAAGATGGAGGACTAGAGACCGCTTGCAACAAACATTTTTATAATTCTGTGCTGTATGTTGATGGACTGAACATCTTAATGGTGAAAAGTACTTTTTCCATGCTTCTCTGAATCCTTCAAAATGTAAAATGACTATGCTGGGATGTACCCCATCTGCCTGCAATGGAAATAATTTTCTTCACAGCAGCTCAAATGGTGCTGTGCTTTGGATTTGTGACTAAAATAGTGTTGATAGCACACTAATGTTTTGCCCATTGCTGATCAGTTCTTGTACAACATGAGGTTTTCTCTTTTTCCAATTCCTTCATCCAACAAGTAGTCTGGGAGCGCACAAGAAGCTGGGAGGCAACACAGCTAGCACAGCTGACTCAATTCACCAAAGGGTTATTCTATGGGCTGAGATCCTGCTTACCAGGAAGTGGTTAAGCATTTACCTGCCAACATGAAGTAATGAATAAATTCTTTATTTTACATTTCTTGCGTGTGCAGCTTTGCTTCATTTATAAAACTGTCTTTATAATTGCCCACAAGTTTTTCTTCCTTTTGCTCTTCTGATCAATGACCCATTAAAAACAAGGCACTGAACCATTGCTATGCAAATCCCTGGAACAAGTTCATCTGGATTAAAGACTGCTGCTGCTTTTTGTGCCCACACACCAACTCCATATTAAATTTGGAATGTGCTGTCACACTTGGCAAACTCAATTCTCAAAGAAACTTAAAAATTGGAGTTGAATAAGAGTAAACAAAAGTCAGTGTTTCTCGTTACATTAAAGTTTTTTTTCTAAATACAACATAAGTTGGTTCTAACAGTACCATAGTAAGAGATTTTCCCCTTCTAGTTTATGTGAAACTTATTGCTCTCCATAGGTAATTTACTCTGAGATTTTGTTGTATTTTTATAGCCTTAGTCAATATTAGACAGCTAAACAGGTTAAAATAAAATTAAAACTCTAAGATCCTTCATATTGAATTTAAACAGGACCTTGAAAAAATTTCAAACCTTTTCCTATTATATTTAAATTTACTGGATATATATTTCCTCATTTGAGCCAAGGCTGACGACAAAGCATATCTGAGAAAGATTGTAATATATAAGGTGTATGGATGCAGAGAACCTAGCCTGTATATTTGTGCTCAATCACCTGACTTATGTGTGCTTATTTAGACATTCAAACAGCATTAGATCTTGATTTGTCAAAAGTACCACTGTGAAGTCACAGTGCAATACTATGCAACAGTGAGGATAGATTCTTCAGTGTTCAGGTTCACTATTGCATTCAAGGTGAGATATGGTATGGATCTGTCTGCAAGTTCATCACAATCCAAACATTACTAACTACAATAAAGGTCCAAAAAGGATCAAACAGGAATTTAGGTTTTGAGATGATACAGTGTGATGAGAGATACAAAGTTTGTTTTAGAGTGATCTCAATCACTATCAATTAAGTATAACATTCCTTTACATCTAGTCCTCCTCTCTGAACATAGTAGCATTGAAAAAATAACAGAAATTAATAAAGCTGACTGCAAAAATTGGCCACCTCAAAATACCATTCTTTTCAGAGATTTTATGTTTTAATCTGTACATTCAGGAATCAAATTTTGCAAACCAAAATGAAATTAAAAGCGTATTTCTTATTACTGAGCTCTTTGTAGGCGTGTAAGAGTTTGGCTTTTGATTAGAAAAGCATTCCCTGTACTCATAAAAGATATTACACAAATGCAAAATGTTATTTTTCATCTAAAATAATACTGAAACAAATTTGAAGACCAGAGCAGAAACCAGCCTGACAAGTCACATTGATTATCATGGAAGAACTGCAGTAGAGCAGTCGTTTCCCAACCTTTGGCCCCCTGGGAGTGACATCTACTCAGTTATTCATGTTAGGGCTTTCTCTTAAAGCTGTCAACAGGTAATAACATCAACGGTGTCTTCTGCTATTTGCCAGCTGGGATGCATACTGACACATTAGCTCACCATGTGTTGGTTATAGTACAACTAAAAAGTGGCATTTACTCTTGTTCCCCATCTTTCTGTTGTTTCAGATGTTGATCCAAAGTTGGAAATTTGCTGATGCCATCATGACATTCTGACTTACCTAGAAAAGCTCTATATAGCGGTACAAAACTCTGATTACTTCAGAGATGATCCTTGTAATCTCAGATATGACTGCAAAATGACAGCCAACTGATAATTTGTATTGAATTTTTCTTCGTACAGGCTCTGGTCACACACTTATTACTTGGTGGAATCTTATTTCTACTCCCTTACCCAAAAAGCAAAACTGCAAGAACAGTCTGAAAGATAAACAAATACTATCTCTTTTGGATCAAATAATCCAGGAAAGAAAGGGACAACCTCCCACTAGACTACGAATCAGTATCAGAGTATCTTTGGTAATCTGCGGAGGCTGGCAGTTCACAACCCACATCCTCTTAGCCTTCTCCAAGTCTCAAACCTTCGATCTTGTCCTGGTCATTCTGAAATACTACACCAAGCTATGTGCAAAAACCAGCTACTCCTCACACAGCAAGCACACAACACTCAGGGCAAATATCTTCAAATGTACAATTTGATTTATGTGTGACCCATGATTCAGGCATTGAAGTTAGGAACTTGTTTTCTGTCTGTGAAAATCAGAGCTATCCAAGCTGAGCACTCAAGAAACAGTCACGTGTATTTTTCTAAACATTCTGTTTTAGAGAAAGAGCTGATACACTTATTTTGTTCCTTGGTTGCTGGAAACTCCTCTCTGGATGAAGTTTTGCTTGTAATCTCATTCCTCTGAGCCCTCAATGTGTTTCAATGATCCAGAACATGAATTCTTCATACCCTGTCTCCCTGATAGTTCTCCACAGGTCAGACTTTTTCTTTCTATCAAACCTTCAGTTTTACTGTGCAGCTGACTTTCTGTGAGGGCAGCGTGGGCAGTCTTGATAAGTCAGTACTGTCCTTAGCTGTAAGACACCTTAACCCTCCAAAGATCCAAACCTGCATATGTACAACCATCCGCTACTTCATGATCCCCACTACCACCACCATCTGTGCTCTTTCATCACGTGTGCACTAAAATACAACCTGAAAATTAGTCTCCTGGCTGTGTCCTGACAGCATTTCAGCTTTCTGTTTGCCTTATTGATACATTACCTCAGCTTATCACCTGGAAACTCACTGGGGTAAGGCTTTTCACCTCTGTATCTTTGTGGAAAATTTAATAAAAAGGGCTTTCAGACTAGCTTGCCTTGAGAGTTGCTCATGGTGTACCTGTTAAATGATGTAGCAGGTTACAATTCTTTGGAGGATGCTGGTAGTTATTATTACTGCCTCCTCTCCAGAAGAATGTTAAGAAGATCAACACCACCTGGGGAATATCTGCCAGAAGAACACAATTTGAAAACTATTTCTTTTCAGAACTGAAACAGCAAATAATTTCTCTCAGGATGCTTGGCTGCTTAAAGTAAATCTTCAACCTCCAGTTCTGTTACCTGACAAAGGTGTCACCAGAACAAGAAAATGGTAGCAATTCTCATTAGGAAAAAGCATAGAAAGGAATAACTAATAAAACATAAATACAAAAAAACCCAGCATAAAAATACTTTGTCTACTGCTGAATGCTCCCATTTGAACTGATGGAAATTGTCACCGAATGGTTCTTGGCAAGGAAGTCAGCTTGTCTGACTTGTAGGCCTGAATTCCAGAGGCATACAAGAATATACTGGTGTTATGATTATGCAAATATCAAAAGAAACCTGCACAGAATGACGGCAAACACGCAAAAGTCAAACTACCCAGAATGTGTTTTAAAAAAGGACACTTTTCTTTGTGTTCCCTCATTTTTATAGAAATCATGTTCTTCTTTGTAGCAAAGTACTCTACCCTTCTGACAGCAGACGTGAGCTGATGGGCATAAACATTGCTACCACCCAATGATTTTGCCAATATTGGGTGAACGGGGTGGATACTGAGGTGAAGGGACCAGCTCAAGAGAGCTTTTCTTGAAGACGGAACTAAACATACCTGGTTTATTTCTATCCAGGAGTGATTAGTTCTTTAACTGCTGCTGCTAAGTGTGGCTGTCAATTGCAGGTCATCAAATTGAGCTACATGGAACAAGTTGATTATTCTAGTTAGGTTTAGCTCACTCAAAGGGAAGATATTCAGGGATAAGGTCATTTACTGTCCCTAGGTGCTGAATGGCATGCACTGTAACACATGCTATGACGACATTCTTTTTTTTTTTTTCCTCATGATGTTAGTATTTACACTAGAAAAGTGTTGCTGTCAACAATGGACACCAATCTGTTTATTCTAAAGCAGATATAGCCTGGAAAACAGCCAATTGAAATTATTTCAAGATAAAATGTACATTTGCTTCAGCTCTAGTCAAAATATAGTTACTTTTTGTGGATAGAAAAGTAAGTTGAGTATTTGCCATAAACAGAGTTGAGACTAGGCTAAGCAAGCCAAACTTCTTCAGCTGTATGATGTAACTTGTTATATGATCAAGCACTACTTACCATGTGGCAAAAATGCTTTAGTCCCTGCCAGAAAACTCCAGTGCACTTTTATAGGCCAATATTAGCAGAAGAACAGATGTATTTTCAGCACTTTACCTAAAGCTCATGCAATGAATTTCCTAATACATCATTTTACCTCCTTCATATGATCAAATGCACATGCCCATTTTATTGAAGTCTTTGGGGAAAGAATGGCAGCCTATTATAACCGTGCCCATCTCTGTTGTCTGGCTTGTTGGTCCCATTTACTGACACAAAGGAACTTAGTACAAAATATTATAGCAATCTTTTCATTTTTCCCTCCATACTTTAATGCCTAACTGTACTAAATGTGGAAACACAGCTATTTATATCAGTATAGTACAAAATCACTATATACAGAAGTCGTAACAAAAGCAAGCCAAACAATTTCACTCACAAACAGGACCCTGTGTGTTACTGATCTGGTAGCACTGAAACCACTAACAGGCTGCAAAACAGTTCCCACCCAACGATCATAAATAAAAGAAGCCACAGCTTTCTGAAAGGGATTGAAATGCTTTCCAATACTTGTTTTTAGTTTAAAGATGTCTACGTCATACTGCAGAATGAACAGTAAAGCCCTTTTATTCTTTTTCTAAAGAATACAGGAAGAAAACATGCTCCAGTTTTAAAAACAGATCATTTTGAGCAGCCCAGTTTGAAAAACTGCTGACAGCTAGTGGGAAAGGTTTAATGTAGTAACTAATCCATTTATGCATTATTTGTTCTAGAATGGTCTTTTATTCAAGCTAAAAGACTTTGAAATAGTGCTCTAAGTATGAATATTTACACTATTTTTAAACTTGTCTCTCAGATAATTTGAACACTGGTTGTGTCCTGCGAGTCTAGGAAACTGATACGGAAACCCAGAACAAAGGGCAGCTGTGAGGTTTTTCAGACTGCCAAAACCAAGAAATGGCTACAGATGCAGTCAAGCAGTCAAATACAGGTGCATGTTCCTACAAAGTGATATTTTTCCTCATGTAATTATGTATCTAGCCTTTCAGTGCCTTAAACCTTGTGATGGGGAAATCCTAACATTTCATATTGCCAGTCATTGGCAGTATAAGCTGCTCAAAGCCTGGCCAAAATCTCTTAGAAATAAATATGTATATGCGAAGATATTGCTTGCATGCCAATCTGTAACTGTATTTATCCTTTACCTTTTGAATATTTAAACTCACTTATCACTGCAACATCTTTTTTAATGGAAAATAATACGTGTTGGCTCAGCATATTTTTCTGCTTTCCAACACCTTTGTAAGGTAGTTATCTGCTTTGTGAAAGTAATTAATTATCATATGCAAACACATTTTTCATGGGCACTACATGTTTTTTAGAAGTTAGTATGGAATATATGCACCATGGCAAAACACCTTGGGAATTTTGGGTAACTGGTGAATTCTGAAAATAGTTTCTTGCCAGCCTTTACTTTTCTGCAAGATGAGTTTTGATTAATACTACAGACTGTTTCCACAATATTTTCTTGAATTTAGTGTGTGTTGGTTTTGTAATTCATAAGGGAATTTGCTTTAGTTCTCTTCAGATATTCCAAGGCTTGAGAATAAAAACTTGCAGGGTTGAGTATTTTCCTCAGAAAATGGATTGAGTCAGACTAGTTTTAGGCTGGTATTAGGCTTCCTTTGAATCCTGGCATGGACCAGACAAAGAGGAGGTAACACTGCATATGTGAGAAGGTTACACTGAAGTTACATACCAAAACTATACATTTTATAAGGACCTTCATTGTTACCTCAATGATGTTGTTAAGGGCCTTGGTGGTAATTTATTCATGTTTCATTTAACAAACATGGAAAATTACTTTCTTTACTTCTGTTTACTACATAGCAGAAAAGGACCTATAGCACTTCAGTGATGAAGAATAGGACCAAGTACACCAATATTAGAACATTAATAAGAAAGAAAGGTAGGAAATTGATGTTTAGCATTTAAAATTATTACATTATTAGTTAAGTGTTGATTTATCTGTATTTTATCTTTACATTTATAATATCTATATGATTTACACGCTTTATTTATTAATTTTATTATGCATTTTAAAATACAAGTTATAAATTTATACATCTGTATTGTTTATAAATAATTATTATTTTATAAAATTATTATGTTATTAAAAGAACATGTTATTCTGAATACATAATCTCATTTCACTGTCATTTATGGCTTATAGGCCCAGGTGATTTAAAGTGGAATAATGTAGCTGTGCAATTTAAGCCTTCTTAATTCTCTCACATGCTTTCCATGAGCACTTTTTTAAGTCCCATGAACAAATATTTAAGAACCTAAAATGGATTCTTTTATAGAAATAGCAGAACTGTGAACATTGTTCTTTGTGTTCTATAATATGCAGTGTTCTCTATTTCTGCTGACTTCCAGAAAAATTGTCAAAGCTCTGTTAGAAGAATTGGGGAAAGGAGGGAGGTACTGATGCTATGACAATGAATGGCAGAAATACTTGCATCTCCCTACCCCATTGACATTTGCCTATTTATTTTGGTCCACTAATTGCTGAACAGCTAATAAGCAGGCAGTCAAACAACATATCTAGCCTTCCTGAAAACTACCTGCTCATCTAGGTCTTGACTGCTTCTAAATCTGATAAAAGAACCTTACAATAAAAACCTAAGACTGTTCACAAACTGAGTTAGTAAGTGTGTCAAACCTACAGCAAATCATCACCCATTTTACTTACCACGTCAAGAAACTGATGTTTCTATCTAACAAGCAGATATGAAAACTGGAAAGGCTGTAAGAAGTCTGTTCAAACCTACATAAAATTGCCTTGGCTATATAATGAAAAGAATTACAATTAAAACCTTCCAAGAGCACTGAATTAAACTTTCTTTGATTTCTGTTGCCATGATTGTATAGATTTTATTGAGCAACAGATGTCATTTAGACACTATCTCCTCAACAACTCATCAAGTGAGCATGCTGCTCTGCATATTAGGTTATTTTTTTCTCTCTCCCTCCTCATCTCTTTCAGACCTATATTTCTAAGACACTGTGACTATTTTTTAATTAGTGTTCAAATTTTAAATTAAGTGATAGATTGAGAGGTGCAACAGCACAACACACAACTGTATCAAAGACACTGTATCACTTAACTTGAAACCACTTTTGTTGAAACAGCAAAATGTGCAGCCAAGAGGCATTTTTGATACTGATATCAAACCTCATGTGGACTAGAACACTTTCTGAGGGCAAAAAAAGAACAGTCCAGACAGAAATAGCACCTAAAGGAGGAGCTCAGTAGCAGGACTCATTCCTCATCAATATTTTGCTCACCCCTGAGGTGGGCTCCCACTGAAATGCAATCTACCTAAGGGAAGCCAGAAATGATGAAATAAACCAGGCCTCATTGAAATTCTCCACGCTTATAAATACCATCTCATTAGCTGAAACCATTTTTGGCTACAGTAGTCTCACTTCCAGAAAAAAAGCTTTGTTACAGATTTGTAGGAAGATTTTCCTCATTTTTTTTTAGCTGCTTTGCTACAGATTTAAACAGATATGGCAGTTTATTGGAAAACTTACTTTACTGCACCCCTTTTTGATTGCCTGGTGGTGGCCTCAAACTGAGAATCCCATTTAAGGGTGCTTCTGGATCACAAGCCACTTTCCAACAACTGCTTTCTTGTAGGTGGAGACCCTGTTTTGCTTTAGGTCTCATGCCCTCTCTTTAAGGCATTTTTAGACCATAATAGGTGTTAACAGTTTAGTAGTTTTTTCCTCTTCATGTATCAGTATGAACAGAATTTAAACCCCTTAGAATCAGTTGCTAGTAATGTGAAAAAAAAAAAAGGCTTTTCTAAATGTAGAAAGCAGGTCACCAATAAGGCTGGTCACCTCACCAATAATTAATACCCTGGTGTCAGGAACATTTTTTCATGTGTTGCATGTGATTGTTTGCCTGCCTTCACACTCTGCTAAGCAGCCACGCAGAACAAAGAAGCCTTTGGGCAAAGCAACAATGAGGATATCCATAACTGACAAAATGGCCATAGATTTGTCTTGTTTCTGATGTTCATGCATTCTTTCCCTGCTTAGCTCAGCACTCTGCCTTATAGCAAATATGATCTGGGTGGTCTTTGTGTATAGAGTAAATAATATTAAACAGTAACAGTAATGGTAAATGGAGCCAGTGACCACTGCTCTTGTTCAGGCTTTTGAATTAACTTTTAACTGATGAAAATATTGATCAAATTGATTCATAGTACTCTTACAAAGGAACATTTCAGGTAGGTGTGTCATACACCCATGCATCAAACCTTTGATCTTAACTTTTTTTTTTTCAGTTAGTGGGATAGAGGTCAATTGATTGACTCTTGAGAAGGACATTAATTTATGTTATTAAGATGTTGAAAGATTGGCTCACGTACACCTGCAGTGAATTATTCTGTACTAAAAGGTGACAAGACATAGAAAGCTGAGTTGAGGAAGCCAAGAGTTTGACTCAGTCCAAAAATCAAAAAGCAAATGCAAGAAATAATGGTTCCATCTGACAGAATGAACACCCAAAGCTTCTGTATCAATGCTGACTTTACAGAGATTACTGCTTATGAATTGTTATAGCTAATATTCAGACAAGGATTTAAGGAGTGGGAACAGTGTGTCTACCTAAAATTACAGGGGCAGAGTGACAGCTGGTTATCCTATGCAAGAATATTCTTTTTAATGATCAGAGATAGCTGATTTTATATCCCTTCTTTTTGAAGACTGAACATATCGTAGAGTTGGCACCAAAAAGTTAACGTGTAAGAGCTATGTACTTATTTAAGACTGCAAAGCAGGTATCATACAGGGGGTGGGTTGGTAACACGTAGTTCTAGATGAGCTATACACACATAACTGACAGTGACTCTCAAATGACATTTTACTGCACGTCTGAGAACACAGTAATTACTTATTCAGACATTACTGTAAAAACATGCTGAACAGTCAAAATTTATGGAATATTTACCTCCCAAGCTCTATAGAATAAATTTAAGGCCGTGGAAATTACAGTGTTCTGATCAAATTAGGTAGCTCCAAAAGGCTGCAGATTTGCAACTCAAGGGGACATATCAGAAAGCTTGGATTATTATTCAACCTCCAATTTCAGCCACCTAACCTTGAACAAGAAATTTTATATATTATTCTTCAAGTCACCTGTTCCAAACCTCTCATCCAAAAGGAGCATTTCTGCTCTTCCAAACAATTTCTATGTTATTTTTCAAAGCTGTAAATGCCACCACATCACCTGACTTCAACATTTTCTGAAGTGGTGGCAAAAATGTCCTGTTAGTTGCCTCTTATGTGAGGATGTTTTGTTGTTTTTTTCCTGTTCTTTATTTGCTTCCACATCTGGAGGATCTTGCTGTAGAGCTAAACATATTTTATGACACAAAACTAGCTGAAACCTTTAAAAACTACACAAGTTCTTGCTTGTTGGGGTTTTGTTTGTTTGGTTTTTTACTGATGATTTTCTACATTTGTACAAAATGGCCAAGCTGGCATTTGTAGGCGGTGGTGGTACAACAGCTAAACTACCCAACTACTAGAAAAACTGAATGCCACATATACCCATTACTATCAGTGTTGATTGTAGTCAGACACACAGAAGAGTAAGGCAGAAAATTACCCAATAAGCTGCAAAAGGGTGAAAACCAAGACACACAGACTATCTGTACTACTTTCATTTGGCCTATCACGCAGGGAAACCTAGGAAATATTATTCTATGTGTACAAAGACCTTAATAATAATCTCTTATTCTAGTGAAACAATTCAACTTGCTTGAAGCAATAAACAGCATACTGCCTGCATATATTCTTACGGTATGCATGTGCTCAATTCACAAGCCAGAACCTCAAGGTAAAGAATACATGCATGTATTTAACAGAGAAAAATGCTTCTCACCAGAAAGGAAGCTGAGACAATGCCGAGGAGGGCTGTTTACATGTAAAACCAAGGTAGCAGCAATAAAGGAGGAAACAAAAAGTCTTTGGACTCCTTCCTTGCAGTGGCCAAGTTATACCTGGTATCAGCCTAGTGAAGTAAAGCTGGCCATTTCTGTAACTGATCTAAATTAGTTCAATTCCTTATGTTAAAATGCTGGTTTTGTTCAAAATCATTTGTGGATCTGTCCTTTCCAGCTGTAAACCAAGATTCACATTTAAAGAACACATTTGTTCAGGCAGAGCAGTTCCATCCTCCTGCTTGTAACTTGCTTTCTCTCCTAGGTGGGCAAAAGCACTCATTTTACCTTTTTCTTTTTTTTTCCCAAAAAAAGGCAAAAATAATATTTCATAGGTAATATATCTTTGGTATTTCTCAGACAATTTTCTTTTCCAGTTGTCTTTGATTAAAACTATATTTTCACTCTCATGATATTAAAAGGCTCATTGGAACATTTTATTTCTAAAAAAGGTGGTTTAAAGTTCTAAAAATAACTTGGGATAAAACATGTTTATTGATTATGTTTCGCTCCCAAGTGTAAGTCAAAATAACACAATAAATATCAGGGGCTTTATGACCTAGACAATGTTGTCTATAGAGACATGTGCAAAAGGAGATACTGAATCAATGAATGTATAAAGTCTCAGTATTAGTGAGTCTCCTTCATGTGTGACTAACTTCTAATGTTGACAGAAAATTTATGGTCTCTGAATATAGTGAAATCATCAGTGTTCCAAAATACTCCATCATTATAAAGCCACTGACCTGCTGGCTGTGGAAGTGAATGAATTTAGTCATATTTTGATACAGATTGTAGACTACAAGATTATCCAAGTAAAAGTAACTCGAAACACCCATAGTGATCCCACCAAAGCCAGGGGATTGAGCATGTACTTTGAGTCATAAAGTCAAAACAGTTTTTGTATCAGCACAAAAAAGGGATACTATGTTTCCATTTGTGCAAGTCTGCATTCATTTTTGACAGAACGATCATAAAGCTCAGTTATTAAACACAGAGAATAACTAAGCATTGGAAAAGACTTCCTTGAAGCACTGCAGTTCTTTGGAGAATTTGGAATAAAATTTGACTTTACTACTGGCTATTTAGCTGAATGCAGAAAATGCTGAATGAGGTACTAATGGGCAGCGTGCCAGAGGCCTTCATGTCTGAATTTCTGTTTCCAAGGGATCATGAGCATCTCTGCTTCTAAGTAGTAATTTCTGCCCTCTAATGTGAGTGCACAGTTCAGTAGAAACTGGTGGGCCAGAGGCCTTACCCGTAGGCAGTAGTTTTGACCAGAAAACAATAGTAGTTATTTGCATAAGAATACCAGGCTTCGTGTCTGCATATGTACCTAAAAACATATTTTTATATAGGTGTTCCTATAAGATGTTTGTATGCAATGCCCTTGAGGTGACCCTTTGCTTTACAGTACAAGGAATACTGGAAATTAGAGTTGTGTGCGTCATTAAAAGTTACATTTGGAGGCTTTGCAGATGCTTTTCAGACAGTCAGCGGGGCTCCACAAATTGATTTACAGACTGCTTGAAAGGTCAGAAATAGTAGGTCAATGCGAGGAATAAAAAGAGTTCAGCAGCAACAGATTTAAAAAAAAAAGGGTGGTGGTGGGTTGGGGGGGGTGTGTTGGAAATTGCCTGTCAGAAAAGGACCTTAGGGTGCTGGTTGACAGCCGTCTGACCATGAGCCAGCAGTGTGCCCAGGTGGCCAAGAAGGCCAACAGCATCCTGGCCTGCATTAGAAACAGTGTGGCCAGCAGGACAGGGGAAGATACATCACCTTGTACTGGGCACTGATGGGGCTGCACCTCGGATATTGTGTTTGGTTTTGGGCCACTTGCTGCAAGAACAGTGTAGTGACAAGACACTGAGGTGCTGGAGCACGTTGAAGGAAGAGCAGTGAAGATGGTGAAGGGTCTAGAGAGCAAGTCCTGTGAGGAATACTTGAGGTAACTAGGGTCGTTTAGTTTGGAGAAAAGGAGTCTCAGGGGAGACCTTATTGCTCTCTTACAGCTATGTGAAAGGAAGTTGTATTGAAGTGGGTGTCTGTCTCCTTTTCCAGGTAACAAGTGATAGGACAAGAAGAAACATCCTCAAGTTACACCAGGGGAAGTTTAGATTGACAATTAGGAAAAATTTCTTCATGAAAAGGGCCGTCACGCATTGGAACAGGCTGCCCAGGGAAGTGTTTGAGCCACCATCCCTGGAGGTATTTAAAAGACATGTAGATGTGGCACTTAGGGACATGATTTAGTGATAGACTTGGCAGTGTTAATGGTTGGACTTGATGATCTTAAGGGTCTTTTCCAAAAGTTCCATGATTCTGTTCTGTAGTGCTATGATTAACTGAAGTGCCTACATGTATTAATGAGAACACAGATATTCTTTTTTGAAGGCAACAGCATTAATGACCAATGGAATTTTTTCTGAGTTTGTATTATTTGGTGGTGTTAGAAATAGAGTCTAAGAAAAAGAATTTGCTTTTAAATGTAGATTAAAGTATCAGGATGGCAACCAAGTTAAAGTTGAGAGGAAACTCCTTCTCATAATTCTATGCATGTGCCTCACATTGTAAAAGTAATGACAAAGTATGTAGCACATGAAATATGTTTTGCTGGACAATAATTCAGACTTCAAGGAGGAATTGTCTGTAGTTCTGTCATGGTTTCTTCAACATCCTGCTCCTCTGTTAGCTGTCCCACACCGACCACAACATTCTTTCCCTCCTTCACTCTTTCATTTTCACCTCCTGTTTCTGACCCTGTAAGTTTTCCTCAAGCAAAGCAAATTTTTCCTTTTTGTACTTAAGCACCCTGCAGTCAAATGATTGCTAGTACAGGTGCAGTTTCACTGGAAGCTTTAAACCTGTTGGCTTCATCAAATATCTTCAACTGCCTTGCTGTCATGTTAACAGCTGTGCAAACCATTCTCACCACCATCACGGTACGGTCATGGTGAAGAACATTGACACAGTAGTGATGGAGGCCTGAGATACGGGTTTCCTCTCATCAGGGGAAGTCATGAGGGGTAAGCTCACATCATGAGGTACAACTGCCCATCCCCATCACGTAACCCTCTCATCAAAACATCCTATCTCATAATGTGGTACCAGGATACAGATGTCAGGTACAGAAAATGCTGTTACCCCTGGCTGTTCAAGAGTCAGAATTGGCCTTTTTAATCTTTATGTTTTATTTTTTGATAGTGGTAAATTACAGAAGAATTCTACTTGTGTGGGAATTATTTTAAAAAAATCATGAGTGATGGTCATCATTTGGATACCTGGAAGTTAGAGTTAGGTTCTTGGAACCAGATGCCCCCAGGTAAAAAATGCACCTGTAAGTGAAAGCCCATATGCATTTTTCCTCACTTCTCACTTGCACTACTTCCTTTGCACTGTTGCACCCTCTTTCCAGAATCTTGAAAGCATTGTTTCTGTTATTGGATTTCAATCTTTCCATGTGTTCTGCATTCTGCCCAAGCTTTCTTGTGGAGAAAAGCTGGCTCAGGCCTTCTTGGCTGAATAGGCAAAGCTGAATTTTCTGGTTAGGTCCTGGTTAACTAAGCAGCAGGAAGCAAGGCGTATTGTGATGGAGAAATCTGAAGATCCTACTCCCACCTATGTCTATCCTCTCCTGTGTAGAAGTCACTGAAAAAAATGTCTGCTTTGCTTCCCACTTTTTCATGTTTCAGTTGCTCCAGCTGGTATGCCCCGTACTGATGTGAGGTTTGCAGTGTGAGGCATTACTTCACAGTCATTATGGATGGAGTACAGGAGTCAAACTTCACTCATAGCAGCTCAACAGCCACCTCATATCAAGGAGCGTCTCAGTATGACTGTCTATCTGTCTCCCTTGTGGTAGTCTACATGGAGATACCTGCTTTGAGGCACTCGCAGAGAAGAACGACAGCAGTCTTCATTTAGGTGCAGGTGCAGAATGTTCAGCTGCATTTCTCTCAAATAAATAAATGTGTACACAGCTGTTAGTTGAGCCTCATATATCTGTGCTTTACCAGTGGTGGAACTTCTCTAAAACTGTCTCTTAAGGGACTAAGACTGGCTGAAACCGCTACTCTGATGTCTGAGACAGAATTAAAATCACTCAGATCTCCTTCCTAGCTGCTCAGAAGGAAGTTATTTTGAAGCACAACAACACAGCAAATATATTGATTTTTAAAGGAAAAACCCAACCATTAATGCAACAATGAGCTGTACAAAACAGACACTACTAAGGGAAAGCAAAAACCAGAGAATGGGTAGAAAAAGCAAAGAAATGAACCAAAGCTAAAAGGATGGTCCATCAATCTTCATAGGGTGAGAGATATTTTCAGATGTTTCAGAGGATTAAAATTCAAAAGTGAATAGAAATAACTCACCTTGATATTTCAGGCTCCTCTCAGTTACTTTCTTCTTAAACTCTATGGACTGAATTTCTGTAGCCTAGTAAAATCTTGTTCCTCAACAGGCAAAGGAAAAGGGAGAGTTAAAGCACTAACAGTAAGAAGAGCTCTTGCAAAGGTTGAGAGATATATGTCCAGGTGAGATACACTCAGCTGATCTTAACATGCCCTGTGCTACAGGAAAAAAGATGGAGAAAAAACAAAACAAAGAAAAACAAATGACAATACTTACTAGCCTGACCTGTGGGAAGCGCATTTCACAACACTGTGACTGTTGCAGGTGTAGGAAGCAAACAATTAAAATCCTGTGTCAGTGTTCATAACTAAAATAAATCTTTAATATCACATCAGGTGAACCAAGAAACACAAAAACCTAGTAGTGAGAGAGAGAAGCACCTCTTTCCCTTGAGTTGCTGATACCATACCCCACTTGTGGGGAAAACTTGAGCTATCCTTATTTCAGCCCAGGATATAAAGTGCCACTCATCCTTACATTCTAGTGATGAATACAGCTCTTCTAAAGTGAACAAGAGGTGCCAAATACATTTTACCTTTTAACCATCCTAGAGTACTGCCTCACGGAGCTGACGTTCAGTTGCCAACTGCCATAAATCTCTGATGTGCTACAGAGGTAGTGCTTAGGGACCTGGTGGACTTGGTAGTTCTAGGTTAACAGTCAGACTCGATGATCTTAAAGGTCTTTTCCAACCTAAATGATTCTATGATTCTATAAAGAAAAATCTTTCATGATAACTACAGGTAACTGGAAAAACCCTATTGTGTGATTCCTGCTAATTATAACACATCCAGTACAGATCTGCAGGTGTTATGATTGGGTTATGAGAACACAGACAATAATCTTTTCACAGTTCAAGAAGTAGGAAGGGAAGGATTCACAGGCTTAGACTGAGGATGGAAAGAAGAATCAACTATAACTGTCCAGTTTGAGGACAACTGAAATACTTAAAAATTTGTAAGCAATGTTACTCAATACCGCCAATGCATCAGATTTCAAGGTTGTTTTTTTGTTCAGAAAGATATTAAAAATCAAGGTTGGATAAATAGAACTTACTCATTTTTTTTCACTGGACAATATACATATTAAACCAAACTACTTGGTACTCCATCTGAGTCATCATCTACTATTGTTTACCATTACATAAACGGTTGTTACACTTTCAATGAGAATCACCTAGCTAAAATCAGTCATACTTATCTAGGTTATAATTATGCAGTTAATTCATCACAAACTCTTGTATCTTTGCATCATTTCTTTTAAGGAGAGGAATGAAAATGATAAAGAAATAGAATGGAGACTTCTATGGAAAGATACACAGTTCATCATAGGCCATAGTGAACTAACAAAGTCATAAAAGCTGAAATTAAATCTGCAATTATGCTTTTTCCACCTTCAGTGTAATTTAGGACAGAATTATATCCAGAGGTAAAACAAGGAAATAAAGGACACCACAACCATTTGCAGAAAAACATTATCATTTGTCAAGGAAATAAAAAACTAAACTTTCTCTGACATACTAATATTACCTCAACCAGGAGTAAAACTGCAGTGAGTGACACGAAATACAGCACGGAGACTAAACTGAGCACTGGGTAAACTTTTCTGGATGATTGCTTGAGCATGCCTGGGTGTGCCTCCTGGATTTATCATTTGAGCAATAGCTTAAAATCAAGAAGAAAAATAAACCTCATAATTTCTGCAGAGTAGTTCCCTAAACATTTGCCCACCAAAGAAAGTTAATAGGAAACTATAGACAAAAATGCATACAAACAAGGCAATTAACTACACATTTCTTGTGTGTTTTCACACTCCAAGAACAGACCAATAACAGTACTAAAACCTATAGTAGTACTATATATATTGGACAATACAAGTATACTTTAAAGAGGATTTTAATCTTCCATAATGGTCCATTAATTTTACTTGAAACCCAACAACCCACTCTAATTTGTAGTTTACCCATGGCCTAGTTCCTGAACAGTTATTTTTTGTCATAAAAGAGAACTGCCTGTCTGTGTCGTATTGGAAGTCAATACCTATTAACCAACATCCTTTTTGGTCCATAGATCTCAAATATTTCAAAGCAGAAAAAATTGTAGTAAGTACAGGCAGAATACTAATGCTCACTAAATGATTACAACTTGCTGTTTTCTCTTCTGTAAAAAGTGTCTATGACCTATAGTCTAAACCAGAATAATAGAAAAACAAGTTATGTCCTTTGAAAGCCTTAGAGTTCAGCTGCCACATCTTAAAGACGTATCCAGAATTTAGCAGAGATTCAATGAACACTAGGGCATGTAGTATTCTTGCTGCTTAGCTCCAATTATTGCATTGAAGCAAGTCAGTGAACAGCCTATAGTTAAATTATGTTAAATATGTATCCTCCAGAACAGTAAACCTTCTGAAATAGCCATTATGTTTTACTCATGTTCATGGCTTGCTAACAAAAATTGATTTAATGAATAGGTTCATTTCTTATTGTTGATGGTCCAGAAGCATTTTGTCCACCAAACACAGGCTGTGACATGCCCACTCTATACTCCTGCAGATGTAGAGAAGACAGTTCGCTCAAAATTTGGACCTTCTGGATCTGCCTTTTGAACATGAGGGGGATTAATCTGTACAATTAGCAACACTTTTTGTGCTATGGATGCCACTTCATGACAAGGACATGATGGATTTTTCTTAGCCAGCCCAGTCAGAGCTTGCTATTCTTAAATACTCTATTATGACACAAGTTTAAAGAATGCTTTATAGGTTTTGCTCTACTCCCATTAAAATCAGCTGAAGTTTCACTTATGATTGAGACCACAAAGAGTCAGCCTAATGCAAAATACTTTTTAAACACCAGTGATTTGAAGTGCTTCATACTACTGGGGAGGGGCATAGAGAAAAAAATTCTCAGTATGCAATAAGGTCAGCTTACAAAGTTAAATAGAAAAAACATAATGATTGTGAAAAACAATAGGTTAAACTCCGCTTCAGTCCCTAAACAGGTGTGTAGATTCTGTTGTTAAGAAAATAACATTTAAAAAATAATTTCTGCTTTTTCAAGGTAAGTTTGATTGCTTGCCTTCAGCGAGAGTAGCCTGATTACCTACAATTAAAAGAAACAAATATACACTCTCTCCAGGAGAGATTATACATATCCAGTAAATTGATAAGTGCATATGCTTAGACAAAAGTGTTCAGTTCATGTATTTCTTATATGCCAAACAAGGTATTTGTACATAACCTCTGTTGTTATTTGTTTTCCTTGTCAGTACGGACACACTCTGTTACCTGCTGATTAATCCTGACAGATTCCCATCATTAATTAAAAATAAATAAACCTAACAAGGTTAATTATGAAAGAATCCTTGCAAAAAAGTGATTTTTAGTGAACTCTTCACTTGGAACAAATTGATACTCACAGATCTGAAAAACTCATGTGTCTAGGTGACAATCTACTGGTTTTCCACCAGTAAGCTCATAATACAACCTGGGGAATCTTTACAAACAAAAACACTTAATTCAAAATCTTTATCTTACTTTAAAAACTGAGATTTCTTTCTGATCTTGAATAAAGTTCACCCAGAATATCTCCTTTTATTGCTAAAGTGCAGATACAGAAAGGGGATTATAATCTTTCTTGGTCATTTTGGTGCTAGACAGGTACCTCTCTGAACATGTCTGTCTCAAGAAAGCTTGGGGTTTTATACTTCACTTGTTAAAGCTCATGACACTGAGGAAACTTCAGGGGTCCTTTAAAATAAGCTCTCTTATCGGCAGCCTTTACATGTCTTCACCATTTTCTGATGCAGTTTAGAAGGATCAACAAGCACTAGTTTAATGGCATCAGAAATTGAAACCAGAAAACATAGTGTCCTGGTTTTGGCTAGGATAGAGTCAATTTTCTTTTCAGTAGCTGGTACATGCAGCATTTTGGATTTAGTATGAGGACAATGTTGGCAATGCACTGATGTTTTTAGTTGTTGCTGATTAACATTTATCCTAAGTCAAGGACTTTTCAGTTTCTTAGGTCCTGTCAGTGAGAAGGCTGAAGGGACAAAAAGGGAGGGGATGCAGCCAAGACAGGTTACCCAAACTAGCCAAAGGGATATTCCATACCACAAAATGTTGTGATAAGTATATAAACTGGGGATGAGTGGGGTGGGGAGATGGTTGGGTTGAGTGGATTGCTGTCAGGGACTGACTGGGCATCAGTCAGTGGGTGGTAAGCAATTATATTGTGCATCCTCCTTCCTTTTCATTGCAATTGTTATTGTTGTTGTTACAATTGTTGTTGTTATTATTAATATTATTACTACACTATTATTATTATATTATTTTATTATTTTATTTCAATTATTAAATTGCCCTTATCTCAACCCACAAGTTTTACCTTCTTCCCAATCCTCTTCCCCATTCTGCTGTGGAGCGGGAAGTGGGAAAGCAACTCACGGTACTTAGTTGCCAGCTGCAGTTAAACCATGCCATGTAGGTAGAAACCTGAGCTTATCTTAGTTTCCAGTTTTTTCACCATGTTTGGGGAAAGGCTTAGGAATTCATTAAGTGAATTTGCAAAGCTTGATTAGTATCATTTCCTCCTCACATTTTATGTAAGCTGAATGCCAGCCAACATTAAATTTGCAACTTTGCCAACAGTGTATTTAAAGGTTCAGAATTACAGAAAAAAAGCCTTAAAGAGTAATCACAGATACTGATCTTAAATTGTCAAACATTAGTTTTCATATCAGAAGCACTTATGTGTTTACCTGGTCGTGGAACAGAAACAACAACATTTAAGTTACCTTAGCAGAATCAGCTGACACAGGTCCAATACCTGGAAATTCACACATATATTGCTGAACTAACATTTTCAACATCAGAAAAAAAGTAGTGATTATTTTTAATAATTGTGATATTTGATCCAGTTGGCATGTTTTAAAATGTTACTCTCTTCATGTGATAATTAGCATTCACCAGCTGAGATCACTAACTAGCTGCCTTTATACTACTGTTTTTATGAAATTACATGGATTGACTTCAGACACCTTCAGAGGGTTTATACTGCATGGTAACGTGTCTGAACCATTACCAGTCATAACTAGTCAAGTGAGGATTCAGAGTAGGAACTCAGCTTAACCACACATTATCAACTTGAGAGCAATATTTTCCTGCATTTGTTATGAAGGAAGCTTAGACCTGTGTTCATTAGAACATTAACTTTCAGGACCCTCTTATCCTCATAGCACCTTGCCTCCAATACAAACAGATACCAGCTCAGCAAAGACAGAACAAAATCTTCTTCTCAGCTTCAAATTAGTATGCACCAGTACTAAAAAGATGGTATGATTTGCTGATACCAGTACATCTCCAAAGACATGGAAAAACCACTTCAAGAAGTCATTAATTTAGAAATACAACAGAAAGACATATTTTTAGGCAAATTTTCCTGTATTTTTTTATTTATTGATTCATTTATTTATTATTAGGTAAAATGATCAGTAATTCTTTAACTACAGAGTCTGGAACCAAAAGCAATCAGGAAGTTGCTCACTTGCAACATAATGCAAGGGAAAAAAAAAAACAACCAAGCTTGATAAAGCTCTACAGACTCTTATAAATCCATAGTAATCTGGGGAAAATAATTGAATTTGTAAATTCTTTACCTATTCTGTTAGTCAGACCTGAAGAAATTGTTTCCTGAAACATTCAAAAGATGACCTGAGGATTTCTTCTAGAGAGATCCCATTTCCGAGAAGTGCTCAGAAGTCCATTTTCTTCAACAAGTTTAAGGAAAGACTACAGCAAATCATAACTGATTTCTTTGCAGCATTAGTAATGCTGCTTCCACCATTATTAATCATCCTGCATTACACATGATAGTTTTTGAGAGAGTTTTAGTGGTGAACCAAGTTTTCTTGCCAGTCCTTCCACAGAGGGAGGATGTATCTTTTTCTATACATCCTGAGATGTTAAAAGCTATCCATCCCATAGCCCAAGGAAAAGAAGAGCGTTATAGTAAAAAGAGATGCCTGAAATAAATGGAAAGACAAGCAAGGCTGGACTACAGCTTTATCAGAGAGAGATAGGAGTGAAAAGAGGGAAGAAGAGTTAGTGTCAACCTTTTTCCCCGCAGATGTCCAGTGCCACCAGAGGGAAAAAATACGAACACACTAATTACAATTTTTCTGTTGAAACCTAATCCAAGTTTTACTTCTTTTAGCTTCAGGTTTCAAGAAAGCCACAATCCAAAGCTGTAGCTGAAAAAGGCAACCGGACAACAGTTTTGAAGTAGGTAACACATTAAACAGTTGGAAATACCAGTACTTCAGCTTTTTCTGTAACAGCTTTTGTTTCACATCATAAAAAAAAAGACTGAAAATATCCCAGCAAGAACTGTATGATACATTAGAATGTTTTATACCATGCAGTCAGGTTAATAAACATTTTATAAAACTTTTATGAGTGACAGTTTTGTAGTCAATCTAGGTGAAAGCTAAAGTTTAGCAAAGAGTTTTGATTCACAGTGTCATGATATGGCAGCACAGGATGCAGAAATAAAAACAGATGTAAAACTGTGGGGAAAAAATATTATTGAAGAAGGACAGTGAAAGGGATATAAAGGGATTTGGCTATCATAAAGCTAAATAGAATGATTGAAACTTCAGTGGGTTTATCTCTGTGTATAAAAGTAAAACTGTGATCTAAATTTATAAACACTTGGGTAATTTCCAAAAGAAATACTTTCAAGTTCTGCTTATTAAATCTTCTGAGAAATCTCCATATAGGCAGAACCTAGATAATTTTTCACAGTGCAAGGTACTTAATTATGTGTCTCAGTCCATCCCTACTTTCCATCTAAATATGGGAACAATGAAACAAAAAAAATAAAAACAGTAACAAAAAAAAAAAAGCCACCCAAACCTTGAATTGAAGCTATGCAGTATTTGTAGAACATTCAGGCAATTACTTTTTGTTTTGTGTTTGAGTGTTTTAACAACACTGTGATTAGATGGCTTGGCATAAATATGGAAAAACTTCAATGAGCAAGCCATCATGTATGGAAGCCACTACCTTCTGTTGGATAGAACGGGAAATTTCCACCTACATCACTGGCCCTGTTCCAAAAACAGCTTCTGGAAGTAGTCCTTTGCTCAAAGCATAGGCAGCTGCATTTTTCATATTTCTCAATCCTGTCCCTGACCCTGGGTGAAGATGCACTTGGCTCTGACATACAGTGCAGAACTAAGTAAGGTTTCTTCACAAACATATAACTGTAATTTAAAAGCAAATTATGACACTCTTTTCTTAGAGACCTGACATATTGATGTTCAACAGGAACCTGGTTCAACACAGCAAGTGATCAAAGCTGTGTCTTCACTCAGAAGTTCAGAAGCTAGAGTATGTATTAAAACTAAACTCCTGGACCTTGAGTAGCAGAGCTGGCAGTCTATGCAGATACAGAAAGCTGTCACGTCTCTGTATTTAGAAATCTTTTCCAGGTTTCTTGATGGCTCTTCTGCTTTAACACGGTGCCCTGTTTTCTACTGGGATAGAATTAATTTTCTTCTTAGTAGGTGATATATTGCTATGTTTTGGATTTAGTATGAGAATAATGTTGATAACACACTGATGTTTTAGTTGCTGTTAAGTAGCACTTACTCTAAATCAAGAACTTTTCAAGTTTCCCATGCTCTGCCAGTGAGCAGGTGCACCAGAACCTGTGAGGAAGCACATCCAGGACAGCTGACCTGAACTGGCCAAAGGGATGATCCATAACACAGAACATCATGTTCACTGTATAAAGATGTGAAAAGAAGAGGGAAGAGGGGGGACCTTTGAAGTTATGGCGTTTGCCTTCCCAAATAACCATTATGCATGATGGATCACTACTTTCCTGGAGGTGGCTGAACACCTGCCTGTCGATGGAAAGTAGTGAATTAATTCCTTGGTTTGCTTTGCTTGCGTGTGTGGCTTTTGCTTTACCTGTTAAACTGTCTTCATCTCAACCCATGAGTTTTCTTATTTTTACTCTTCCAGTTTTCTGCCCTTCCCACAGCAGGGGAACGACCAAGTGGTTGTGTGGTGTTTGGTTGCTGGCCAGGGTTAAACCATGACACATGGTCAAGCTGTAGTCTCAGGAATATTTTCTTTTTCTATTGATCCTAACAAAAGTTAATTAACGAGAGACACCTTTATCTTTTGTTTGAAATCAAAATTGCATTAGGAGATCTCTGCACTTAATCATTTGAAACTGGTTGCCAGCTAACAGAATCCTTATATTTTTTCCAGCAGTTGAAGTAAGAATTAAACACTTGTTTGACTTTAAGCTACTTTTTATTGGAAGTATGCTACATATGGTGTCTCACTTTCCTGATGTAAATCTAAATGCAACTTCTGCTGTAAGCATTCATGTTTATAAATTTATAAATTTACTTTCCAGGACTATCCTCCAGTATTTCTTTCCATCCCTTTTTTACAGAAACACTCTAGGCAGCAAGTTCAAGCAAGCAATAAACAATTAAAGTTGTATTTTTTTTTTTTTAAAATGTAGCAGTCAAAACAGAGTTATTAAAAAAATGGAATAAATATTTATATGGAGATTGTTACAGAACTTACCCATCCCTAATATAAAACAGAGCATTGCTGTTACTTGAAGGCACGTAAGCTACGACTTCTGCATTTAGCTTTACATTCATCTAGCTTCACATTCTTCAAAATGTTCCACCAAATTATGCAAATTTACATATGTATTTATTCACACATGTATTTTGTATAAAGTCAATTAATTATCTATAGATGAAATTGATTTTTCATTGTTTTCAGTAACACTCATTATCACAAGCAGGCTTTCCTTTCCTTCAGAGTTAGATTTGATGTCAAATGCAAAAGAGCTAAAGAAATGCAATGCATTTCCCCTTTGAAAGTGTACTGCTTATTACTGAGGTGCAGTTATCAGTGTGGGAATGTTGAGTGTCCATGCCTAGGTGCTGGCAGTGAGGTGTTGCAGGGGTGGCTTCTGTAGGAGAGACCAGGGCTGCCCTGTGCCAGCCTTCTCGCTCCAACGGACCCACCACAGGGCCTCTAAGCTGGCACCTCCGAGAAAATGTATTTAAGAAAGGAGGAAAGATGTTTCACAGTGGCTGTGATAGAGAGATGAGGAAAATGTTAGCGAAACAGCCCTGCAGACACCAAGGTGAGAGAAGAAGGAGGGGAAAGAGGTGCTTTGGGTGCTGGGGCAGAGATTACCCTGCAGCCCAAGATGGAGCAGATATCCACACTGCAGCCTATGGAGAAACATGTACCACATCAGGTGGACATACCCTGAGGGATGCTGCAGCCATGAAGACCTCAGCAGGAAGATGTTCCTGGCAAGGGCTGTGTCCATTGGAGGGAGCCCACACAGGAGTAGGTTTTCTGACAGGAACTGAACAGACACTCATTGTTTGTTTGTTACCCCAAGTAATAGTTTTATTTTACAAAGCCAACAATTAAGTGATTGGCAGATTTGGAATGCACCAACCATCAGCATCCCCTCCTTTGACACAGAATGATAGGCAGCAAGGGTGGCAAACAGATTCATAATGGAGACAGTGTGATACAGACTGTAGAAGTTATTAAAGATTCTTTTACTTAGCAATCCTGACCATGTATCTGAGTCTCCCAAAAGAAAGAACTCATGTCCTCCTGACCAGATTTTACTAGCCTTGCAGACTGCACTCTAAAGCAGATTTAATCTCAGATTCAAGACCAGTCTTAGGAGAAAGCAAATGGATGTTCCTTCTCTCTTTATCACCAATACATTAAGGATCTGGACACATTACCTGAATTGTGGAGTTGAAAGTTCTGTCTTTCAACTGTAAATATGAATTAACACTCTTCTTTATGCCTACTTCCTTTAGTATGGCTATATAAATTATAATAATAACAATAATAACAACAACAACAAAACCACCACCACCACCACCACCACTAATAATAACAATAATAATAATAATAATAAATAATAATAACAATTATTATTATTATTATTTTCTTTCTTTCCCCCTAGACTAGACTACCTTTTTATGCCAGTGATCATGAAAGAATAAAAATCCTTTAACAGTCAGAGGCATCAGTTATTTAATTACTGCTGTATGTGAGCCTGAACTGCTGATAATTTTTGTGTGCTGAAATTCATAAAGTTAGATTTTAGCTTTTTAAGATTTTAACATGTTCTATCCTATCCATTTGATATGATTTCTTTGAAAGCTTTCATTGCTTTGAACGTGAGTTCAAATAACATCAGATCTCTAAAGAAGTTTGATCAAAAATGCCAGTTTCTGAATCAAAACAATTTGTAAAACAACAAATTCTTTGAAAATCCTTAGAGGTAAATCTGGATATTTCTCGGCAGCACTGATTATAAGTAGCCCATGTTCAAGTATTTTCTCCATTTAAAAGACTGCACAAAGATTTTCTATGCTCAAAATGACATGAAATTGCTTTAAAATAAGGAAAAATGCATGAGTTAAATTTCCAACTAGATCTATATTAAAAAAAAAATAATTAAAAATTCCTTCTTTGGAAAGACTTACCAGCCTCTGTTTTATCCTTCTGAACTCTGTGCTTTGCATACTGATTTCTTGGACATAGTGCAAAATCTCTGTTGCTCCATTTTGAAACAGCAACAATGTTACCAAGAATCAATAGTAAAGTATCAGTATGCATACCTTTTATTTTATTAACCATTGCTTTTCTATTGTACTTTTTGTTAAATATGCTGCATTACAATACCTAGGAAGCACAGAAAAAGGATCACAGGATATTTTATTTGACATTGTGAATATCAGTATGAATAATTCTGTTTTGAAGATTATGAAACCAGTTGAGTCATATCATCTGCCATGCATAAATTTTGCTCTACTGACTTTATGCTTTGCCAGCATAAAATTGTGTCACGCAGAGAATTTTACAATGTTCTGAGGAAGAAGGAAAACATTTTCATTGAGGACCCAGTCCTATAATTGGTGGGACTGTTGTTTACTTCAGGGCTACATATCAGGCCAGACTTGGGATGAAGGAATAATGGATTTCACATGTACTCTTGTGTTCTAGCCTAACAGTGAATTTTTAAATGCCAGAAGAAAATCACTTTTTTGAAAGAGCCTGTGTGAAAAGACAGTTGTGGAAGGCAGAAGAGCATAAGTAAAATTATGGCTCCTCATTAAACAAAATGGTGAGATGGTCTCCTCCGCTATTGAAAAAAAAGAGGCACACACAATCTGTTCTGCACCAAACAAGTAGAAAAAGAGCCTTTTACACAGTCATGACTGTCTGCCTGGATCTGACTCCAGCCTCAGTGGGAGAAATCACACTTTGATAACAGGATGTTTAATCAACTAGAAAATATTTGTTCCAGCCTAGATTTGTGTCCTCCTGCGATTTTTTCCTCAATGGCTGTCTCTCAGAAACCTACACTTGTCAGTCTCTCAGCAGCCTACACTGGTGTGAAATTTACAGAATCTTTCTTAATTTCTATTTTTTATATGCAAAACACTCCTTTGCTGATCTGATTGATGATCCTTAATTTAATGTCCAGTTGTTGGGGAAAGTAAATAGAGGAGCTACCTCAAGAGAGGAAGACTTACTTCTTTCTGTCAAAGAAACTTGAATAGAATTTACAGCTGTCTGCCCTTAGACTGTGTTTTAAAGAATTCTTTTACTCAAATTTATCATACATAATTTTCCCTTTAGTTTAGCTCCTGCTTTGAAACTATATCATGCCTGTAACATTTTCCTTATTGCCTAGGCTGAAGAAGACAAGTTAAATCTTTCATGTGGAAATCAATCTTGAACCTTTCTCTCCTTGGCCAACTGCAGACATAATGCTTTCCAGAAATTAATTTCATAAACTGAAAGAGAAGAAAGAAAAAAAAATATTTTAAAAAGGCAAATGCAATATTAAGCTTTCCTGGCTGTCGTGGTTTAACCCTGCCTGGTAATTAAGTGCCACACAGCCACTTGCTCATTCCTCACCCAGAGGGATGAGGAGGAGAGTTGGAGAGGAATGCAAAACTCGAGGGTTGAGATAAGAACAATTTGATATTTGAAACAGAATGAAAATGAAGGAACAATAATAACAATGATGGCAATAACAGTTATAATGAAAAGAGAGAGGGAAAGAATAAAACCCAGAGGGGAAGGTAGAAAGGAACACGTGGCACACAATGCACCTGCTCAGCACGTGCCAACCGATGCCCAGCCAGTCCCGGAGCAATGACCCACCCACCCCGGCCAGCCCCCCAGGTATATATACCAGGCGTGGCATCCCATGGTATGGAATAACTCTTTGGCTAGTTCAGGTCAGCTGTCCTGGCTGTGTCCCCTCCCAGTTCCTTGTGTCTCTCCATCCTTTCAGCTAACAAGGCCTGAGGAACTGAAAAGTCTCACATCAGAGCCAAAACACAGCAACTACTAGCTCCTAAGAAGATAATTAACTCCATCCCAGCTGAAACCAGGATACTGGCCAAAAGGAGAATTTTTATTTTTTTAATGTTGTCGCTAAATTTGGGGGGGTTGCGTATCTATAATGTAAAGACTCAGTGATGAACTTCAAAAAGTTCTATGGCCTGTAAAAAAAGAGATTCCATATGATCCAATGTTTAGTACTTTTCTACAACATAAAATCCCCTGCATTGCTTCTGCAGCTTCACATGTGATCCATTTCTTTCCAGTGCAGTAGTTTTGGAATTGCACCCCATCGACACAGCTGGACTGAGGGGATCAGCCAACACCAGCCCTCTTCTTTAATACATAGGTGAGTTCTGAGATGCAATACTGAGACTTGGCAGGTCTTAAAGTATCAGACTGTGCCTAAAAGGATTGTGTGCAATTTTTTTTGCATATATAAAGGAAAAGTAGGGTTAGGTGGGTGTATTAAGTGCTTGGTAACTAGCATACGCGCCGGAAACTTCCAGGAAGTTTTGCCAAAAAGGAATGGTCATGAGTCCACTGCAGAAAGTAAGGCCAGATGTCTATATAGAGTTCAAACAACAGATTTCCTCACCACCCCTCCACATGCTAGTAAATATTTGATTTCAAAGCTGGATTGGATTATTAGATGCTCTGTTTCACAGTATTGTTTCTATCGCTCATACCCCAAATATTTCCAGTGCATTTGAAAAATGCATACAGTTAAGAAAGGAAGAAGAGAGCTTGTACAATATAACAGCAGAAAAAGGCATTTATAACATTATTCAGAAGGCATTGAATGTATGACATTTAAGATTTAAAAATAATTTAAAGAATTCATAAAGTCCATTAAGGTATTAAAAATTAGTAAACCCCCTGACAATAGTGACCTAGTTTATATTTCTAATCCCAGATAATTGTGAAACTGTAAGACCACAACTGGATTTAAATTGTGGAACCAATCAGCAGGAAATTCTTCACTAGAATTTTAGTCTTGTCACTTAGTTTTATAGTTGATTTGCAAGAGGACACAAACAAGAGTTTGTGATGCCATTTATGAAGACCATCAAATTTATTCTTTACTTGTGTTTTAAGAACTTGTGAAGAACTAAAATCTATGTGACCCTGATTCTGTGTGTACTTGAGAGTCCTGCCATGTGATTTTTTTAACAACCTAAGAAACTGAGCACAGATATGACTTAGAACACAGTCTTCAGCTTTTTGAGAACATCTATGAAGTCTGAAGAGCCTCAGATCTTTACTCAATTTCAGCATTATTTAAAAAATATTTTCATGTTATAAAGGACCATTTTGATTTTTATTTCTAGGCTCAAAGCCAGAGGAAGAATGAGTTTTTTATGTGAAAACATAAGACATATGTAATGAACATACAGGCAGTACACCCATGAGAGAGAATAACTTCATTATCTGCTCCTGCCATAACATATTAATCTGCTGGAAAAGATCAGTCATTATTTGAAGTTTGTTTATAAGCATACAATTCTCACCACTTGCAAAACAACCTCACAGAGTTCAGTAAGAATGTGGTATTGCAATAAAAAGTTTTCAGAAGTAATACTAGTGGGAGACACTGATACAGTGTAAAACAAAAAGCCAAAAAGTAGTTTTCCCCCTGATTCACTTCATGACCACACAAACAGTTCTGTTAGGACAGTTGAGCACAAAATGCTATAGTCTGGAGGGATACATGAGTAGCAGAAAAAAGCAGTTTGAATCAAACCATTTCAGCTGCAATTTAGCAATAGCTAGTCCTCAGTAGATTACTCAGCCAGATGTTACTGTAATTTTTTGGATTATACCAAGGGAACACTTTTTTTTTTCAAGCTCCTTTTTCTTCTTTGTTACTAAGCCACACATTCTTGCCTCCATCTTGAACTCACTTCTCATTTTTGGTCTATTCTTTGTGATGTTCTGTAAAAATCCACTTTTTTTCCACAAAGTAGTCTCCAAACCCCTACCCCAACCCCCACTCCCTGCCAGAGAACCTCTGCAGTAAACACTAAAAGCAATTAAACCTCACATGGAAGCTTACCAATAACACAAGTATGCCGTGGTTAATCATATCCTAGTTCATATTTTAGATGTCTAGAAGAGGTTTAGTTAGACTGGGCTGGGGGAGCAGGTGAGAAAAGTTGCTGTTTCAGAGTTGAACTATCATTACTCTCAATGTTAAAATCAGAAGAACGTTCATTGATTTTTATCTTTTTGTTCTTGGTAGAACATTTGCTCTTTTTCACCAGGTGCAACATAGGAACTATGAGCCAGCTGGATTAACATTGACATAATTAAGGCTGTGCACATCATGCTTGGTTTTAAGACTAGCACAAAACTAATATATTGCCCAGTTCCATTTACAATAATAATATTACTCAACTAGCTGCTTGTTAGAAGCAGTGAGGCCATCTGTAATTTGATTTCCCTTTGACTTCTTAAATTTACATTTCAGTTCATTCATTTTTATATGGAAGGTGAAAATAAGGAAAACTAAAACTGCTTATTACAGATGCTCAGGAAGTAGGGATCATTGTAACTAAATTTGTTTTCAATCCAAGAAACTCTTCAAGAAGAGCAAATCTACTTTCTCAGGTCCTTGAAAGATAGTCAGATATTAGTTTTCATGTTCTCTTCAAAATACTTAAGTATGTTTGACTGTTGACTGAGCCTTACCATCGCAATTTTTATGTATGGGTTCTGATGACTTCAAAAGAGATTTGTCTGCACTTCTGAATGGAAGAGTGTCTGATGAAATGAATGTTAGTTCTGAGCTTCTCCAAGCTGCAGGGAGACGGTCATAGAACATCTTTACAGTGTTAATACAAAGCTTAAGTCTGATGGATTTCCACAACTAACTAATTGGTAAAAATTAAGGCAGCAAAGGGTGATATTTTTAAGACAAGTTAATTTTTTTAGGTTAAATCAACAGTTTGAACCTTCCCCACATTTTTCCTTTGCAAAAATTAACAATCACTACAAATAGCAAGTGCAGTAAGTATAAGAAGATAAAATGATGCTAATTAGACTTTTTTCTCCTCTAACTGAAGTATATTTGGTTTCTTTTGAACACAGAGAAAATAGTACAATTATAATTAGGGAAAAATAAAATAAAATATTTGCATCAAATAGTGAATACTTTGAAAAGGCATAATTCGTAGTTACAAAACAAATCCACCATTAATATTTATTTTAAAGTAATTTTAAACTAGGAGCTTCTTTGCTACTTTTTTTCCATGGGAGAAGTTACTGTTTAGATAAGGTCTGGCTTTGACTGGGTTAATTTTCTTCATAGCAGCCTGTATAGTACTGTGCTTCAGATCTGTGGTCAAAACAACGCTGATAACACAATAATGATTTAGATATTCCGGAACAGTATTTGCATGCGGCCAAGGCCTTCTGTGTTTCTTAGTCTGTGTCCTGTCCCTCACTGCCTCCAAGTGCACAAGAGGTTGTGAGGGGACAAAAGCAGGCAGATGATCCAGACTAAACAGAGATATTCCATGCCATATAACATCATGTTCAGCAATAAAAAGGGAAAAGAGGGGCTTTAGTGAGGGTAACCACCTTTTGGTCAGGAACTGGCCGGGCATTGGTCTACTTATGGAGAGCAGTAAGGATTGCCTTTGCAGCTCTTGTTTAGTTGTGGTTTGTTTTTTTTTGTTTTTTTTTTTTTTTTTCTTTCCACTCTTTCTCTACTTCTCCTTTGTCTATTAAACAATTTTTATCTTGACCCACAGTATTCTTGTTTTCGGTCATTCTCTCCTCTTACCCTGTTCCAGCAATGGGAGTGAGGCTGGGGGAGGGGGACAGAAGTGAGTTTAGCTGCCTGCCAGGGTTAACACGCAACACTATTGTACCACAGCAACTCTACTATTGACCCTAGTTCTTGCTCAAATAAACGACATTGTCACAGTCCTTCCAAGGAGATTCAGATTAGTGACTTGCAAAAGAAGTGCTATTAAATACGTTTGCTGAGTGTGAAAGTCCTCCACTATTCTATTGAGCATACAGTAAGAGCCAGGCAGCTGATCACAAGTATTATTCACTTAGAAAATATTTCATTTTATTGCATTTCCACCAATAGTATTAGACTTAAAAAATGTTTATAGGTGGCTTATACATTGAGGGCATACAGAAATAGGTTACAAGGCTTACGACAGGAATTTCAAGGAAGGAGTCACTGATACCTAAACTCACTGCTTTAAAAACAGTGCTGACATTGAACACAAAAATTTGAATTCTTAAGCATGTGAGAAGCAGTGTAACATCTCCTCTTAAGAAATAACTTCCCATTTTCTACACACCTAGAAGACAGGGAAGCTGCTTTCTACTATCATTACAGCTAAGCCAAGAGATTCAATGCTCTTTGTAAATATTTTAAACCAGTTTGAATTAGTTTTCCCCAAACAGAAATAAAAAATAAATTTCTGATCTTCACAAAGCACCAGTCAAGATACTATGGCTTTTACCAAGAACCCATACTGTTTAGGTCCCAATTCCTCTTGCCCCAAAAAGCTAACATTGGTAAAGACAAGTAAGCTTTTAATGTAAAGTTTCTTTCAACGATAATCCATGTTGTATAGGCACAGTGTCTGGATGTGAAAAAATAAAAAGACTTTAAGTCTAAGAAGATATCCCATTTTGCATCTAGAACAATGCAAAAATGATTCCCAGTTAGCACAGATAATCATGAAGCAAACACTTGATATAAACAAGAACAGAATTCAGTTTCCCTCCCATCCCATAAATGCTGCTTCTAGATGCCACAACCATGTTTGTCTATACACTTTTTTTGCAAGCTACTTTTCTTTTGAAGTATTTAGTCTAACTAATTTCATCTACACTTAAGTAGCTCCCCAATGGAAAGCACCTCCCCTAGCTGACCCCAGGCAATTTATGGGCATTAATTAACCCCCTGGACATGGCACATCACTGATTTAATGTGCTTGCTGGTACAATGACAGTAAAGAAATGTATGTAGAGACATACTTCCACACTTGCTAGTTACAAAATTCTAGTTTTGGGGAGAGAGAAATTTGTATTCAGCATACACTTAGAGAAAACTCAGAGGATGATAACGTGAGTATACAGTCACAAGTATTTTTGACAACTCTTCTTTGCCTGCATTTCCACTTTTCTTCTTTGCCACCATGCTGTCACAGTCAAAGTCAAAGATGAATAGAAGCTAATGTGCCTGTGTTACAAAAAGAAGGGCAAGCTGGTAGGTTACTTTCTGAGAAGGATCTTAACATTTTTGCTATCACATTAAGTGGTGATATATACTGCTGAAAAATGAGACAATGTGGATATTTCCAAGATATATTTCCTATAGGCTAGGTGACAAGATTTCGTATTTATTCAATGACTTTGTGTATCACAGTACCTGAGGGTAACACATTAAAAACCCAGCCTCACATTTATAATTTTCAGTTCAACTTTATAGCACTGTTTTTCCAAAGCCTAGTCCTTTTTCAAAATCTTTACCCACATTTTGGAGCACAAATAGTAGAAAATAGGCTGAATGTACTATGCCATTTTCTGCTGGTGATTTCTTTGTTAGTTCTTCTGGTTTTCTTGGCTCTTCCTTTAACTGTCAAGTTCCAAAGCAAGCAGGCAGATAGCTTGTCTGTGGTCATTTGGATTCATGTGACCTTTCAATAGCACACAACAAAAATAACCAAGTTTTTCTTTAAATAAGGAACTGCCATGCTAAGTGATAGGCCAATCCCCAAAACATTTAACTAGTTTTCATTTAGTTTGAAATGTATCATCAAGTTTGATTACGAATTTCATAATTAAGCAAAAGATATACAATGGCATGTCAGAAAGATTTAAAGTGCCCGATTACCTAGACATTAATATATTCATATATTTATATTCATTAGTCTATTTTAGAGTGCTATCATACTATTATACATAATTAAAATCAGTTTACACTTGCTAAATAAATAAATAAAATTAATATTATAGTGCGTTACTATTGTCTTTTTATAGTGTAGAAGATAATTTGTATAATTTGCAAAGACTCTGCTAGTAATAATGGTAAATTAGTAAGGACTATTTTTTACCTTTGTTATATTAAAAATGGAACTTCATATAGAATGGTAAAAGCATGTTGTTGCAACTTTGAAGGCTTTTGATGGTTTTTAATCCCAGAAGGGATGGAAAGAAAATACTGAACATTTTCAAATTTCACTACTGTTGTGTCAAAATGTCCAGTTTTGCTCTGATGGCTTCAAGGTGGTGGTGGGGTTTTTTTCAGACTCTGTCTCTATTGCCCACTCTGCCTTTCCTTTTGGACAGACTTGGTCAGATAGCCCTGGACAATTAACTTCTTCTAATGAAGGTACGTCAAAATTGTAAATCTCTACAAAAAGGCTTCTATTTTGAAAAATCAGTGCCTGGCAGTGAAACTACTGTTAATAAGAAATGCTCTAGCTTGCTCTAGTTAAAATTATAGAAGTGAATACTTTTCCTATTGCAATAAGCCAAGAGGGCAAAACAATTTATATTAAATGATCATTTTAGGTTTGCAGTGAAGTTGCACAAATCTATTTTAAAAGCTTACATGGAAAATTAGTAGAGTTGTTATTTAAGTAGACTATCTTTGCATAGTCTTATGCATTAAGTCTATGCAAGTAGACTAGGTTTATTGGTTTAAGGATATCTACATAAAAGACACCTACTACTTAAAGGGAGTTGTAGTTTAAAAAAAAAGAGAAAACAGGTAGAAAGTCAGAGGATTAAATCTGTTGAAAGAAGTTATTGAAAAAACACTAAAAAAATCTCATTTCAATTTTTCTGCAGAAATTTTTAAACTTACATTGTATTGAAAAACCGTGCTGGAGCTCAAATTAGAGGTGTCAGACAAGATTTAAGAAAACACTGTTTCTGTGCACCTGTGATAGCTAGTTTATAACAAAGACAAAAGTACTCAGATGCTGGGTTGAGGTAAATATCTGATACTTGGCACATTAATATGCATCAAATATTTTTTATTTGTATTTTACTGTCCTTATTGAGGACTTTTAAGAAGGACATTTATGTGTTCCTGAAGCACACAGTGAGCAGACATGGTGAGCAGACAGGCATGCTCTCTCCTAGGATCCTTTATCATTCCCTTTGCCTTCTGCAGTCAAACAATATTTTCAACAGTTCCTAGCCCAGTTTTAATGTACCCTGAGAATAATCAGCTGCCAAGCCCTGCATGCCTGCAGTTGGACCCATTTGTCTGTAGCTAGTGAAGTCTGGAACAGACTAGGCAAGATTGATACTGAAAGTAATATTGAGAGGACTTACACAGAGAGGGGACAAGGAGGATATTTCATCAGAGCAGGTGATTCTTGACCTGTTTTTCTTGTTCTGCTTGCAGGTGTTTTCTATTGTTTACTGCCGTTTAGGAAGTGAAAAATATATGATAATACTGGAAGTGTTCACTAGTTTTCTTTAAATGTGCATTGGTAACTTCAGGTGACTTGACTGTTTAATATACTTAGTAAAGTGTTGAACACATCCCTTCGCAGGGAATCACTGAGAATGAGTCACATGCAAGACAATTTCTCTGCCTCATTATTACACAGCCTATTTCTTTGAAACCCTCTTGCTGAGCTAGTAACTGGCTTGCTGTAAGATATATGGAGAAATTCCCCAGCTGATGGTATGCCTTAGAGGAATTCTGACTGACAACGTACTCCTCCTCAGTTACAAAGGATGCCAGAAGAAACCTGCTTCATTTCTGCTGGCTGAGTTGGAGACAAACAGGGAATCTAAAGGAAACATAGCTAACCAGGTTCCCAAGGCTTCCAGCATGCCATCTTTCTACTTTAAATTTTTTGAAAATAAGTAAAAGAGTATTATTAAACTCAATTTTTTTCAAATGTTTTATTGCAGTAATTTTTTAGAAAGATTCTCATTTTGGAAAAAAACACTAGTTCAAAATTCTGCAACCTGAGGAAGAAGAAGATCCTTACTGTCTCAGATTTCAATTTGCAAATCTCTTTCAGTATGCAGTCAAGTTTTATGAAGTGCAGCCATGATTTTATTTCTATTTTTGCTTTCAGTCTTTATCTTTTCTAACATGTGGACAGCTGCCATATTGCAGAATGAGTAAAAGGCATTATTCAATATTCTAAACGTTTTTTATTTGAGATCTATAAGTAGCAGATTTCAATCTGTAGAAAGTTATTTTGAAGTTTTTCATTATGAATTTTCCCATCAGATCCTGAAGACATAATTACATTTTTGGATGATGACTTTCTAGTAGGATAGAAGACATCCAGAGAAATATTCTTATCTGTGATAAGTATAGCACTGCATCTCATGACAGTTAACGTTTTCGCAAGCTCCTTTTAAACGATGCTAGTCTTGATTTCTATTTTTTTTCCCCCTGGAGATAGTTAATGCTGTACAAGATACAGATGAAACCTTGGCTTCTATGTGCATAGAAAATTTCAAATTTACTATTGTGCAACAAGGTCTCTAGAAAGAAATAGGTAATACCTGCACCTGTGAAATAAGGAGAACAATCATCAGTGAATGGTTCATTCTAAGTACTTCCACAGTGATTCCATCATATTTTCCATGTGCAGCGTTCTATGGGAAAACAGTAAAGGCAAGTGAAATGTAATATTACATATTGTAAACTGTTTTTCATCACTGTAAAATTAATTGTGAAATTTTTCACTCGCAGCAGAGGTACCTGCTGTGTTAGATATGTGCTCTTGCGTTTAGAAGGTATAAAAACATTATGTTGCATAGCTGATTTGCCTTATAAGACATCCTGAAGTGAATACTTTTACCTGTCCATCCTCCCTGCAATGATAGCACAAGCCCTCTCTCTGGGTTTTCTGAAGTCTGACCTATAGAAAAGTATTACTGTTAATGATTGGTTGCCAAATACATGTATTGGTATGTAAAATACACAAAACCTTAAGAATAGTACTCATGGTGACCTCTGACCTTGAACCACATTAAACTGTTGTAACAGATCTTAATGTTAAAAAGTGATTATTTTCTGTTTATCTTAGGTAGGCACATCCTCCGCCCTTCCCAGTTTCCTTACTCCACAGACATTTCTATCAATTACTCATTTTGTACAACCACTCCCCCAGTTTTATGTAAAGACACGCTGCATGCTTGAGCAAATATAATGTCTAGGAGTTTCCAGGTTTGGGTTCGTGGCTTTTGGTTACAGTGAGTTATGTTAAATTCCTGAATGTAAGAAAATAATTCTCAACCCAATAATTTCAAAGATGATTGTTTAAGGCATTTAACAATTATATTAATTGTTTGGATTAATACATAAATACAAAAGCTGGATCAAACTACTAAAAAAGAGTATCATAAATACACTGATACTAATCTCTAAAATCTTTGTACAAGCAACCAAACATGGATTCATCTTCTCATTGTGTAAGCTGAAAGATTTTACAGCTTCTTCCCACTATTTTTTTTTCCCAGCTTTTATCATAACTCTAAAGAATGAAGGTTACTTTTCCCCTTTTGTTCTAATGAGATTTGTTTTGTAAGGTGACATATTGTAAATTCTTTAAAGCGTTGGGTTTTTTTAACACAATTACTTGTACTGTTATCATGAACTGTTAAAGGGGAAGATGACATTTTTTTAATTCATTTGACTGTGAAATGATTGTTTGATGGGGTGGTGACTTAAGCAAAAACAGACAACTCATAGGTGTGTCCAGCGTGTTACTAGACTGCTGTGTAGAAATAAGTAATTAAAAGGCACAAAGTCTGCAATCAATTGCACACAGGTTATCTTTGTTTGCTCTTGCAAAAGAGAAACTACACAAAATAGTTCTGCAAACCCAAGGAGTTTCATTATTTTCCTTTTTTAATTCACCTCTAAGTGAAAACAAGGATGTTCCCATTCCAAACATTGTGATTCAACTAAATGGATGCAAATATGTGATGAGGTTGCAGTATACCAAATGCTGCCCTGAAACAGCAAGTGATTGAGAAGTTGGGGGTGGCAGAATTACTTTTCCTTAAAGGCTGGTCTTCTCCACTCTGGCCATCTGTTTGCTTATGGTGAAAAGCCCTTTTTTCTGGTGTTCTGGCATTGTTTTGTCATTAAGTGTTGGAAGGACATTTGATCTTGCATCTTATTCATGCTTCTCTGTGACACTATTCAACAAGTCTTTCGCAGTGGCTGAGGTCAGAATTGTTAACTTTTACAGCAATATTTTTAAGCATTTGTCCAACAGAAGATACAAACAGAAGGAAAAAGAAAACCAGAACTCCTTCACATATAGTCCTCCAAAGTTTTTAACTTGCCAGATTAGATATTCAGCTTCCCTTTCTGTACTATATAAATTCTCCTTTTAATTTTTTTTTGTACCAGTAAACTTGCTATCATTTAAACATTCTGGCAAACAATCATCTCTATATTTATAGTAATATTTTTTATTTTATCAGTATTATTTACTATGCAAAATCCCATATTATCCATATTTATTAATTATAAATAAATATTACATGACGATATTTGAAGAAAATAATGAGACATATCAGAAAATTTCTTCTGCAGGGGAAGTAATTTTGCAGTAATTTTAGGATGCTTTCTCCAGTGGGTGGAAGAGTTTAATGGAAAAAAGTTAGTTTAGTGTGGATTTCAAATAATTTTAGGCACAGCTTTTGAAGGTAGGTAGAATGCATAAGCCCTGAGATATGCTTAAAAATCAATTTCCACATTACAGGTCCACACTGGTCCCCTTTAAATAGTTCAGCAGTACTTGGGGGAAAAAAGGAAGATTTTTTTTCATAATAGTTCCCACTGTAATCACAAAGGAAAGAAAATCTGTCTTTTTTTTGTGAACTATGCCACCATGTACATTTCAAAATCTCTCCTCTATACTTTGCTTATGCATCAACATGCATGCTGGATGATGTGGATCTTTGATGCAGCTCCACTGGGTGATACTGTCAATTTCCGAGAGGACTGCAGTGCAGTTATAGGCACGCTTTTGCCTTCTCACTCCTCTATTTTCTAGCAGATAATATACAGCAATACTATAGCCTTCCAAGGGAATGTACATCAGTGCTTCTAGTGTCAGTGGATGTGGCAGCTGTTAAGAGAGAAGGAAAAAAAAAAAAGTATGGAAGGCATTCCAGAAAAAAAAAATAATCTCAAAGGTAGAGGGAATTCACTCCTAAATTCAAAGTGATGTAATCCTGGGGAAAGGAAAGTGAAATGGATGAGGAATACCTTAGACCAGCATCAGAGTCCTCTGAAATCAATTGCTTTTGGAGAAGAGAATACATATAAGAAAAGAAAGAGCTGTACGGTATAGATTGATGAGTCTTTGATATTTATTACATAATAATTAAAGAAGTTACAAATCATAAGAAAACTCCCCATCTACTGTCTTGTCAATGCCAGGTCAAAGCAGTTTAAGTCATGGCAGCACTTTGCTTGGTGTGCAACTGGAGAGGAAGACTGATAAACACATCAGAACAGCACCCAGAGTGGCACAACTGCTTTATACTGATGTTAGACCATGCTTGAGCCATTACTTGGTATTTTGCTTCACTGTTGGGCATCACCTTACACATTTGGACACATTCAGAAAACAAGTCCATCATATGCCCAGACTCTAAACTGATTTTCTGGAACTCTGGAGAACTCTGCTGTTCTGTGAGTCCCCACTGGAGACAGGACTGAGGTCAGTGCCCTGTGTGAGTTTTCTGGCAGTGATCAGCTTTGGCACAGCAGGGGCTGTGACTGGTTCTAGTGGGTCTCTGCATATGGAAAAATTTTTGGCCTGCAGAAATGCAAGAAAGAATAAGAAAAAGAGAAAAAGCTGTGTTTGAAGTGACATTAAGGCGTTACTATTGTGTCTCACACATGTTATGCTGCCATACCCCTACAAGGCATACCCTGTGAGACAGTCCACATGGACTCAGTGCCTGTACTCATACATCTGGCCATTACTTTTTGTAGGGTTCCTGCAGCTTAAAAATCATTCTTTATTTCAGTGGGGTTTGGGTGGTAACAGGCAAAAGAAATGGATGAGAAGTCAGAGAACATTGTAGCACTCTCCAAACTATCAAGCCACAACAAGGTCTTTTACAATCTCATACCAGCATACTCTTCATACAGTCCCTCTGCTGCCTTCACCTCACCCAGGGCATGTGTTCTTTGTCCTCTTGCTTCTTCCTCTCTCTTCCTCGACTGCCCTCTCTTCATTGGCTCTCAACCACTTAACAGAACCAGCCACAGCTGCACATTAACCAACCCGAAGCCCCTGAAGCCAGCCCACAGTTGGATATTATCAACACTAATTAACCCAGCTTCATTCCTCTACAAGAGAATAGGCCCCCATCCACTCTGCCATCTATCTGAACAGCTGAGAATGATGAACTCTATAAAGGTCTCTTTTCAAGAGCACATGTATTGCTACACCACACATTACTGCACATGTGTTGGCACAGGATTTGTGGTTTTCTGATTGCAAAGTATGAAAGTAAGGAGAAAAGTATCGGCATAGTTGCCACTTAGAAAACTGTAGTAGGCAGAAGTGCTTAAAATTACTGAATAATAATAAAAACTAACAGAAAGAAATATGACCATATATTTTTGCTTGAATGTTGTATATCAATCAACAAAAAGGTGAGTCAAATCTCTAATATTTAAACTGATTATGATGAATAGAAAAATCTTAGAAGGATTCTTTTTCTTTAATAAAAGACCAACAGGGTTATTTCTAAAGAAAGCTACTGTAAACTTCCCAACTATGACACACTTTCATAGTATACTCTTAAAACAACTGAGAGGAATCTGTAGAAAAAAGATGGGTTTGTCTTTGCTCTGTCTGAAAGGACTGAACACACATTTACTGACTGTTTTGGTACCATGCATGCAGACACAGTCAAGTCCCACAGTTACAGGCTGGAGAGTCTCCTCTTGTGAAATGCCAGGGTTGTCAATTACACTGATTTACAGCATGCCGCATTCCCAGGACATTTTATTAATAGAAGATGAAATTTCCAGAAGCTGTTAGTATTCTTAAAGTCTAAATGGGTATGTGCGAAGAAAATGGATAGAGAAAATTAGGTATTCTAGGAGGGAACCATAAACCAGTATAGATATTATTTCAATCACATGTATCTCACAGATCTTTAGAGTTAATACTATAAAAAAATATTACATTTGAGAAGAATTAATAGTTATTTGAGCACAAGCACTTTTCACTGTGTAAATTTACAGATGGTGCAAAAATTTAAACAAGATTTAGACCTAAAGAGAAAAAAAAATCATTCAAATATTCAAAATATTGAGAAACATTCACCTGAATGAACAGATAAATACTCACACACACTTCAAACTGCTGGATGGAATTACATCCATATACTGAATGTGTTTTTACTTTAAAGAAGTGGCAGAAAGATGGAACAAAATGAAACAAACAGAAGCACAGTGTGAAGCAACAATTCGCTTGTATTTTTTTGGTACATACAGTCCTGGTCACATGAGTGCCTTTCTACTCTGCAGAGGTATTTCTAGCTGAATGATGGAAACAATTTGAGTTCCCACCTTGTACCAACAGCAATAAAGACCTGGTGACTGCACAGCAGGGTCAGGCCTGGGGCATGGACGTGTAAGATGGTTAAGTGTTCTCCCATGAAAGCCTGAAGTAAGATAATTGGGGAAAATGAATTTAAATATAAGGAAACAGAGAGCTTGGTACCTCCAGTTTTGGCCAAGTTTTTTATTATGCCCTAGGAACACGCCAGGCTCCAAGAAAATACAGGCAATATTTCCATAAACATGCTTCTTAATATTTCCAGGTATCCTGAGGCTTTCTCTATCCTTGAGCTTCCAGGGTTACTGACAGCTCTGCATTCTTAGCAGAGTAAACAAAACCAGGTGCTTTGCATACCCTGAGTGGAAACTTCCTAATAGCCAGATTCTCATCTTGAGTAGAGCCTAAAAAAGCTGACATAAGGTAATGCTGTTCATGGTGGTAGAAAGTTGCATGACAATGAATAATACTAATGGAAAGCACTGAAATTTAGATTTTATTTCAATTCACATAAAATAGCATTTGGCAATTTATTTCAATTGGCAGGAAAATACCCAGGTTATTCTTAACTCCTTGACTGCTACTCTGTATATCATATCTAATGGCACACATTTCCAGAGCGGTCAGATGCACAGTACCTGTGGTTTTTTGCTTGAATGAAAGATCAATCATAGTTTTCATGTAATAAATAATAATAAGTAGGGTCTAGTAATTCTGACAGATATATACTGCAATGTGTGCATTGAAGTACAGGTAAGGGCTTATCATTTTGGTTGTTTCTAACTTGGATCACTCTTTTTTAAACCTAAACATAATTAGAAAATGTTTCATTTGAGATCGACGCTGCACATTCTTTCTTACCCATGTAAATGAATACACAGTGAGCAACGCGTCAGCTTTCTGTATTGATAGTATGCAGTTAAATCAAAAGGACTCATGGGGAAAACAAAACAGAACAAGAAACAAAATAACAGATATACGATCTGTTTATTTATGAAGAGTCCTCAGAACAACAGGAGGAAGCTTTTAATGGGAAATGCCCAGCAGTGAACTATTGGTTAAACAGAATTGGTTTTCCACAATTTCCAAAAGAATAGTTGAAGACCATGATGAAGAAAGGGAGCAGCAACTACAGATAGGTCTACATTTAGTATGTCTATTCAGGGTTTGGTGTTTGGGTTTTTTGTGTGGTTGGTTTTTGGGTTTTTTTTGTTTTGTTTTTTTCCCCCATAGGCAAAGATGAGCAAGATAGAACATAATGAGTCAAGCACAGCATCACGATTAAGTGGCTAAGCTGGTCTTTTGAAAGAAATTCTTTCAGCCTGATCTTCCAGATATCTTTTGGACATAAAACACCACAGTAAACATATGTTTAAGCTGTAGAAGACCTGAATGAGGAAGTTGTGTGTAAACCACATTTTTTTTAATCTAACTGCAATCCAGTTTCGTTAGTGAGGAGCTGCATCTCAGGTAACTAACCCCAGCTTCTAACAGTACACCCATAGGAGGCCCAGGAATGTAGATGCCATTCACATACAGCATGGTAACATACTAGCTGTTGTCTTAGCTCAAGCACCTTCACATTACATTCCTTTTTTGAGACACAGTAAAACTCAAGAGGGAAGGTTTCTCTCAGCTGAGAAGTAGAGGCCTCTGAGTGAACTATGAGTGAACTACAAATAACTCAGAACTTTCAAGGAAGGAATCACATTCAGGTGAGTGAGACCAGTTCTACCCCTTGCTCTGTTTACTTCATACTTGTGACTAAATGAAACATGTTTGTTTTCAAGAAACAGGTTTTTAATTACTTAAATTATCATAGCCTCTTGAGGGAAATATCATACAGATTGCAAATACACTTTAGATCTTCTGTTTATATGGCTGCAACTCAGAACTTTAGAACCTGAGTGGTGAGAGTGTGTGATTTCACAGCAAGTTACGAGAAGAGGGTGAATTAGACCAAGAGAGGTCTGAAGTTACCCCAAAGCTTGATAAAGGGTGCACAGAGTTAGGATGCTAAAGTGAGAACAGAGTATTTTTGGCATAAGATTTAAAATGGGAGATGTAGTGTGTCTTAAAAATACCTTATTAAATATCTAAATAATCAAACATCATGATTACCTATAGTCATGCGTTTTAAACTGCTTTTATGCTAGCTGAAAGAGAAACAAGGATGAGCTGGATCAAGATTCACCTGTCTTATTTTTCTTTAAAATACAGAAATAAGAAACCATGGAGAGTTGTATTTCCAAGGCAACTTAAATTCAAATCCAGTTTTGATTTCCAATGTGTATTCTTGAGATTAATAATCATACAATTTTTAAAAGGGATACTTTTGATTTTCACAAGAATAAGTGCAGTCTATGAAGACACAGTGACAGCTGAATGCTTTGTAAAAGCTGGGAAGCTGAGGATGATAACTTGGCTGGCAGGGAACGGTCCTCACCAACCTGTCCCACTGCCTTCAGCAAGGGGCACCCCAAGCCCAGATTTCAGGCAAGTCTGTAGTAATGGGCTGGATCCAAGGTCAAACCAGGAATATGAGTCAAAAATCAGACCTGGTGAGGTTAACTAGAGTCAGTCCAGTAGTCCCTGATGGTATTCAACCATGTCTAAGTCATTTATTGAACCTGTTTTATGTAGGCAGAGCTGTTACATTGTGCAAAAGAGAGTGCATCTAATGATTTTGTAATCACATTACTCCTGCAATAGAAAGCTAATAACTGCTGAATGCTAAATTTTAGCACTGCTGAGTTAGTGTAGATCTTTTTTTAGGAATAGGATAAACATCTCCAGAAAACCTTTAGGTTAAATATCTATGTATCAATGTGCATGAAACCCTTAACCATTCCTAGCTTCAGTGAGATGAGGCTGATCCTGAAAAGCACTCAGTACCCTCAGTTGTGGGAGGTTTCAACGGGGAGCTGGATGTGTGCATTGACTGCTACACTGGGAGGCATTTATTCACGAGGAAGCCTATTCTAGGCACACCTGTTGGATAATATGAGAAGGAGGAGAGCTTAGAAACAGCTACTGCCAAATCTTTAATAATGTTGAGAATACACATGATGAGAAAACTGCCCCTAAGACACTTTCCAGTCAAAAAATCACATGTGTATTTTAACTGCACCCTGAGGCATTTAGCATAAGATCGGTTGCTGCTGATCAGAGTACCATGACTTCACCTGGGCCATGTGTGTTGTAAACAGGGCACCGCTGGAAGCTTCCAGTTGTTATATAGCTGTGCACTTTCAGTTTGTGAGTTATAAGAAGGGTCTTTCCTAAGTCATGCTTTGCAGTAGTAGTCATACTACTACCCTGAATAACAGAATTGGCATAGCAGCCAGCAGCAATGAAAAATGTTACCATACCCTTATTGTATATCCAATAAAATCATTGGAGTTCTGTGCTGTTGCGGCTTAAATGTTTATGAAAGCATTATAATCAGACTATTACCAAAATATTTATCTAGAAATGCATATTTTACTGTAAATTTTTTCACCCATTTATGGGAAAATTGTAATACATCAACATCCAAATGTGATTTCTTCAGTGGGCTTATGACAGGACCTACTCAGTGCTTCATGAATCACAGTGCTGACCATTCTTAACAGTTCCCAAATTTTGGCCATTATCAGATAAGGATGCTGTGGCTACCTTGTCAGTCTCTTCTCCTTGGATCTTTGCCCTGATGATGCAAATTGGCATTAGGGGGGGATACAGAGTGAGGAATTTTCAAAAGCCTTAGCCTGGCAGCAAAACCCAGCCCCTTTCTCAGGAGTGAGCTTCCAGTCCGTGTCTCCTGTATCTGTATGAACTTGACAAGTCTGAGACAAACAACAGTGAAGTTTTGGCAGGAAAATACCAGAGTGGTGATGAAAGCCTGTAACAGGTTTACTGAGTGATTGGTATATTAAGCTATTTCTATAACCCACCGAGGCCAATCAGAAACATGATGTCTGTCAGCATCACTCAGTCATCATCAGTCCCTATCAAAACCCACTTTCAGGGGAAAATCTATTTTCTCCAGCTGTTAGTGTCAAAGTCAGATAGGCAATTTATTATGTATTTTTCCATTTTAAGCCATTATTACAGAAATACAATATAGTGTCACTTCACTATCTGCTGTGTGAGAAGAAACCAAAGCACATCTAGAGATATTTAGTTTGAGACACATTAGGAAGAAACCCTCTATTTCTAACGTAAAAAAAAAAAAAAAAAAAAAAAAAAAAAGGATGTGATATAACACCTTGAGTACATGCAAGGAGGAGAAATGTAATAGAATAGAGCTGCAGCATCTCCTAGTTTAGTAGCTTATTTTAGTAAATATTAGTGAAAAACCAGAATTATGTCTCAGTATTTGTAGAGTGAAATTTGTATGGTACTTTTACCCAGATAGAATATTACAGAATAAGTCAAAATATTCCAGGCTATAACCAAAAGGACACAATGTTTTCATGTTCCAGAAGCTAAGGACAGAGGGATTCTTGAGATAATCCTACAACAGGGGATTTGTTCACAACAGTACATGAAAATAGGTTCTTACAGGAGATACAACATTTTTTCAGCTACTAATATGCCTGCATTTCTTCTTGTCATCAGCTTCCCAGAACTGGTTGCAGGAGAATTTTTTCAGAAAAAAAATCCTGTATAAGATTTTAGTAAGCTTTTGCTTTTCTGATGACACAGCAGTAACACATTGGAGAGGATTTCTAGGGTAGGTTTGAGCTGGTTAGGCTGTGTACTGATAAGCAGCGTAGCCACATTAGTATGAAGCATAGGAGTGCCTACAAAAATCAAAATCTACCAGAAAAGCTTAGTGAGCAGGGCAACAAACAAATATCTGTGCAACAGCTGCACCATAAGGATGCTGTAGACACACACTTAGTTGTTAGCTAGCTTTAAATTTTATGCCTGGCACATACCTATCTTATAATATAGGGAGCTTTTCAACTGTAGTGAGTTCAACATCAGTGAAATTGCAAGTGCATGAGTGATGCCACTGAGCTCAGCAGATTTGTTCCTAAGTTATACAGCCAGCTCACAGCAAGACCTCTCAGAACCAGAGAGTCTAAGTGTTCTCTATCAAGGTAAAAGAGAATGACACTTACATTAAAACAAATGTCATTGTGAGAGAGTTGCTCAGCAAGCACTAATCACTTTGCAAGTGATTCTGTTGTAGTCATTATGTTGAGGTAAAAATACATCTCTTGCCTGAAAAAATTCCTGAGAATCACTGTTTCAATGACTTGCTCAACCTGGTAAACTGACTTCATTGTTGATTGCATCCGAACTGTATATTTCTCTGACTTGTTTCTGAGGTATTATGTGGGATAATACAAGTAGACTTCTAATAATCAAGATATGCTAGTCTCTTGGTCTCTTTGCTTATCAAAGTCTGTTTCAATACAATTTTCCTGTTGTTGACCCATCTTTAACACACTTTTTTGTTCCCTAGATGTTTGCAAAATGCTTGTTATATACTTATGAGTAAGAAGTTAGACTGGTATAAAATCAAGATGGTACACACATCAAATTAATTTTAAATGATGAATTGATAGTCATCACAATGTAGCAGTTAAGGGTTTGGTTTTTTTACTGAAAGGGAAGGTTAACTTCTACAGCCACCCCACAAGGACCTCTTCATTCTAAGCTATTTAACATTTTAACTGACTGATCTGACAGAAAGCAAAATTTACTGACAAAAAATAAACAGAAATAGAAACGGTGATAGTCAAAGGATAATGCATGTGATCTGGTCTGTTGGAGAAACGCAAATGTGGTTTACAATAAGGTCACATTTAAAGGGAGATAAATGTGTGTGATGCTTACAGAAACATAAACTTTGTTCTGTGAAGCAGAAACCCTAAGTAGGAGTAGAAGTCATGGTAGATAATTGGCTGAACATGACTTCCAAACACACTGCATAGACAAAATTGTTCAGATGATAGACAAAATACCCTTCAGTGTATAGACTGGAGAGTATCAAGTAAGAGGAAGACTGTGTTCTTTCTTTGCTTGGTCTATAGTAATTATGATAGCATAATGTGTCCAATTTTGTTGTGCATGGCACTGGAAAAAGTAGAAAACATCCTCGGAATAGCTTTGAGACCGATAGGGAGATAGGAAACAGGGCTGAAAGTTAAAGGTCCAAGGAGCTGAAATAGTTGCTGTGTTTAGCAGAGAGAAGTTTAAGTAGAAATGCTTTGACAATGAACAAAATTTTAACAACGATCTCTTCAATATAACAGGCAAATACATACAACAATGTTTAAATGTTTGGAAGCCAAAGTTATAAAAATTCAGGATAGAACTAAGTATAAAAAATGCTGATAGAAATGAGACAAATTATTTATTTTTATTGTTCAATTTATAAGATTTGTAGTGGATTACCCATCACTGAGAAGTTTTATTTAAAATGGATTTTCCCTCATTTAATTTCTAAGGCAAACATGTTCTAAATCACAGAATTATTTGCTCTATCATTGCTAAATATGTCACATAATAGTGCGTCACAGTAGCATTTCCTGACGTTGTGTATGACAAAAATTCAGGAGTACGTGGAGATGTCAGAAAATATTCATAAGATCTCGAGATTCTTGATATTCTGTGAGCACGATAAACAAAACATACAAGCAGGTGTTCCTTAAAGAAGAATGTTGGTTTGCCAGCTATCTAAATTATTTTGAAAGTCTCTTATCCCTAATCTAGATCAGTAGGGGTATATTCTCTAGTGTGATTATAAAATACCTGTTACTAGCCGCCAGGAAAACGTCTGGTTATTTTCAGCACACATGAATGGCAAACTTTTAGTTTATTTAGTGTGTACTGAAATTTTAGTGTAGTATCAGTTTATATTTTGTCCTTCAAAAAAGATAGATCAATAGACAGGCAAACAGAGAGACGAACAGACTAAATGGAAAAGCAACTATACCACAGAAATTAGGACTATTGGGATATCTCTTTCTGTAAGAATGTAGAGAGCTATTTAAACTTTATACTCTTAGGAAGCTAACTTGCCCAGGTAGACATAAATAAAGGGGTGATGTTGTTTGCTGAAACTTTCTATATATAAATTCTAAAGCCCTCTTTGGTATCAGCATTTAATTAAATGCTGCCATTTTGCCTTTTCCTTGTCTTTGGTTATTTGAATTTCCATGCTTTGAGAGAGAATAATACACGAATTTATTGATCACTATTCCATATCAGTCATCCCAGGTTTAAAAGATTCAGTTGCCAAGAATTTTACAAAGCATGACTTAGTAAATATTCAGAAAATGATTAGTCGATATATTTTAGGTGAGTGCATTCTCTGCAATCTGTCTCATTCTGATAGATTCCTCTGAAAATTACCATTAATATGAAAATGGTGATATGCCTGTCTTTGCCCCATCTGCTGCAGCCCTTTCTTTCCAAAAAGAAAGGAAGAATTTGCTTCTGTATTGATAAAAGAATAGCTAATAAGGTCTTTGTCTTATAGAAAGCATGAGGAGGCCTTCCAGAAGAGTGAAATGGCAGTTTAGATTCCATGAAATACGTATATTTCATGGACAGTGCATGAGAGAGTTGATGTGTTGTCATTTACACAGATGTAGATGAAATGTTACTTTATAAATATTCCTAAACCATCAGGTTTTGTAGGATGCTTTCACTAACCTGGGCATCAAAAATAACTTTACAATTTTATTCCCTTAGTAAAAAATGTCCTGACATGCTCCTTTAGTTAGATGTGGTATTCTTTTCCACATAGAGCAAATGCTTCTGCTTCTGCATTTTGCTGTGCTTCTCTGTCCAGAGGCAGCATTTCCTTGGTAGGCGGAGTGCTTCCAAATTACAGTGACTGAAGCACATTGATCTCCACGTAGACAAATGATGATTATGTACAAATTGCAGTGGGAAGCAATATTGCATTTTGTACATTGCATTTTATACACTACAGTAAGTCTATCTGATGGGATTCAACAAAACAGAAATAACATCCTAGAAATGGCATATGATGCTGATCATCATTTTTCTTCATTCTCCCACCCTCCGCATATTTTTAGTGGACTGGAAAATAATCTTCCTTGTTCTTCTTTGTGTAATGGAGCCTCTGACAGTGTGGCTTTTTTGGTCATTGGGCTTGTATCATAAATAGGATCACTAGACAGAAAGATCAATGCTGAAACTTTGCAGAACAAAGAAGTAAAGAAAAAAGAACAAATTCTCAGTTGGTACATTTATATGCTACAATCTGTGTGGTTATATTACTGCATGATGTAAACCATAACAGTACACATTAATGTTAATAACGTTGAGAAATTGGTACTCCGTGGTGCTCTTGCTGCACAGGATTCTGAGTGAAACAGCAGAAGGACAAAAGAACCAGGGACTTCCCGATACTAGAATTTATTTTAGGAATTCTTGATGCCAGGATCTGAAGAATACTGCTGTTTCCTCTGCTCCACTTGTGTTGATCCACTTTAAGACTTGTTGGTAAATGAGTCCATGACATCCTTCTCTGATCAGTCCTAACAAACATTCTTCTATTTTCTTTGTGAATCCTAATGTTCAAAGGACTCATACACAGCCTTTTACCTGTCAGGAGGTCCTTTCATCCATTTCTTTCACATCTTTGAGTATAGGAGAACCTACACTTCCTTGGGATTTCCTCCAACCTAAACTTATTTCCAAACACAATAAAAAGTCTCCCTAAAGTGAAGGAAGAGTTTTGTTTCCCAGCATTACCCCCCAGCATGCCTCTGTACACCACAGGCTTCCTTAGAGAGAACAACCAATGTCTCAGAAGTCACTCTAATGGAACAGAAACCACTTCATTAACTAGCTGCACAAACATCAATAGTATAACAAAATCTTGTTTAAAATGGTCAGGATTATATTTTTTGCGTTTTTTTTTTCAGGGGTCAACATTGAAATTTGTAATCCTGAGCATAAACTACACGCAGATACACAAGCTTGCACAAATACAGATAAAAAATGTTAATCCCATGCCCTGAGAGACCAAGGAATTAATGACCATGATTTAGAAAACATTAAATAAGGCAGGCAGAGACTTCTGGCTCTTTTTCCCACAGACAAATGTTTAAAGGAATTCTTAGGTGCATTAGTCTTGAACTGCAACAGTACCTTGGAAAGAGTTCTTGATTATTCTAGACATCTTTGAGGGAATAAGGGATGATTTTAATAGCTTTTAATTTGAAGCAGGATATTGACCACTTTCATATTGTCTTTGGAAATAATGAAAAAGAAAATTATCTCATTTGAATGTATACATAGAGTTACTGACTGTGGAATTGCTGAGAAAGCATTTGAGATTTTTGTTCTTTCCATGTTTTTCTGTTCATGCCAATGTGGAACAATTGTAGATCTGCTTGAAGGTGCATTTGAGCCTTTATAAAGCTTTTATAAAGATCAGACCAAACCAGAACCCAGCAGACAACATTCTAAACATGTCAGGATGACTCTACAATTTAGATGATAGAAACAAAACAAGACAACGTTCATGTTTTTAATGCATTTCAGATGAAGCAACTTCAGCAGCCCTCAGTCAAGCGGCATGGTCTGGACTTCACAGAAGGAGCATGTGAACTCACACCACTCCCACTCAGTCCATGAGAGAAGATGAATTTTAAACTGCCCCACTAATGGTTCCTGGTGACACAGTAAGTGAACAATTTATCACTTGGAATCACTGCCAAACAAGAACAGATGCATCCAGTTTGATGGGGATGTGGGATACTCTGCACTCTAATGTTTCCAAAGAAGTCTGTCAAAGAGAAAGAGATTGAAGAGAGGCCAAAAGAGGGATGTTGAAAGGGAAAGGTTTATTGCACTGTGTAGTCTAATTATTGACCAAGTTTTTGATTGTATTTTCCTCTTCATGGGGAAGTTAAAAGCCCAGGTTTTACCATCCTGTTTTATACTGCAAGGAGAAGTCATTGCAAATTTAATATCTCAGCGTGTGCGCTTTTGGCTTTGAAATTGTCCACAAAACTATAGATTTGTGGCATTTGAAAAAGGTATAACTATCCCTCACAACCTCTTGCCCTCTGCTCAGCCTCTGCATTTTCTGTGTCAGAAAAGCCCCACCACTGAAAAGAACTTCTTCAACTAAATAAAATAGAATAAAATAGTATAAGATGGACTCTATGTATGAACTGGACACATAGCTTTGGTTAAGACTGAAAACAAGGTGGCATGAGTGATCAGTGTGTGTTCTCAGTCAATAGCCTTTAAGGAGCTGCTCTAAGCTTCTCCCAGCTGCACCGGTACTCATCCATCTTGACAGGTATAACCACACAGAACTCTCATCTGGTTGAACAATAATGTTACAGCACCATTGGTCTAATTGCATCAGGAAACTTACAAATAATAGGAGGAGCAGTGCAAGATCCAGCAGGTAATGAAAGATTGTTTTCAGAAGATGGGACATTCTCAAGGAGGATTTTAAGAGGAAAGTCACTGTGGCCAAGGACACAAGGATTGTAAATGCTTGATTCTGTGTTCATTTTTTTCATCAGGTTGAAAGGCTATTCTTAGAGGGGAAAAAAATAATTCATTTTTAACCACAGAATTGCTTTGTGTTTCTGCAAAAAGTAAAAAATGAAAGAAGCAAGGAGCCAAACACATTCTGGGTGTGAAAATGTTCACAGGCTTGAATACAGTACACAATGTTACTTTTGCAAAGAAAAAATACTTTGTTACAGGGCATAATGTGACAACTAGAATTTCCTTTTCCTGGAGAGATTTTTCACACTGTGCTACATCTGTAGAACCTTCAAAACAGCCTAGATTTTCTCTTTTGTGTGAAGACCACAGAAAAAAAATGAATTTCAGAGAAACAAGACAGAAGAAAAATACACATCGGCTAAGACGAGAGGAAGTAATGGCACAATCTGTCAGGACCTGCGTATTACTTCCACAGAGATTGCCAAGGATTATTAAGAACATATTAATTTCAACAACAATTATGTTCAAAAAAATATAAACTTTTAGGTTACTCAAAAGTACAGGTACATTACTGAAATTTCTTAAAATGCAGTTAGGAGCAAGAACACGTCTCACTCCAGGGACAGATCATATATTACAACAAGTAGTAGTCAGGGAAAGATCATACTGTGAAAAGGGTAGGACCAAAATCATATGAAGTTATCGGTTGCACACTACAGATTAAATGAAGTAGTTTGTCCATATTAATATAGGAAATCCCTTTCCAAGGTTTTGAATTGCAACCTATCCAAAAGCATTCAGTATGTTGCCTTAATATTTCTTTGCTACAGTTAATAGAAAATAGTACAGATATTCTGGAGAGAAACACAGGTATAAGAAAAAAGAGAGTCTGAATAGCAACAACTTGTGAAAAGGACCACTCAACCAGGGTGATGTAAAAAAGAAGACTCATATCATGTTTGGTACTAAAGTGTTGCCTAATATTTTGAATATAATTTGTTATCCTGAATAATTAGTTTTGTAGCTGGTATACTGCTTTATCAGCACTCCACATGCTACCACAACCAGCAGAATCAGTCTTCTCTAGCATCGCTTCTCTAGTACTAGGGCTTGATTTTTAGGGCCAGTGTTCTTTAATGTTTTTATGAATGATCTGGATGCAGTTGAGCGCACATTAAGTTTGCTTTTGATACTAGATTACAAAGAGCTGTGGACTTCCTTGAGGGTAAAGAGGTTTTACAGAGATATCTGGGTAGACTAGAGACCAGAGCAATCACCAACCACATAAAATTTAGCAAGAATGAGTTCTGGACTCTTCACCTGGGATGGGGTAATCCTGGTTGTATGTACAAACTGGGGGAAGGAGGCTGGAGAGCAGCCCCAGGGAAAGACATCTGGCGGTTTAGATTCATGGCAAGTTGAGTATGTGTCAACAGTGCACCCTGACATCAAAAAGGGCCAACTGTGTCCTGGGGTGCATCAAGCACAGCACGGCTGGCCAGCTGAGGGTGGTGACTGTCCCACTCTACACTGCACTGGCGCAGCCCCACCTCAGGTACAGGGTATAATTTTGGGCACCTCAATCTAAGAAGGACATCAAACTAGCAGAGTGTGTCCAGAAGGCAAGACTTACGGGTAGCAGCTGAGGTCACTTGGTTTGTTTAGCCTGGAGAAGGTTGATGGTACCTCATCACAGTCTGCAACTGCCTCAGGAGGGGGCAACAGTAGGGGGAAGTGCTGATCTCCTCTCTGGTGACCAGTGATAGGCATGGGAGAATGGTTTGAAGCTGCATCAGGGAAAGTTCAGATTGGACATTAGGAAAAGGTTCTTCACTAAGAGGGTCATCATCACTGGAACAGGCTCCCCAGAGAAGTGGTCACAGCACCAACCCTGTTAAGAGTGCAAGCAGCATAGTAACAATGCTCTTAGTCATATGGTTTAATTTTGGGTAGACTTGCAAGGAACAGGGAGTTGGAGCTTATGGTCCTTATCAGTCCATTCCAGCTCAGAATGTTCTGTGATTCTATGATTCTGTGAAGGCATTTTCTTTTGCTATGCAGCCACAAGACCTTCTAACCCAGGGGTCCTCAAACTACAGCCTGTGGGCTGGATACAGCTCCCCCAGGGTCCTCAATCCGGCCCCCGGTATTTACAGACCCCCCCGCCCCCCCCTGCTGGGGGCTGGGGGGGGGGGGGGGGGAACCAAGCAGCCGCAGATGGCTGCCTGCCACTGCATCCGCGCCGGCCCCTGGTTAAAAAGTGTGAGGACCCCTGGGCTAACCACTAACCACAAATTCTCCAGTACTCTTATTACCAACAGCCATGAAGTCTGTAAGGCAGACTTTATGGGGAGGGGAATGAGGACACCGCAGTGACCTTATACTATTACTATCTTCTAGTAGATACAATAAAATTTTGTTCACATTTTTGGGAAATTATTTATCTATTTGAATTGAATGCTTTTGTTCCAATGAATACATGACTAAATGTTCTAATATTATCAGTGATAAATAAATTAGATCCAAATTCTCTTTTTTTACTCAGATGTTTAAATCTTTTTCTTTGAAAGTCTGGAAAAACTAGATTTATAGGTATTAATGTAATGGAAGCATTGCATCTGTATGTAAGCAATGCAGGGAAACAGTGTGTCTAGGACACGTCATTCTTTCTCTTACAAATACACAATGAAAGGGAAGACATTGCTTGAGTCTAGTCTATATGTTAGCATAGCCATCGTAGTTCCTTTCCAGTTTCATAACTTCTATTTCAGTCAGAGTTACTGAAGATAAGTCATCTCTAGGAACACTGAAATTTATCTTTTAAAGTATTTTCTTAGATGACCTTTAGGCATTGGCATGGAACAGAGGCTATAATTTCTTCTCTGAAGCAACAGGTTTGATCTGGAGATTAATGTATGCTGGCATCTGGCAATCTTACCATCATTCCTGAAAGCAATTCTGACCAAGCCCATGTCAGGAGGCACTGTGATCTCCGTGAGATCCTACTCAACGGGAAGATTCACTTCCCTTGGGAGTAACCTGAGAATTACTTTTCTGTAATGATTTAGCTGCTCATGAGGAAGGCTCTTGTTATTCACACCATGAGATTGGCTTAGCTACCTCAATGTTTGTCTGCTTCTACAATAGCAGTAACTATAAGCCATAGAAGCAAAGAAAATATGAATGAGCAGGAAAAGGCCCTTATAAACAGGGGAAGCAGAACTTCCACAGCAGCTGGAGCTAGAGAGGTGTAGAGGAACGAAGGCAGTGGGTTGATTAGCATTGATAATCTGCAGCTGTGGCCTTGCCTCAGCGGCACTGGGTTGGTTGACATGGATGATGTGCAGCTGTAGCTCATTCCTGATGAGTAGATAAATGGTTCTGAGGATTGGGGGGTAGGTGGCAGGATGGAGGAGGAAGAGTGTGGTTGGGCTCCTGGAGGAAGAAGAAATAGCATGGACAGTAGGATCTGATCAAAGCTAAATGCCTTGTTGCAGCCTACTGGTTTGTTTTTGCTGTGACAGAGAGAAAGATCAATATCTCATAAGAAATACTATCAATGATGCTACTTTTAATAGGTGAAGTTCTTGATCATAGGGAGCGTAAACTAATCCCATCAAATTATCTGTGATTTTGCAGCGCTGAAATTTGTGCACATCTATACCAAATTGTTACTGGGTTTTGAGGAACAGGAGATTATAACTGCTTCCTCTGTATCAGTTTTCTCACTCTTTTGGTCTCCATGTTCACTATTGCTTTTTCTGTTGTCTTTATCATCAACTTTGGCTATCAGAAAACTTACGTTCTTTCTGCTTCAGCATGAATGTTATCTCCCTTTTACTTCAAGATACTGTTATTTAGGGCTTCCTGAAAGAAGCAAAGCAACATTAGCTAGAGAAAGCTTCTAAAATAGGGCACATTTTTGTAACTTTCTGTTAGCTTTACTCTATACTGTGTATACTGCTAGCAAACTGACTCCAAGAAAAAAATTTGTGTATGTCTTGACCTTTGATATTTATTTTAAACCGGGTTTGTTTTCAGCTGTGAATGCATTCAGGCAGTACAGCCTTGCTGATTCCTGTTATAATGAAGCCAAAGGGGAAACAATGGGATTTTCCCCCTATGAAGGGCCTACTACAGCTGAAATACATCAGTTTTCAGCATGTGCGGTAAGATGTACTTGTCACTGTTTTTTTCTTTTTTCTTTTCTAATTTAGGCCTTTATTAATGAGATATTTTAGAAAAAAGTGCTTATTTGATTGAATTGAAAGAAGGTTTGCATTTCTGACATTCATCAGAATGTTCTGAGTACTTTTAACACTGTAAACTTATTAAAATAATATACTAACATTAGTACTGTTAGAAACATTTGTCTTAAAACATAATTTTAAAATGTTCCGTTTGAGTTTTAATTCTTAAATTACCTTTTGTCATTCACTCCAAAAGGCCACACTTAACATGTAATTGAGGTTAGTGAGACATTCAAAGTTAGTTACAGAAAGTAATTAATTGTTTGTTCTTACCTGCCAAGGTCACTGGAGCTAAAGATTGTGATCCATTCATAATCTTATGTGTGTTACCATCCTATACACAGCTGGAAGCAGTATTCCTGAAATTTTTTTATAACACTCTTTTTAAGTATTAGCTGACAAGGAAATTGAAGGACTTTCCTGCCTGTTGGGCCAGGCAGGTCTCAGGGATTTGAAAGTGCATCATATCTCACAAAGATATGTATTTGAACCGGGTTCATGCTCATTGGTCCTGCTCCTTGACAGAAGCTGCTCCCTGACTGTTTAGTTTTGGAGATGGCTCTAAATTCCGACATCCACTGTCCTGTAAATCCATAGAACATACTTGGAAAGGGCAGTAGGCTGAAACAGTATGGTGCCATGGTAGTTTCTGAGACCATATGCAGGAATCCATAAATTCAGAGTCTGAGCAGGTCTGCTGTGAGAGTTTTCTGCCTTAATTTAGGAACTAATAGTAAAACAGGTACTTCTGTGATTGTCTCCATATTTGAAAGGATAAATTTTTCTAGGCATGACTAACAATTATGGCTGTTCCATCTTCACACGGCTAACTGGTAACACCTTACATGGCATTCAACTTAATGCCTTGGAAAGATCAGGTAAGTAAAAGCCTCTCTGAGCTTTTTAACTCACAGCTCAGGACTGAGCCTTAGGGCATTGCTTGCCAGTTTAAGAAATAGGCCAAAACTTCAAACTAATTTGGAGGAAAAGAAACTGGTAACCAGACTTTTTTTGGCTACAAAGAAAAATTTCCCCTTGAAAAAACATAATGTCAAAAAAATAGATTTGAAGTGTCAGCAAGGTTTCTTAACCAAAAAACACCTGCTTTCAACTGTTGAAACTGATTACTTTCAAAGAAATGAAAAAGCAGATATATAAAACATTTTAACCAATGCATGAGCAAATCAGGAGAAAAGACAACATGCTGGCAAGCCTTTTTAGGCTGAGCAGAAGCTATGTATGAGATTCAATACTGTAAAACTTTGGCTGTTATTTTGGATCTTTGCTGAAAATTATGAGCAATAAGAGATGAACAATTCAGAATCTTTTAATGGTGCAGAATACATTCTACTAGAATAGGTATACACACATTAATAATTTCCTCGTTTATTCAAAGATTTCATTTATATTAAATGCTAAGAAAAAATGTGTTTTCCAAGTAAAATATTTCGTTCACATATTACAGTTTAAAGTAAACACAAACTCAGAACTTGATTGTGACTGGTAACTTCAACAAATGACCCTGGTAGAAAAAGTCTGCTTTCTTAGCTGTCCCTGTTGTTGAAATTCAGAGGAACAGCTCATGTGTCTCAGGCTCATCTGAATCTAGGATACTCAACCTTCTCCAGTCCACTGAATACTTTCATATATTTGCCATGTTCTAGAGCATCTGTTGATTATCTTGTTCAAAACTTTTTTCCCCACATTATTTGAAGCTTTGGAGTACTTCTATTGTTGCCGTTGTTGCTGTGGGCTTGTTTAGGTTTGTTTCCTTAATATCTTTTCCCCCCCCCTTATTACTTTTCTAAGATTTTTGTCTGTTTTAAGGGGAGACAGGGGAACGTAAGCAACAGAGCAAAAGTCTGCAAAATGCTCTGAATTGTTACGAAAATCAATCAAGCTGTAAAGAGCCTTTCATGTACAAAGTTAGAACTGAAAGATTGGGCTGAACCACATCTGTAATATGCTTAGAAAGTCACCATGAACAAAAAGTGACCTTTGTCCCAACAGCCCGTCCAAGATGCACATACAGTACTGGGTGTAATACTTTGCCTATTTCTGTCCAGCTTAAATTTTCTGCTTCAGCTAAGGCTGTGTACCACTGAACATTCTGTGACTGACACATCTTAATTTTTCACTAGCTTTAGTTGCACCTGAAAGGCAACTTTGTATGCCAACCAGAGGTGCAACTCACAAGGAAAGCCTGCTTGGTTTTGGAGCATTAGTGTCTGCCAATGTTTTGACCACTGGTAAATAGACCTTTTGAATCATAGTTTATTTTAGACTGAGAAAGATCTAATCCCAGTGCTGCAGTTTGAAGGCACCTGATGAAAATGTGACAAAATAGAGTGTATGCTTGTATGTATATTTGTGACCTGTTAAAGAGGTGAAGACAACGGCTCAGATCAGACAACTGAGTGCAATGAAGACAGCTGTCCTCAAGTAAAGTGAGATCAGGCTTAGCACATAGATTCTGGCAGTGTCTAATAGCAGGTTTGAAATCAAACTGCTCTCGTGTTTCTCAATGAACAACCAGGTTTCAAGCAAATTTGTAGTTATATAAGAGAAGGTGAAGGCATGAGAAGACTTCAGCAAGTAAAATTAAGGTGTTCTCCACAAAGAAGAGCCAGGAAGCTGAGATATCAGTTTTAACACTTTCTATTTGCTCTTTTTAAGTCAATATGTAAACAAGCTGTCCATTTGTTGAAGTATAGTGAAACCAATATGTCAAAGTTTGTTTTTGGTTTTTTTTATGCCTTCTGTGAGCTATGAACTAATGTTAGGGCTGATTTATTTCTTATGCAAAGGGTGAATGTCAAACACATTAACACGTTTTGTCAGAGTACTTGCCGTTCTTTAGGTTGCTTGCTATAACTGTGAGAAAAAGTGGTTTGTACGACAGTTTAAGAGAAATACACACACTAACATAAGGGGAGAAACTCAAGTTTAGACGTGTGTAAAGAGAAATTTTTTTCAAAAAATCATTGAGCACTTTCTTGGGCTTTTTGATAAAATATTAGTAAATATTAATATAAGAATTTTCTTATTTAAATGCCAGGTTGAGCAAAAATTTTTTAATTACTTGTATTTTGATGTTTTCTAATGCTTCTCAGTGTTTAAGATTAAGTAGTTCATGAAAATGGCAGTAGAAATATAGTTCTTCAGCTGCTTGGAAGAACAAAAGAAAACCTAGTCAACTTGGCTTGTAGAAACAAGGTTATGTTAACATGTTAAACTGCGAGAGATCTGTAGTTTGAATGTATAGATATGTGTGTCTATCTGTTTCCAGCTCTATTTGCTTTTTTCATTTATTTGCTTTAACAGATCGTGGCTTTTCACCTGCCTGTGAACTGTTACTGCTCACTTGACCTGTGATCTCATAAATTTTGGAAGCTAATACATAAATTGGATGGAACTTGGTCTCAGCAACGCTGGAGTAAAGCATGGGGAAAATTCAGACTATCTGCTTGTAAAACATTATTTCAAAAAGGCTCCCTGCCTCACAAGTATGTGCTCTGGTTCTAAACAAACTGGATTAACTAGGAAGTGAGCATTTATTCTGTATTGCAATGGAAACCTATTAATCAAATCAAATTATCCTTCCACAAAGAACCAAAAATGTTAATGTAACTTAATAGTATGCTTCATCTGTCAAATTTCATAAAGCTCCACGTTGACTGTGGTGTTTGCTTGGCCGGGGGAAGTATCTTTCAAGATACAATAGTAATATAACAACTCGGCTCCTAAAAAGATGTAGATCACAAAATCTATCTAGATTGTGTGTAGAGGAGTTGAATGGAAAAGCACAGACAGCTTTAAAAGATGTAATTGTGTCTATTTTCCCACTGTTCACTATGCTGCTGTCGCAACAGAAGGATTCTTTAATTTTATTCTGGTTTTGGAAAGCAGTACGGAGCCACCTCTGCTATTGACATCTTGTTAAATGAATTGTAGAAAAACTGAGGGTTTGACTTAAAATTACTTTTTCATTTCCAGTGGCAGAAGTTGCCCCACCAATGTAAAACTGCCGCTGCCAATACCTGGAGGATATATTACAGCTGCTGGACTTTCTAAAACGTTCCTTCTTTCCTTCCTTCTGGTGCTTAGAAATTCTCTTCCAAATTAATTAATGGTTTTATGCAGTCATGAATCCTTCACTAGCTACATGATTTAGAATGATATACATTCCAAAATCAGCACTATATATATCCACACAAGCAGGAAAATAACTGCTTCACAATGAAGTACTGCTATTAGGTGCCAGCTGAGCACTGCAGTTTGCATGTCTGTTTTCTTCACTTCAGCTATTTTCTGGAGTATTTATTCAGATTAGAGAATGCTGATTTAATGTTTCTGTTTGATTTTCCTTCCAGGTTGCTGAACTGATAATAAACTGGCAGGTATCTTGGTCAGTAATAAACTTCTCAAGTTAATTTGCCATTAGAAACAGAACAAGAAGACAGATTTTTCTACATGAGCTTTATTATTACTTTTAGAAGTAGTATGCTAGAATTGGTAAGCTGTAACCACAGTCACAATCACACAGTGCTAGGCATTATAAAAACAGAATACTATGGCTGATTTCACACTCAAGAAGTTGGAATCTGTGTAGACAACAAGAGGCAAGTGGGTGGATATATTGGAATAGCAGCTTGAGAGGGCAGATTCCAGTTCCCTGGGACCCCTAGAGGTATCGGCACTTGCTTAGCACCGAAGCACTGCAGAAAAGGAGTCTGACAGGACACATGAAGTGTTCAGGGAGTTTCTCCACAGTGTGGCAAAGCATGAAACTACTGATGTGAAAATGGGCAATAACTGGATATAGGAAGATCATCATGAGACATGGAAGGATGCTGGATGCACGAAAAATCACAGAAGTCCTGTGTAGAAAAGGAAGGGATGTAGGAGGGAGACAGACAGTAGTGGAATGATAACGATTATTTGTAAGATAAAAATACAACCTGTTCAGAAGCATATAAGCAGGGTAGACCAAGGAATTCTGTGATTGGGGCAGCAGATGATACACACTTAGTCAAGACAAGACTTTTAAGTATGTAAATCACTGGGTTAAACTATATCAGATGCAGAAAAAAATCTGCACAGAGTTATCATACTCTGGGAAACATCAGATCTGTGGAAAATGAACTGGCTTTACATAAATCCAGTACTTTCATGAAGGTGCTCATGTGCAAAGCAGTTACGCAGTGTACCTGAAACTTCTTTAATAAGCAAAATACCATGCAGTTCTTTTGTTCCTCTCATGTTGCCTAAGACGCTTAAATATCCAGGACACCAGTCTCCACTAGACTCTATGCACATATGCTACACAGCATTCCTGTGTTGAAGAAGACTTCTGGACACAAAGAAACCTTTGACAAAAGGCATAAAGTCATTTTGCAAAGAAACAGCCAATTAGGTCTGTTTGCAACAAGGCTGAAGCACTGAGATCCACAATAGACATAGGACTTACCCCAAAAGCGTTTGACTACTGTTTATGGTAAGAAGAAGACACATATGGGCAAAGAATAAACTGAACAATACCCCAAAAATGTAACACAAGCAGTTGGATGTAAGGATTCAGAGAAAGGTGCAAGTCAGGACCACATCAATGTTGCAGGCCTGAGTAATAGTCACGTTGCTTGTGCTGTTCACAGAGATGGACCATTAAAAAGTGGTACAGAAGTGATAACAAAAGAAATGAATAATTGAAAGCACTTTTAAAACTATGCTGAACTTGAATTGAAGAGCTAGAAATCCACAGGAGATGTTAGACAGAATAAAATACCACCTTGGGGGGAAAAAAAAGCATAGAAAAAACAAGTTGAAGAGCTTCATTAATGAAGATTAATTTCTTGTTGTAGTGGGGGCAGTAGAGCATGAGAGCAGCAGGAATATCTCTAACATATCCCCCGCCCCAGCTATTTTCTCTACATATGATTCGTACAGGTTTGGGGAGCTACTTCTCATGATATACTGAGATGACATTACCAAGCTAATAACTCAGAATGAAAAGAAAGAATAAAGGAGCAAGGTCTGGGAAATCCAAAAGCTGAGGCACTGAAAAAACATTGGTGGCGGGGAAAGGGAGAGTGGGGAGTTGGAGGAAAAAAGAATAGCAGAAGAAAGGAAGAAAAGCCAATTGAGAAAGGGAAAAAATAGAATAGTAGTACCTGAGACATCAAGTAGAATGCTTAAGGAGCATTGGTTTATCTACAAACAGGTAAAGACTTAAGATGGACAGGTTTTGTTGCATGTAAACCAGAGTGGAGAAGGCTCTGAATGAGGTGGAAGGAGAGGAATTCCAGCCAGTGGATAATCAGGGATTTAAATGGTCTTAGAGGTTAAGGGAAGCAACAATTTATTCTAAATAAGAAGGGTTCCCTCCTCACTTCCCAAGATGTATGTTTTTTTCCTTGGAGCTTTCCGTTCTTGTTCAAGGATGCAGGCAGAGACAGAGCAAGACATAGAAGATAAAATACTTTTCTAGTGCAGAGATCATAGAATCCTAGAATAATTCAGGTTGGAAAGAACTTTAGGAGGTTTCAAGTCTAATCCCTTGCTCAAAACAAGTTAAGGTCTGAACTCATATGAGTTTTTTTTCAGGCCTTTGTCCAGTCAGATCTTGAAAACACCTAGGGATGGACAGAAACAGCACAACCTCTCTGGGAAATTTGTGCCACCACTTTTCTCCCCTAGTGAAGAAGAAGTTTTATCTTTATCTAGTCTGAATGTCTCTTGTTTCAGTTTATGCCCGTTGTCTCTCACACTTCCACCATGCACAGCAATACTTTGTTTTTTAATTCCCAATCGCTTCCTGCTGGGTAGTGGTGGGGGAGAGGGAGGAACTCCTATTAGATCCCCAGAAACCTGCTCTTCAGACTAAAAAAACCTGGAAGCCAGGATCTGCCTCCTTCAATGGCCTTGGGATTTTGACCTGTAATACTGCATGATGCATCTCAACTTAGATTACCACTGATTAGCACATCCCCAACGAGTTCTCTCTTACTTATGAACAAACCCAGCCGTGTATCACCACTGGCTGGCCCATACAGTACTTTTATTAAGAGGTTGTACCTGACACTCTCCTGCATTGTTTGCACCCTGCCATCCTCCCCTTCCAGCCAATGTCAGGGAGGGTTAAAGTTTTTCATGAGAGCCAGGATCTGTGGTGCAGAGACTTCCCTGAGTTATTTAAAGAAGACTTCATTGGCCTGCTCGTATTGATTATGTGATTTATAACAAACTGCCATAAAAACATTACTGTCACTGGTCCCGTCTTGATTCTGACCCACAAACTCTCAGTTGGCTTGTAACCTGTCCCCATAGAAGGGTTCCATACATCTAAACTGCTTCTTAACAGAGACTACCCTCTCTCTCAACTTCCTTGCCCTTTGTAGAGCTTTTAATTATCCATTTTAGCAGTCCAGCCATGCAAACAGTTACTCCAACACCAGTGAAGTTCCCTCAGTTAATTTCCACTAAGTTTTATTTCTGCAACTGCACACAAAGTTCAAGTTTCAGCTGTACCTGTTGTGTCCTTTGAGGCTGAAAAATATCCGGCTACCAGATAAAACCAATAGGGGACAGTAAACTGTCAGGAAACCATACTTCCTCTGGAATTCTGTTCCAGCTTCAGTAGCACTAGGATTATGTGCCATATATGTTTGTGCTGGGACTCATCCTTCTCTCTAATGCCAGCATCAAAAAATTCATACTCTTCTGGCCTGACAGTTTAGTTCCTTGACATCTAAGTTAAGAGTTTACTTGGTGACAGATGAGAGTATCAAGAAATGTTTCTTGGAACAGATGTCAGCTGTAGTATAATGTGTATTGAAGGCAATTTGCACAACAAATGTGCTTAGAAGGAAGAATGAACAGTTAGATTTCCTATTTCCATTTTTCTCCCTCTATGAAGCTCTCAGGGAGCAGCATATGACCTTAATTGTATATATATGGCCAGGAGAAGGAAAACTGTTGTTTGTGAATTTATTGTTCACATTGCCAGTGGCTGGAAACAAATATAATTGCTGCCAGCAATTTAGATTTATTCTTATAATATGCCTAAAGGAATACTCCGCACTTCTGCTCCTAATTCATCTCTTCAGAGACATGTATGTGTAGTTTAATTCAGATGTTAATATTTAGAATTTACACTTCTAAAATAGCCATTTGCTGTGATTTGGAATATATTTCTTTTTGTTGGGCTTAAAACATCAGGAATAGGTCTAATTAAAAGACAAACAGGAAATTATGGCAGTGTTAGTATTAATGAGGCAGATGAACAGCTCACATAATGGCATAGCAACTTTGAATTTGAAAAAGATTCACTTTCTACCAATCTTCTGCACAATACTTGGTAGTGAAGACCCCAGTTAAAATTCTAGATAAGGTAACAGTTCACAAAACAGAAGACAGCATGGTACTGAATGTCATCTTCCAGCTGGGCTAAGTACTACAATAGGTCTTGGAGGGGACAAGAATTGAAGTCCTGGTTTTCTTCTATGTAGATAACTTCCACAGAGTAATGGTAGAGAAAGTGAAAGGCTGAGACATTTCAAAGACGGCTTGTCGTGGTTTAACCCCAGCTGGCAACCAAGCCCCACGCAGCTGCTCGCTCACTCCCCCCTCACCCAAAGGGATTGGGAGGAGAGTTGGAAAGGAATGTAAAACTCGAGGGTTGAGTTAAGAAGAATTTAAAAAATGAAATAGAATAAAAATGAAGGAACAATAATAACAATGATGGCAATAACAGTTATAATGAAAAGGGGAAGGGAAAGAAGAAAACCCAGAGGGGAAGGAAGAAACACGTGGTGCACAATGCACCTGCTCAGCACCCACCGACCGATGCCCAGCCAGTCCCGGAGCAATGACCCACCCACCCCGGCCAGTTCCCCCAGGTATATATACCGAGCATGATACCCCATGGTATGGAATACCTCTTTGACTAAATTTAGTCAGCTGTCGTGGCTGTGTCCCCTCCCAGTTCCTTGTGTCCCTCCATCCTTATTCACTAACAAGGCCTGAGGAACTGAAAAGTCTCACGTCAAAGCCAAAACACAGCACCACACTAGCTCCTAAGAAGATGATTAACTCCATCTCAGCTGAAACCTGGACACAGCTGCAGACAGATTTCATAAGAATAACATGATGAATAAAATTTAATGTTGACAAATGGACAGTAATACACAGCAAGTCCAAAAAACCCCCCATTTGTCCTGGAGGCCATCCTGGAGGGTGAGGAAATAACAATGCACTTTTAGCAAATAAAAATGTACTTTATAAACCTGCATAACCATCTTGGTGTGAGGTGTTTAATAGCTCAGGTGATGTCTGGAACACCAGCACACAGAGCTTCACTGAAGCAGCTTGTAACAAACAGAGTTCTCACATGCTTGGAATATTTTGTTTAAGCCTTCTCACCCAAGTCTAGATGTTATTTTCCCATCACTGAAGTTTAGCTTTATGTGCACAGCTAAACACCTGATAGAGCCTCCCAATATTATTTAAGAGTTGCTGCCTTTGCTGTTGTGCTTAGAAGTGGTGGACCTCCTGTGTACCACAGGAAAACAGTAATCTATGGTCATGCTTCTCCCTCCAAGTTCTCTCCACCTTGAGAATTTGCTGTGCGTTATGCATGTGTGGGTAATTGTAAGTCCAGCCTGGGATGAGCTATTGGAAGCATATGTTAACGGCACATGTGATAGCATTTTACTTAGAAATTAAAAATGAAAGCAGAAGTTGACTAGGGACCAACCTCAACTGACATCCAGACTTAGACCTAAATTTTATGTATAGGGTTTTTTTCCCCCCTTTTTTCCTTATGGTGAGCCCAGATTTAGAAAAATAAATAAATAAAAATACTGGCTTTCTGGGACATTGATTCTCAGAATGAAATGCCTTTCTTACACTTAAAAAACATTTTTCCTACACTAAGTCAATCCCTGTGGACCAGAAATGAAAAAAAATTTTTTTTTGTACTCACTACAAATCTAGTGGGAAAACAGCAACTCAGTATATTCAGTCATGATCAGGTGAAATAACATGTGATGAAAATACACGGAAGAATACAACAGAAAACATGGAATTCTGCCTTTCAAAGAGAAAACAGCATAAGCTATGTGTTACATTTTCCATGCTGAGAAAGGTCAAAGACTAGATTGGTCACGAGCCAGGGATTACGGTCAATGGAGTTACTTACAGGAAACCAAGAGACGCCTTTGTGACCAGCAAATTGAAGACACTGAAGAGACAAGAAAAGCAAAGGGTGTGATTGACCTGTTCTTCGCAGGTCAACTGTTGAAGTTTATTAAGGCTGTAGTGACTTACGAAGCTTTCTCACAGTATCTGCTGAAAGCTTTTCAGGGTAGATATTTTGGTTGTTAACTTATGACCCCTGATGTGCCAGTGACATTTGTTACAATGGAACACATTTCTTAGGAATCCCTATGGTAAAGATCATCCAGTTTAAAGACAATGGGGTTGAAATCAACACTTGATACAACTCATGCCATTGGTTAAAAACAATCCTTCAAAGATATTCTCCAGTGCTATGACAGGGATCCAAAAAAATGTAAGAAAGATAAAATAAATCTCCTTGTCTTACTGCTCATGTCAACCCAGGAAGAAGAAAAGGAATTTCTCATCACTTCTACTCCAACTGTAATATTTCAGTATCATCCTGAAACCAAACACACTCACAGCCAGGATGAGTTTCTGTCCCTCTGATCCCTAACAGGTATTTGTCTCACAAATGTTGTTTTGATAACACAAGCTGGCACTTACTTTTGTTGCAGGTGCTATGTTGTGAAAGGCACATATTTGGGCTCTGCAAACAGCCAAGGCTTTGCTAGAAAGCCTTTCTGACACTCTATTTTTTATTTAGATAATGTAACTGGCCTTTCAGGCACTCTGAAGAAAAGCTACAAGAGTTACCAGTTCCCTGAGAATTTTTTTAATAACTGGGCTCCTTATTTTAGGGGCTTAAAAGAAATTAAGAGCTCTGAAAATCTGAATCTATAATTTTCTGAAGTTTATCTATATTTTTTTTTTACCTGAATAGGATATGAAAGTAGCCTATCTTATGAGCTTTCTAGTGCTGCTTTTTGCTTACTAAGAAAAACATTTAATTGTGGATTTTGAGAACATTTTAGGTTTGGGCTGTTTTTTGGTGTTTTTTGTTTTGGTATGTTTGGGGGGGGGTTGGTTTTTTTGGTTTTTTTGTTTTTTGTTTTTTTTTTTTTGAGAAAGCTCTATTCTTTCCTGAAGCCTGAAAAGTCAGACCATGATAAATGTTCTCTTTTTTTTCTCTAACATTTCACCAAATAAAAAATTATTCTATTAGGTTTGCATTTCAGATACAACTAGTGTGAGAAAAGGTTTCTTCTAGATTCTGATTTTCAGAAATCCAGTTTCCGCATCCATCTTCAACTGGCTGTCCCAGAAACTCACGGCTAACTTGAAGTGGGATAGGTACAACTGGAACCAGCCTGAAGTCATGAACCTTTCTTCCTATTGTTTACAATCCCTATGTTGTGCATACAAGTCTTCCATATGGTGATAAACCGATTAAAAGTTTTGTTCTTCATGAGGATAAAATCTTAGGTGACTGAAAACGGCTGTCAGGAGACATGGCATTTTTCTACTCACCTTGCCCTTTTCTCTGCTTTGTCATGTGTTTTTGTGTGTGCTGTATTAAATAATTTAATAGTTTTGCAGAATGGCAGGCAGCTGGGAGACTAGGGAACTGTGCTGAGCAACCTGGCACATGCCTCCTCCTGTCCTCCCAGGTTCCCCTCCTGTTGTTCCCTTGTTGTTAGACTGTGTGAGCTCTTTTGAAGGTCCTGTTTCATCATTCTCTCTGTGTAGTGTCCTGCAACAGTGAACTTCTGACAGTGACCCAGGTCTGTAGGAAGAAGGTCCTGATATTGAGTACCATCATGCTGACTGAATAGGCAGGTAACCATAAACAGTAACTGCAAGAAGGGGAAATTGCCATGTTTACTTCAGCCAGGTTTGGTTTTGAATGTCAGAGGTCAGTGTGGCATATCCAGTGTCTGCTTCTGCAGATTGTTCTATATAGTTGTTCTAATCACCTGTGGCATCATTTGTAGATGTCTAGAGGTAGAAGACATCCCATTATGTGTGTATTTTCTTACTGTTCTTGGATATGACCTTTTTGGTTGGTAGTCCCTGCTAATGCCATCAATTCAGCCATCTTCAAAACAGCTCTTTTGATGAACATAAATAAAATTTTGTCTCTTAGATTTCTTGATTTTGTCTATGTGCATGTTTTATTAAAAGAAAAAAAAATTTCCAAGCATATGGTATCTGAATGTCTTGTGCAGTGATTGTATGATTAAAATTCTCTAAGTATCTGTCTGCATTTTTGACTTGCACAGTGCAACCTTAATGGCTGGTAAGTGCTTAATTTTGTCACAGATGAAAAGAATACAAAAAGTGCAAAGCTTGTTAACATGATCCAAGCCTGATATTTATCTGATATTGTCAGTACACTAAATATATTTAAGCACTTCTGCTGTGGAACTTACTTTAGATGAATGAAGTGCCAATTTTCTTTCAGATCATAAAGAAAGAAGATAGAACAGGAATTTATAGTTTTTGTTGATAACGCTTGCCCTAGATCTGATAAAAAAGAACTGCAATAAAGCAAGGATGCTTAGTCCACACAGTTGTCAGGGATAAAGTCACATACTTGACTTGTAAAAGAGGAGCAGCAATATATCTATTAGTATAAAACAGCGAGTTAACGAAGTTTGATAGTAAATGCAAGAGTGGTTTAACAAGATTTGATGGCAAGGTGCACTTGATTATTTACTGCACAGAGGATAGTGTCAGACAAAACCGTCAGGGAGACCCTCCCATTGAGTCATGAGGTTCAGAAAGGACCCCCTTGCGCTCTAAACTCCTTCTTTGAGAAGACTTTAGGTGCAGCTAGACCCAGACTTAGTCTAAGACTTGGTCAACAGCTTCTATCTAAAGGATTATACATGCACAATCAGTCACTTAGCTAAGATTACAAAGTTTAGCATGCTATTAATCACTTTCTGAGGATCTGTTGTGGCAAGGAATCTCTCAACCTCGAAGAGTGACCTTGAGAGACCTCCCTGCTCAAGGGGAGATCCTGTTGTGCAGCCTGCTTCCACACAGAAGAGCTCAACATGCCTGGGCTGTCTACTATTTGTGTAGTAAGAGAATTGACTCATAGTCATTTTTGCACACCAACTACAGAAGTTAGTTTCTTTTAAACTTGGCTTGAGTCAGATCTTGACCAGCACTGTTAGGTGGATACATTGTTCAAACTAGTCCTTGGCTATCGTGTTACCTGTCTGCAAAACAACTTTGATACAGCCATCACCACCAGAAACATCCATTACGATTGCCACTGGTGGTTATCACTTCATTATTATGGAAATAAGGGGGGGGGGGGGGGGGAGTGGGGGGAGTGGGGAGCACACCATTGTAACAATGCAGCAAATAGTAGTTCTACCGTAACTGACATAACTATAAGTCAATTCCTGCTGATACTTCTTATCTATACACCAAAGTGTAATTGAATCAAAACAACAAAAGCCACAGAGAAACAGAGAAACACACTTCTGATGTTCATGTGACAACTGCATTTTTGTGCTCTGAGATTGCTGAGGCTGGAGGCTGTGCTAAAATGATGGAAATCAAGAGGGCTGGGAGAATACAAGGGTGAATAGAAAAACTCTTCTCAGGCAGGTGTGGATAGAGATCAAATACCTTTACGTTCCTGTAATGCAGGAGCCCTCACTCTGTAAAAGACCACTGATTTGTACTAGTTAAAGGATCAAATATTTATTTACCATTTTTTTTTCTGCACTTTGAGCAACATTTAGGGATTTCAGGACAAGTGTTTGACTAGCTGCCTCCAACAGTGAAAATATCAACTTGCCTAATATTCTGCAGATACTTCTCTGGATGTTAAAGCACTTAAATACATCCAGAGGGTGGCAATTTAGCTGGTGGAAGGGCTGGAAGGCATGTCTGTGAGGAGTAGCTAAGGACTCTGAGTTTGTTTAGTTTGAAGAAAAGCAGGCTGAGAGGTAACCCCATTGCTCTCTACAGATGCCTGAGGAGGGGAAGGGGAGAGGGAGGTGCTGAGCTCTTGTCCAGACACATGGGAATGGTTCAAAGCTGCATAAGGGTCGGTTCAGACATTATGAAACATTTCTTTACTGCAGGGCAGTCAAATACTGGAACGGGCTTCCTAGAGAGGTGATCAATGCCTCGTGCCTGTCAGTGCCTTAAAAAGAGGCATTTGGGCAATGCCCTTAACAACAGGCTTTAACTTTTGGTCAGTCCTGAAGTGGTCAGGCAGTTGGACTAGATGATTGTTGTAGGTCCCTTCCAACTCAACTATTCTGTGTTATTCTGTTTCGTTCTGTTCTGTTCTATTCTATTCTATTTATTCTATTCTATTCTATTCTATTCTATTCTATTCTATTCTATTCTTAAAAGGTAATTCAGAGTTATTTAAGTTCTCATGTCTTCTTTTACAGGTAGCCAAACAGTTCTGCATTTTTTGGTTATTTGTTCATTCTATACCATATGCATTTTATTCAACTATTAGAGGAACCTAGGATGAGAAATTAGAATAAATACAAATATTAGAAAGTGAAGATATTCAGAATATTCTTGTAAAGTATTTTTTTCACTGTTCAGAAATATAGTTAAAGTAACATAATTTTGTCCAGATGATTCAACTCCATTGTGCAAATCAGTGGGCAAATGCTACAACACACAGGAAAAAAACACATGTGAAATGCCATATAAAAACACTCATATTTATGTGTGCACTCTGTTATTAATTAACTAGTTCCACAGATCATGACTCAACCTATAGAATCTAATGGGGTTACTGTAGACTTCAACATTTTATAAAAGAAACAGGATATAAAATCGGCTTGTTATAGAAACAGTGAACAAAATAGACATTTAAGATATGAAAATTCCAGTGCTTTTAATCTTACATTAATCTGATTGGCTCATAAAATATAGTCCATTTTTGAGGTCTACAGAGTTCCTTTTCCCATATTTTGATGACTGAGCCCAAGAGCATGTGGGATTACACTTTTTAGTATGTGGCTGTGCTCATCCTCTTGCTATGCCCCTTCTGTGTTTTCAGCCCAGAGGCCTCAGCCTTCGTTTTTGCCAGTGATGAGGATGAAAAGAATAGTACTGTTGCCCTCACTAATGTTTTGAATGAAAGATTTCTCATTGCAAGAGAATAGATTGAAAAGAAAATAAAAAATGATCTCATTCTAATTTTCCACTGAGATGCCCATAATATCAAACTTACTGGTTGCATTTCTCATCCAGCATTTAATCATCATTTATAGAGGCAGTTCTTATTTTCAGCCAGGAATGGGAGATTTTGTCCCTGCCAGCATTTATTCAAAACAGCTGGGGCAGCAGGGGTTTGTGGCCTTTAAATGAAGTTTTATCTTCTGAGCAATAAAGGAACATGAGTATTCAAGTTTATGGTAAACAGGACAAGATGAAAGTCTAGGATTTCACCTTGTGAAGCTGAAAAACAAGATGAAATGAGGAAGAAAGAAAATGAGTGAAAAATTAATACTTATCACATTTATGTGTCCCTTACACATCCTTCTTCCTTTAGCCAAGAGGGAAAAATATTCTGGTTTTTTTGTACCTGAGGAAACAAAGGTACCTCACAGTAAGGTTTTTTTCTCAACTTTAGCTGAATAGCAATAGCTGAATAAAACTATTCAGAAATCAGGCTGTTCTTAGCACCCTGTTCCAACTTTTCTGAAGCACTGCTGTTCTGCAGTAGTCATCTCTGAAGAAAGAAGCAAAATATAAGCTATTCTTTGAGTCTTTGCTGCTTACATGTGTTGAGAAGCTGTTCACAGTTATTTACTGCTCTTCCTCCTTTCTTCCCTTGGTGTGTTCAACAGCCTACGTCTGATTTTAAGGAACATCTTTCCCATATTTAAACAGCAAAACAGAACAGAAAAACAAACCAGGAGACATCATAATGTAAGACTGTAAAAGGACATCACAAAAGTTGTAAATAATGAAAATTTACATACAGTGACCTAAATTCCATTAATATTTCACGCTTAGCCTAAGAAAAAATAGACCCAGGGGGGTGGGGGGATGGGGGTGGGGGTGGGGTGGCAGGTGGAGAAGAAAGAAAGAAAAAAGAGAGAAGACAGAAGAAAAATTAAATGTTATGACTTGGTTTATGCCACTTTTCATGGACTTTTGTAAGCATATGTATGTGATGGTAAAAACAGCCGACCAACTAAGTTTATCAACACATGAAAACCTATCCATCAGTGAATCTGAGGGGTAAAACCTCCTATACAAATTTTTGCACATCTGTAAAAATTTCACCATCAGTACATTTCTATTCTAAAAAACAGTAAGTTAAAACCAAACTGAAAGACAAACTAATCATGAAAGGCAAAGTAATAATGAATTTATGAAAGGCCTCATAATTGCAACTAATTTATATAAAATAATGTGAGGTGCTGATTTTAAATTTTCACTTGTCTCTGTGGTATGCATTATCTTTCTGAGGTTAGCCAAGGACACTAATTTTGAAGTTTATCTACTATCTTATGATTTAAAAAGGCATTGAATTCTTCTGTTGAAGCATTTTGTTTAGCTGCTTTTTCTCTATCCATATTAGTACCCTAGTCTATTATTCAAATGTGGATACAATGGCACCAGAATTTAAAAGCATCTCTGGTTAAAAAAAAAAAGATGTAACTGGCAAGGAAATAATGGTCTGTTACTAGAAGAGATTATTTTTAAAATAAGGCAGCCTTAAAGTAGTTATTAACATGGTTATGTACCTTCCTGCAATCTACTCTTCTGGTCCTGTTTTTCTTGTTTTCCTTACTTTTTTTTCCTTCTGGAGTAGAAAGAGCAGTATTGAGCTTCTCCCCAGAGACTGTCCACCTCACACTACCATATGGGTTTAATGTATAATGCATGAGAAAAGCATGAATTGCAGGGGCTTCAGAAGAAGATCCACAGAGATTGGGCTCAGGATGCATTCGTTAATAATAATTAGAAAATCAAACAGCATTTTACTGTTATTCTAGTCATTTCAATTGCTATTCAATATCTCAACCTCAAACACTTCCACAGAACAACATATTTTTGATTATTTAACTTTCACAGCACAATTGCTGGCCAAACACATTTATTCCTTCTGTTAATTAGTCTATATGTGCATTTTCCTCACACCATTGAAATTCACTTTGTTTTCACATTCTAAGAATTGACTGTGTCATAACATTCTTGTGGCACAAATGTATCTATGAAGACTTTAAGACACTGTAGTTCAGCCAAAAGTAACCATGCAAGTTGTCAGACAACAGCAAATGACAGAGGGTTAAATTTTTTTATTCTATATATCATGCCTCTTTTACTATGTAGAATGGCATGTTTGTAACAAAAGCCCATATCATTCTGAGAACATAACACAAATGATCATTCTGTTCTTCTAAATTTCCCACTGCATGAAATAGAAAGTTGAAAATAATAGTCTTCAGAGTCCCATGATGCTACTAAAAAAAAGGCCTTCTTATAGAGGTCCTAAGCCTTCCTGCGTGACACTATCTAAGCCTATGGAAACAGCAAGCACTGGAGAAACTTCTCTAGACCAGGTCTTACTGGAACATCTGTCTAGCTGTAGTCCTCCCATGCAGTTCATGTTGGGATTTGTCATTTCTTTGCTGAGACAGAGAACTGTAGGGTAGCAAGCCTGGCCTGCACATTCAGTGCCATTTATGATAACTGTAATGACAGTCCTTAAGTGTGCTGATACAGGGCATGGTATATCACTTTGTGGCAATCCCTTGCAATGTAGAAGGCCTTTGAAGGTGCTCAGAGTGAAATGTCATTGTGTTATGACAAAAAAACACAACACAGACAGAAGGAAAAAGTACAGTGAGACAGGGTAGACCACAGAAAAGCAAGTAGCTCACAGAAATGGGAAAATTTATGGTGACATCAAGAAGAAATTTCTGAAATTATTGAAAAGACCTGATTTTTACCTAAGCCATGATTTTTTGCTATTGTATGACAAAAAACAAACCACCCCAAACAAAAAAAAACTTTGTAGTGCTACAACAAAGGAATAGCAAAGGCCAATCCATTTAAATCTATGGGAAAACAATGCATTCCGACTGTCTTCCAGAACTGCTCAACTCTATCTTGAAAGCATCTGGGCTGCTCCATGGACATCCACACATGGACAGAGCTACCAGCTAAAATTAACTGAGTATCTACCTTCTCTGCCTCTGCACCAAGACCTTATGTGTGCTGAAAGTCTTCCTGGTCCCACCTGCCTACTGTAAACTATCAACTAATGCCAGGCTACTGCTTGCCCAGTCTCCCTATAGCCGATTGAGTCTTGCATTCCTGCATTTCTGCCTGCTAGGTGAACCACCTCCAAGGCAATGTGCAATCTGGTGCAGAACACCTCACATTCTTGCGGTCAGAAAACTCTCTCTGATGTGGATCCTACCCTCTCAGGCTTAATAATGCAGAGAGACTACAACCTCCCATTTCCTGCAGACCCATGGAGATCCTATTAAAAAAAAATAAAAAAAACAACACTGCTGCTTTCTCTTTTAAATGTCTGTGCTAAAGAGCTAGCAAAGTGGATTCTAAGGACTTTAGCTACAGGAGCTTTCTTTACACTACTGAAGATATCATAATTTTTGAGAAAGAATCATCATTTCAGACATCTAAGTTCCTTATACAGACAGTGGAGAGGGAAAAGGACCTGAGTTAGGTGTGATGGATCATATTGGATTGCTCATTATGAATATTCAAATATGCTAACCTTTACTTTGCAAAGTATGGCTGACTATGTTTGGAAAACTAAATGCTTTCTCCCACAATCTTGTCTCTCAAGCCTTGCTAAGTGTCTAAATTTGCCAGGCTGAATTACATCTATGATAGACTATAGTTCAAGACAGATTTATTTATCTGCTTATATAAGGAGAAGTTTGGAAGAAGTGTAACCTAGATGGTTCATAACAGTAATTACAATCTACACCTTAGTTTCATAGCTTTTTAGAATGGAAACCATCTTTTCCCACATGAACGTAAGGCACTAAGAACAAGAGAACCCCAACCATGAGCAGTCTGAGAGATGCTGGAGTACAAATGATAAAGAATAACATGAGCAAAATATCTGAGCTGTTAAACTATAAATAAATAGAAATCCCAATAACTAGCAATATATTGCTGTTGTCTAAGGGATTTTCATATATATGGAGGAAAAGATACAGACCTGACTATGAGCTTTTTCAGAGTTAACAAGATAAGCAAATCCTAAGTGGCCCTCATAGACTGCATCCCGCAGCTCCCTGTCATACTTTAGCCAGAGATTCTGTCATTGGTTCTATGATAACTCCCCCAGGAACTCTAGTTTTATATGCCAATGATATGCCTCTTTATATGCCTCTTGTACCTCTGCTATCTCTCAATTATGCTGCTTGGAGGCTTAACTTGATGAAAAAAATGCTTACAGAGGGGAATTAAATATTAAGAATTCTTATTATGGTGAACTAAAAGCAGGGAATGTATAATCAGGGAGGAAAATACAGAGGAAAAGAAAATTATCCATAAAGCAAAAAGAATAATTCATAACACAGTTGATCCTTTCTCCAAACTCCTGAAGGCGCTGGAATGTGCACTATCATTTTGTTCCTGATGATCCCACTAGAACATTATTTTTAAATGCTTTTAAAAGTTTCTTATACCTTTGTACAATTATGCTAAAATCTTGGCTTATTTACACTGGCCAATGGGTACGACTGAAAGATAGCTACAAAGGAGCAAGTTCTTTAAAATTATAGCAGGTTCCATATTATAACAGCCAGCTCACTGCTTCTCAGAAATGTAAATCTCAACCAAAGATCAATGCTTAATTTCAGGATATGAATTATTTGTCAAAGAATTATTTGTACAAAATCTTTCCTTCTCCTGGCACTATTCCAGACAAAACTATTTAAATCAGCTCTTTCAGGAACATCCATTGAGATGCCTGCAATAGCTGGTAAAATGTAAATGAAGTGAAGGTACGGAAGAGGAAGATTCAGATGTAAGGGAAGCAAAAGATTTTAGTGTACCTGTATAGATGAAATGCAAAAGGTAGTGGAGAAAAAAATACACAAGATCCAGGCTATTTCTATTGCAGAATTATAAGGAATTTCAAGTCTACCAGCAAGTATTTTTAATATACCTATAAAAGCAGAAGTAGAAAACATGTTAAACTCTATGGTCTGTGGTTTCTCTGCCTTTCAGAAATTTAACACTGAATTCTTGCAATTACAAATCATTTTTTTAAATTTAACTAAAGAAAGAGCTCCCACACAATTTTGGAGAAGTATGAAAACACGCACATCAGGAAGTCACAAGTAGGTGAAAGAAATTGAAAGGTTTTGATTTGCTTTTTAGCATCTCAGCATCTTTAAATAGATATCTTCTATTTTAGCTGCATAGGTTTCACAATACAGCAGAACATATAAGGAAGAATAAGCTCCCAGCACACAGGGAAGAAACAGCTGGGAGAGATACACAAATTCTTCCCAGAGAACAAAAAGGATGGGATGAGGATGGGGTAGGCTTCCCCTTGGCAGGCTAAAGAGCAGCCATAACAACTCCATGTGGTCAGAAGAGCCATTCCAAATGACAAGCAGTTCCAAACACTTGGCAAAACAGAGGTATTGTTATGCTGTTATAGTGTAGATGTGAGGGAGGCAACGTTTGTACAGAGCGGCAATACCTATTATTAGCTCAAATGACAGACCTGAAAAAAAATCAAACCCCTCTACAGAAGAAATGGTGTGTTTGAAGGTTCAATCGTCATCAAGAAAGAAAAAGCAGTAGAAACTACTAGTTCCTCAGTGGTGGGAATATGGGTGGAACAAAAAAGGAAAGACGAGCGTTGAGGTAGGTAAGAAGAGTTTGTCATCTAAAATCATACTGATAGTGTGGGAAGATGCATATGAAAACATTGGTTTGGCTCCCAAAACCACAGACTATTGCTTTTCACCTTATACCCCTGAGCCAGTGTCTGAGCAGGTTTCAAAGTATGCAATGGTTTCCAAAAGATATGCCACATTGTCAGCAAAACTCCACCCTGAAGCAATTTCATTCACTTCGTACTTTTGGGAAAGAGCCAGTGGCGTACTCACAACTACATTCCACTTACCTGCAAATTCCACAGCAACAGGTGTTTCTCCAGATTACCCAGCAAAGCTTCTAAGATGCAGGCTGAGTGTCTGCAACATGAAATGACAACTAGCAGCTTGGAAAATCTAAAGCAGGTTCCAACTCCTTGGTGTTTAAAAGGTTTTCACCTCTCTATTAGGATGTTGAATCAAGCTCTTTTCACCCTCAGGTATTTTGACATGTTTTGTGATTTCTCTCTATTTTTATGGTGGATTAGATGAATCTCTCTTGTTGGCACATCTCCAGGTTTCAGATAGTACAAAATTCAGCTCTGGATGTGGATTTTGTGGATGAGGAGCCTGTTTTCTCCTGAGCTCAATAGAAGGTGGCTCACATTCTATTTTTTTCTTCTAGTTGGTCACAATTTGCCAGGGAAGGAAGGGAAGAAACAAGGAGGAAGGCAGTGTGATGGCCACTGTAAGGCCCATGCCTGAGTCCTGTGCGCCCCCTTTGCACAGCTCTCCACCCAAGTAATTGGATATAGGTGTAGCAATGCAGTAATCTGTGCATAGGTAGAAGAAACCTATGCCATGAAACAATGCATTGGAGACTGTCTTTTTCACAGATCGTCCAGAATCACTAGTGACACCGTTAGCACAGGTGCTAAAAGTGCATAAACAGCTCCAGTATCTTCAGTACAAATAGTTAAAGAAAAATGACAAAACTACATTGCCACAGAGCAATATAATAAAACAGTAAATAAACAGTGTTTGTAAGTAGGAGAGTCATTTATTAGGGTGGCAGGTTTCCATGGCAGACTTCCAGAAATTACTATACGGAGTGACAAAAGTGCATTACAACAATAAAAAATACTTCAGCAACGCTGCTATTTTATCAAAGATTTATCAGGTTTTGGCTGTTTGTTTCAGTAGCAATGGTGCCAGCAGGACCCAGCGTCTTTCAAGGGATTTGTAGAAATAAGGTGGAGAGAATTAAATCCAGCTCAGTCACATCAAACTGTACGTGGAAGTCTATTGAGCTGAAAGGTTCAGTAAGGAAGTTATAGATATAGGAATGGAAACTCGGAAAGCTATAAGTAGTAATTTACTCTAAAGTACTAAATTAGTAATTTATTTAGTAAATTACTGATTTAGCTAAATTACCAGTTTACTAAAGTACTTATTAAAACATTCAAAATAAAACAATACCTAAAGATCTGAATTAAGCATACCTGGAAGGTAGCTTTAACTGTCTTGTTTAACAAAAGTATCTACCTTAGTTCCTGTAAAAAGGCATAAGTCAAATCATACAAACATTTGTGAAGTAAATAAACACACTCACATGAGCAACCAGTCAGTTTGCTATTTGGTCATAAGCTGTTTTTCTTATCAAGTGGCCTATTTTGAAATGCAGTCTTCTCAGTCTTCTATATAGAAGAACTCAGTCTCTCACTCTCTGTGTATATACACGCTAGTATTTACCGTAACATCCATGTGGGTTTTTGTTTGGGTTGTTTGGTGTTTTTTTCACTATATAATTAATGGACTGTTCTTCAACTTTATTTATTTACTTTTTAATTAGCAAAAGGATTGGAATGTAAAGATGTGTGGCATCTGTGTACTGTATACATATAGTATATAGTAAAGATGCATGTGTTGTATGTGTATATGTAAACAAAAAAACCATATAATGCATTCTATACTTGCCAAACTCAGTCAGAATGCAGTCAGTTCTCACCATGACTTTGAAACCCCCGATTCTCTCCTTTTTGAAGAATTTAGAGAGGTACCTACTTATATCTTTTCAGTAGCAAAATCAAGATTCATCTTGTTTTAGTTTGATTTTCAAACTTTGTGTTTTTACTACTCTTCTTCATCTCTTCGGAGAAATTCAGTTCTGAGGTTTATATGTTGTAACACTCAAGATTAAGACTGTACAAAATCTACTTCAGTGAATAAAAGTTAAAAGATGGATGGGAGTAGTCTTAGAACATTATCATGGCTGTGTTTCTTTCTTATATTGAAATACATATCAAAACACTGAACTGCTCTTTCCATGTAGAATAGTTAAGAAACACAGCCTTGACAAAAAAAACCCATCCAACCATCTGCCAAGAACATCTCCCTAGTTAGCCCACTACCACACAAAAAAATGAAATATCTTTCCCTCTATTGCAGTCATTGAAACATTTGTTGATTCAGTTTTATCTTTCATTATGTTAGTGATGGTAGTGAAAAACAAAGGACTTAACCACAAGAATAACACTAGGAGAATGACTATAAGATACTGTTGTGTTTATTTAAAAGAATGATTGAGCACCCCATACTTTATTCTCTAACAAATTCTGGGCAATACATAAGCAGCTTCTCCACTGGCATCTTCACACTTGCAACCCGCTTTGAGTTAGCATGCTGCTGTCACCACATTGCAGCATTTGGCCTGCTGCTAAACATGTTTAGCTTATATAAAGCAAATGAGCTACATTATTTGCTCTGTAATTAATTTATCTTTGGGAAGAAAAGGAGGCTAATAGAACTGCAACTGAAAGCTTCATTACCTTGATAAAATATTATTTGATTAATGTGCTGCAGTATTTGTAATTATGGTAATAGATATTTGCATACATTTGCACAGACAGTGCAAACAAATGTCATGCAAGCTTTCTCAGAGAATCTTGTCACTTCTTTCCTTCCCTAAAGCAATTTCTTAGTCCTCAGCCACAATATTTCTTAGGCCATGACAGTATGTATGTTGCAACATATTAGATGGTTTGTAATTAGCATAGATAGAAACTAGAATAAGGCTTATTGTCTGAGGCAAAATCACCCCCATCATTATTCCTAAATATATTTTCTCTGCGGGTGGTATATACTCCTGTTTGTGGATATTGAATTCTGTGGCCCATATTTGTAGATAATATAATCTCTGTCTGCAGCCAAAATGAACATAACCAATCTTAACTGCTAAGACAATTAGCAGACCCTAACCTGGTTAGCACTTCAATGAGAAATTTATTAGGAATCTGAGATACCATGGAAGTGGAAGTACTCCATTAATCCTGTTATTAATACCGAACTGAGAGGAAATAAGAAAGGAGAAATGTTTTTTGATATATTGCTGATTAGATATCAGGAATGCATAGGCATTTGGCCATTTGAAGCAACCACAAGTGCTTTTGTGAACTACAAAATTCCTCACTGGTTTGGAGTCCAAATTGCCTAATAGGCAACCACAGAAATTTTGTCCAAAGCACCTGTGCAAAATCACTGCTTTTCACTCTGTATAGTGAGGCACTTGAACTCCCTCTACCAATTGTTCAGGTTTTTTAGTTTCGCCTTTAGCTTTTGTCTTAGCTTCCACTTAAGAAGATCACCAAAGCCTCGTTTAAGTGCTTAACAAATGAATTATTTGATTCTACTACTGCTTTCCACCTGGACTGCATCAGTAGGGCCAGGTGTCTGTAGGATTTAAAAGAATATCTTTTAAAATTTGGTGCCTGTTTTTTCTCAGTGGGAGTTGGAAGCAGGTTTGCTTTCATAGTCTCACAGTGCTCTCTTTGGTCTTATTTGCTCTCCAAGCAATTTCAAAAATCTGGTGGAATCTTTCGTGGATTTTTTTCTTTGTTGAAGACATTCACTTACGGCTCAGCTGTTCACTCTGTCCTAAAGAGTGTCCTAAAAGGAGCTGTTCACTCTGGTCCTGACAACGAAGGACTGAAAAGCACTTATTAAGCAATGAGTCCGCCAGGTTTGGCATAGCTTAACATATGGACAGTATGAAATCTTTTTCACAAGTAAGTCTTAATAATTTGTCCCAAATATTTCTATTTCAACTATCTTTGAACGGAATGGCTGCAACTAATGATTCAAATGTATTTTGCAACTCTATTTATAGCACAAGAGACTTTCTAATATGATACTTGTCATTGTATCTTCTTGTTGTTTCAGTTTTGTTTTGTTGAATTCAAGAATAAGATTATCCTTCCATGAGACCTGATTCTAGGCATACAGTAAGGGATGTTAAATAGCATACCACTAGCAGCTTTGCTGTTACAATTCTAAGACACACATCGAGAAGGAATTGTACGTATTTTTACATGGAAAAAGTCAATGGAGTCCAAACACATTTTTAATACCAAACTCGCAAATACACAGGACTCCAATATATACTATGGGTTGGTATAAATAGAAGCAAACTTTAATGTGTTAGTCGAAGGGGAAAAAGAGGACAGCAAAGTATTACTAGTAGTGTCAGATGTTCCAAAAAGTGCATGACAACACTGGTGTTATTTCTTCACATTTTCTACACTGGTAGACTAAAAGATCACCTAGGAAAAAATCACATTGCATTTCAATTTTTAAGAACAAACATCTTTAAACTGAATGCAGCTTGGTGCCAAAATACTCCCATAATATTGCGTGCTTGGTATTTCCTACTTTATGTGTATGATATGTTCTATGTTGGGTAATCTTATCACAAGAGCAAATATTTGAAGGATCAATTCTGGATCAGGCATTGGTATAGCTAATAAAAAAGGGGGTTTCTACTGATAAGAAAGTAGGATTATGTTGATAGCAACAGTTGCTAACTAGCTGCATTAAAAACATTTCTGGACTGTACAATACATTGTATTCTTTGTGCATCCATATACAATCATCTGTGTGAAGAATACACAACATCGTTGAAGCAATCAATTTGTGCTTTGTTTTGTTCTGAGTGGCTGTTTACATAATAGGTAACTTAACGTGATGTTTACGAAATATTTGTCTCATTAGATACAAATAAACGTGTCTGCAAGGTGTACATTCTCAGGCAGAACTATAGGCTGGTCATCTCTTGCTGCTCAATCGTGATGAATGTGGGAACAGACAGACCTGGTGTGTTATAGCTATTACAGAATCTCTTACACAGATTCATTTCCAGTGAGGAGAAAAGAAGAAAAGGCAAAGCATCTTTTTTCACTAGTTGGGAATGGTAACCATCACCAGTATTTAGTGTTTTACATATATCTTCAGTGTTGATTTATCTTCCCAGGAAGTAGCACTGCGATTTCAACAGCCAGATTTTACACTGCTCTGGTGTGTACTGGGACCCCATTTTCTCTTTTACCGTTTTCTATGTCTGCCTCCTCTTCCATTTAATCAAAGAACTAATTCCAGCTTAGACAAGTTCACCCTCCTCTTGGTCCAGTTATGAGAGGGTTTTCTTCCTGTAAAAGTGGCTGTTGAACCAACACAGCAAAGCTGATCTCTTATGGAGAAAATAGCATAGGGAACGATAGCAACAAAGGATCAAAACAAAACGAGAAGTAACTGGAGGCCAAATGAAAGGCTTTAAAGAAGTGTAAGAAGAGTAAATAAAAGGTAATAGCTGGGGAAAAGATTCAAAATAGAAGTAGAATATGTGTGTGACTAAAAATTTCTATGATAAAACTATTTCCTGAAAATAATTAGCATACAGTCCCTTTGGTTTAGCTGGAACTGTTTATAGCAGATCTCAGTGTCAGTCAAATGGACTGACGAAAGGGTCAAAAAAAGATATTGTTTGTCTGTATTTCCAGATTTTTCCTGCAGAAAAGACCTAGATTCATGGGGCATGGAAAAACAATGTTCAAGCTAGATTTTACTTCAGATGAACACAAGGATCACTGACACCAGATCCCCATTTAACCAGTGATATATTGATGAATGACAGAAAGAGTAGGTTTTGGGTGTTTTTCTGGCTCAAAAGAGAACAGTAGTGCTATAATTTGCTTGTGTAGTGCTGTGTCTTTCTCCAAAATACATTATCAGCTAAGGATTCCATCTTGCAGGTATGATTTTAGCACTTGAGTAGTTTCCTCTCTTGTCTGCTTCTGAGGGAGATGATAAAATTTGAAAAACAATTTCTAAGTAATCTAGATTGATGATAACTCTGTCTAGCTGATTTTGGGTTTATTTCAGTTTATAAGTGCATGTACTTTGTACAGTTCTGGGTCAATCAAAACATCTTCTTCATATGTCCTCTGACAGCTAAGTAATCAAACTTGGTTTTGAGCCTCCTCTCTTCAGGAGGCAGAAGTAAATGGAACCACATTGTCTACTGTCTGGGAAGATACCATGTTGAAAATAAAAGCCTCAGGACTACTGTTGGCTGCTCTTTGTAATAACAAAAGGCATAAAAAAATCTCTGTTCCCTCTTGGGTCATGATTTTTAAAGAGAAATCATGAAGAAGCAGCAGATAATGCAAAGAGCTTGGGGCTGAAATTTTTCTAGATAGCTTTTCAATCTTAGCTCACTATGCATATTTTTCTTTTTATTTGCTCTGAAATGCATCATGCCCTTATGAGTACCTGTTGCTCCTATGCTCTCCAGCTTCCTCCCTCTTAGGAGCAGATCCTCACCTGGTGTGTATCGTCTGTCATGAAGTGCTTTCCATCAAGCTGTAGCAGTGTACACGACTTGTTCTGTGAACAAGGTCTTTGCCTTGTCACATATTTTATTTTAACTGCCTTTTAAAAAGTGGCTATAGAGTAATACACATAAGCTTGGGGTTGGGACTAGACGATCTTTAAAAGTTCTTTCCAACTCAAACTATTATATGATTCTATAAGTGATACTAACATGTGTGGACACACCCAGGATCGGCTTTAAACTTCAAAGCACTAATATCAACAGCAATGAAGCCATAGCAGAATCTGCTAAAGCACAACCCTCCCAAGCGTCCTGGTTTGCTAGGCAGTGCTCCTTCTGTTATTCTACTGCCCTAATGTAATCATATAACAGAGGCTGAAGCCAGTGAAAGCATGTCACAGTTACACTTTTATTTTAACATGAGAACACACCTTTAGCTACATGTCATAATCTCTTCTGGTTTTTACCCTTTTCTAACTCACTTTTAACCTCTGTCTGGCTTCCCAGCTTCCAGATGAAATTTGCTCCACCTCTACCTTTTTGCCATGTATCTTCCAAACTTTTTCTCATACTTTCTAAGAATGATTGGCAGCTCAAGGTCTTGCTAACCTTAGGAACGTTATGGAACAATAAAAAGCAAGTAATGCAGACTAGAGAAAGCATCTCTCTGCAAGCACTGTGGACAGCACCAGTGTGTTTTCTGGGAGTGCTCTTCTTGTTGGCTGTTTGAAATCATTTTTCCAGAGATTATTAGTCAAATACAAACATGGAAACACCTGAGGCTAGAAGTGAGGGGATTTAATTTTCCTTGCCAGGACCCTGAATATTGCACTGTATGAATATGTATAGCTATGTATATACAGGTACACTAAATGTCCACCACAGAAAACAGCAAACTTATAATCATAACACAGGCAGCTGTATTAATGCAGCCGTAACAGAAGCATACCTTCCTGTTACTTAGATAATTTACCTTCACAACAGTTGTTTCTTTGATTTTTTGTGTTTTGTTTTGCTTGTGGGGTTTTTTTGTAAAGCAGAAAACAATAGCTTTTCTGTTTGTAAAGCAGAAACCAACAGAAAAAACGGCTGCTTTTTCATTTAGATATGTTTTACTAATAACCACTTGCTACCTATATAGGGCATTTGCTCTCATTATGTATGTGTGATTTCTCTCCAATTTTTCATAACCATTTTTAACAGGCTTTTAATAAAGTAGACTGTGAAAACTAAGAGAAAAGTATCAAAGCTGGTGAAGCATCTAGAGCACGGGTCTTATGAGGAATGGTTGAGGGAACTGGGGTTGTTTAGCCTGGAGAAAAGGATGCTCAGGGGAGACCTCATGACTCCCTACAAATACCTGAAAGGAGTTACATGCATGGTGAGGTCAGTGTCGCTCTCTTTGCCCAAGTAAGAAGTGATAAGACAAGAGGAAATGGATTCAAGTTGCACCAGGGAAGGTTTAGACTGAATATTAAGAAAAAATTCTTCACTGAAAGGGTTGTCAAGCATTGGAACAGGCTGCCCAGGGAAGTGGTTAACTCACCATCCCTGGAGGTATTTAAAAGATGTGTAGACATAGAGCTTAGGAACATCGTTTAGGGACATAGCTTAGGGAGTTGGCAGTGTTAGATTTACAGTTGGACTCAATAATCTAAAAGTTCTTTTCCAACCTAAATGATTCAATGATTCTAAACATGCTGGCTTATTAATTCTATTTCATGAAGCCAAAGTTACTTCTAAATATACATATAGGCATGTGTGTATATATATATATACACATCTCTATACTGTAATTATATACACTGGTATATACTTACATTAACAATTCATTTTTCCCTACATTTTTTTAAGAAAAACTGAATTCACTGGAACAGTTTTTCATCCAAGAATATAGTATTATATATTTAAACCACTGCATTTTATCCACTCATTTTTTCCCCTGAGGTTTTTAATATGCTTAAAACAAAATATTGCAGCATCATTACCCCTATTTTATCAATGAGAAACTGACAAGCAAAGACCTGATGAAAGGACTTAGATGAGAGCTATAGAGAAGGAGATGGCAGTAGTAGGAATAGAACATATGCACTTTTGACCGTGAAATAGTGCTTCAGCCACTAGACTGGACTCCCATCAACATTTCATAAATCAATTCATTAATTTCATTGAGATACTTACATACAATATTATGACAAAAACAGGGAAAACCCGTATCATGTTTTCAAATGTGTAACCACATGCTGGCAAACTACACAAGTAAGCTAAAACTTACTAGTATTGTTTCATGTTCAGTGACAGAGCCTTGTAGAAACATCAGGAATATGTTGTTCTAAAAAACAAGTAGCTGATCATGGGACTTCACAACCTTCATTTAGAAGTTACCAAATAAGAAAAATAGTATAGAAAAAGGTGTATTTTTTTCCCCCAGGAAAGAAACAGGTAACAACACCATAGCATTGCTATTACTAATGTGGCAGGTTTACCACTATTTTATTCTATGCCATATAACGCATTATTGCCTCATAGATATTTTTTTTTACTGAAAGCAAATTTGGCAGATCCAGTTTCAGAGGGACAAATAACTTTTGCTTACTTTTTGTGGACCATATCTGAAAATCTCACCCAGAGTTATGAGAATATATGTCTTTTGTGCTCTCTTTCTCTAAACAATATAAATATAAAATATCACAGTAGATTTGAGCAGACTATGTCAAGTCTTCAACAGCAAATCCTGAGAGACAAAACATAGTAGGTACCTTTTGGTGAATAGAAGCATGCCTTCACAGGCTCATTCTTTCCATGAATGTCTCTGTATAAGCTCTAACCAGGTTTAAACTAGCTAGTGTATCATTGTTGCCAAAATCTTTGCCTAGCATCATATGACTGAGGAGAAGTTTTTGTTGAAAACACAAAATGTGGTTCTTGAAGATAAAGTGAAGCTCAGATGACAAATATCTTCGAAAAGCATGCTTACAGAATGCAAGAAAAAAGAAAAAAAGAATAAACATTTTTACATGAAAATGTATCATACTCAAACTTTAATTTATTATTGTAATATTTATATAAAAATTATTTGTAGATGCCAATCTATCATCCACTTAGGTGTCACCTTCTTTGTCAATGATTATTTATTTATAGGCTAAGATGCATTTATAATTGCAATATTTTTCCCAGTGTGAGGTGAAATGCAGAAGCTATTTCTGAAAAAGTAAGATTTACAGGCCATGCTCCCCCATTTCACACTAAAATTACCAAAAATGCAGCAGAAAGAACTTAGATGTGCTAATATTCCTGTAGAGAAAAAGTTCCCAGGAAAACAGACATGTTGTGGGGAGGGTTCAGCTACTGACACTTGCCTTTATCCCTGATTGAATGTCCCTACATGGTAAAAAAATACAAAAATTGTGTCACATTAGTTGCCTGCGACACATCACAAGTTGTAATGGTCTTTAGCACAGAAAGGCACTGCTACTCAGATACTACACCCTACCACAGTAGCTGTAAACTTTGCATTTTTTATGTCAAAAATTCTTCTAGTAGAGCACAGAACAGACTTCACATGCATGACTAGATTCACAACAAATTTAAAGCTTTAACGGAAGACCAAATAGTTACCCTAGTCCAAAAATTTCTGCCCAGTGGAATATACTTCATTTCGTTCTGCCATTAGCCAGAAATGAGTGACCAGCTTTTCCCCCAGTCTGTGTATTACTGGGTAGTATTTACACTGTTGAAGAAGAGGTGGAGTCACACTTCCCTCTGCACTTTGCTTCTCAAATTCACGGTGCAAAGTTCTGGGGGAGCTCAGAGGAGGTCACAGAGCATTACATAGCATTGCACTGTGCAGAAGCTACGTTTGACCTCGCAGTTCTGGCCACCTTAAGGTCCTGCCAAAGATGATTGTGCAGTTCTCTGTTAACTTAAATCATGAACAGGAGCTGCTCACAAAACACAACATGCCTAGACTAAGTTTTCTTGCATCGCATGATGCATCCTTATTGGGAGTTAATATACAATAAGCTGTTGTGGGATATTGCTGTATATCAGCAGCTCTGTGCTGCCTTATGGTCATGCTCCTCAGGCACATTAAATGGATGAAAATGTATTCCTATTTCAGCTTGTAAGTGCAAAATGAAGATGTTGCAAAATGGAATTAAGCTGTACTGTTTGTAGAAAGCAGATGCCATGGTGGATGAGCTAAGAGAGCATCATTCACAACACCCAATACAATCTAAAGCCTGAGAATCTCCCCTCACATTAAGCCAACATAAAAAATTCAGACTGTGCAGAGCTGCAGCCAAGGGTGTTCCTGAGGTCAAAGAGGACAGAACCCCCAGATATCCCTTTAACAGAGCTGACCGGTGGATCTGTGCTGCTTTAATACTGTAAAACCGCTTGAGACAGAATCAGGCCACTCAAACCTAGATGCAACAGGATCTGTATAAACACTAGGAATACAGCCAAGAGGGTATTTACAGCAGCGTCAGACATGCATAGCCTCCAGCCCTCAGACTGCTGCATCCTCATACACCCACACTTAAAAGTGGCATAGACTGGGAAGAGGAAAAGTTGTTCTGCTTTTCACCAGCAGACTTCACTGGCAGGCTTAAGGTCTTCCAGTCCCTTCAAGTAAGATTATCTTAACTTCTTACTCAAATGTACATTATTCTGCAATGCAAGGAATCACATTGATATAGGGAGCTCTGGTTCTAGCTTCCCACGCTACTGTGTGGGAACTGAACCCCTTGACTTTATCACAGTTATATGAATTACCAAATCAAATCATCCCTGCTAAACAGCTTTTTCATGCTACCTACAACATGCTTTTCCTAACAACTGAGCTTCATACCCACAGGTCACATATTGGTATGACTACAATACTGGCTATAATGAGTCACAAAGAACTACATTAATATTAAATTAAAATGAACGTGAAAACACAAAAAACCCAGAGGATTAATATCCAGATGTTTTTTGCCATACTGGCAGAGAATAAGAAACATTGGGTTTTGCAAAAAAAAGGGCAAAACACTGTCTTGTGGCTCTTGTGAGGCTGCTGTACAAATAAAGAACTGTTTGTTTAACTATTAATATTAATAGCTAGGCACTTCAAAACTTATTCTGCTAAAATTATATAGGCTGCTGTGCTCTCAGCTGGTATAATACACTTTATTAACTATCCAGTCAGGGCAGGAGTATTGCAAGAATACTCATTATCAAAATCTTCCTCTGTATATTTTAATTAGCAATCAAAACATACACACCAAAGTCCAAATTCAGATATTCCATTATTATTTTCCTTGACACCAGGCAGATTAGTGCATTGTTTAAGCAGTGGCCAATTCACATATATAACATCTTTGCCTTACAACCAGCATAGAGCTACAGAAAAAGAAAAATCTTTTCAAAATTTATTCTAATGGATGAGGTAGGAAATATGTTCCCAGTAAGCGTTCCTGAACTGAGGAAAGAACAGGTTGTTCTGAACCCATTGTATTGTTTCTTGCACTACGTTGTTGCACAGAAAAGTCTGTGATAATGAACACACAGAACTTCAGAACGCTGTCTTGTCTTATCAGGTGAACCACAAAACCAAATCCACTTGCTCAATTCAGGCTTCACATGGGAAGTGCAGTGGGAATTATTTTAAACACAAATGTCAAAGTGAGTATGTTTCATTGTCATTGGAAATCATAGTGGCATCCAAGTCTTTGAAGCTGAGAAACAAACTAATGTACTAAATAACAACAGTGACAAAAATAAAAGAAAAATTGTGATTTCTGTTTGTGATACATTCCTGGCACATATTGTTCAATTTCTCTTCTGTGTAACAAACTTTCTGAACACACTGCTTAAAATTTTTACTTGGAAAAAATAATACTTTACCACAAGAAAATAAAAGCTAAAAAATATGTTTGATAATTTTAGTGTATTGTGTAATATTTGTGTATAAACACAAAACAGGATGCAGTTTTTGAAGGCAGACCACAACCAACAGTTTTGTTATTAACCCATAATGCTTTAACTTCCCACACTCCCTAGTGACTCTAGTCTACAGAGTGATGTTATAATTCTATTCCATGTAAAGGAAATTATTGTTACATCTCAGCATGACAGGGAGCTGGATATACTTATGTGTTGATGCAGAATATATCACCGTCTTCTACAACTTTTTATTGCTTTGAGGAGGAAATAAGCATGTGTTGTCCATAGAAGAGTCCTGCCACTTCTTACATTGTGGTGAAGAATCCTACTCTCTCTTACCCACTCATGTGCCCCTTCAATAAAAGTAGAGGCTCTATATCATCTTATATCCCTTCCCACTTTGGTACCATGGTAACTAGCCACAATTCCAGTCCTATTGTGGGAAATGTTGACACGTCATTTAACCCTCACTTAACACATAAAGCTGGCGTTGAAGCTTTTGGAGGAGTTATAAGTGGATGGGGAGTAAGAAGGCTACATTAAGTTACATGAAGAAAAAAAAAACCTGAAAACCTTGGGAAACAATTTAACGTACAAGATACACAATCAAAGAGAACTCAGTTCTGATAATACCAGAAGAGGCAATACTAGAAGTAGAAGATGCATCATTTTGAGGTACAACCTACTGGAGCAGTAGTAATTTTAGTATTTACTTACAGAGGCAAGACAAATTATCCCTTCTTCTGTACACAGTATTACTGAACAACTCCTAAAGGCAGCTTTACAACCATCAAGTGAGACATAGAGATTAGGGCAAAGTCAAAAAGAGCAATAATGATAACTTATGGGACTGACAGGATTCACTTTAGTGAAGCATTGAAAGCTAGATGCCCATCAGGTAGCTGGCTACTGAAAGTGCTGGTAGAGTGCATTTTAAGCCTAGTATTAAGAGCACTTAGAGGAGTGAAAAGATTTGGAAAGAACATGAAAGTAAACAGATATAACATGAAGAGGACAAAAATGAGCAAAAAGTGAAAAGTTGAAATAAAAAAATCACCCAACCATTCCTAATAGGGTTTTCTGTTAGACTTGTAAATTAGGGGGAGGTGGCAGAAACTGTATTACTTAAATTACTGGTACAAAGCACTCAAGACTTTCATGTAGGCGCTGGGAAGAAAAAAAGGAGTGTGAGGGGAAAGTTGTTGTTTTTTTTAACAGTAGCAACTTCAAGGCTTATTACCTTCAAAGTCATTATTGGAAAACGGGGGTGGGGGGTGGGGTGGGGGGGGGGGTGGGGGGTTAAATCTTTAAAACATTTAAGAATGTGAAAAGGAAAGAGGTAGAGGAAAATGATATAGTTAGGTAAAAGTCTTAGCACTTTCAGGAAAAAATGAAGTCTTTGTAAAAAAACTTTTACAACTTTGCTGATTTTTGTTTTTTTTCTTCCAGGAGCATCCCACTAAATCAGTAACTGAGAAGTGACAAATGGGTCTGAAGACCTGACACATCCAGAATAATTTTGCTAATACAGAGAGAAGAATAAAGTTGGAATCACATGACTTTTAATCCATTCAGAACTCTCTTCTTTGACTTTTCACCACATCAATAGGTACATATTTACAGTTACAGTAAAATCCTCCACCCACTTCATGTCTGTTTCCTGAAAGATTTCAAACTCCTAGTGTTACGATACCTGTTATTTTGTCTCCATGTTATGTTAACCAGCTTAAAAGGAGGTTCTTGTCATAAAATGGTTATGTTCTTGTATGTTTGTGAAGTGCCCATATCATGCCTGGAACTACTCAGTATTGCTAGAACCGGTAAAATGGAAAAAAACCTGTAAAATAGTGATGTGAATTGTTCCTTCCCAAGTAAGGTGACACAAACTCCTACTCATCAAAAAACCCACAGGTTCCATGGAAGGGAATACTGTGTTATCAGCTAGGCAATTAACATCATCAGAACGTGTATTTTTAAAAAGAAAAATTACAAGTAACTCCTATTTCTTAGAGCTAGCATCCCAGATAAGCCTACCTATCTGTAGGTAGTTTGTAATAGGGCAGGTTTTTTCCTGTTCATATATTTTTGTACTGTATAAATTTAATCCTAAATCGAAATGTAAACTGTATTGCACTTTGTCTTCCAGCATCTTATCCCTGGCTGACATTTGTTGTGATGTTCATTCATATAAAAGTACATCCTGGGATCCAGACCATGTAATCTGGTTTATTGTCTATTGTAAATGGAGCAATGCTTATGCTAGTAAGCAGATCACAGAGCTGAAAGTACTGAAGCAAGAAATACTAAGTCAGTCCAATGGTGTTAAATATGTGGAGACAGAATTTTTCACAAGAGTTTTTGCTGTCTTATCCTCTCCCTGTTTCTTTTTTCCCCTCTTTTTCTTTTCTAATCTAACAAAGAATGGAAATGCAGATGTTGCTAATGTTTTATTTTTAGTCTCAGAATGTTTTGGGTTGGATGTTTCTTAAAAAAAGGATGGAGGAATTGATTATATGAAGAGGTTTTAACACAACTGTACAGGAGATTTTGCAGGCACATTTAACTATACAGCTGTAAAATCTACCATATGTTAATTAAAAACATCAGTTCGTGTGACGTGAGTGGTCTTCAGCTGGTCATTAGGAGCAAACACTTTTTTTGTGCAGTCACCAAAGAGCTCTGTGCATAGTACTATGGGAAAAAAAATGTATGACCTTGTTTTCAAACAGTGAGGAGTCCTTACAGAGAAGATTGAGAGTGAGCCAAAGCACATGTAAAGAGTCTGTATGCTTCACCAGAAGGAACACTTGAAAATGAAATTAAGATAAAGTAACACAAACAGAAAAAAACCTTGATTGAGCTCAGGGAGTTAACAGCATCATCCTTCCCAGGCAAACTCTGTGGAACACTCCTAATTAAATCTATATACCTGTAATATGAGTATTTATGAGTGTGGCATTTTTAACATTAAACATTGCTTTTTTAACAGAACAAAAATTAATCATTGACCTGACAATGCACAGGAGTAAGCTCAATTTCCAACAGTCTGCACTCAGTTCAGTACCTCAACACTCTTGGGCAGGCTTCTATATGTTCTTTTGCCAGCAGCTGGACAAACAGAAATGAACTTTACTGGTACTACACCCCTTCAGTACTGAAAATACTAAAGAAACAGTAAAAAAAAAGCATTATCCAATAGCTGCCCCCACTGTGTGCATACAACACGCTCAGGACCTACAGCAGAACCTTCATATTCCACTGGGAAACGTTCTCTGAGACAAGCTGAGATAGTCTCTATCCAGCCCAATTAAATCCGTCCTTAAACTGGTTTCAGCTTGAAATCATGCTTACTCCTCTCTCACACTTTCCTTCTCCTCTTGCCCAATGGCATCCACGATGTATTTTGTCCTAGTTTCACACTCACTCTGTCTGTGAGATGCACTGGCATGTTGTGATGGTTAAGTTCTGTGTCTCTTAATGTATGCAAATCTGAACATTTTAGTGTTCATCTTATCTTCCAGGTACTGGGAAAAGGCTTAGAATTTTCACATTTAAAAGATCAGTGACCTATAACTAACAGCCCTATCAGTTTAACTATTATGGGTCATATGTAATTTCTATTTCATGATTCTTTGGTCCTCAAAAATACCCAGAGCAAAACTTCTGTCATGAAAGGGCAGTATTATGGCATTAGAGTGGAGCTATAGTGGTGGCCCCATCTTTTAAATGTCTTACCCATCAGAGCACAGTAACTTCATGCACACTGCATACTCCTCTGTGGTAATCTCTGATAATCTATGAGGCATTGGAGTATGGAGATGTCAAGGGTATGATCAGTTGGTCCCCATACAATGAAGACCCATATGACTTCAATCCAGCCTTGAAAGCATACAGCAGTCCAGGCTGTTCTCAATGTCCTAATCTACCTTCACTTGGACTTTAAGGATTTGGGATCCCATCCTGAAGAACACCCTTACCAAAGTCCTTTAGCTAACTAAGATTCAGGAGACATTTTTATTGAAACAAAAAAAACCAACAAGGAAGCAGCAAGACAGATCACAGCTCAATACAACTACAGCTTTGAACCCTTTGAACACTATTCTAACTGTAGAGGTGAGAAGGTCTAAAAATACAATCCAGCTGATCTCTGATTTTTTTAATACATAAAAGATTTTGTATCCAGACAAGTCTGCAAAAGTAACTGTTGTCATTTGTGTACAGGACTTACACACCATCAAGCTGTCGTGCTATCGGCCTTTCTTTCTTTTCCCAAATGCAATGGTGTCATTTCCTCATCTTATTTCAGAGATGTCTGTGACAACATAGTCACCTCACTCTAGTTTGGGGAGTTGGTGGCGTATCTTGCCTCCTTTCCTACCGCTTTGTTTCTTATAGACAGGCCATTTGCATCCCTTTTCAGATCCTTTTAAAAATATGCTATGTCTTCTGGACAGCTGTTAATAGTGTACAAAGGATGTTTCCATTTCTAAAGAGAAAACCTGATAGGTTAGCACAAGCGACAGTTGGATACTGACATTTCTTTTATTACCACTGCTGACTAATTTACTGCTCCTGTCCCTTGGGTTCATCCTCAAACATCCATTAGGCTCCCATGCACGCTTGCCAGCAGCAGAAAACAGGCATGTTTGTACTCAGTATAACAGTCACCACATTCCCTCTTGGAAGTGGTCCTTTCTTTTCTGGCTAAATCCGGGATCCACTGCATCAGGTACTTAATGGCCTTTGCTACCTTTTAATGTCAAAGGATGCTTTCAGAACCTTAACATTCACAGGGCCTGATCCTTCTCCTCGGGCCAAGTTCTTTTTCTTTAAAAGTCTGTAAAAATATGTGTACAGTCATATTTTTTCCTTATCTTGCCCAAAGCCTTGAGTCACTGATAAAGCAATATAGTATCCAAAGGAACTGCAAGTCAGGCATGAAGTTTACTGGCTGCTGTGAAAAGCAAATAATTTTTTCCCTGCTTTAAGTCTGTGAAAAGAACATGAGACAACTCCCACTTGCAAGTCTATTGAACACAAAAGCAAAAGTCGAAGTTGCAGTGGGATTTGTGAATGACAACTCTCCATAATTAGTACTGATCTTTCCACAGGACCCTGAATTAGGCGTGAGTCTTACAGAAGAGGGAAAATCATTAGACTCAGCTGTCACTTCTCAGCAGCCATAAACTGGTATAATTCAAGTGGTGGATTTAGCTTACAGAAACTGAGAAAGTTAAAAAACTGACCTAAAAGTCTGATTTTTGTTAAGACCTGTTAGCAGTCTCATTATTTTAGTGAGTACCTCTCAATGCACCACAGCCTATGCTGATGTATGGAATGAGGAATACTTGGGAAAGTATTTTATACTAGTATAAAACATTTATAGTTGGGCTTCTGCTGGCATTAAAGTAGGATGAAAATACTGTTCTCCTACGTGCTGTAGCAATTCTGGCAAAGACTTAGTATGGACTTGGCCAAAGTCTAACCTAAAGGAAAGAAAGGACTGGATTCTGAAAATTGTGTCCTGAAAATTTCTCTCTGGTAAGAATCTCAATGAATATAATTGCCTCATCAGTTTTTATGACTGGAATCTATAGAAACATTAAAAAAAAAAAAGATAAAAGCCCAAGTGAAAGGTTATTCATATCAGTAAAAAAATCTTGGCTTCTTTCACCCATCCCAGTTTTGAATTAACACTCTAATAATATATATTGACAAATGCCAAACAAAGAGAAGATACAAAGGCTGGAAGCAAAAGATATAAAATAGTTACTGAGGTTAACTATGTACTTGTTTTAGAACAGGCATAATATGATTTGTTGCATGGTGGGTTGTTTGTTTTTTTTTTGCTTTCAGATGTCCAAAAATAAATGGAAAGTTACAAAATGCAATGATATGAGCCATTCCTAGCAGAAATTACATGATGTGAGAAGAAATTCACATAACATCTCACCTTCACCACAGCCTCATTCTACTCTCGTGTTTACTGTAATTCCAGTTCATAATCTTATTAATTTAAAGAAATATTTGGTGACACCAGAAAAAGGACTGTGGGTTAATTAATAGGAATATGGAAAAGTTTCAGGCAGCTTGAGAAGTTTGCTGCCACAAACTGTACCAAGACCCTTTCTTAGAAGTCTCTCAGATGGATCTTCGTATGAGTGCAATGAGAAAAGAGGTTGCTCTTTCCAACATTTTTGTTTTAAAAGTAGGCTACTTCGTTGATTAAAACATCCATATGCTTTAATTCAAATAAATAATAAAATAATGCTTTAGAAAAAGGAAATCCTTTTTTACTGTGCTTATATGTTCTTTTTATGTATTCTTATCAAACATGATGATGTCCTTTCTAAATACTGTTACGGACACCTTTCCAAATACTGTTACGGACACCTTTCCCACATATCATTCAAAAATGCAATCATATGAAGAACTGTTAATCAATCTAATAAAGCATAGTTGTATTACTGTAGAATGGGAGAAAGGTGAATGCAGTATTACACATCTTTGTGTGATAGGAACTGGCAATATGGGAAACTTCAGGTGATGGAAAAAGAAACAAGCCAACAAAGTCCAGTAAGGCTGATCCTAACTCAAAATCATTAAGGTCAGTGAAAGCTTCTTATCAACCCCTGTGGACATGTTAGAGCATTATTCTGGTGCTCTGGACCTTGGAAGGGATATATGGCAGTGAGAATAAAGAGAAGAAGTCCAAGTTCAGCTCTATACCTGTACCAATAAGTTCTTCCCATCCCACTGTTCTACCTGGATAAGGTAGACTTGAATGAAGACAAACATCTGACTGCACAATTTATCCTCCATTAGTTACAACAACTTGTGCCTTCCCTAACTGAAAGATAAAATACATTAGCTTAAACAATTTTCTGAAGACTGTAATAATGACCTTAAAATGAGCAGAGCATGAGTACAGAGCAATCATCAACCACTGTGGTGGATCTGTTCAAACATTGTATTAAGACACTGCTATTTGACTGTGTCTCTCAGGTCTAACGCTTGGCTTTAGATTTGGCTTAATTAGCTGAAAAACAGCATGATCTAGAATATGTTCTTTCATGTTTATATAAGGATTTGTTTACAATAACAATCAATCACTGGAACAAATTCCCCAAGGACATGGTTGCACCATGTTGCTGGAGGTGTTCAAGATGCAGTTGGTCAGGGATCACTGATAGGTAATCTCATCTAGGATTCCTTCTCCACAAAAGGCTGGACCAGATAAAGTTTCAAGATCCCTTCCATCCTGGGCTGTTCTGTGGTTCTGTGAAATATGATAGCCTGTATAAACTCAAAAGGGGTTGGGGTGGATGGGACAGGACAAGAAGCTACTGAAACTAATGGACAAAGTTGACAGAGGGACAAACAGACACGAACTAGCCATGAGTACACTTAGGCTGAACACAGAAGCCTTAGAACATTCCAGCAGTAAGATGAACCATTTTAGCTGTGTTATAAAGAAATGACATCATGTGAATTTGGTGTTGAGCCCAAGGCTGTTAGATCAGCTAACAGTTCTCATATGTCACTCTGGTCCCTTCATGCTACGCTGCCACCACTCAGGGAACTGGAGTGGGTAGCTTCTAAAAAGAAGGAGCTGTTTTATTAGCTTCTTTTAACATTTTTGTGGAAAGTCTTTTAAGACGGTTGGATTAGCAGCTCATTTAATGGAATAATAATGCTACCTCTACTTAATTGTCCCCTGTAATGATCACTGTCTGCTAAATGTTAATTCAGCTTTGGGCTGACCCAAGAATAAGCAAGAAAAAGAAAACAAATAATAAAGCTAAAATAGCCTAAGGCTCTACCCTTGCTTGCCAAAGGTCAGGAAATGGCAGCAGTCATTAGGCCTTATACAAAGTGACTCTTTCCACAACACACGCTGGCTGGTATATTGCTATTCCCTTGGGCTTCCTTGTAAACTGTAAAAGCACACTACAAATGTGCAAAATCTCAGGGCTGCAAACACAAATGATACTAGTTTTTGGATCTTTATGGTGAAATCATATATTTAACATCAACTGATCAACAGCAGATGTCACAATATTCATAAAAACCCCTTTTGCATTCACTACTGAAAAGAAAAGCAAGATAATTAACTTATCTCCCATTCTCTTCTATATTGTTCAAGTTTTGCCCTGTGGTTCCCATACCTCTAGATAAATCTTTACAAAGAGCGCTGCATTTTTATTGTTCCTTCACCAAACATCAAGAAAAGACTGTAAACACTCTGATGATTCTGTTGCAAGACTTGTATGCATTTTGGAATTTCATCTCTTAGTTTCTTTTGATTCAAAAGTATTGAAAAATTATGGCTAAAATTATTACTGTTCTCCTGAAGTTCACAAAGGTAGCAGTGGGTAAAAATTAGCCCAAATAGCATTTCTTGATCAGAAAATTATACTTTTCAAATACGGTGTTTCAAAACAATTTTATCATCTTTATTAGAGTCAGAATTTTAATTTGACAAAGGAATATATTCTGTTACTGCTTGATTAAGTGTGTATTTATTTTGTTTCATCAATTATTACACAGCCATAATGAAACTTCGTGCTTTACAGTGTAATCTGATTGTTTGCAGTGCTATTTCAGGAAGCAGTTTCTTCAGTCCAGATTGAATGCTACTGAGTGGGTACATGATATGATTTCTGGTTTCCTCTGAGTTATCAAGTAACTGGTCTTTGTTAGAAATAAAAGAACAGATAAAAAGTAAGAACCATTTGTCTGCAAAATCAGTGGGGTTTATCACTGATTTGGGTTACTATCAGCTAGACTACAGGGGTGGGAGTAGAGCATGCAGAAATCTGTATCTGTGCATAGCTGGGATTTGGGTCTCTGCTAGGTAAGAAGCAATATTCAGCTAGCAACCTATTCCTAGTTGCCTTCTCTCTAGATTATTAGCAGAGGGTTATCTACTGCCTGATGTAAAATGTATAGAAATACTCAGAAGAGGGATTAGAGCCCAAGATTCCCCAAACTTCTGAGCTACAGATTCAGGCTCCAACTTGTTTGTTTACTTTTCAGATCTCACAAAATCTTTATTCTTGTGTGCTCAGTGACTCAGTGTTAATCCATTGAAAGTATTATTCCATAGCTATGCGGATAGTGCACCCTTCTGGTAAATACAATGTGGATTTGAATCTTCTCATGCCTCTCACTCCCCACATGAATGTTCTTTATATAGTTATCGTGCATAGGTGGTAAGTGATGCCTCCTCTCTCCAAAATATGCTATGAGAACTCAGACATCAATCCTTTGGGAGGACTTAAGTTATTCATATTTGGAGGAGGTAGAAAAACATTGACTCCAGGAAGGCTGGGAAAACAGAGGCACACCTTTTACTCAGTAGTTCTTCTTTCCAGTAGCTGCTTATGTCTTCTGTGGGTTTTCAAGAGTCATTCTCCCTTGGTTTTCACAGAGAACCTAAGGATACAATTCAGGTACTCTAAGTTAGCCAGTACAGTGTAGTTTGGATATGTGAGGTTGATGTTTGGGATATGGTGATCCATGTTTCATTCACAAAGAGTCAGTCAGAACACCTGCTAAAAATCTTGAGAGCTAATGGCAGTCTTTTAAAGACCTAATTTCTGTAGGCTTATTCAAGAATTCTATCCATACATCTCACATGCAGCTGTGATTTGTAATCAACTCCACTATGACTGGCAAATCTATATAATAATGAGAGTGTAGGAGAGACAAAGCTAACCCCAACCATGAAAAGGTCAAGGAGGTTAGTTCGGTATGAACAACCTAATTCTCCAAAAGAACTGAAACATTCACATCCATATCAAGGTTGGTATACTGAAGACTGTTCAGGTGGGATCTCCAACTCCAGGAAATATGAATATAATGATATTAAAGTGTAAAGGCCTGTTCTAACCTATTTAATGTGGAAAGCATACGATTCTCATGAAATTTCTCATGAGATTAGTTGACTTGATATTGGATTGGTTTCATTCAGTGGACATCTTACCCTGACTCAGGTAAGATTAGCATTTCATTGCATTAATGAATCAAGCTTCCCCAGATAAATCTTTGAGTTCCTATTTTTGTTAATGACAATGTATCTCATAATAAGAAAAATAAAGGGAGAATGACATTGGTTAAATGTTACCCTCTGGGATGTTATCTAACCTTCAATACTATTCTTTTTTTTACATTTTTATCCAATTTTTCTAATTTATTTTTTTATTAAATGTATTACAATTTATACACTTTTACAATATTATCCATTTGTACAAAAAGAAAAGAAGAAAAAGTGAAAGAATCACTGAACATTAAGGGCTGTGAGATTTTATTTATAAACCTGGGAAAAGATGTTGGTTTTCAGGAGGTGCTTAGATACCTTGAAGTTCTAGAAAGCAGACATGTATCTGACCATATCCAATAAAAACCAAAATAGCAGCACTATTACACCAGCAAAATCTCAGCCAGTAGATATTCTCCCTTATAAGAAACTTACTACAAATTCTTACCCAGTGAAAGTGATGGGCATTCCAGGGTGCCTGGTAGCTCCTTACACAATTGTTCTGGCATGGTCTCCTCCACCAGCTGCAGCCATACCTCCTACTAGTACTACTTAATCTCCCTCTGTTCCTGATCAGGCAGCTACTGTGCTCCAGCGCCTGCTCAGGTGCTGTTTCTCTTATTCCTTCTGCTCTGGCATTTTTGTCCCTTTTCCTTGGTGTTTATTGCACTTTACCTGATACTTTTTTGTCAAAGGTGACATAAACTATGCTCAGTGGCTCAGTTTTGGTTTGTGAAGGGTCTGTTTTGTTTATTGTGGAGCCAGCTGGAATTGGCTGTGTTGCATAAAGTATCTGTTAATTTCTGGTGCTAGCTTAAGATCAAAATTAGGAATTACTAAACTTCTCAGGCAGCTGCTTCACTGCTTTTTTTCTGTCTCCTAGACAAGACAAGCCTGACTGAAAGTCTAACTTTTCACCTTATTTCACTCCCCTTTTACTTTCAATATTTCAAATTTGTTTTCCTGTTTCAAAGTTGGGAAAGGATTCAAAGAACACATCCATCTTTCCCCCTCCCCCCCCCTCCCCCCCCCCCCCCCCCCCCCGTTTTTAAGGAAAAAGTTAACTCCCTGAATTTTTAAAATTTTGAAATGTGGATATCTAACAATACTCAAAAATCTGCATCCTTTCCAAAAAGAAGCATTGACTGGTTTCAAAATTCAATATATAGTTCAGTATATAATTTGTTTACACAATGGATCTCCTCTTACAGAACAGTTTCCTCATGTCTAACCAATATTCATCAAACGTACACTGGATAATGAAACTCAAGGATTTAGGCTAAAGTATTTGATGAGTAAAGTTTAAACAGCATCATTAATAACCTACTATATTTCAAAATTGACAGATTTCATCATTCTGCCCACCCATTGAGTCATTTGCTCTTTCAAACTAACGTGTTCTGAAAGTTACAACTTGTGGAGTTCAAAACTGGGATTGTAATTCCAATGAGAAGCAGACGGGTCTTCTTAAAGATGTTTCATGAATGAAAGAGAAAGGTTTTAATCATACAAGGTGGGTTTGGTTTGGTTTAAGCACTGTATGGGCAAAGAATATACAATATTAATTATTTTAGTATTTAAACAAGATCTAGCCATTCTGCTAGTACCTTTGCAACTGAATCAATCAGCATATGATAAAGGAGGTACAGCCTTGTGCTTAAAACTTTACAAATAAATCAAAATACTCACAACCCTTCAAGTTTTGCACCTATTCTGTAGTCTAACAAGATGCACTGCAGCTGTTACCTTGCAACTAATTTTTTATGATGGCATTTTGAAATCTTTTGTGGTGAAGAGACTACAATGTCTAAAATCATGTAACCACTCTTGATGGACAGGCCAGATGCTGTCAGCATCTACTTGCTCCTTGTTGCTTTGTTGCTTGTATCACTTTCCAGGAACTATTTTAAAGTCCAGGTATTTTAGAGGTATATTGTGAAAACAAGCAAATAGAGTCAGTTTAAACCTCTGCTTCCAAAGAGGAGATATAAATGAGGAAAATATTTTATGGTCTATATTGTTTAAATAGGTGGTCCAGTTCTTTGCAAAATATGTTAAGGTTACTTCATAAAGTAAATGATAGAACAAGTATTATATTCTCAAAGAAGATCAAAACTTCTTCTTTCGTCCTCCTTAATTTAATTGACGTGTATTTTGTTTTACTTCATAAATCTTGAAGAAGGGCCAAGTTTCCTCTTCCATGGATATGGGAGGAGATGTTAATTCTCCAGAGCAATTGCACCAGTTAAACTGACATCTCTCATCTCTTGGCAAAGGTGCTGCCATTGTGCAGGCCCATTTCCTGTTTTCTTGAGTGGAGTGGTGGTGGAGTTGTACAATCACATAATCTTTTCTAATATATTTTTCCCCATCAGATTTTTTAATTTATTTGGAAAAAAAAAAGTCTTCTTAGAAAAATTGTTCTGCTACCACAAAGTTATTAAATGTTTTTAATAATAAGTAATATTTTGTCTCAAATTTTTAAATGTTAAAAAGGAAATATATGTCTGTAAATTACTTTGGTAAGGTTGGAAGGGACCTTTGGAGATCATCTAGTCTAACATGCTGCTAAAGCACATTCACCTAGAGCAGGCTGTGCAGAGTTGTGTCCGGGCAGGTTTTGAATGTGTCCAGGGAAGGAGACTCCAAAACCTCTCTGGGCAGCCTGTTCCAGTGCTCCATCACCTTCAAGGTAAAGAACTTCTTCCTCATATTCAGAAGGAACTTCCTGTGTTGCAGTTTGGCCTGTTGCCCCTTGTCCTGTAGCTGGGAACCACTGAAAAAAGCCTGGCCCCACCCTCTTGACACTTGCCCTTAAGATATTTGTAGACATTGGTAAGATCCCCTCCTCGGTCTTCTTTTCTCCAGGCTAAACAGGCCCAGCTGTCTCAGCCTTTCCTCGTCAGGGAGATGCTCCAGTCCCCACTGCAGCCCTCCGCTGGGCCCTCTCCAGCAGTTCCCTGTCTCTCTTGAACTGGGGAGCCCAGAACTGGACACAGCACTCCCGATGTGGCCTCACCAGGGCAGAGTAGAGGGGGAGGATAACCCCCCTCAACCCCTGGCTGCATTCCTCCTAATGCCCCCCAGGATCCCACTGGCCTGCTTGGCCACCAGGGCACACCACTGGCTCATGGACAACTTGCTGTTCACCAGGACTCCCAGGTCCTTCCCCGCAGAGCTGCCTTCCAGCAGGTCACCCCAGCCTGTGCTGGTGCCTGGGGCTGTCCCTCCCCAGGGGCAGGACCCTGCACTTACCTTTGTTGAACTTCACTGGGTTCCTCCCTGGCCTGTCCAGGTCTTGCTGAATGGCAGCACAGCCTTCTGGTGCATCAACCACTTCCTCCCAGTTTTGTATCGTCAGCAAACTTGTATACTCTGTCCCTTCATCTAGGTCATTGGTAAGTTGGACAGGACTGGAGCCAGTACTGATCCCTGAGGAACACCATCAGCTACAGGCCTCGAGCCAGACTCTGCGCCATTGATCACAACCCTCTGAGCTCTGCCATCAGCCAGTTCTCAGTCCACCCCCCATCCACTCACCTGACCCACACTGCCTGAGCTCACCTGTGAGGGAGTTACGGGAGACAGTGCCAACAGCCTTGCGGAGGTCAAGGTAGACAAGATCCACTGCCCTCCCTTCAAATATACATACATGTTTGAGACTGGTGTGATTTTATCATTATAAAGGACGTGTAGATTATGTAGCTATTCCATTCTTCTCTAGAGAAGAGACCAGATCTGTGCATTTAACCACACTGAATGTTCCTCCCTCCCTACCCCTAACTACATTTCCCTTTCTGAGGGTTCAGTTGCACTGATGAATTCGTACTGATAGTGTAGCTATCCTGCAATCTCTGGCAACTATTTTTCATCCCAGATGTTTTTGCAGGGGTAGATTCCACATTTGTGAACGGGAGGGTGGCATTGCCATATCAGAAACAATTTGTCAGCTGCAGTGTAACTGGAGTAGTTTATTACAGCCGAGTGAAACAGCTGCTTCAATGCTGCTCTGGATTATTTGCCTGATTACACCACTGTTGTCACCTGATGACCCTGGAATAGTCTCACTCTTTCCATTCATAACATCCTACTTCTCTGTATGTCCCGTCTCCCTGAAACTGGTGTTATAATATTGACAGCTCTACTTTCAAAGAGTACTCCTTTATCTGTAAAGGAGCACCTACTTTTAACTACTTTTATCTTTATGCTTTTTAAAGGCATCTTTGTCTTACTGGAAACTTTGTTCTAACAGAAACAAAACACAGCTCTGCAGCTGATCCTTTCAGCTGTGAAAGATTGCAGCAAGCTGTTAATTGTCAGTATGTGATTATTTCATTACCTGACCTTCCACTGCCACCATGAGCCCTGTGGGCCTCTGACCATTGGATGTTCATGAGGATTCTGGAAGAGTACGTGGAGCTATGTCCCACCAGCTCCCAAGAAATGTAGTTCTTTCCCTAGTTCAAACAAGTGAGAGTGCTGACTGTTAAGGAGTTCTTACTGTGCTAAGCACAGCAGCAAAGCAAAGGCTGAATTGCTTAAGCTGTCCCAGCAGATATTCTCCTGCCCCTGGAAATGTTTCCCACACATTTTTCAGAGTCTGTTTGAGACAAAATAATTTGAGCCAGTCAGTCTTAACTGAATTTCTTTTTCAAAAAGCTGTTGTAATACTTACATTCAATTCTTAATGTCATAATTATTGCCCATTAGTTTGTCATCTCAAAAGTACGTTTGTTACCCAGTGTGCACAATCAAAGAAAAAGTCCAAGAATACGAGGTATTGCTTTTAATACAAAGTTGCGCAAGTTTGGATACTAGGTGAAGTAGCACCCCTTGCTAATTACTACAATCAGATTTATACACTACACAATTATATGACTATTAATTTGTTTATTTCCAACCCTCTAACACCTATCAGGTGGTTATCTACACAGTGGTTACACAATCTTACTGGTTAACTACACACGCTCATTGAGGAGGGGTGTCTTTGTGGGCCGGGGTACCTGGCGTAAGGTGTGTGATTTTTAGTGTTATAATGAAGGTAGTTTGCTTAAGAACACATCTTTGGCTATTTGTCCAACAAGTATAGGACGTATCTTGATTGCAAGAGTCTTGTGTTGCCAACTTTCCAGGACGTAATTGTTCTTTAAAGTCACCTTGTCCTAAGCAGCAATTACTTCAGTTAATCATCCTTCATAGTTCTTTCTTGAGACATCCTGAGTTGAAATAATGTATGTGTTCTGTTTCTTCAAGAATATGTGCAAAATGTTAAACAAAACTATATGTCCATATAGTATTGGTTAGTTATCTTATACATTCTGGTTGCAAAATTACATAGCAAGGTTACCCAAGCAGCTGCTGAAATGTAATAATTGCTCTATGCTGGTTTTAAACTTTATAAAAGCAGCTTCTATTGTCACTTTTAAAATCAACTCAGAACTAAGAGAAGCAGAGATTTGAATAGATACAGGTAGTATACAAAGTAAGGAATCTCACTAGTAGGTGTCCCAAAATGCAAATTTTCTGCAATTGTGTCTTGATACAAGACCAATCTAACTTGCTTTAGGGCTAGTGATCAAGGCATTCACCCAGAGAAAATTTGCAGGCAACATTAAATATATATTTGATAAAATAAAAAACAAAATTAAAAATAAAATTAAAAACACACTGATGTTAATGCAACCTTTCTGATGCACTCTAGCAAAGTCCTGACTCTCACAGACTTGATTCCACAAAAACAAACCCCTTCTTTTCGTTTAAAAGGAAAGCAGGATAGAAAAGATTTAGACAATGACATAAACAGGAGTGTTGTAATAATCAAGCTTCCTGGGCCGATGTTGCTGTCTAGGTTTATTCTGTTCTACTTTCTGGTTGTGGTATATTAGCTGCATTGAAAAGTTGCATAACAGGATCCATGCCTACCCTACCCTGTCCCCTTGAGTCAGCATTACATGGCTGATCTTTAACTGCAGCTGGGCCTAAGAAATCATTTTAGCAGTGATCAGGCAGTCACAAGCATTGCCTCGGCCCTCGCATCTATTGATTTTGTAACACCTTCAAGTATTTTTTATTCTGTTATTTCTACAATATATTGCTCTTTAACACAGTTTGTCTGCTGGAGCTGAAAGCCCTAGTGATCTGATCATAATGGATCTTCCAAAGCACTGACACTTTACAGAATTTGTTGTCCCACAGCACCTGAGCAGTATCGTGGAAAAGGGATGGAGGGAGTGCAAGCAGCAGCCAGTGTTAAAGCGGTTTTATCTGTCCATAGCAGCTATGCTTGATGATGAAATCCCAGAAACAGAGTTCAAAACAATATAAATAACAGTTGGCTTTCTCTCTTGTGATAGTTTTTATTGCATTTAAGATGTTATCTGTCACAAGTGTATTAAGTTAGATGAAGACACAGCTACAAATTCTGCACATACTATAAGCTGTATTTTCAAAACTGTCTGCTACAACTCAACAGCTTTCTCTCAAGAAGACAAGTCCTCTAATAAATGATTGTTTTATTGCAATTAGATCTTTCTTTTGTTCAAGATTTACAATTTTCAACTTCCACTATAAGTTCACAGTTCTTCCTATATAAATTTAATCTTGCTAATTATAAAATTGTGTAAAATTGTAACAATAACCCATCTCTAGTATCCTGAGTGAACAGCAAAAGCAACCAGAAAAATAAATGTAAAAGAAGTCTGAAATCATGAACTGGAAAATGAGTCAGAAAAATTCTCAGAAATGTAAAGAGCCAAGTTAAAACACATTAAACCCTCTGCTATTTCACAATTTACCTCTCCCTGCTCCCCCCTACTCCACGCCCCACCTTTTGAAATGTAGTTCCAAATGAAAACATAAAAAATCTTCTAAATACTCAAATCAATTTTCCTATGCTATCCTCACTAGTCTCACAGACTATTTCTTTGAGAAAATTTCCACAACAAAAATGGATGTTTCCTGACCTGCTGTTTGTTCCCCTAACTGTTTATGCCTGACTGACATGGCTAGAAACACGTGTATTTACATGTACATATAAGTCTCTTTTAAATAAGTAACAGTTAAACAGTAAGTGTTAAACAATAGGTGTTAATTACCGGCAAATACTTTGATGTATTAATATGTTAACTTTGGTCACATGGTCTTATAGTACCTGGCAGGTAGTTCTTTGTAATTTATATTACTTTAAGTACAATCTTGAAGTCTCGTTGACATAAAGTGATTAAGGGAATGATTAATAAAATCAAATGTATTGTTAAAAGTTTTACTTTAAGACAATCAAAACAAATGAGTTGTTAATGGTTAATTCAAGATATAAGTATTTCTGTATATCCTGCTAAGCGCTTCATTGAGCACCAATAAATCCTTTGTCCAGAAGAACAACTTCAAAAGAAAGCACCCCCACAAGACAGATGAGCTGACTGGAAGTTCACCATGAGGAATGAGCTCAGCAAAAACTAGGGGAAAGGTAATTCTGGCAGGGGGAAATCACGACCTTCGACTCATTGTCCACAGATTCAAGAAATCCCCCAGACCCAAAAAGGAGTGGAGCCTGAGCATGAGAACTAATTAACATGAGAAACGAGATGATTGCTTGAAATAGGAGACTAAATACTAAGTAATCAAGGAATTAGGTAACTTGTACGCAATTAAGGTTGATGACTTTGTATGATGAACTGTGTAAAAGTTTTGACAGTCAGGGAGCTAGGCATTTGTGGGTGACCATCTAGCTCCCTGCTTTGCACAAACTAGAATAAAGGAATAGAAATATCTCAACTCAGTGTGTGAAATGGCACTGCACACTAGGTAATGAGCCCACCTATGGGACAATACCATCACCTCACTCATTTCCCATGACAAGATCCTAAACTCTTCTGTTATTTGAATGCAAAAGTCAATGGAGTGTATTTTTACCCTCTGAGTTCAGAAGGCAAGACATAGTTTATTCTCTTTTTCTATCAAATGTATTTTGACACAGAGAAACAGACTGAGTTTTCTTTCTTTTGAAAATTCCATGCTTCCACACTTACTGTTTTAATAGAATCAATGTAAAAATCAATGTTTAAAGCCTCTGTTTGTAGTGGAATAGGAAGAATACTTGAGAGAGCTAATACTGAATCAGTTAATGGAATTAACTCAATGGAGTTAAACTCAATATTCAGAATTTGTTTTGTTGGAGTACCAGGGTAATGAATCCTAAAGCATTTTTAGCAACTTTTTAAAAAATTGTTTTTGGTATGTGCTGATCACTAGTTAAATTGGGCACTTTCCAAAACTTTTTGAGATACTAGAATTTCAGCTTCTATTCCCAGGTAATTTTTTAGTTTATCTTTGAATTCCTGTTTTATCCATTCTTTTCTGGATGCTTTATCTTTTTTTATTCCTTTACCTTCTGTAAAACTGTCAGTCTATACCCTCATTCAAGTCTTCCCTTCCTGTTTTGTTTGCTACTCTGTCACTAATTTGTATTTTTGACCACCCCCTGGTGTCCAGGTTTGTTACCTGTGGTTTAATTTCTTGATTTTTATGTTCCTTTAGGCTTTCTTTTCCTCTCCTACTGTTGCAATGTTGCTAAAATCTTTCAGCTTTCACTTTAAACCAGGCAAAAAGTGAATAGTAATTAAGTCAAGAGAACACTGTGTTCCATTCTTCATCTAACTTGTCCCTTCTACGTACCTTGATGATCCACAGTAAGTTATTCTCCTATTTTGAAAGACACTCAATGATCAGATCCATAAAGCTGAATACAATATCCATGGTTTTCGTTCAGTCTCATTCAGTTTAGGCCAACTTTTATCTTAAACTAACTTGAAATCTTGTTACTTTCACTATCTAGGGCCATTCACATTGTCTTCACTTTAGTAATGTTTACTAGATTCAGCTCACTGGCAATGAATAAATGAAATACTTTGAGTTGTATGATTTGCATTTGAGATTTATCCATGGATTGTTCACACTCCCTGCTCAGAGTAAGAAGGCTATACAATTAGAAGGCCAAAATAGTAAGAACCTTAATTCATATGCACTCTCTGTGTACTCACCTGCTCCCACAGTCACCTTCTCCTCCAGCGATTGCCAAAGTCAGGATACAATGCATGGCAGCAAAGCTCAGGGAACATATTTGATCTTCCACAAATATAACATGCTGTATATTTTTAAATGGTAAATGCTAGAAAGAAGGACCTGAGTGATACACCTAATGATACATGCATTTGGACCTTCTATCTTTTGGAGTCTCTTTTTTAGTTCTCTACGGTGACTAAAATATTCAGCACTCATTGATTTTAGTAACTAAAACACATAATAATTAAGGATATGAGATTTCAGAAATAGTCATATAAGACTGAGGGGACTTCCTTGTTCATCTGAATTCAATGCCTTGCTATCCAGGCAACCAATAATCACTTCCCTGAAATAACTGAAGTATTTTCAGAATAGTTAACTTCCTGCTTGTCATCACACAGTTACGTGGTGCTTAGAAGTATGTTCAAGAATCACCCACTATTAGAAATGTCTTCTAATACGTAGTTGATATGGAATGCAGTGATAATGTACATCGCATAATGAATGTATTGATAGCCAATTTATACCCGTTTATCATTTTGCCAGCATTGCCCTTTAGCTAGCTGAAGTATGTCACTTCAGCCTTTCTCTTTCAAGTGCAGATAATCATGTCTGCTGGCTTCCTTTCCATTATAGAACCTTAATTCCCCTAATCTTCTCTCTCTCTTTTGCAGTCTGTCTCTATGCTAGTGCTCACATTCTCTAGTTGCTTATTTGGCTTTTCTTCTATGAATGGTGTACATTCACACTGCATTGATATATCATATCCACTGTTAATCTTCGTTGTGCAAAGCTGAATCAACCAAAATCTTTTTGTTTGCCTCTATGCAGAAATCCACTGCTTTCTTCTGGACCTATTCCCATTTAAATTCATCCTTGAGTTCAGGACATCCTAACTGAATTCAAACTTCATAACCATAATTATTCCTTTTATTTTACCTAGCAGAAGAACCACTAACAGTCAATTTATAGAATTATAGGCTGGCAGAGTTTGGAAGGCACACCTAGAAATTACCTAATCCAAACTCCGTCATGAAACCACGGTCATTTACAAGTTGCTCAGGGACATGTTTAGTCATGTTTTTAATATTTCCAAGGACAGAGACTGCATAACGTCTCTGGGCAACCTAGTACAGTGTTCATACTCTTTCACAGTAAAAAGGCTTTTCTTATGTTTAAACAGAATTTCCTATATTTCAGTCATGTCAGCCTCTTCTGTCACTGGATACTACTGAGGGGAGTCTGGGATCCTCAAATGCTGTCATCATCTCTATGGCCATTCACTGAACTTGCTCCTCTGTGTCCATATTTGTGATGTATAGAGAAGCTCCAAACTGAGAAATCAGTCCAGATGTGCCTCACCAGTGCTGAGCGGAGGGGAAGGATCACTTCTGTCAATATGCTGGTGATGCTGTTTTCTCATACAGGCCAGGAGGCTGCTGGTCACCTTTGCCATGAGGATACATTGCTGGTTCATGGCCACATTGTTGCCTAGCAGGACAGATGAGCCTTTTCTGCAAACCTGCTTTCCAGCTGGTCAATCCCAGCCTGTACTGGCATCGGATTTCTTCTTTCCAGGAGCAGGACTTGGCATTTTCTTTTATTAGATTCCATGAGGTCCTGTTTTCCCATCTCTCCAGCCCATCAAGGTCCCTATGAACAGCAGCACAACCATGTGGTGCACTGGCCACTGCTCCAGTTCTGCGTCATCTGAAAACTTGTTAAGGGTGTGTTCTGTCCCATCAGCCATGTGATTAAAGAGGCTGTTAAAAAATTTTGCCCCAGTGTCACTCAACACCACAGGAACAGACAGGTTCTTTTGGGGATGCTTGGCAGAATGATGGCAGCTCTAAGATGTAGTTACAATTAAAGCTTTGTTTTTGTAACAGAATGTTATGATTAGCATAACATAGAATTGTATGATCAACCTAACACAGGGCTTCTGTAAGCTGAATCAGTGTAGCACAATTCTATAAGTAGCATACTACAGAATTTTATAGCACAACCTAGATTATTGCTCCTAGTCACCTGGACCCTCTGCAGATTGGATCAAATCTTAGTGGTAGGCTTGCCCTAGTAATATAACAACCATCATCTAGACTCAAAAACATATAGAAGAGCTCTGTGTGCTGTTACGCTTCACTGTTCTGTGATGGTATGATCACAACCTGGTTGGCCAGGTGCCTGGGGCCTCCAAGACCAGTAAGCAGGGGACTAATCAGCCTGGTACCCAGGAGCATTGAGGGTGAAGAAGGAATCTGGTGCACAGGGCCTTCTGGCCTGATGTGTGGAAAACTGCCTGATACATCACCAGCGCAAGTCACAGAAAATGGCCATTTGCCCTATAAATCAGTTTAGCTGTGCTGACCATACTACCAAGGGTCAGGAGAAGTGGGTTCCAGTCACAGGTAGTATCAAACCCCTGGGGTCCATCACTAGTGTCTGGCTGGACATCATGTTGCTGATCACAACCCTTTAAGGCCAGCAGCTCACCCAATTTTCAATAAACCTCACTGATAACTGATAACAGATAACCGATAAAAGTTTAGTTACTTATCTAAATCCTGTATGTCTGCAAAAATAGCTAGTGTAATCTCATAAAATCCCATCTTTTGATTCAGTTCCTAGCAGTCATATGTTATAATCATTAGGAAACAGGTTTTTATGTAAAAAAAAAATCTGTTTATCTCAAAGAAGATATTTTCCATAGAAATGTCAAAAATCAGAGTTTACACCTATAGAATTTTCCCACACGGAAAAGTTAAGTTTCATATTAACTTGGTATTTGCCTGCCCTGCAAGAATAGGTCATGGGAGCTGCAATCCAAATGCATCATGACTCCCTTCACTTGTATGAGTCAGGATTCTTGGCAGAACTGCTTGAAATATTCCTACTCTGTCTCTCTTGCTGTGCTTCTCTCACACAGACTAATAATGAGATTATATAACCTGTAATTGCACTCATCGCATAATCAGAGTCCTAGAAAATGTATTCTGAATTGAGCACCTCCTTATTAAGGGTGAATAAGGCTATGAAACAGCTATACTGTAATTGCCATAATGCACTGCAACAGCTCAAGGACACACAGATGTCAAATTGAATCAAAACTAGATACTTCAATTAATCTTAAAAATGAAACGGTTATGACTGTCAAGTGCAGAATATATAATTAGACCTTGTTTATAGTAGTGACTTTCTTCTTACATCCTGTTGCATACTGCAGGAAAGAACCAAGAATTATTAATGCCTTTTCCATAGTCCTTGTCCTGCCTTCACTCTCTATTAATCTTACCTGGTCATTGAGCAACAGTGTAAAATTTACTCATTGTAGTAGCCTAAGCAGATGTAACTCTCAAGAAGAACTGAGAAGTTTGTACTGAGAAGTTTGTCTCAAACGGTGAAGCAACGGCAGAGATCACCACGACTGCTGAGCTGGCTGGCTGAGGGTACAAGTGACTTTGTAAGGGCAAGTGGCAGGCAGGCGGAGGCTGCCTGTCACTGCGCAGAGGCAGAGAGGTGTGTACCCCCAACACACAAAAACCCTTCCTAAAACAATGAACTTTCTGGAAACCAAAACTCTGCATGCACGCTAATTTACATGAAAAGCAAAGAAGGTATGCCAGGGGTTGAGACAGACCATATATAAAGGGGTTCTGGGGACTCTTTGCACCAGACAGCCTGTTGGGTGGACCAACATGGGATTTGGGATTGGGGAAGTCTCCCTCCTCTCTATTCTTTCCTTTCTCTTTCTCTGTCTCCTTTCCTTCTCTTACTAGATACCCCCCTTCACCCCTCAATGTAAGGCTTACCCTTATACTTGTAAGTTGTTAATAATTCCAAAGTATTGTTTTTGCCACTTCATTGTGTAAGCCAGCACTGGCTCAAATAAAGACCTGGTGTTTGTAGACCTTTGGTGTCTTTTCACCTTAATCCAGCCATGGGAATCAGTGAATGTGAGTCACTCCTCCCTCCCTCTGTGGGAGAGTGGAACCTGACAGCAGATCTGTTTAGGTCAGATGCTGAGGGGTCCAATGTTAAACTATTGCCAGATCTCCTAAACTGAAAACGATGTAAGTGTAATCATAACAGGCTGGGGTTTAGAGAAGCAGCAGATGAACCTGAGAAACGTGCACAGTAGCCTGGAGGTGTGGAAGGCAGCTTTAACAAGCAGGCACAGAGGGCATTCTCTGCAACAGCAAGGTCACTCCCTGCTTCCTTAGTTCTGCGTGCTCCAGTCACAAGTCGCTGTCAATAAGCCTGCAGCACAGTACGGGACTAACCCAGCTAACGTCAAGCTCCCTGGCTTTGGTACTTGCAGCAATCTGGTGATAGCAGCACAAAACTGGAATCAAATATGTAACACTTTTCCTATATTTGTTTTGCTGTCTTGGCTCTTTTTTTTCCCATTCTTCCACTGAAACTACCTGAATTCAGCTTACTTTGTTGCTGCTGTCATAGAGGGAGCTGTTACAAGTTTTCTGTAGATCCCTAGTTGGTGTCCCTTTCTCAGGTCGAGAATAAGATACAGAAAGGTAGAACTCCACTTTCTGGCCACTGGATAAGTGAAAGAAAAAAAGGAGGAAGTAGAAGAGGTTGGATTTTAGATTTTTGTTATTGTACCTTAGATCAGTTTATTATTTATCAAATACTAAGGTAACCAGGAGATACACTCTGCCATTCTTATTTACATGATGCAAAGCAGAGGGAATTTGTCTAAACTTTGTAAGTCACCTTTCTAGGAGGAGGTACTCCAAACCCAAGTATAGATAAAAAGCCTCATTATGCATCTGCTTTCTGTTATGAAGGCTTTGTTACCCATTCTTTTGCTCAACTGTTTTTCACACTAGCTAGTCCTTCTCAGAGAGGTCTAATCATCATTTGTCATTAAAACAATGAAGTTTAAAATGCCATGAGAAGTTTCTCATATGCACCAAAAGCTGCAACACTGTCCTAAAGTCCATGTAATGAATTCAATGTTATGAATAGATGGTACAATTTAACACTTCTGTGCCATGCTCCCCTGATGATTTTTATAGTACTGGAAGAAGTTCATCAGTGAAACTGTTTTAAGCTGTAAAAAGACAATGCTTGTGAAGCTTCAGTTTGAAAATGTAATGTACAGTTACTGCAGACTGAATTACAGCACAGAGATCAGTCATGCATGACTAAGCGCAAAGAGGTCAGATCAGGAAGAGACTTATGAACACCTTATATTTGGAAGGAAAATCTAAAAAAGATACATAATCATTTTTCAAAATTCTTCATAAAATCTATTGCCGTTGGAGTGTGTCAACGAAACTGAATAATATTCACCCTTTCTAATAAAGAAGCGTAGAATCAATATATCTCCCCCACTACATCATGTATTTAACATAATGATTTCAGTGGGACATCCATGAAGTTTCATACATGAGGGTATCAAAATCTTGCCTATAACAAATAACGGGTTTTCTAGTATTATCACATAGTGGCTTCTTTGTAATGCACTGATTTTGGAAGTTGTGGTAAACAACACAAAATGTTCTTTAAAAAGGTCCGTTGTATTGGACATGGTCATTTCTGCCCAATTGTTTAATTTAGTTGCCTTAGTGTAATAGGTTGCTGTGCCTGAGATCAGGCACAGAAACTCATCATATTCATGCACTCATAGACTGGAGTAAAATAGATTTGCGTATAGTGCCACTAAAGATTACACTTAAGTCATCTGTGGTGGTTTAAGCACTTTGTTTTATTCTGCATGCATATTAGCAGCATGCATGGTATCAGTTAGTTCAATGAAGGGATGTTATTTAAATGGCTAACAATATTTGAGCTGATCTGCATAGTCCTTAGCTTATTATGTCATATGTACATACTTCTGCAAAAGTTTTCCCCAGCTTTTCAGAAAAATGCTGAAGCAAGTAAGGGTGATAATCTCCATTTTAGGAGTCATACTCTCTAAAAAACATTCTCTTTCTGTTAGAAATGTACATTTAACAGTATAAGTAACTATCAGTGATGGCATTTTTTTCCCCAAACACTGCAACAGTGTTTACCAAATCACAGAAGGGAAAGTTTTGATAGCAAAGAAATTTAATGCTGACAGCAAAGTTAACACTGGCTGTCAATGTGTATGTGGATCCCCTTAGTTTAATAGAAAAAAACAACCAGTTTAATTGAAAAAAACCACGCAACTAGACATTAGATCTATAAGTATGGTTTTATATATCAGATGTGGGTAAATTATTCTGATAAGGTGGATTGTTAGAGTTGTAAATTCAACAGAGCACACATAAAAGTCTGATCATTAAGATCTGTGTGGGATTTCTACTGCAAAGATAGCACTGAAACTGAAAAGGCAATAAAAAACAGTATTTTAAAAGGCATCTATTCTAGAACTCTGTATTCTAGAAAAAATCACAATATGCAAAGCGATTTGTACTTCAGACTTCATCTTTCTCTAAGGAACTACATATATTTGGCTGTGGTCACAACTTTATGTCTATGTCCACAAAAAATATTCTATTTCAGGAATTTCAGTTATCTGCAATGGATGTCAAACCGCTTTGAACGTAACTATCTATAAACAAGCATATAACTTGGCATCTTTTCTATGACCTGTGGTGATATAGAAGAGTCTTGTGGTTAAATTAAACCATGTCTGACTGTCCCCTTAAGCAGGTGTTCTCTGCTCAGATATTATAATTTGCAAGATTTCAGCAGTATGATTTTTCAGCATATGCAAGATAAACACAAGTGGCCTCTAGGGTTTTTCTGCCAAATATTCATTGGGTTGATACAGATTTTATGATGTATGTTTGTCATTTCCTCATTGTATTGTGTTCATATCATAAGTGATGCCCTGACTACTACTGCATACACGCTGCATTTTTCTTTCTTTTAACCTCTGGGATATCTCCTTGCCAAAGATTTCTTCTTCAGCTGCCCTCCTGCTCACATATACATATACATATACATATACATATGCATATGCATATACGTAATGCATAATGCATGATGCATAATGCATAATGCATAATGCATAATGCATAATGCATATATATAATACATATACATAATACATATACACACACACGCATATGCACATATGTATATGTATAAGTACGTATCAGCTCCCAAAGTTATCTAACATTAACTTGGAAATATGAAATTTGGCATGTCTTCCTTAGCCATTTTGGGTCAATCAGCCAAATTTTTGGCCAAGATAACCCAAGAAGATTTTTGCTTGATCATTCATCAAACCATAACAGTTTCACATGCCCCGTATTTTTGAGGAAGTCGTGATTCTCCTACCAAAAGCAAAAAGAAGGTGGAGACCTAGCTTTTTTGTCATATCCAAAACCTAACTAACCTGATTTCCCACAAAACATCAAGACAAGCTTAGATTACAAATGTCTTTCTTTAACAGTCAAATGATTACCACAAAGTAGTCCAATAACTGCCAAGTGACTTACAAGGATATTTCATTGCATGCTAGCTGCCAAGTCACATAAGAGGTTCAGCAACTGACAAATCAGTTTGTTACAGATGACAGGATCACAGTAAGGTCATCTCTTTTCATTGATCACTATGAGTAAAATCTACTAGTCTATCTTTATAAAAGGCAGTGTACTTTGACGTTCCATTATCTTGCATACAAAATGGATGTAGAAACACAATTCCTAGGCACAAACAAATGAGGATTATCATGACAAAACTCAGAATAAGTCAATTTTTCTCCATCTGGGAAGATGTGTTTGTAATAATGAAGAGGCATTATTCTGTAAACTGTGCTTTATGTGAGGTCACAGACAACTAACATCTTTTAATGTGTTTTGGATGTAATAGGATTTAAACCCAGAATTCTTGTAGTTTGAAGATATTCATGGTGTATTTAACCAAAAGTATTAATGTTTTTTAAAAGAGATCAGCCAAAATTTCTGTGTGTGAGTGTATCTATCTCTGTGTGTACATTTGCATTCTATGAATATATATATACATACAAATGTGTATATACAAAAACATACACATTCCCCCCACATAAATACATACCTAGACATTTTATTTACTTTGCTGGGATTTTAATACTAAGTGGACCTAATTTTCCAGTCTTGTATCTCTAAAAGAAGGCTTAGCCTCATGATAAGATTAAGTCAATGTAAGATCATATTGGTGCTAAAACAGGGGCAGTGTCTCTGTCTGCATACTCTTCTCTGGTATCAGGGCTAATAATCGTGTAGCTGCAGGCTGAGGCAATTCGGTTAGCTGATCCAGTGGAAAAAGAGAAAATTATGTAGGTGAGCTGATTCACCTCACCATTTGGCCATGCATTCTCTAGCATGGAAATATGCAAGTTACTGCCTTACTAACAAAAATCGATGGAACTGCCTTTTCAGGCAGCAGCTTTTAAGAAGCTCTCAGTTGTGCCAGAGAAGCACTGGTGATACTGCTCTGGAACCTGGGACACCGAAACAACCTAGGATAACACAGCTTCACAAACAACTGTATCAGTACAAGGAAAGTGGGTGGTGGACAATAATGAAAAGATTTTACTAAGCAGCAGGATGATTTGCTCCTGACTTCACTGCCTGAAACAGTGTTCTGTGCACCTGTACCTTTTACTTAAGTAGGATGGCCTAAAACTAGTGCACGTCAGAAATTAATCAGCCTCCTCTAATTGATTTAACATAACTTGTTAATCATTTTTTCCGGGAAAGAATATATATGAATAGAGCATTATCAAAGGAAAAAAAGGTTTGAAACTTCTAACAGGTCTTTTGCTAAGGCAGCTCTGGATGTTATTGCCAAAGCTCTTCAGATGATATCACTTTATAACAAGGAAACTTACATTAAGTAACAAACATTATTTTTAGAATCTCATTTTTGCCCTCCTCAGAGCAGTAAAGTCTATTTTAGGGTAAAAACACATAGGTCTAAATTTTGTGCTTTGTTTTCCATAAAACTCTGCACAGAAAGCTCAGCCTAAACTTCTGCCTTGTAATTTAAACAGGTTTTTGTTCTTCTGTCAGAGCAAAGCCATTAATGTTGTGTTCCATGTAAATAATTCTCATCCTATATATCCTATATGACAATAAGATATTCTATAGCTTTTATCTCATTTATTTTGTTTTCCAGTGGTATTGCACTTTTTGTGTTAATGCACCTAGCTCTTATTACAGGAAAATTGGCATCATGCAGTGCCATGTGTAGTTGAGCATTATTCAAAATGTATTAAAGCATGCAGATAGCTGGCCCATCACAGTATTATATGCTTACTAGCTCAGACTTTGAATCCAAATTCTGCTCTGAATTCCTTGCCATTCATGCACCTACAAGGAGGAAGAGTATTTCTCTCCTGGGGCTACAGCTTGGGAACAAATTTACATGTAATCAACAGGTTAAGGATACTCAGGAGATCTAATCCAGGTCACAGTGATGTGTTTTCCCTTCCTGAGTGTTGTATAAATCTATTCTGCTCCATTAATGAGCTTGATCGAACAGTGTAGGTGTACAGAGTTGCAGCTATAGAGTGAAAATTGATAAGTAGGAAAGGGAACAACAGCACACAGCCTTGATGCGTGTTCACCATGTTACTCTGGTCTAACAGATAGAGTGAAGTACAAGGGAAGACTAGGTAAATAAATACATTTCACAATGCTGAGATCTGCGGTGAGTGAGTGCTTTGTCCTTTCTGAACCTACTCCTTGCTCCATGCTGGTCCTCTTACTTTTTGTATGCCCGAGAATGAACTACAGTAGAGGCTAGATTTATGTCCAGACAGGGTAACCTTCCCTTACATGATCCAAATATTTCCTTAAATTCTTAAACTGAACTGGAATGAAACCTATCTATAAAGGTCTAGTGGGACCTTTTCTAGGTACAATAGGCGAGAATGAAACAGAAGGAAAGCAGGAGAAAGGATATGAAGTAAAGGCATGATAGAACATAAACCCTATGTAACATGGATAGGTGATACACTGTTTTGTTGAAATATTAAAAATATGTTGAAAGCAATACTTTTTATTTTCAAATAATTCCAAATTTCTTTTCAAAATATTTATTTTCAAATTATAAGGTGTTCAAAGGAATTTTGATAAAAGTAATTTTTATGTTTCATCAGAAAAAAATATATTTCTTAAAAAAACCTGCCTCAACAAAAAAGAATTCTGAGTAAAATATTGGGATGGTGTTCTCAACAAGGTCAATGTGGATCATAACATCCTTTGGCTAGGAAATTATGCTAGAATAAGAGCTGAAATATTTCCTGTGATTGCTAGGATTTTTGATAGCTTCTCTGACTGATTCTTCCAGTTCCTTGAAAAACAAATACTTGTTACAGCAGAATTTTTTTATTCCATCCCATCATTTTTTATCCTCTAGGATTAGGATTATGAAAATGAAATTTAGCAATTACCTTTGCTTTCATACAACAAAAACATCTTTTTCTAATGTTACAAAAACTTATAAATTCCCCTACTCTCAGTTTCTAAAATCACACTTTCTCCTCTCTTTTGCAGAGAATTCTTCCTCTGGAAAGTTTTGGCAGTCGACCAAAATATTGATTAAGTGCATGGACTTTCTAAGTCCAGGCTTCCATTGTCACAGCAACCATACACAATGAACTAGCAACAGCAAAAGCTTGTCACAAATACAGTCCTCTGCATTCTAGGTACCTCAAGCAATGGCAGAGGCAGGAATTCTCTCTCACTTTCCTGCAGTATCAGAAATCACAGTGAGACAACATTCAGATGTTTTTAAACTTCTCCTCCTTCATTTTCACTGGTCTTGCAAATCACATTCCTTTACAACTTCTGGAAAATAAGGCCGGAAAAGTCATTGCTAGCAGAATTCACTTTACTATCTCTAGTTAGAGCAATCTTATCAGTAAGAATATACTCAAAGCGATAGTTATGCAGAAATGTTTATGTTGTTCAAGGTTCAGTCTTTGCTGATGACATGAGAAGGAAGTAACTTTTTTAAAATTTATTTTTATTTTTATTTTAAAAAGTCATCAACAGGAAGCTACTTGGGCTGCTATGCCAAGTACTAGAAAGCAAGAATAGCCACATATACGTTTCCATGAAGCTGATTATACCTTATTGGTGCATACACATCATAATATAGATTTTATGTATTAAACATTTTGCAAGATTACTTTATTATTTTTACTAAGGTCTCCTGGCTACTCTTACAGAAATATGCTCAGTACATTTGCTGGTCTTTGTGAGGTGAATTGTGGTACTGTACGGTGGTTGCTTACTGAGACACTGTAAAAAAAATGGCAGTATATGAAAAATAGGAGATGTCTTAAAGAAATGCCCAGAACTTTCCTGGATCCAAAAAAAATCTTTTTCATGGTCCAGAGTAATTGGAATTCAGTATCATGAACTTTAAGTCCTCCTGACAAACCCAGAGAAATACTAAGCTTGAGACACACAAACTCCCCCTCAGACCTTTAACAGCTTTATTGCCAAGGCAGCCTTAGATTCAATGAAAAATTGCTGAAATCCTATGTCATGCAACTGATTTTATGGGAGAAAGTTATTATTAATAATTGCAGCACCAGTCCTTATCTTTCTGTCCTTTATTTTAGGTGATGCATGCACAAATAGTTGTCCTGAGTGAATGTGGCTATGTAACCTTCAAGGAGTTAAGTCTTGGAATATTTTTAAGGAAAAAGGACTTAATATTTTAAATATAGATCAAATAAAGACCTGAATTTAAAAGTTAATATTGTGATAATATGAATGTGTCAGTATCACAAAAAATAAAAATGAAAATGCATACACTATAATAGACTCTGATGGAGAATTCTCCTGAGTGACATTTAAAGCCGAATAAGTAAACAAGAGAGGAAATTCAGTTATGTGCCTGTAAAACATTAAATGCCTGGTAGGTAGTAATATAGAAAGACTAATTCAAATACTTAAACACCAACAATTAACCTGTGCTAAACTTACAATATGTGCATACAAAAGCATACAAGCTATCAGCAATATGCATAATAATATAGCCTCTTATGAAATTTTTGCAAACATTTTGGAAAGTCAAGGAGCACCCAGTGCAGCTTGACAAATTTATGTATTAGATTTCAAACTCTGGCTTAGAAAGCCCTCTTGAGGTTAGCATCCCTTCTTTTCGTGACTACAGCCTTCCTGGAAATTTTGCATCTCAGGTAAAAAATGACCTTGTGTATGAAAGCTCAAAGGTGGCAGACTGTAGTTGCAGTTTATATGCTAGGCTTTACAGCGGCAATCCTCATTCTGGATGTGAGAAATAACTTCACCTGTTCCTTTCTCAATCTGCTTTTTCTTTAGTTGAGAAAAAAAAATATTCATGAATATTCTAGCTAAATTTAACTCATTATTTTAGATCACCACATTTATACCCTTTTCTGTTCACTTGTTATAACATTTATATCACCAGTTGGTACACCAGTTACACCACCACTTGAACAACTGTGTGGCTAAGAATTTTATGTATTCCATTCTTTAAACAAAAGGTAATTCATAGGAATTCACATACACATCAAAAGCTTCCTATAGAACCTTGTAGAGAACAGATACACAGCTAGTAAAACTATGACGAAGAGAAGAAAAACCTGTTAGTTAACATCTATCATAAGTGGGTATGCTTTTGGAGAGGAAAGATCTGAGCTATTTTAAAATCTGTTGCCTTTGTAGGCAGGCAAATTTAGTGCTCTTTCTTTTCTGAAGTGGAACAGTAAAAGATTTTAAATATCCTCTGGCCATTACTGGCGAGATTGCTGTAATGTAGTCTGGATACCATGAAGTTACACAGAGACCATTCAGAATCTGAAGCTTGTACAGAATCGCTCTCAGTGGCATAGAAGTGTGCAGCACCAGCACCACTCTACATAGTGCTGATCTATTTCTAATGGAATCCAAAATTCTGTTTGTAACTGTAAGCATTGAACTTGACCAGATCCATTCACTTTACTGAGTTGTAAGAAGACAGTAAATGGTTGATGACTGATCGTTGGTGTATATGCAAATCTACAGCTAATGAAGTTCAGTCAACCACACACAATTCATTATTACTCTGATGTAAAATTGTGTAGGTTAACACAAATAATGAAGGAACACAAAAATGTAACCAATAATACCAAAATATTTAAGATATATCACTGTGATTATCTACATATTTATCTTGTAAGAAATGGAAGTGTCTTGTATGAGATTTTGAGGAAAGGCATGGATCACTTAACCACATTGGAGTAACTGTCAGCAGGAAAATGTTTTGACTAAACTACAGTTAAAGGTATTTAAGTAAAGCAATAAAAAATCCACTGGTGGAACAAATTTAAAGTGCAAATTATTTCAAGTTATACTGTGTGTTGGACATAGGCAATAATATACAGTTATATGAATTTTTGAGCATTTCAGCATACCAGATTTTTCAATACATCAATCCTAACTCCATCTCAATTTGTAACTGGAAATTGCAGGCATATGAATAAAAGCTCAAAACATCATGAAAATTATGCCCATTTTAACTTGGATAAGTATGGCCTAACTGAGGGAATGGAACTGTGATATGTGAACGTCCTGCTTTGTATTATTTGGCTATACAATCTTGATTCCCGCAACGTATTTAATTACCAGAAGTATCAGGCAAACACTAAAATTCTAGGTACTCTTCCAAACTGCATCAATAAACTTCTTGATGGCTATTCACTTCTAACCTGAGGTACCGGCAGCAGTGGGGTACATGTCCAGATAGTTGGACAGTTCAGCCGTGTCAGTGTGTAGATGGCACATGGTAGTGTGTGGAGGTCACAGTCTCAGTTTTCAACTAGTAACTAAACGTATAAGACTAAGTAGTCAACAGCTTCCTAAATTCCCTCTTTGTTTAGTGTTTATGGTTTTAGTGAAAAGAGAAGCCATGTGTTGAAAACCCCAAGGATTTTTTGCGTAGTGCTCCCTTGGGTGTCTCCTCACAGCACTATTCTGTGCCTTATAGCCATGCTGTAAAATAGACAAAACCCATCTGAAGAGTACCATTTGTCGTGATGTATGACATTGTTTGCCATTGTATGGTAACATTTACCTTGGACAATTACACTGCCATCTATTGTTCTTCTCAAGCACTGAACTTCCTAGAATATGTAGCACTGATCTAAAGCAAGTACACGTGAATACTGCCCAGCCATCAGTGAAAAGTCGAGTAATACCATACTGGTCGATTTGGAACTTTTTAAATCTTTATTCCATTCTTGGCATGTTCTCTAGTCTCATCTTCTGTTTCCGGACTGTGTTAGAATCCAGTTCATAACTTCAATTATTTGTAACATTACACGTTTCAGAATGCCTGTCTATTACTAGAAAACTTTATACATAAGCCAAGTAAATCACATTGGCCTCTACATTTGTTGCCAGATGAATAACACATTTTTCACTTAGAAAACTGTCAGTTAAGGAATGTATCTCATATTGCACAATTATTAGAAAAAGTGTATGGCAGATCAGCATATATCTCTAGGCAAACATGACAAATATGGGAAACTAAAAAAGGCACTCCACAAAAGAGTAGGAATTTGAGAAAAGAATTTGAACTGCACTAAGTAAAATTCAGGATTTTCACCACATTACAAATATAATCATTTCTACGTTGTCATTTGTACCTTGAATCAGAATAAAGATCAGAAATTCCAAAACTTTCCACACCATGAAATTTCATTAAACAAAAACTTAGACATGTAAATTTGTAACTTAGATACACCCAAAAGAATTTAAATAATTTGGCAGCCTCTTACCTAATGTTTTCAATTTCAATTTGCTAAAATGTCCTAAGGTGTCTTCTTCTCATCTGGTTCTTCATCTTTCCACTTCTCGTAGAAATACAGGAATCCTAATATCTCTAGCTAGATAGCCTTCTCATGTCACTCGCTAAAGGAACCAAGAAAAGAAAAAAGCAGATTGTCTATTAACAGGCTGCCTCGTTAGTTTTCCTGTTGCCCATTCAGAACCAGCTACAACTGTTTGACATGTTGCACATCTTCGTAAGTAACATGTTCCATGCTTAACTACCCTTGCAGATGGAAAGCTTTTTCCTAACATCTCCACTGCTGCTTCAATCCTTAGCAAACTGCAAAATTTTGGTTTTTTAATTCTTTGTCTTTGCAGAAACCTGTTACTTATTTGGAAATTGACCTACCGCATGTCTTCTCTTCTGCAGACTAAAACAAATGTAATTCTTTCAACTCTCTCTCATAGGTCAAGTTTTCTAGATAATAATAATTATTTTTCTCTGGATTCTTTCCTGGTTTTCATCTTTCTAGAGGTACGTTGCCCCAAACTGGGTACAGTATTAGATTTTGATAATTTCAGGAGTACGAAAACATTACATTGGCTCACTGTATGATACTTCTCCAGTATATAATTTCAAAATGTTTTTGTTTTCCACCATAATGTGACACCAAAAGTATTCCATACAGCTCAGAGTGTAAAAAATGAGGAAAAAAAAATATTTAGGGCACCAGAAAACAGATAATCAGATCACAAAAAAGAAATAAAAATTGTTATGCTCATATTACCACACAGCCAGGAAAGAAAAGGCAAGAAATAAAACACAGGAGCAAAAGTAACTTTGATAACACTGTTCATGAAAGCCATGGTGGTAACATTGCAAACATTTTTTTCTGCTTTGTACATCTCTCAGAAAAAATTAGATATTACATTTATTAAAAAAGATTGAACAGTTTTAGTCAATTGAACTTGGTCCATTCAAGAAAACAGTGGCACCCATAGGATTCTCTATCATGACAGGGAAATTCCATTTAATGTTTTAATGTAATAATTCAAAATAAAATTTTTGCACTCATTAAGAAAATAATATGTTTGAATCTGGCTAAGACTCACTTGTGTTTGTTTTCAGAAAATCATTCCAAGAGAAGCTCAGCCTTCCCACATTTTTAATTATGCCTTCTATTTATAGGCAACTTGTGTTATACATTGGCCAGGCATGAATGGTGCTCACTGCATTGCAAGGAGGCGTACAAATCAATGAAAACTCCATATACTTTGCTCTTCAAGTCTACTAACAAGGCCTTAACTATCACCCAGCAGCCTTCAAAAGCCAGCTTTTGAAGCTGGAGTAAACCCAGCTTTAAGTACAACCTGCGCTACAGGTTCTCTAATCTGCCTTAATGGATGTCAGCTCCCAGATCTGCTTTTCCCTGAAACATCTTCATCAGAAATTCCTATAATGGAGATCCAAACCTGTGAAAATCCATTGTCACATAGTGTTGGATCAATAGGCTCCTATCTTTCTTGTGTCCTATGAATAGTGGTACATGAAATGTTAGCTGGTTGTGAACATTTATAATGTCAACTATTTCACCGCACCAGCTATGTATGCATATCCCACAGAGGGTAGGCTGCCATCCATTTAGACTTACATCCACAGGGATATCCGGGATCTTTGTGGAATTTCTATTGCTGGGGCAAGGAGGGGATTTTGTATTCTCCAAATGTATCCACTATCTCACCCTGATAGTGTTCAATTGGCCAAGCCTCTCTAATTTGAAATTCTGAACTTCCCAAGCTGTCATGCATGTTTCCTTTAGGAATGTATTTTTATACATGTTCATAAGCAGAGGGAAGAAATCTTTTTGAACTCTGTCAAAATGCTTTATTTGAGGCAATGTAAAAGTTAAATGATGTCGTAGATGGCAAAAAACCTGCAAATACCAGCAGAATTGTGAAATATGCAAGTCAGAAAAATATAGTTTCAGAGTTCTATGAAACTCACAAACTTTTAAACGAAGTCTTAAACATTTAACTTTTTCAAGAACATACTATTTACTCTAGGGGAAAAACTGAAATGCCCCATTAAAAAAAACAAAACAAAACAAAAAACAAAACAAAACAAAAAACGACAAACTATGAGCTTTTTAAAATGAAATCAAGTCAAGTGGAGTATTTGGAGGCAGAGGAAGTTTATGATTTCATCCACTAGTGAGACATGTTAGCAAAATCGCAGTTTAATCTCTTAAATCCCGACTTTCAGACATGAACAAGGCCACAGAACTTAGAAAACAGTCCTAATGCACACAGTTGCAAATGTGCTGCCCAATAGCCAAAGGTCAAAGCTGTTTTCTCCCTTTGAAACTTCAGAATACTAAATATAGTAACTTCTAAACCTCTTTAGCTGCTCTCTGTAAGCTGTTACCAAAGTAAACTGAAAATTATTTCCAGAGTAGACATTAGCATTCAAGATTCAATCCCCATTAACATGGCAGCTCTAGGCCTTTTGTTTCAAGACAAATAAATCCTCTTTAGCCTTGGTAATGTCTGGAGAAATGATCAGAAGTTCTCTGAAAGAAAAGCAAAGATCATGTTTTTGAAAAAGGAAGAGTCAGAGGCCTGCACAGAGTATCTACCCTTATTTCTTATGTTTTTAACCATGGTTTTAGATTAATATCTCTAAAGAACTTGACATTTCATTTTAATAAAGATTAATTTAATTTTAATAACTATGATACATACTATTAGGGTTACCTGACCTGATGAGCTTAAGAACCTAGAATATTTCTTACCCCACATCATGCAGCCCTCCTGCAGTGACATCTAGCACAAAGGTTCCTCCTAGTCCATCTCAGTCCCCAGTTTCTACTATAATGAGGTTATGTGTGTATCCGTGATAGGCAGTTTTTTCTGTGTGCAATATATTTACATATTTACACAGCTGGCTACACAGATAAAAAACACATAGAGCACTTACACACACTCAGACAGTGACAACCAGTCATATTCTGTTCTCCTCTCCGGCCATGACCAAGCAGGATGGAGATCAGATACTGAGAATATAGATACACACACATACAATGTGGATCCCTCGACCCATTTCCCCAGTTCCTGACACTTGGTTGTGAGATCCCTGAAATGACAGGCCTACTCAATTTGCTGGTACAGAACTTCTCATACATAAAGTATTGGCCAGAACATCTCTGGGCCCCCAGTAGGCAACTGCCCCCTGGTCTCACCCTAAGAGACAGTATTGGGTCTGGCTGAGCCGCACAGCAGCCCTCACGGCCCTGTGCTTGTATGGGCAGCTAGAAAGGTGGTGGTAACACACCAGCGTTTTGGCTGCTGCTGAGAAGCACTTGCACAGCACCAAGGCTGCCTCTCCAAAATTTCACACCCCCTTCACCAGCAGGCTGGGGGTGGACAAAATCAAGGGATGGGACATATCCAGGACAGCTGACGCAGAGTGACCAATGGGATTTTTCATACCACATGACATCTGCTCAGATATAAGAGCAAGGAGAAAGAAGGGGGAAGAATGCATTCATTATTTTTAGCAACCTCTGTGTGTGCTGAAGCCCCACTTCCTATGACGTAGCCGAACATCTCCTGCTGATGGGAAGTAGAGAATAACATCTTTGGTTTTCCTTTGCTTCAGCACATGTGACTTTTGCTGTTACTTCATTAAACTGCCTTTATCTTGATCCACAAAGGTTTTTTTCATCTTATCTCACCCTTCCTTCTGCTGAGTGATAAAGTGGCTTTGTGGGCAGCTGGCATCCAGCCAAGGCCAACCCACCAGATACACACACCAGTGAGTCTCACCTCTAAAGACCCACGCTCTGCAGGCTCTCCAGCAGCTGGTTGGGAACTCCCGTCGTCCCCAGTAGCCAAATTACCCATCACCTTTACCCTTACAGACATGTGTCGCTCTTGGGCTACTCTACCTACTCATCAGCTAGTCCAGCTCAATCTGTGCTAGTGCTCACACACTTATACACCCATACTCACTGCAGCTGCTGGCACCATGAACACACGGGCCTCTGATCCCTCCCACCCCATGGTTTCACTCCAGTTTCTCCAGCTGCTGACACCCAGGCACACAGGTCCCAGTCCAGATGCTGGCACCCAGGCCCTCACTCACTCCAGTTGTTGACACCACAGAAAGATGGCCCCCTGTAAAGTTATATCCCACTCCAGTTGTGAACACTTAAGTCTATTGGCTCACTGTATCTCCAGTTGCTGGCACCAGACAGTGTCTGAAAGTGGCTGACCTATGGTCCGACTCCACTTGCTGACACTCAGACCCTGTTCGTACACAGTAACAGAGGATAAAGAGCTCCTGATTGAGGTGATCAAGCAGAGGCATGGTCGGATAGGTGTACCAGCAGGCCCCTCCTTACACACAATCCGATCCTTTTATTTCCTTATCCCTCTATTTTCTCACACTTGTTCCTCTCTCCCTAGGTTTTTCCCCTAAACATCCTATAATAAGTCTTGTGTAATCCCTAAACGCTCTTCTGCTGCATCCCATAATATATCTCACACCCTTAGGTAATAACCTCCCCCGTTTCAGAAAGGTCAACTAGAAAGCGGCTCCCAATGACTCATCTTGATGGGTTTCACATCTGGACAATGGGGTTGATGTCCCTCCTGGGACAACCCCAGAGTCTCTAATTTTGTTTACTCTGCCTTTCATTGTGCTTCTGTGTTACTCTGGGCTTGTGGAGATGGGCTGATGGCTCCTGTCTGGCAGCTGGAGTACATCTGGGAGGAGCCAGGGCATGTCATTAATCAATTTACCCCACATGTCCTTGTGTTCTTTTTGTGTGTGCAACTGCCTTACCACTTTACCTAACACATACAGCTCTTCTTCCTTGGCAGTGCTGCTGGCTGAGACTTGCCATTATTATAGTCAGTCAAGACACCAGCCCATTAGTGAGTCTTCCAGTGCAATAATATTGCACTGGGTAATGATCATGAATAACACTCAAATTAATACTATTAAATTCCTATTGACATGGAAAATAACCAAATATCAATATGTGCCTGAATCTCATCATTGCAATTTCTTCCTCTCTCAGTTCCAGGACACCCCTGCAAAAAGTGAAAATGCTCTTTACAGTAATTAATAAATCTGGGTCTGATATTACTGTGGTCTGCCTATTTCAATGTAGTGATTTGTCTGAGGAGACATGACCTCATCTGAAAAAAAAGGAGGGAAAGGATCCGCAATAATGTTGTTTGCACACTTCTAAGTGTCTAAGAGACAAAGACAGAGCTCCAGAAGCTTTTTCCCATTTGTACAGCAAGCACTCAGCATTTTTTCAACAAGTAGTAATTGGACTGAGAGACCCAAACACATGAGCTTAATGCAAAGGTTAGGTGAATATACCTAAAAAAAAAAAAAAAAAAAAAAAAGCCCTAGGCAAACTTCTTGTCTGTTCTGTACTCCACACAGAAGGGGACTCCAAGCTACAACATCTTCTAATTGCAGTCCTGGTAGGCTAGGACCTAGCAACTGAACAGTACTGTGAAGGTTATTTTGCTCCTGTTCACAATGTATGTATGTAGGTTACCAGTCTGAAAGCCTCACGACGTCCATTTTTACCTGATTTCCTATTATGTTTTGAGGATTCTCTGTGAAGCCCTTAGTGAGTATGTCACTGTGTAACCTCCAGGACTTTAGACAACAGGAGCTTTACACGGTGAAAACACTAAGCGAGTAAGTAGGGGTTTTACAGAACCTGCAAACTGGAATTGGAGGTGGCAGTGGGAGAACATTAAAGTAATTAATCTTGAGCCTAAGATGGCTTAATGAGTGAAACAGCAGTATCAATCAGATCTCTAGCATTCCGAGACACTTTGTTAGCAGGCCAAGTTCATGTGAGTGCTTGCTGTATCTGGGTACCAGTAACTCCTGGCAATTTGTGTTCACCACAGAACTGAGGCTGTTGAGCCTTGAAACTACTGAGTTTTAATAAGGACTCAATAAAAACTCATTCTTTAATAGGCATGCTTCGTTGAACAAAACATTGTTCCCTGCAGAATTATGCCACTTAGCTCTTTCTCATTCCATAGATAATTTTATAACTAACCTTACTTACATCACATGCAGAGCTCATTTTCTCCTATCAACAGGAAATTCTAAGGCAAAAATTATGCAGGTAGAAGATAAGCATTAATATGAAAGAAAGCTTCCTTGTCTAGACTCTCATCTTTGACAGCAGAAACGTAGAGCAGCAGCTGGAAATCGAACTGCAAAGCTGCTCTTAGACTCTGCTATGAGACATGGCTTACACCACAACATGCACATTTCCCTGTCATACTGCACCTCTCAAGAGATCCACAGAACACATTATAGAATTAGTTCAAAACACATGTTTATTCTCAGTGGTAGTGGAAGAAGGACAAACAATATTTTTTTTCTTAGGGAGCAGTTCATCCAGAATTTGATGTCTGCTATTATGGAATAGGCAGACAACATACTTTTACATATTCCATGTGTTTTGAATGTATATTATATCGAGATTTGCTTTATTGAATCAGTTCACACACTGCATGTGCACTGTCCAACCTTTCCTTATATTTCAAGAGCGTTGTGCATGTGTAGGAGAGTAGGAGCAAGGGTTTCAACACAATAAGCAATCCATCAGGCAACTGAAAAAACATATTTAATTATTCCTGATTATACTGAAGCTAAGCATCAGGTCAGCAAATCCTTACTTGAGTGAGTAATTGCATATTTGTGCAGGCATAACCTGTTCCAGTTTGCTGCTCTGAAACTGTTCATACAAAACTGGAATGCTTTTGCCAATGTTTGCATGGTTATGATTTTAAGTGGTTAGCATGTCATGAAATCATCTGGTCGCTATTTCAGTGGCTGAGCTTGTCCTTGCAGTAAACATTAGTGATATGGAGTTCAGTAAGAGGGGAAAAACACTTTTCCATCAATTAATTTGATTTCCAACATCATAGATACAACAGGACAGTACTGCTCAAAAATGTACAATACATTTTTATAGTAGCACAGCACCAATTTTCATTCTAAAACATGAAACCACAAGTTTCACTAGGTAAAAACTTTTAACTTACTATTTCTATGGGAATAGAATATCAGCTACAGAATGTGACCAATGCTGCTGAATTCTGAACAAAATTATATAAACATAAGGAAAGTGAATTTTGCTTCGTGCGGAAACCCTTAAGGGATTTCCTTTCTTTTGACTCTCAATCAATGTATTTTACTTATTTGGATTTTGTAGAGACACATGTTAAAGATAGAGCCATCCTGATGTCCTGGGCATGTCTTCAGCTACCTTATTCTGTATATGACACAAAGTAAACTAATGGAGAGTGCACCCTGATTTGTATCTTCTGACTTGACACATGGGTAATTTCACTCTGGGACGGCGGGAACTCCTAAAACCCATACCACCTGGGCAGCTTCCCAGGAGCCAGCCACGCTGAGCCCATCTGATTCTACAGTGGCTGCTGACAGGACTTCCAGAAATGGGAGCTGAGTCTGCACTCGTGGTGGTGATGACAGAATATTTGCACCTCCAACGCCACAGCAGAACTTGTAAAGTCTATGATAGCTGAGTGCTTTGGAGCCAAAAGACCTTTACATGATAACTGCAGAGGGAGACAGGTGGTACAACCACCCAGTGCTACGGACCCTGTAGAATCCTCCTTTTGATTTCCTGAAGTCATCAGGCCTAACATTTCAGATTCAGTAAGTCAAGGAAGCTTAGAAATTAGCTTCACAGCTACTGCTGTTATATAGATAGTTGAATAATGCAGGTACCTCATGAAGCACCATTTTAAGCTTGAAAGGCTGTGGAAAAGTAAACAGTTTGCATTCATCATGCCTGAGCATGAAGCTGCAGTGCTATTTCAGAAAACATGATCTCTAAAAGTAGAATCTCTGGAGATTATATCTCTTACGGAAAATTAGGGCTTCTGTATATTTTAGTTTAGTTCTTCAGAGCTGAACAGGAATGAATTTTAGCAAGAACTAGTAACCTCGATTAGCCAGAAAACAGGCTGATGGGAACCTCATGAATTTCAAGGAGAACTACAAAGTCCTGCACCTGGAGGGGAACAGCCCCAGGCACCAGTACCCGCCAGGGGTCCGCCCAGCTGGAAAGCAGCATTGCAGAATTTGCAGACAATGACCTGGGTGTCCCGGCGGACGTGATGTTTAACGTGAGCCCGCAGCGTGCCCTTGTGGCAAGAGGAGCGCACGGTAACTTGGGCTGCGCTCGGCACAGCATTGCCAACAGGCCGGGGGAGGCGACCGACCCTTCCCCGCTCCTCAGCGCTGCTGCGGCCGCACTTGGAGCACTGTGGCCAGTGCTGGGTCCCCAGTACAAGAGAGACACCAGCATGCTAGGGAAAGCCCAGTGAGGGACCACAAAGATACCCACGGGACTGGAGCTTCTTTGCTATGAGGAAAAGCTGAGAGCTGGGATTGCACAGCCTGGAGAATAAAAGGCTCCGGGGGTGTCTAATTAATGTGTATGCACACCTGAAGGGAGGGTGCAAAAAGGAGGGAGCCAGGCACCAGGCAGTGGTGCCCAGTGACAGGCCAAGGGTCAATGGGCACAAACTGAAGCACGGGAAGTTCATTCTGAACATGAGGAAACACTTCCTACCTGTGAGGGTGACTCAGAACTGCCACAGGTTGTCCAGTATGGTCATGGTCTCCATCCTCGGAGATACTCATAAGTCATCTGGACACAGTCCTGGGCAACAGGTTTCCAGGTGTCCATCTCTGAGCAAACTGGACAAGGTGACCTCCAGAGGTCCCTCACAGCCTCAGCCATTCCAAGATTGTCTGATTCTGTGAATATTCCTGTACCTTTACACATAACAACTACTCTGACATTACTTGGTTAATTATGCCTTAAAATGTATTTGTTTAGCTTAAAAATATGGCTTAAATTATTTTCAGCTAAACAGGTACATTTTAAGGCATAATGCAGTATACTCAGGAAGTCTTTATGGGATAATGCATATTCTTTAATTAAATAAATAGGATGGGAAAGACATGTCACTTTAGAAGCAAGGTTCTTTATGACAAAATGATCTTTCTTTAGTTTTGTGGCAAACAGTCATAAAGAAAAAGTCTTATTCTCCTTCAGGCGTTAATCATGAGTCCCATAGTGTCACCTGTCTTAATTCAAAAGACAAATACAGACTTCTGTAACAGACTTCAGGTTACAGTGCTTCATAACGGGACATCCAATTTAAGCTAAAATGTGTAGCACATTTCAGAAAGAAAGGAAAAGTTGAAAGAAAACTTATTTTAATACTGGTGAAAGGGGAAGAGTACCCAAAATGTGCTGTGCTTTAATTTTAGGGTTTTTTTTTTTTGACAGAATGCTACAGCATTTGTTTCTGCCTTGAACTGCAAAGATGTTGTTAGTAGCTCTTTGAAAAGCTCACAGAAGATGCACATGTTATGCTGGAGACAGAAATTGCTCCAAAGGCACTAAATGAACATAGCAATGATGCATCTTAAGACATAGTTAAAAGTGGCACAAATGGCATAGGAAGCTAATCTAAAACTGTCTCTTTGAAACCAAGTCATTATTACAATTTTCTGACACAGATCTTTCCCCAAAAGAATAGATATTTATGAATATTTCTTTCTTTTCATAGTACCCTCAGTACCATTAATTAACATTCATTCTCCCCTTCTTTGTAGTTTTATGAAATATCTAGAACTGTGTTGAAGTAAGGACCCAGTGCTGGGAGGAAAGCTTTTAATGGTTAACTTAACATACTACAAGTATTTGGGGAATGATTCTTTAAAGACTGGAGTACTGTTAGAGATCAAGTTTATGAATAATCAGTCTGTTTCTCCAAACACAATACAATCCAATCGTCCTTACTATAAAAGGTTGAAATCTGCTTTCAACACACTGAATTACATAGAAATGCATGCAGACTAGAAATATTATTGACAATTGGCTAAATTACTACTTTTGGCTGGCTCATTGATGATACAGCAATAACAAGGGGTGAATCATATACCAATGAATAGTACTGTCTAGCCAATATTGAGAGAGCTTACTGGAGCCAAAAAATAGTATGTTTTTAAGTCACTTTAATACTTTGCATTTGTGTGGTGCACTGCATAAAATGGTATCGATGATATTTTTCACTTAAGTGTAAAAACAAACAAACAAAACTGAAAAAAATCCCAAAACTCCTGAAAACACAACAAACCATGTAACTTCGAAAGTACTGAAGTACTGCTGCAATTATGCCAAGTAACAGTGCTATAAATTGGTTTCACAGCCAAAGTTATGTATGTCAAAAACCATAGCAAGGATTAAAAGATGGAGCCAGGTTCTCAGAGTGACCATGCATGATTTAGGTTGTAAAGCCATAATAACTGGCTTTCTTGGAATTTCAGTCAAATATACAAATTTCCAGGTCACTAAGAGCTGCACACCTCCTGCGCCTGCATTGGCTAATATTGCTGCAAATTCCTCTCAGAAACACAGGGATTCTTGTCAAGCATTGGGGGTAATCGTTAGCTAAAAGCCATTTTTCCTTCATTGTGCCCTAGCCTGCTCAGGCCAAAGATGTGACTGCCTGGGATCTTTGGTATTTTTGTGAATTTGAATTCAGCCAAACTATAGTGCAGATTAACTTCACAGTGTTCAAGATGCCAGGATTCTGGGAATCTTGGGCTGCTGCAATTAACAGGAATTCCATAAATAGAGAGTATCTGTAATTTCATGAGTTATATATCACTTTGCATCTAGTCAGGTTTGTAAAGCAGATAGATTGGTAACTAATGCATATTTTGTCTTTCTCTCCCTTGCCTCCCCATCCTAATCTGTTTATTTGATCTTTAATGTCTCTTTCATTCCTCTGGTCCTAATCTGTTTCTATAATCTATCTCCATCTTTCACACTTTTCTCCTCAACCTTTTTTCCCCACACTTACTTTTGCTCCCTTAAGTTGTAAGTGAGTTTCTCTGTTCTGAGTTCAGACCTGTCAGAAATTACTCTTAGTCTTATTCCATGTTTTCAAACAGAGCAAAGCAGGAAGAAAATCCAATGCAGTTCCTTCAAATCTTTCCCTAGTTTAACTGTATAAGAATTTATATGACATAATTTTGTAATAGGAGTCAGCTTGTTACTGTGCTGCTTAGTAAATTTGTAATCCAGTGTAGTATATCAAGAAGCCAAAACAGGAATACAAGAACAACAGGTAGAGCCATGTTCTGTTTGAAAGTATGAGACTACACAATTTTTTTCACCTAAGAACTGCATGTCACAAGCACCATTAAGAACACAAATCACAGACTTCTCTAGGACTGTTTTTAGCCTGTTTCCTTTAGTAAATAGCACAAGGGAGTTTGCTTGGTTTCAAGACAACTGAAAAGCAAGTAGCAACTTGCCCTCAATAGTAATTTTGTATAAAATTACCTAGCATGTACCACATGCAACATAAATGTAAAGGCTGCAACTTCTTTTACAGATACAAAGAACAGTTTGCAAACCTGAAAGTCTCTTAATTTCTTCATTAGTTTTTCTTTCCCTCTGCCCCTTCTCCCTTTCTTGCTTCCTAAAGGATGTTAATTTTGGAACGATATTGAATAAAACCTGTGTCATGACTCTGTCACTTTTCTGCTTCAGTTTTGGCGGAGTTCTCCACCACCATACTTCATTAAAAGGTATGGTTTGCACCTGTCATTGTGGTATGTGTTCTACCTTTCTGTTCCCAGAAACAGAAAACTATAGTGCAATGTTTTGTTTAGGGCAGGAGTCCTCAAACTATGGCCCACGGTCCGGACACGGCCCCCCAGGGTCCTCAATCCGGCCCCCCGTATTTACAGTCCCCCCCGAACACAACCACATGCCCACACACCCCCCCGCTGGGGGCTGGGGGGGGAAACCAAACAGCCGCAGATGGCTGCCTGCCACTGCATCCGCGCCGGACCCTGGTTAAAAAGTTTGAGGACCCCTGGCTCAGGGTCTATAGGATTGTTTTGTATTTTTCCTGAAGTATTTATAATAGACAAGGAAAACTTGCAGGAACTTTTATGATGACAGGTGATGCTAAAGACAGTCCAACCATTCCAGAATTCCTGCCTCACCCCCCCACCCCCTTTTAATTCCCAGAAAGATTGCAAATGTTTTTCCACAAAATAAGAACTTCCAAACTAAAAACCGAAACCAAACTTAAACTGAAAGAATACCAGAATAAAGAAGTGCAGTGTCTGGGACAAGAGAAAACGTTTTGGGGATTTTTTTTTCCTGACACCTATGTCAGAAATAATTGAGAAAGCACGCATCCAGCATTACCATGTTTCTGAAGAAGGGAACAGCAATAGTAACTATCTTCACCTGTTTGAAAGACTCCATAGAAGAGAAAGTATCTCAGCTTCCCATTATCATCCAAGTGTCACAAGTAATTCTGAAATATCATAGCGTTTAACATCCCATGTTTTAAGACAAAAATGATCTGGTTTATGTAATTTCATAAAGTGTTTCTGGTTGTTTTATTCCTTTGGGCTTATGGAGCTCACATTGACAATCTACACAGAAAAATTACAAAAACAACAAACATTTTTTAAACTACTGGAGTTAATTAACTCCAACATGTTCCTATAATAGTATACTGTAAAATACATAAAATTCATGAAAATGTCCTGTGAAGTACAGTTTAGTCAGAATTTCATCAGAGCTCTAACACACCTGGCAATCAGACACCTGGTATGTTAACAGATCTGTTGACTTCCTGCCATTTGTATGTGCTGGATTCATGCAATAAGAATTTAGATTGTTTCAGTTACAACAGACAGTCATGTAAAGAAATGCAGTCATAGCACTTGTCCAAACATATCTGGGAACATATAACTGTCTCCCAGGGAGAGAGAAACAACAACAAAAAAAGCCCCAAACGCCTGCCATATATCGTATCTTCATCAAGTTCATCGCGTCAGTGGTCTCAGAAACATTCAAGGGAGCTTTCAAACATTTTGTTTTCAAATAATCTTGAAAAGGTCAGTTAAGAAGCTGCTAATCCTTTTATTGGTTAGCCAGTTTGTTTCTCTTCTACATTTTCTTATCCTGCTGTTTTTGCTATCTTAGTTCCATTTACTAAGAATTAATTTAACAGTAACTTCTAAATATATTCCCAGTCCTTTCTGTGTATTTATCAGCCTTTTATTTTCCTTCTTTCAGTAAACTGCATGGTCAGTTGTAACAGGGCCCTAGTAAATATAGGCTGACATCATTCAACTGACTGAAAGGACAGCAAATGTAGCCAAAGAATTATTTCTGGACAATTCAGTTCTTGCTGTTCTTCACTTGAACTATTCACATTACAAACATTAGGAGTTGAAAGCATTAAATGTTAATCTATTATGAGCTATATACCTCACTTTCTGTCAATTTCCATATCCTCTCCACCCCATAAATAATGCAGGACATCATAAACAACCTCTGTTCCATTCCTCTGTCACTCCTGCCAAAGCTTCCCTTGACCTGACCAGTCAATACTTCTGTCATTGTTTACAGACCCACCATCAGCATGTCCTTCAGCCTTTACACAAGGGAGGAGAAAACCGATCATTCCAAGCAGAGAAAGCTGAATGAAGGGTGATCTAGCCCAGACTGGCAATTTTCCCTCCTTTTGCCTTCCCCATTAAAATAATCTGGGTTTCCCTTCCAGACTACCTAAGAAATACACACCAGAGAGAAGATGACAGAGGGCAATATGAGAGTATTGATCAGCCAGCTGGGTCTTGCAAAGCAAGAGTATAACAGCTGCGCTATGCTGGCCTTTTCTTCACTAGTAGCACTCCTTCAAATAATTTTAATAAAAGCTGTAAAACCAGATTATATTGCACTTTTGTCAAATATATCTGGAAATAATTAGGTGATTGAAAAAGCTGTGTGTGTGGGGACAAACAGACAGAATGAACAATTGCATAAGCTTGATTTGGAGGTGCAGGGGTTAGGATTTTTTTTGAAACTAGGCTAAAAACCTGTGTTGATAGAAGTTCCCAGATGCTTGTCTGCAACCATTCTCTTTTGTCTTTCTGTTAGCCAGTGACCTTCATTTGCAGTATAATGTCAACTACTCTAGACGTTCAGGCATCACTAGCAAAACCTTTTGCTCTGTTCCGTGCTGTGCCACCAGTTGTACTTCAGAAGCTTTAGGAAGGAAACAAAATCTCCTGTGCCTCAGCTTGAAGGAGCTCAGAGATTGGAAAACCACAAAAATACTATGAGAAAAACATTTAGGGAAAAGTCACAGTCAAGGTTTAATTAGTAATGGGACAGATTCTAAGATCATTAAAATGTATACAATTTAAAGTGCTAATCAAAATCACTGGGACTTGACAATTTATCAGTCTTTATAAAGCCTTCTACTGCTGATGGGACAACTAGAGCACATCCGGAGTCAGAAGAAAGTCTCCCTTATATTTGGTTATGGCAAGTTTTGAGCACAAGGGGACTCATTCTTAATTTTGAAATCTGTTAAGCTTTAAGCTTCATGTGGCACTGATACAAACAGGAAAGAAAGAATAACTTTTCATATTTATTTGGGGAAAAAATAACTCAGACGCTGAATGGAAAGAAGGTGAAGAGACTTAATTTAGATAAAAAATATCACAGAACTTATTAGAATAAGTCTCATGACTGACACTGTGCAAATGGTCATGAAGCTGCTATGAAGGTTTAAAGGACAGTCCTGGGGAACATCTTCTAAATATGCATTGCTATTGGTTAAAAATATTGGTTACAATCAGTCCTTACTGAGATACAGGAGAGATCTGAAGCAAAGTTCCTCCTCTGTATCAAATTTTCTTCGTAATTTTCATTTTTGTCTGAGACACCTCCAAGGAAGGCAGAAACTCACAAGAACTTCCTGCATTCTGCTACAGAAAGTGCGTACTGACCATAAAAAATCATGCTATTAACCCAGCAGCAATTTAAATTACCAAAAACATATGCACTAATACTAGGGAGAAGTGCTACAGTAATAATATATTTTTTTAAAAAATTAACTGAGTAGGCAACTACTATTAGTTAAAGCTGTCTGACTCTCTTTCTGAGGCATCTGGATTTCTGCTGATATTTACCTAAGTGACCAGCAGGGATTTTTTTTTTTTTGTAACCAGATTTAAATTAATTCCCATTCCAGAGAACGCAAAAAAGCAAAAAAACTTAGCAAAAACAAAGATTAAATACATTATTTTATAAACCTCTTTCTGGAAGATAAAGCTGATCCTCTGTCCCTAAATTACAAATGCAACACTCACATTACAATAGAGAGATAATAGCCCAACCTTTCTCTTGACCAGCCTTTGTCACCTCAGTGAGGCAACTGCAATAGTCTGAGAACTCATGTATAAAAGTGGTCTCTAGATATACACAGGCTCATGTTTCCTCATCAGACTATGCCCTGCATGATCCCACAGAAAAAATGGTTGCCGTTCCCCATCAGGCAGCAACCCGCCGCAGAACACAAACTAAGATCTCACTCTGCAAGATAATAGATTATCAAGAAAATTATTTTTAAAATCATGATTCAATTTTACTCAAAACATACTTTTTACTGCTCCCAGTGCTGACACAGCAGCCAGAATCCATAGGTTGCAATGGATTTCACAGGGTGTGAAATAAGGCAGTGCCATGTTTGTATTTAGTTATCTTATTCCACTTAAGTACGTATTTTCCTATCAATGCAATGCAGTCATGGGCAGATGTAATTATACATATATTTTTCCCTCAACACAACCACTACCACTTTCCTGTTTTGTTAGTGTGTCATCCTCTAATAAGCAGTTTGGATGTGAAAGACATTGAGCTAAATTAAGTTCAGGAAATTGAAACAGCTTCATACATAAGGAAATATAAGCCCTGTAGAAAAAAATCTGCTCCAAAACCAAGAATAAACTGTATCACTGGGATTTCCTCATCTGGATGGGAGAATGGAAGACAGACTGTTGCAGGCACAATGGCTCCCACTGGTATACTTGCAAACTCATCCAGCCACAAATGTGGCTCCAAAAGAAATGAAGTAATTCCTTCTTCAGAGGCAATGGAATCCTTTCTATTTTTTGTGGTTTGTAGATATTACACAAGAAAACTTTGAGTAGCAGGAAAATTACAGAAAAAATTACAGAACTATCTTTACAAAAAGAAATTTGACAGAATTAGAACCTGATGTGTTCTTACTTTTAATTTAAGAGTGTTGTAACTTTTTTCTATTTAGATTTTCCACTAGCACCTTCAGCAGGGAAGCTCTCAGGCATGAAGAAAACGCAATAACAGAAGACTCAGATTGCAATTAATTCTTGACTTAGTAGAAAGTGCAAAGAGACTATTTATACCTTCTTTTCTGCAAGTGTGTCAAGGATCAACTTAAATGAGGCTGATCTAGGATATATTATCTGCGCATCTGCAAAGCCAGCGACTGCTCCAATGTATATTTGGATTTTTGACGTAAAAGTTAAAAACTGATCTCCAAGTAGGAAGCACTTAAAGCCGCCCTAAGAACCGCAACAGCAGCTTCACAAAAATGTTTCTGATAGAAAATATGGCACTGAGAAAATTAATAGTGAAGAATCATGACCTTAAATTATTACCATAATTTGTTCTTCCTGCTCAGAAGATTCAATACCTTGCAAAATAGGTGTTAGGTGTCTAATTCTATATAGGATCAATAACAAATAAACTATATCAAGCTCTTTCTGCTAGCAAACAGAAAGTAAGAAATCATAGTTCTGAAATTATAAATTCAATGATATAACAATATGTTCAAAGCAAGAAGGACCTCTAATGACTTTCAGAGTCACCTTCACCCAAAAAAAAAAGCCAAATGGCCAGGTTCTCTTTAAAATTTTGCCAAGTAGATTATTAAAGCAAACTCAGTAGGTATATTTTGACCTTCAAGCTCAGAGGCATATAAGGACTTAGTATGTATTTAGTAATGTACTAGTTTAAAGCCATAGATTTTGCCTTATATAATATAAAAGTTTGAACCTAATGTCAAATTAGACAGGCAGAAAGCTAGTAAAACTGGCCTTTCATCTCAGAATATATGGAAGCTTCTTTCTTGTAAAAAAAAAGTCTCAGTGCTTGAGAGCAAAAAAATATTGTCAAAATATGTTGCAAAGATTCTAAAAATCTCAGTTCTTCTAAAATGATCGCATTTTGTGCATTGCAAAGCATGTTCTCTGATTACCTGAGGAGAAAGTACCCTCAGACACCTACAGAGAAAAAGATAACCAATCTTCCTGTCTTCACATGATTCTATGTAATATGTATGTGTTTATTTAGGGTGCTTCAGCTTCAGTGATGTGCTCAGCCAGCGTTGCACATCCAGGTGAAGACACCTTGAGAAAACACACCGTGGAATATGGTGGATATATGAGAGGATATGAAGTACATTCTCAACTAACTGGAAAAACAATGTTAGCAACTAGAAAAATAGATTACACATTTTCATTCCTGACATCCATTTAAATTGAATCTAAGGTCCCTCTGGTAAAAGGGACTCCACCTGAGAGTCAGCTCAAATTATGCAGACATGATTTAAGAACTCCATCTCTGAAATAAAATAAGGCATCCTCATGTTTAAAAACGCATTTTAAAAATCCTTAACATAATTGTCATACTGCTGGGGGAGAAAGCAAGATATCACAATAGCTATGTGACATAATGCATTTTAAAAATTCTATATATGGTGACTATAATTGTATTTCATAGAATTAATTGTATGATCAAGTTAATCTTGTTCACATTAAACTGCTATTTGTGTCCGGGGTGGGGTGAGAAAGGGTTATAAAAATCCAAGGATCATCATTCAATTAATTCACAGAATCTAGAGATGGAAAATATATTAGTTTATGGTATCTGTCCTCTCAGGATAGCGTGACATTATTTGTTTCAGAATATCTTCCAGTACTTTGAAGTTGTCCAAAATCAAAATTAATCCAGGGATGGCAAGGCCTACACAAAAGGAACTTTTATATTTCTTTGAGCTCCCACTTTCCAATGATCCCTTTTGTTCACCAACACACACGCTTCTCATATCCTACCACTCCTAGATTATAATCATGTTTTAGTTTTGGAGGCAGGATTTCTGTTTCTGAGGACTGCCTCAGCTGGAAACAACCACCAGGTAGTATTATAATTGCATAGAAGGGGTGAATCTAGAGAAAAGGGTATTAAAAGAGAACTGCTGTTATTTCTTGCTCTTCCAAGTTCTACTTTAATTCCAGTGCCTGCTTAGACCTGGGCTGTGATAAACAGAGTGGAAACTTTCAGGTGCTCAGATGCCATAAAAGAATCCACAGATGTGGGTGCGGTGTGTCAGTTTTGCAATAGAAAATCAAATCATTTAGGCATCATGCTCAATACTACAAGAAAATATTTAATTTCCATCACTGTTTACTGACCCTATTCTTGAAGTGTCTTTCAAAAAATTCTCAAAATAATTTCTTTCAAAATGCACTTAGAAAAACATAGTGATAACAACCTCTCTAGTCAGACACATGACTACAACATTCAGGTGGAGAGAGGGGGTTTTCTTGCTTTTTTTTTCCTTTTCCCCTCCAGAATAATCTATTCCTCTGCTTTAAATTATGTGAAAATAAAGTAACAAGGAAATTGCCACTTAAACTATGTAAAAATATTGAACTATATCATAAATAAATCTTCTCTTGTTCATTCAAGGATTGTATATGCACTGCAGCTATTCTCTGAGGAAGGGGGGAAAGTATGATTTCATTTCATTGCTCCAGAAAGAATGGAGGAAACAAACTCTAGACCTCAGGTCTGCCTGACAAGTGCCTGAATGGCTCTAATGCGAATCAGCTAGAGATTAAGTATTCTGACATTCAATTTCTCCAGATATTACAGTTTCATGGAATTGAGGTCATATTCCTTGAAAGCAATAGATTTTCATCTAAGTAAAAGGAACACCACTGGGAACTACATTCCCAATTTAAACCCAGCATTCATTAGTGGCAGCACACCTGGACAAGAGATCCTAGACATGGTGGGTAAAGAATAGCAAGGGTGTGTTACAAGAGAGCTTTGCTAACACAGTGTAGAAGCAAGTTTCTAAATTAGTTTTTGCCAGATGGAAGTATGAAAAAAAAAACCACCATTAAATAAAACAAATAATCACCTATTATGCTAACATCTAATTTAAAGAGACAAATCTGTTAAACCTGCTACTCAGGATGCAATTTCTGCCCACACTTGCCACAAAATGGAGGACTACTTTTAACCTTTACATTATTTCAGGCACCAGTCTGCCAAATGGCTTACTAATGGCTGTACGGACATAATTGATGCCTGTACATGGGCAGCAAAGTTCAGTGTTAGAATGAGCAAACAGTGACAGCAAGGGACGGGAACCTCTGCCGGCATCCTTATCAAAACCTTATTGGATATGCTAGCTGTGGCCAAGTGGCCCATGGATGGACACAGTGCTGCTGTTCCGGAGACATCAGACAAGACAGTCTAAGGACATAGATGGAGGGCTCAGAAAGCAGGCAGAGGGGTTATTTCTGGAGGCAGGCCAGGCACAAGCTGTGCAGCAAATTCACTTTGCAATAGCTTGTTCTAATAACAGAAGGTATCATAGTGAGAGAGAATTTTTCATTCATGTCATTCATTATTTCTACCCCATAATATGCTAATCACTGTCCATTTTTAAAACTCTCTGTCTCAAGCAGTCTACACTAAACAAAGTATGCAAAATAGTGATAGACACCTACTGCGTAACTGAATAGATCTGTTAAACTCATGATGGAGAGGCATGTCCCTAGGCTTTCTGTTATCTTTGCTTGTTTGATAGTATTAAGAAAACATCAGAAAAGCCACGGAAGGTTTTAATGTCATTTAGCCATCATTTGGAAATGTTCTGCAATGCTGACATGTTCATTGCAAATGCTAAATTAACATTAAGCAGAAAGCTTTAACACACTGAGACTCCATTTTGGTATTATTCAAGGATACCGAATACTCTCTTGACAAGAAAGAGAATGACTATTTTGTAAAAGAAACTGTGAGTATTGTAAAACACACTGTTGCAGTGATAATTTCTGACTCTGTCAAATGCTATCCCACCATCTTCTTAAGAGATTGACAAGGAAAATGTGAGATAGGCCCAAACAGACTGAGATTAGCTTGCACAGGGTTCCTTACCTTCACAGCACAGTTTTTACACAAATAGAACTGCTCATCTTTATGCATCTAAAAAATTTGTGACCAGTCATAGCAAAAACAAATGGAATTAGTAACTAATTGTTTTCTTTTTAAAAAAATAGCCTTCAGTGTGCAGGTGTAAATTACAGAATACATTGTACCGACATGTTTCCAAATAATTTGGGAAAAATAATAGTTAATGTAAGTGCAAGATTTCAAGGAAAAAAGCACAACAGATTTGGTTTTGTGAATGACTGGATGCATTTCCAGCACCTCTTATCAAAAATCAAGATTGTATAGCTGAAATAGTTTAAAAGAAAGTTTTTCACAGAAATACATGGGGGAAAAATGGAGGCAGATAATGTATGTCTGTAATAATGATAATAAATCTGAAGAATCCTTATAGAAAAACAGTAACTGAAGAATATTTTCAGACTCATACTAGGAAGCAATACCATAGCAGTGGTATGTGGTAGCACCCAATTGAAAATACTAAGCAAAGGTAATGTCTTTTTCCTCTCGTCTAACAAAAAGTATGGAAGAAAGCAAGCTAATTGGTGATGGAAGTGGAAAATGCCCTTTCTACTTGAAACATTAGTTTAGTAATAATTTGTTTTATACCAGAATCTGATTTGAGTGTAGCAATGTTCATAGTTGGTAGGAAACAACACACACAGTGTCTGTGGTTGCTGGACTTTGAGCCTACATTGTTTAACCTGTTAAGATTTTAATAGCCCTTTACTGATATTCGCTGATGATAGTGACTTCTGTGTATAGATCAGTTCAGTTTCCACAAACGCCAGTCTTTTCTTCAGTGCTAGCCTCCCTATTCCCAGCTATACTTCACCTCCTAGTATAGCTCCTCCTTGCAGTGGCTTTCAACTAGCATGACCAAAATTCTGTGCATTCACCAGTAAAAAGAGTTTTTCTCCAGACTGAACTGAAGTTTCTGGAAAACCTGAAGTGACACTGAAGCCAAGAACTCTCTACTGAAATGCATATTACATTTAGACGGAACCAATGATCCCAAACTGAGGAACTTGGCATTTTGACCATAATATGGCAACCAAACTACTCATTGCTATTTATATGCATATATACATTTGCTTTATTTATTCTATATCTGATTAGAAAAAAAAAAATACCGGTTTCCATATCACACTTGCAGCTGAACATGCAGAATCTGTCTGCATATCACATTTGCAGTTGAACATGCAGATCCACACTTTGAAAAATCTTGATAATATGGCTCAGTTCAAACTCTTGATCCAGTTTTATGTTTAAAATCTGCTCAAAGCTATGCAAACAAAAGTTAGCAGGTGAGATTACAGAGCTACATCGATATATGTTGCCTACACTAGTAGACAGTATAAAGTCCTCAGGATGTAAAGGATAATCAGAAACCAGCCTACCTAAAATTGTGCTCTATTCAGCACTTCTCTTGGGATTCACTAAATATTTCCTCATCTGTAACCAGTGTATAAATAATTCACCATATTTCCTCCCCTAGCCAAACATTAAGGGGTCTTTGAAAGTTCACTGGTCAGTGAATAATGAAATTACTCATAACTTTCATGTACTACAATAGCTATTAAATATATAAGGATAGTGACATGAACATAATTTTTTATTTCCTTATGTTTCTTGTTGGCTTGATTCATAATATAAGGTATGCCTTTTTATAAGTAAGGAATTATTCTAGAGTAAAACCAAAATTATGAAATTTCACACTGTTCAGCAATGACAGTGATCCTTAACAGAGTCAATAACTTACAATGTTCCTTAATTAACAGATCATTTTCTTAGCTGACATTAAGATACTGTACATTGGAATCAGACAGCCTTCAACACTGTATTTGCTAGTGTGTTTACCTGCCATCACTGGACAGTAATATCACATTAGCTTGATAAGATCTTACAGAACCACTTAAGAGATACTGTGACACGAAGTTCTAGTCCCAGGAACAGTGACACAAAGCTCAGCCACAGTGCAAATTCCAAGGACCACAAAGCACATTATACTGCTAATGTGGATGTGCTTGGAGCAGAAGGTATTAAGCAATAATGAGTAGCTTGTCAGGTATAGGAGAGGGAGAGGGAGAGGGAGAGGGAGAGGGAGAGGGAGAGGGAGAGGGAGAGGGAGAGGGAGAGGGAGAGGGAGAGGGAGAGGGAGAGGGAGAGGGAGAGGGAGAGGGAGAGGGAGAGGGAGAGGGAGAGGGAGAGGGAGAGGGAGAGGGAGAGGGAGAGGGAGAGGGAGAGGTTAGTTCAGTTGGAAAGTACCTACAGCAATCATATAGCCCAGCTGCCTGACCACTTCAGGGCGGAAAAATGTTAAGGCATATTATTAAGGGCATTGTCCAAATGCCTTTTTCTAAGGCACTGATAGGCATGGGACATTGGTCACCTCTCTAGAAAGGCTGTTGCCATGTTTGACTACCCTTTAGGTAGAATGTTTCCTAATATCTAGACTGAACTTCCTTTGATGCAACTTTGGACCATTCCCACACATCCTGGCACTGGATACGGTAGAAGAGCTCAATACCTGCCACTTGACTTGCTCCCCTCAGGAAGCTGTAGAGAGCAATGAGGTTACCCTCAACCTCCTTTTCTCCAAACTAAACAAACTCAAGATCCTTAGCTACTCCTCACAGGACATGCCTTTCAGCCCTTCCACCGGCTCAGCTGCCCTCCTCTGGGTGCATTCAAGTGCCCTAGCATCTTTTTTCAAATTGTGGGCCCCAGAACTGCACACAACATTCAAGGTGAGGTCACACCAATGCTGAAAACAGTGGGATAATAACCTCTTTTGACTGGCTAGTTATGCTGTGCTTGATACACCCCAGAATGCAATTTGTATTCTTGGCTGCCAGGGCACACTGCTCTCATATTGATCCTGCCATCAACCATCACCTCCAGATCTCTTTCTGCAGGGCTGCTCTCCAGTCACTCCTCTTCCCATTTATACTTTTGTCTCACGTTACTCCATCCCAGGTGCAGAATCTGGCATTTGATCTTGTTAAGTGTCATGCAACTGATGATTGCCCAGTGCTCCAAACTATCTAGATCCCTCTGCAAAGCCTTTTAGCCCTTGAGAGTGTCAACAGAACCTCCCAGTTTTGTATCATTAGTAAATTTGCTAAGGGTGCATTCAAATCCTGCATCCAGATAATTGCTAACAATATTGAACGGAACTGGCCATATAACTGAGCCCTGAAGAACAGCGCTGGTGACTGGCCATCAGCCAGATGTAGCCAATGCACAACACTTTGAGCTCTGCCATTCAGACAGTTCATCACCCAGCACACTGTGTACCTACTCACATCATAGCTGGACAGCTTATCCAGAAGGATGCTGTGAGGGACAGTATCAAAAGCCTTACTAAAATCCAGAAAAAATACATCCAACACCTTCCCTTCCTCCACTAGGTCACCTTATCATAGAAAGACATCATATTAGTTAGACAGGACTTTCCTTTTGTGAACCCATGCTGACTGTGTCTTATGATTGCATTGTCCTTTAAATGCCTTTCAGTAGCACCCAGTCTAATCTTCTCCATGATTTTTCCAGGAACTGAGGTTAGATTAAGAGGTCTGTAGTTTCCTGGGTATTCCCTCATGCCATTCCTATAAACTGGAATGGCTGGCTTCTGGTCAGCAGAGACCTCCCCCAGACTACCAAGATCTTTGGTAGATGATTGAGGGGGTCCTGCTGTAGCATCTGCTAGATTCTTCAGTACTCTAGGATGAACCAGGTTACAGTGTCAACAAGTATCAGTCTAATGTTTTCCTTAGAGCTCCTCTTGTGCATAGTTTCACTTACTTTAAAAAGCCTTTCTTCTTTTCTGACACAATACTGGTCAGTTTCAACTCCAGTTCAGCTTTGGTCTTATATGTCTTCCCCTTGCATATTAGAACCACAGCTCTGTAATCTTCATGTGAAATCTGACTTTGCTTCCTGAGATCATACAATATGGTTTTCCTCCTGAGTTCCAGGAGTTCCCTGTTCAGCCCAGCTGGTCTTATGCCCTGCTTGCTTGACTTTTGACACAATGGAATTACCTGCTCCTGTGGTTTAAAAAGGTGATTCTTAAAAACTGACTCATGGACACATAAGGCCTCAAAAGTGGATTCCCAGGGGACGCTTCTAACTAGCTCCTTGAGTAACTTAAATTTTGCTCTCTTGAAGCAAAAATTAGTAACTTTGCTGACCTTTCTTCTTATCACACCAAACATTTTAAACTCAACTATTTCATGATCACTGTGGCCAATACAGCCACCTACCATCACATCTTCCACAAGTCCTTCTCTGTTCACAAACAGTTCTAGAAGAGCTTCGTTCCTAGTTGGCTCACAGAGTGTTTGTGACAAGAAATTATCTTCAATAAACTTCAGGAATTTCCCAGATTTGCTTGTCATAGCAGTATGGTATTCCCAGTTGATGTTTGGGAAGTTGAAATCTCCCATAAGGGCAAGGGCTATCAGTCCAGAGATTTCTTCTAATTGCCTGTAGACTAACTCATCAGTGCAATCATCCTGACTGGGTGATCGATAGTAGACACCCACAAAGACATCTGCTTTGCCTTCCATTCCCCTCACCCAGAAGTCTCAACTACATGGATGTATGAGACACCATGTTTATGCTATATTGCAGACCCCTATTATTTCACGTTGTCACAGGAAGTCTGTATCATACTTCTGCATTCTGCTAACACTCAAGTCATTCTCAGCAAGAGAATAGAAGTACTTTTCCGTAGAAAGCCACACTAATACAGTAATACCTCACACCAGTGTATTGCAGGACAAGGCAGAAACAGAATGAGCTTATCAAAGAGGCCAGACACTGCAAAGAGACAATTTCTTTTTGATTTAGATGTTCAGTGCTCAGCTCCTGGATGATGCACTGATGGGAAAAAAAGGTGAATTAGGAAGACATTTACTAAACATCTTTCCATAATGGAAATTATTATTGCCTTTTATTTTGTGGAGGATTTTCCAATTGCATACTGTTAGCCCAAGCTATCTGTGCTAATCAGAGGCTTGCACACACAGGGTTTACAAAAGATTGTTCAAAATAGACTATAAGGGGTAAAATTGTTAATCTCCAGGAGAGAAGAAGATACACAAGACCAATACTTCTGTAAGGATATACACCAGGTGGTTGGGAAGGGAGAGCACATACTTTTAATCCAGATAAAAAAAAAATATTTACTTGCTAGCTGTGTGTTTTCTCATCAGAAAACCGAATGTATCATCTATTCTGTCTCTTTGAGTGTGATTAGATGGTGTATGGTACCTTGAAGTTGGTTATAAGCTTTGGTACAGCTTTGACATGTTAAAGGGTACATTTGATCTAAATCTGAATCAGAAATGTTTCCAAATCTTAGATGAGATGCTGCTTGCCTTCAATGGATTGTAGAACTGTGACATAACATACTGTCCACATTTATAAGGAATCCATATCCTGCTGACTGCATACATTTGAAAGTAAGCGATCAGATCAAGCTAGAATGATAAAAGCTGGGACAAAAGGGATTTCTTAAACTTTGCTGTAAGCTGAGCAGCTGTCTTGGTTTCAGGAGACCTTGGGCATATAATGTGCCCCTGCCATTTCAGGGGGACATTTACGGTACTTCGAGGTTTGGCACCACTCTGCTTGCAACTGCATTATCATTTATTTCTACCACTTTACCTGCATATCAGTAAAAACATAAATAACATTCTTTCAATTATGTGATTTTTGACACTAGGATGGCTGACTTAAGAAAACTTAAGGAAAATTACAAGTAGGTGGGAAATCCAGTTTATTAGCAGATTTGTTTTCAGGAATATAGTTGTCTTCAGGTCAAAAAGAATTTCCAAAGACACCCTGTCTTTAATGTGAGATTTATGGCTTTGATCCTATTAGGCAATTCCTTTGATCTTGTGAAAGGACAGTGGAGCAAATCAGCTGCACCATTATAAGGGAAAGACACAAAGACAAGTTCCTCAGAAAAGAAATTTTCTATTCCTGCGTCTGAGCTCAGAGACCAAATTATTATCTCAACAGGGAGGTCTGGATGAGGACATAGTGTGAATTTCAGTGTGAGGTTACAAAATTTCCAAGTAAGAAAAAGAAAGAATTGGCTGACTGTGGAAACCCATCAATAAAATGTATAGTCTGGAAAACCTGCGCTACTCCTACAGACCTTAGTTAAAATTGGTGATTCTAGATTCAGAATCAGGAAGTCTCAGAAACTATGCAAATACTAAATAAGCTAACTGCATGATCACAGTGATGGGCAAAGAGTACAGAATTGACCATATGTAATACCTATTGGGTTAAATACCCAGTACTGTGTCAAATGTAAGTATATCAACAAAAGAACAGATCTCTTCAGGAGACTCCGAATATCTCAACCCAAGGAAGTATGATTAACAGCAGTGGCTGGTGGAGCACTAAACTCCATTACAGTAACAGAGTGATGCTCCTCAATCTAGGTGGCTGTATATTAATTGACATACATTCCTTATGGCTTAAGTACTGAATGACACTGACACGTTCTTTGATTAAGTCAGTAAAATAAGCTTATACACAGCTGATGCATGGCATTACTCACCTTTATATCCAGATTATTTGGAAAATTATACTGAAAATGAGTCCTAAGTGGTTTTGCCCCCTTTAAGACTGCAACAGGATATTAAAATTGGAGACAGAGCATGAAATGACAAGCACTGCAACCAGATAAAAAATTATTAAATATTGTGTCAAAGTGCTATTAGATGGTCAATGAAAGTCATTCATTTAATTAATTTAATTCAAATGTTGGTGCGTGTCTTTAGAACCAGTACTAAAGGATAGAAATAAGCTTGACATGCAGTACTGCATGACCTGGCTCAAGTATGTCTGTGTTCTGAACACAGTTTGTAGCTGACTTAGGAAGGTAGGGAAGTTCCATTTTAATAACCTTTTCTCAGAGGCTCTACAGAACTCGAAGGAACACACATATTGGCTTACATAGTTGTGAACTCAGAAAATTGGAAAAAATACTGGTTTAATGGGATCTATTTCAGTATCTTACTTGAAAGCCAAGGTGTAGCCATCTTTGTTGTACATCTACTTACAGATTAGATTGTAATATGTCCTTGATACATTTTATAGGTTATCATATGAAGAGCAAAGGGGTTGTTTTCATAAGTATCTTAATGTATTTTCCAAGTATCTCCCATAATGGCTCCACCAGAGCTGTAATGAAACATTTTGTGGTAATATTTCCTGAGAACAGTAAGCTTACAGACAGAAATCTTTGTTGCTGTAAAAAAAAAAAAAAAAAAAAAAAAACAGACCAACAGTTAAAAATATCTTAGCTGCATTTGTATATATCAGCCCTTGTTATAGAATCCCCGGCCACAAAACCTGATATAATCTACACGCTTGTCTCATACAGTTGTGGTGGTACAGTGATTTAATTTCATGGTTTGTATTGTCACTGGTGAGCACTAATGCATAATTTAATGCATTGTTTTCTTATGGATGAAAATCTTATTTGGTCTACATTGAGTAGAAGCTCTCTCTGTCGTGTTTATGAGAAGCCTTACTCATGACTTACGCATGACTGAGAGGGAATTGTCACTACTGGAATCTGGACAATTTGGTAGTGAAATAAAAGCACTTAGATAAATGTTTCTAAAGGGACCTGTAACATTTTAGTATGAATTTTGAAGGCAATCTAGGTTGGTGCTAGGCTGCTGGGATAAGCAAGGATACAAGCAACCTTTCTTCTGAAGAACTGTCCATTGAAGTAGAATAAGGCCAACTTTCCTTCCTGATTCAGAGAGTTCACCTAGGCTCTCCAACATCCACACTGAATTTTCAATGTAATTAGGATCTGATGTGAAAGTAACTAAGAAACCACAAATGCAAAACTCCATAGTTGTGTTTCCCAGTCTTTGGCAGGAAGATACTTAATTACAGCTGCTGAAATTTCAAAAACAGAAGCAGCAGACCCAATTCAGATATAGAAATAGCATGTATTTCCGTATGTGTGGTGGAAGCCTGTGAGAAACAGCAGAAGGAATTTGCAGAGCAGAACAGATTATGATCTCTGTATAACAGCTTATGATTCTCAGTCTGACTTTACTGTGTTAACTGAACACTAAAGTGGCTGCTTCTGCTTAGCCACTTTGAGAGTTTGATCACAGATTTGTGTAAACACACTACCAAGAACAAATGTGTTCTCAAAACCTAACTGCTTTTAGGAACTGGTGTATTGAGATCATAACCAAACAGTCTTAGAAGAGCTCACTAATGTAGGTGGCAGATATGCAATAAGAAAGGTGCAGTGAGTTAATATATGTGCAATGAGGTTTAGAACTCAGTTGACTTTGTAGAGGATCCTAGACTCCTCTGCAGATTTCTTATCAAAGGTTCTTTATAGTGTTATACAGTAAGTTTCATGTAAAAGGACAACCAGGTGAAGTTTTTCAGAGTTCAATGAAATAGTGACTCTAAGATATTGTAATTTCTTGGTCACAGACAGGAATATTAGAGAGAATCTGTATTACAACAGCAGTTTGTAATGGTCTTCTCATCCCCCACTTTGGTGTAATACTGAATGCCTTCCAGGAAAATCTTCTGGAGTTACAGAAAGAACACGCATAAATTCATGATGTTTTGTTGATTCACTTTAACATTGTGAATTAGATAATACAAGTCCAACTTTTAAATACAGACCAAGCTATTAAATAGGTTGGTTTATGTTGCGACCTTGGAATCTTATTTTACTAACTTGAAAGATAAATAGGTTAAAAAGTGTCCAGAAAAAAAAATATCCTTTTGTAGTTGAACAAAATTAGTCAGCAGTATTTAAGGCTAGTTCCTTTCAGTGGGAAACTGACTTACCCTAACCTCTGTATTTTTCTACAGGAGGAGAAATGCTTGTCCTCTAATATTGTTATTAAGCAATCTTGGACTGCTTTTACTGGAAACTGTTCACCATGGGCAGCCTGTTTTCATTCCAGATTAGTATTTGATTGTGTGCAGAAGCATTTAGAATCCTCAAGATCTTAGGTGTTTATAAACCAAATGGAAGTTTAGGGGCAGAAATTACAGCAATTGCTGATAAATTTCCATTTGGCTGCCACTCTGGTGATTCCAAGTTGGTTGTGATACAGGCTTTTTTGAGAAGGCCTTTGAAAGTACAATGGATATATTTCATTTGTGTGTCTTTTTACATGCATTGCATTATTTATTAGAATGTCTGACGTGGGTCTTATGCTTTATGAATTTAGCTATTCTGCTTTCTTTTGAAATTCATAATTGTACAATCATTTTTCATTGCAAAAGCAGTCCATTCAGATAAAAATGTAAATGTGATTCTTTAGAGGATGTACTACCTACCCTCAGAAAATATTGCTTTAAATGATATTTAAAAATTAAGTGTAGGTAAACTTATATTCTGTCACTACCTGAAAGTCTGTGAGAAGTTTCAAAGAAATGATCTAGGGCATTGGGGCTAATTGGCAGAAAAAGACATGTTCATGAAAAAAGAATAAGAAAATAAAAAAGGTGATAGCTTTCCAAAATTCAGGATATAGGCCTTCACATTATGATTTTCCCTGTACATTCCCTTCCTCGTTGTATTAATGCCCAGAATCCATCTGGTGTGGACTATTCTATGCATATGAGTTATTGAAGCAAAGGAAGAATAGGCTTCCAGCTCACAGAAATAAATAGTCCTACTGTCTCTTCATTAAGCTTGTTTTTGTGTCCATGTGTGAAATAATTTGGATTTTTTTTTTCTTTCAGAGGTCTGTAAAAGGGGTAAACTTAAATTCTAGTGAAAAGCTGAAGAATGTAGTGAGGTGTTTCAACAGAATACTTTCAGATGTTTTCTAAGGAGTTAATTAGGTTTTAAAGTAAAATCTAGCTATTATTTGTGGGATTGTGGTGTAAAGGATGTTTTAGGCCACTGTTTCAGTCCAATTAGCTGCTTTCATCACCCCCAGTATAATAACACAGCTTTGATTGTTCTACTCCACCTGCAAGTACTGACAAGAGAGATGGCATTGATCAATGGAAAAATTAGTGGGGAAAAATAGCCACAAAAGCAGATTTTTAAGCCAGATTACTTCTTTTACGTATTTTCTTTTCCCCTTTAACAGAAACTTAATTTGGCAAAAGAGAAAAAATGTCTAAGTGTACATACAGTTCAAAGAAACAGTCATAAAACAGACCTTGGCTTCTGAATTCCCAGCAGCAATATGGTTGTCTCTTTATAGTTATCTTTTAATAAAGATATATGTAGTATTTTAGAAGATTAATAGAACCTATCTTAAGCAAAATAGAACCTTTTCCTCTGTACAATAATACTCTAGATCATGCTGTGTTTTTCTAGATCAAAATGTCAAAATGTGGGTTATTTACTGAATCTGGATGACAAATTAGTGCATATGCTCCCCTAGGCCATTTGCAGAATCTCAGCAATCTCTTTAGACCTGGTGTACTATTAAATGAGAGGAAAACACAGATTTCTTACATACAGCTTGCTTAGCAATCACCAAGGAGAGTGAAGGAAGAGGAGGGCAAAGAAACCTATTCCACATCGCCAGCCTTCTTTACTGAAGGCTATTTCAGTATGTGAGAAACAATTTTGTATTTCTGCCTCAGTCAATGATCAGCAGTTACTGTGCCAGCCAGCCCAGAAACAACAGATACTCAGAAGTACCACACCAGTGTTCTACAAGATGCAAAACACGATACCTGGCAAACCAGCTGATGAGTGTCGGCGATGCTGAACAAAAAGGCTATTGTGCAAAGAGATGTTATAGGCTCTTTTATTCTCTGCAGGGAGTGAAAAAAGAGCAATTTATTCTCTTTCCTTATGCTACTGCGTTCCCTTACTGGCATGCAGCTTGGGAACCTTAATGCAGTGTTCCCTGTTTCATCTGCTTTCTACTCCCTGATTGACGGTTTTATGTTCTATATTACTACCAGCAAATTAAGTCCTTCCTACCACCTGCTGGCTTCTGTAGTACTCTGTACTCTTTGTAATCTTCTTCTTAAATTCTTTTAAAAGCAATTAAGTATTATCGTGAAGAGCTCAGGGGATGATATCTTTCCAGTAACATCTGATAATTTATTCCCTGCATACATGAAGGACTGACAATGCTAGCTGATCCATAGCTGATAATGTGAGGTCTTGATTGACTCGGAGAGTATTCTCTGCTAGTGTGACAGATTGCAGTATTAGTTCACTGCTTTTAGATTCCAGCTCTTTATATTTCACAAAGCCTGTATCTGCTCTCACTTTCCTTCATTGCACAGTACTGTAACACTATTGACTTCAGTAGAATGGTTCTTTGTTTCCCTCTGTCCCATGTTCACTACTATCTAGGCTGGAAAACTGAAGATTTGTCAGCGATAAACTGATGTGCAAAGAGGATGTACATAATCTAAACAGCGGATAAAACTTGAATATTTTGATTTACCAAACAATAGATGTGCATTTGCTCAGAAGTGCTCATGTGTTGCTCTCTTGCCTTGTCCCAGACTAACTTCTGTATAGTGAAGATGTTTTTTGCTGATACAGTGATGATTCAATTAACATAATGCATTGTGAGACAAAAAATGTGTGGTGAGTGAAAAAATACCCTGACTTCCTACGTGGGTTCAAAACAAAATTGTTTACTCTTTTCAGAAAAAGCTCCTCAGGGTGACATTCTAGCAATTTCACTGCTGTGCTTTAGAATATATGTGTCCTCTCCCACCATTCTGTAGGTCTCACAAGGACCAGCACTGCTGCCATGGGAAAACCTTACTGCAAAATGCTCTGCTGAGATGATGTATTAGTTCTAAAATGCCGAAACCTGAATGCTGGGCCAAAGCAGCAGACTTTAATATCACTTTAAAAGTAAATTGGAAAGGATTGTTCTTCAGAGATCATTGTGAAAATAATGACTAAAACAGATGCAAAATTGGAAAGGAGTACCACATTTTTTGTTTGTTTGTTTTCTCTTTACTTCTTAAAAAGAGTTTGGAACAGTGGAACTTCAGCTGAAGACTAATTTGAATCAGCAACGTTTTCTTGCCAAAAAGGGTAGGAAAAGTAGAATATAGACCTTTGTATGTCTCTGTCTCAGTCACTGTAACCATTCTACCAGGTTCAAGTGCTAGGAAAAGTAGGAAAAAGAGAGGCTAGCATAATTTCTTTATTTATTTATTTTTTAAAGAAGTTTTATGTTTGTACATTTATGCTCTCTGATAGCTCATAGAGCTGGCAGTTAGAGCACTCTGTCTTGCCCAGATTTCTTTCTTGAGCTTAGTCTCTTGTAAAATAACTCCTAGTCATTAGACTAGTGAAGTACAGGAAAAGAAAGAAGTGGGGAAAGAGATTATTTTTTTAATTTATTTTCATTACTAAAATGTCTATTATAAAAAGAATCAAACAAATATATTTTTGACAAGGATCAAGATTGCTCCATGCAAGTCAGTAGACATTGCAAGACATCTAAAAGATCCTGTAGGAAAATTCAGTTAAAAGTCTGGGGACTAAAAGCAGACAGGGAGTGACTTGAGTGACCTGAAACTTATTGATGCAGTGCACAGCTACACTTGTCAAAATGTACTGTGGGAAGTAAATTAATTTTTAAAATTCACTTTATAAGCATATTTTTCGTCATTTTTGCTTTGGTGGTTCAGAACTTATTTTCTCTCTGGTTTTGACCAGGTCTCTCTTTCTGTTCCGCCTTCCTTTTAATATTGTTTCTTCATTTTTAGCTTTGCCCCTTTCTGTTCAAAAACTCTTAACAGTTAAATAGTTGTGTATTTTTATCATCCAAACGTTAAGGTTTGTTGAGTTTTTATTACTGTATTTATAAAATAAATTTCCCAGATCAGTTACAAGCACGGGGTTGTTTACATTTATTTGCTATTAGATATCAGATGTGACCACAGCAAGCTTTTCCTACTAGTCTGGAACTGATAAAGAGCTTTTATGAGAAGACAGAAGACATGGTCATACTCAAGTGTGAGAGCTAAACTGTATAAGAAATTCTCCTTTTCTCTTACCTAGAATTAAAGTCTTCTAATATCTTTTTTAAATATCTTACCTATAAATAGCAATTGAACACCTTAAAGAAGTAAAAATAAGCCCATTTATGTGGAAAGCACAAAAATGTAATATTTTCAGATCAACTTTTCTACACTAAGAAGTAAGACCTCAAATAAATAGAAGTACTACTTTCATCACCCAGAATGTGATTAGGACATCATGTGGGACAAAACTGCCTATTTAGCAGTATATGAGTAAAGGTAAAATATCTTCTCAAAATTATGGTATCCTCTCATAACACAGTCTAACAAACTGAAGTGTGATTGACCCTTCTTGTTCCAGAATGCACTTGCTGGCATAGTTATTCCAGGCATGTTCTTATTATAACCTCCATTTACACCTACATTGAAAGCTTGAATGTTCTTTTATTGTTAATGTGATTTCATATATTAAATATTTTGATACATGCAAATAACTTTTCCCAGACAGATATTGGTTAGAAATATATATCATGTATACTAAAATCTTTTAGGGGTAAATAAAAATAAAACAGTTGGTGATTCACCTTCTGTATTAACAAATTAACAGTGACTGTATAAAATTAAAATATGCTTCACTGTCTTCAGCCTATTCTTACAAACAGACCTGTCAAATAATTATTTGAGTCTTTTTGGATAGTATTCAGGTCTTTTATTGCTGAGTAGAGATCAACATCAGAGATCAGAATAGAGATCAAAGATTATCTAAAACTTTGAGAGATAGGTAATTTTGTCTGAGTAAACTGCGGCACGGATTAAGATAAATTAATTGTAACTTTTTGAACTTTAGACATTTGAATAGTCACTATGATTTTTTTAATTAATTAAAGTGGCTTCCAGAGTTACTGAAGTTCTATTTAACTGAAATAGTCTGGACCTGCAGAAAAGCTACCTAAATTGAGTTGTAATCAAAATAAATTTAAAAAAGTAAATTCTAGTCATATATATATATTTATCATACATGCAAGTAATTCCTTTTGTTCCAAAATTACAGCTGGCTTTTTTTTTCCCCTCCACATTGATATAAGTTTTCAAAAAACAAAACATATTCATAACCACATTTGATTGTATTTTAATGGATTTTAATTGTCTTTCAAAAAAGGTAATAAGAATACCAAGAATTCTACAACTTTGCCATGCAACTGAATAAAAAGCCAGAAGTGTGTGTGTGCAGCAGGTGACCTTACCAGTGACAATATCCAGACTGGCTTTCTTTGGACTGTCAGCCCTTGTCATCTTCTTTTACATTGTCGCCAGAGCTTTTTGATTCCAAAAGACTGAACAAAAATTTGTCAAACTTCAGCAGACCTGTTGTGTTTGTGGTCTTCACATGAGCTCATTAAATGTTTTTATTCATTTCTTATGAGCTGTAACAGCTCTATTGAGAATTGAAATTTTTGTCAAATTTATCAGACATTTCTGACATTATACTGACAGCTGTGCTGACAGAAAATAATGTGTTTTTCTGGTAATTGAGGTTAAGTTAACTTGGACAGGCCATGAAGGAGGCACACACTACATTGCCTGCCCAGTGTCTCTTTTTTTTTTTTTTTTTTTTCACTAGACAATTACAAATTGTATACTTGGCCTCAGTTACTAGAAAATTTACTAGAAAAGTGACTGTGCTGTTTAGACTTCAGTTGATGAGTCTGTTTATTCTGCAGCACTTTGGATGCAATGCCAGGGTTATTGCTTTTCTAATAACTTATGTCAGTCAACAGACATAGCCCGAAGACATGAGAGAAATAGTGGCAAGTATGGAGGAGTTGTCTCAGGTGACTACTTCTTACTGGTTATTCCTCCAGTTTTCAGGAGCCTACTTTACAGCTGTCATGAGTTGCAGTTGCAATTTGCCAGACCTTCTGCTACATTTGAAATTATTATCTAAGGCAGAACACATTTTTAATAGCCCCAGGACCACAGCAGCCCAGAATGGAGAGGCTTCCTTGCTTGTGTCTTTTCAGAAACACTGCTGTTCATTTGGCAGTTGAAGTGAGAGGAACTGATACAATAAATTGCCTGCAGACTGTGCCAGTTATCCATATTGTAGTATAAATCCTAGGTCTCTGCACTAAAATGGAACACTGTCAGTTTAGGAAAGATTCAATATAGGCAGTGACAAACTATTATGATCACCCTGTACTTCCCATTATTGCCTGGTGCTTCTTATAAAAAAAAAACTGTCTCTGTAACTATTTGATAAAGTTGGTTGAATAGAAAATATTTGTCATTGGTGCTGTTCTCAGACGGAGCTCTTTCTGAGGAGCTCCGCGAAAGGTGACTTAGTCATCCCATGGCAGGGGGTTAAGGAGGGAATGAGGAAAACAGATTTCCACAACACAGATAAAAATCTTACAATGGTTTAATTCAGAAAACTCTGTGCCTTTGTGCTTTTAGTAAGAATATAAAATTTGACACAGAACGAGGCAAAAGTCAATGGAAAAAAATATGTGGTCACGTAAGTTAAGACTTTCAGAGTGTGTATGCAAAAGGAGAGTAGAAAGCTGAGCTTCTGGCATCATTTATTTCCAATTGTTTAAATATATGGCTTTGACTTTCATTAAAAGTAGTTTTGTACTGCAGAACCTGGAAAAAGAGACAATAGTAAGTGTCCTTGAGCCTTGTTCCAACCCAGCCTAAAGCAGTTCAGAAAAAGTATCCCAACAAGCACCTAGTGATCTGTTAAGTTTTTGATGTTGAAGCCTGCTGTTAAGAAATATACTGTGGTATAAAGAAGCCTGTTGAATTTTCTCTTATCATGTCTGGATCCTAAGGACCTGGCTCTTCTGAATATTAGCAATTTTATTCTTTTTTTTTTTCAGTTTTTAGTGTTACTTTTCTCATGACTGCCTTATTTTTTAAAATTATGACAACAGTCATAGTGAATGCATTTTGCTATTATTTTTTTTCAAATAAATGAAGATAACTTTTCTTGATTCTGTGAGGTGATCTTGAAAAAAGACCTTTTCAAAATCAATGCATGTTCCCAGTTCAGCAGTCAGTTGCACGAGATGAACAGATCTACAGCTGTTTCCCAAAGATCATTTGGTCAAATTCATAAAAGACATTGTGTAACCAAAATTCAGTGCTTCCAGACCTCAACCTAATGTCTCTTCTATGACCATCTATTATATCCTAATAGATATATAATATTATAAGGTAGCAATGAAGAAGGGGTTATCAAGACTCTTTTTTGTAGACAAGTTTTGTAGGATTTAAAAAAAAACAGCAGAGTGAATTTCTTTAGTGCCAGCTGCCAATGAATGCAATTTAGCATAATGTGCAACCAGAGTAGCACTACTCTGCTGCTACTGCTCAGTGAAACTTGACTTGAAACCTTAGAAAGGATAATGCAGTATGTAGAGAAGACAGAGAATTCTTAAAATGCATAATAATATTGACATAAGTCAGGCTTTGCTAGTGAAAAAGGAAGTAATGACAAACTTTAGCCTAAACTACTTCCCACTGTATAAAGCAAAGCAATTGCCACCTACATCTAGAACAAATTATTTCTATTTTGGACTGTTTTTCTTTAAAACACATGCATATGTAGTGAGTACACTCACATGCAAACATGTATGTGGCATGTCATGCATTGGTGTATACCTAAAGAAGACAACAATGCAGGAAATGGTTATGTTAATGTAAAACATACACTGGGAAGCAGTACAAAAAAAGAATGGTAGCAGAAAACATGTCAGATCCATCAACCCAGGAGAAGGCAAGGCTGCTACATCTCCATACCCCAGATAAAACCAGTGGTGAGGCTAAAGATATATTCCCATGCACAGGGGACAAACATATACACCACGTACATACATGACAAAATGTGCCAGGGACAACATTTCTTTCTGAACAGTGAAACATCTTATTATTTGCTGTCACCTTAAGGACATACTGATTGGAAAACTGGATCCTTATGAATTTATTTGTTGTTTTGGTGTTGAAAAGTTGTGAACTATGCAATAAAAATAAACTGAATTGTAAACTGAATGAAGAAAACATGCAAATGAGTCACATATGCTACCTTCAGCTGCCAGTGGAGCAGGAGAGAGGATATTTTCTGTTGACATAGCTTGCACTGACAAGGGAAACTGTAGATGAACCTTAAATAAATCAAACTTTTAGATTAATCCCAAAGCTGAACAGAAACTTGAACATATTACAATTGTGTTGTTTCAAGTTGTAAGAAGCAGTGAGTGTAACAGTGCATTTAAATGCTAGAGACCATTTCTGAGGGGAAAAACAGAAGATTTGATGATACTTTTGATTCAGATTAGGCGATACTTTAGGGAAAGTCCTTCTAGCTTTACTAGGGTTTTCTGCTGTGATATACAGACATGTAGAATATACTGTATGGCACAGAACAAACCTTTGGAATTATGTTGTATTTCTATTCCTTTTAATGTTTACTGCAGTATCTCATAATATATATTTTAAGTTATTTATTACTTTATTATACTGTGCAACAGTCTCAGTAACTGAATGATCATCTGATACCAAGTACTGATCCCTATCCAACTACTGAATTGATCATCATATGGGAAACTCACTGTTGCGTTTTCTCTGCTCATGTTATAATTTAGGTGTCATCATCCTAAATACACTTTATGTAAAAATAGAAGCTTAATTTCCTTTATCTTTTACTGACTTTTGTAGAACCTGATCTTATTGTAATATTTTAAAGGGGGTTTTGCCTTTCTACTTTCTGTTTCACTGACTTGCTATCATAAAACTGTATAGAAAGGCAGTCTGGCAGAAAACTGTTAGAATATATCTTGGTATTCATGTGAATAAGCAGCATGGAGAGTTCTTTCCAGATTTCAGAGGACAGGTGTATTTATAAAGCCATAGACAACAACATGTCCTCAGTTATTTTACAAATTGATATAATCTATCAACATGTACTGTCATACTGTCGGTCACAAATTGGAAAACAGATGCTGTTGTTGTGTATAAAGACATAAGTCAGGTTTAATAAGAAACATTTGTCTCTTCTAACTTAAAATGTTTAGCCTATGATTGCATAGCTAAAAGAATAATTAACACAATGCAAATATTTTATTAGAAACATACTGTGAAGTTGAAAAATTGTTAAGTAAGTGGGACTGTGCTAGCCTGTTAAACGCTGTCATGAACTTGTTTTTTTAATTTGAGCCCTTATGTCCTCAGAAAAAAATGTTCCTCATTCAACTCCTGGATTCATTATACTGCCAGCCATTTCAGCAATGTTAATGCAACCTTATGATTTCCAGTGTGAATGCAAAACAAAGCACAGGTAGTCAGTCCTATGTGCTGCTAAAGCAGCAATATTTTACCATTTATGCTTGCAAATATCCATAATAAAATGCCTTTTTCCACATTTGGTTTCCCATGTTATTCTAAAAGTAAGAAAAAGTTCATTGTGGATACGTACATTTTATTCTTTGCTAATGTAAATTAGGAAGCTGTTGCATAAATAAGTGCGGAAACTGTCTGATGATAATGAATTGCAGGAGAAAGTTTATGGTGAAGAACTCTCTATGGTGACCTAATATCATATTAATTATGCCAGAGCTCTTTTTGTTTGTTCATTTGCTTTAGTTTTGCTGTGAAGTTGTGGGGGTGTTTTAAGAAAACAAAGAGGGCCATAATCTAAGAAACACTGGCTTGAAGAACAAAAGCAAGACAAAAAGATAAGGCATTGAGAATGAATGTCAGAATGAAAGCAAGATTTGGAGTACATGGCTGTAAATTCTAAATGGATATCTATGTACTGCTACGATTCAAGTGAGATTAAGCAAGTGTCCTTTCTCTCATTTGCAAAAGGTGTTTTCCCTGGATGAGGTTTTACATCAGCTCTCTCTTTTCTGTTGGTTGTTTCTTTTCACAATTTGTTTTTAATGTGTGTTTTTCAATTTGCATTGTGATGCACGTAGCAGCATGCTCTGAAATATTAAATAATACTTTCAGGGCTTTTCTCCACACACAGGCAATCAGTTATAAGACTCTGTATGTACAATTTTGTTATAAAAATACCTTGCAGGTCACTGGTGAAGGCAATTGATAGACCTTAGGGACCAAGGATATATTACCCAGCAACAGCTGAGGAACCTGAGGGTGTGTAAGTCCATAGGACCTGATGAGATACTTCTGTGGATCCTGAGGGAATTGGAATGGAACCTGATGGAAGCTAGGACTGACAAAATCCAAGAAATATTTTTGCTCCTTGGTTAAAGTTGTCCTATATGCTAGTCTTAACCTATAGGATTTCTTCACAGCTGACCCAGGTATTGTCTAGCCATCTGAAAAATGAAGCTAAGGCATACGACAGTGATGTTGGTGCAGAAATGGGTATCAACTAGAGCTTATCATTGCTGTAATCTTAATCACTGTGAACAAACCCAAGCTGTTGACTGTTGGCTTGCTGCCTTTCACCTGCAGAATATGGCAAATGACCACCTGGGCAGTGCTATTGCCCTGGCATTAGGATGTCTCCTTCTCTGTCTGCAAGCTAGAGAACACTTGTGTCCAAACTGTTGCAGCTCTTCCACCTGCAAGAGGGAGAAGATGTAGGGTTTACGGCAGAAAACCATGAGATCTGAGGAGGTTCCAAGACCAGGAGTCAATCCTCACAGATCAGGGACTGAACTGTTCTTGTTCAACCCAAGAAACTGCAGAATTCACTTCACTGGTTTCGTAGTCGACCAGCTTGCAGATATGTAGCTAACAGAAGGCCAGTCTGTTATTTAACTTGAAATTTAGACAAAACATGTATATCCATAGTGAAGAACAGGAGAGAGTCTGAAAAACAGAGGATGTTACAGACAGTGAAACATGGCCTTGGAGGAAGGAAGACACCATAAATACATCAAGCTGGGGCACAACACTGAGAAGCTCAAGGAGAACCAAGTAATTAATGAGACCATTAACAGAAAATTACTTGAACTATGTGTCAGCTATCCTAATTAGCATATTAAGAGATCTACCCTCGAGCAAAGTAAGCCCCCTACTAAGACCCCTCCTTGAAGAACATGCACAGTGAAAAAAAGAACACTGCATGTTCTCCTTCAAATGGACACGAGACTCTAGGAATCAATGAGAATCAAGTGTGAGTAAATGTAACTGTAAACAATTGTTCAATGGGTATAAAGTGTTCTACCATGTGTTAGGGGGTGAGATATCTTTGTGGGTTTACTACCTACCATGTGTTAGGGGGTGAGATATCTTTGTGGATTTACTACCTACCATGTGTTAGGGGTTGAGATATCTTTGTGGATTTACTACCTACCATGTGTTAGGGGGTGAGATATCTTTGTGGATTTACTACCTAGCACCCATCTCTGAGCAGACATGCAATAAATGAGATCTCTGCCCTGTGTGAGATTGGCTCTTTCCACACCAGGTAATTAACTCCGTTTGTCAGACATTTTAATTTTTCTGATTTATATAAATATTTACTCTTTTAAAAAAAAACAACAAACCAACAACTTTGGCCCAGATGAAGACAGTCATTCACTACTTGCATTTTTCAAATTACTTGTAATTTTAAAATAGAAACACTATTTTTAGACATATCCATAGTATCAAGTTAAGAGTCTTTTTCACTCACCTTTCTGTAAACTCCTCTCATATACCTTTTTTTTTTCTTTTTTTCTTTCCTGTTGAATGGTATTCCTGAGAAAGCTTCTGGTCTCCCAGTTTGCTGGAGTGCTGATGCAGTACCTTAGAGATTCAGACAGCATTTCATTAGCGTATACATTACACTAAACTTATATCTTCTTTTAAGTGAATGACAGTTCTGACACGTATTTTTTTTCAGGATCATTCTTCAGTTATATTATCCACAGCTGAACAAGCCTGAAAATGCTTGAGAGTGTTTCCCAGTGCAGAGACTAATGGCAAATGTTGAGGCTGATGACAGCTTCTTGGAACAGCACAGACTAGTGGAATGAAGGATTGATGAGCTGGTAAGAAGAGTTTCGCATAATTCAGCAGCAGGAAAGAGGAGTGGGCAGGGAGTACTGAAGCCAAACCACTTGCTTGCAGCTGAGATTGGATGGCTCTTCCTTAGCCCAGATCCAAGCAAAGAAAGTGCTTGTAAATGTTAACTATCTAAGGTGTCTGTCTGTTTTGAATGGAGTTGCACAGGTGTGACAAGAAAATTGTCAATTGTCAATCTCCTGCTCATTTAGAGAAAGCTTTAAAACGTTATTTTTTTTTAATTTTTCATTAAAATGTTTTGATATACAAAGCCTTCATAAGGAAATTTCCAAAGGCTTTTTGCATCTTATGTCATGTTCTTGTCTGAAAACAGCTAGCACCTTTTCTACTCCGATTTAGGAAAACATGCTTAATCAGGTATGTCACACTGAAAAGGTCTATTATTTCCTTGCAAGAAATGAATGAAAATCAAACATGTTTTTAAACACCTGGAGCTTAGATCTCATCACATGGCTCAGGAAAGATTTAATTTAGGTGGTTCTGGAGACTTCTTTGTTATGGCTGAGTTCTCCTAAACAACTTGCTGCACAGCCATGGATTTGGTGGAACTTCCTAATATATAGGTTTGAATTTTGTAATTTCCTGTTAAGTCCCAAACTACTGCTTACAATATGGCCAACTACTTAAAAGTCCTAATGCTAATGATTCGTCACAGGTGTTCAGTGACTGTGCAAGTGAACGTGTTAAAAATACAGCTGATAATTCACTGATCAGTTAGGCTGCATTGCCTTGGAGATTTGTTGCTGAACTTTGGTCATCTTCCTGTTCATGTGGTAGTCTCATGCCCTTGGTTTCTTGTTTTGCATGACCACATTGAGATCTCTATTTGCACCTGCTGAGCAGGGCTCACAGGTGTTGTGTATAGTTTCTGGCATTCCCTCTGTACTCCCGTGCAACTGGGAATGATTCAGCCATCAACAAAAATCTACTCCTCACACAAGCCACCAGTAGGTGGCAATTTGATGCCCATAAAACCAGGATATATGCAGAAATCTGAGCAGTATTACCAACTAGAAGATGGTATCATCTAGAAGTTGATAATGCTGGTCTGGACAACACAACTGACACACAGTTAACTCCTCTCTTTCCCTACTCAGGCACAATATCTGAGGTTCATCCCCGTAACAGTCTCTTTCATCATCCTTCCTTATCTCCACGGGCAGGAAGGGAAAGAAAATGGTCTCTTATGGTCCTACTTTTAGAAGATTTGACACTTTCTGACATTATGACTAACTAAGGTAGCTGTAGGCTTCACATCCACAACCTTGCCCACTCTCTTGTCTCTTTAATCAGCACATCCCACCTTGCAATAGTTTGGTGGTAGAAAGATGGAATTCTACCATATAACCAGTTTTTTTCTTTGCAGGAGACCTATGAGGTTATCCTTTTCTTTTTACAGGGAATCCACTCTGTAGAGGAGCAGGTGTTTTTCTCTTAAATGTCTGGGTTATGTTTACTGGGTGGAGCAGGGAAGTGAGGGAACCATTCCCCCATTTTCTTTCCAGCTGAAGGAGGTGTGGTCTAGGTTTCTTTTGCATTAAACTGGGTTTGTACATGGAAGTAAATTATTAAACCAGAGTGGACTGGTACTGGGAGACAAAAAATCAGAACGTGCCAAAGAGTCTGTATTTGAAGCTCAGGGAAGCAGAACTTTTTTCTGCTGTGCCCTCAATGAGCTGGAGAAATCACTGAAGAGCTGCAAGTAAACTTATATTTGCTCTCAGCACTAAAGAAAGAAGAAATGTGGGGCTTTTTTTCTTTCTTTCTTTTGGGAGTTAAATTAGATAATCCTACCTGAAGAGGGCTAAGAAAACCTGTACTACCAAGCCATAATAAAGATATTTCTGGTGTGTGAAGGTCTCTTCATTGTAAATTATTTGTTCTGTCTCTCACCTTCAGTTTGTCATTGACTTAGAAAATGCTCAGTCATTTTAACCCTGGATCTTTTCTTTCTTCCCTGACTAATAATGATTCTAATAAAGCTGCTGAGTTAGCATCATTTGTTGCCTGGCTTGTGACAATCCAGTGGGATATTGACAGTGAGTTGATGTATTCCCTAATGCTGTCCCTGAAAGGCAGGCAGTGTGGCAGTTGGGCAGCTACCAGATAAAGTGTGGTATGTAGCAGAAAGCATCTCCAACAGGCTGCAGAGTAGGAAATGCTCGTCAAGTCTCTGGGGAGATGCTGCATGCTGGTCAGAGAGACATACATGTGCAAAGGCAAAAAATTTTTTTCATTCTGTCTAGAACTTGGAAGGTCTTTGTGGTTATACAGTTTGCTAATTCAGTATGGGGAACCACAAAGTATTACAAAATATATAGATGAAACAATCAAAGAGAAGAGGCACACTAAGAACAGTTTTTTTATAGTCCTTGGGTTCAGATTAAGAACAAACTTCTCATTCCTTCCCTTATTTTTGGTGGTGTTTGTAGCTAGGGAAAACACACTGGAAGACTGACTACCTAGCATGCCGCCTGTCAACCATGTGTGTAACTTGCAGCTGACAAGCCCTAGGCTGTGGTATTTTACAGAGGTTGGTAGCAGGAGAAATGTCTTCTCTGAACTGGCACATGCTTTTATGTTGGGAGACATCCCTGGAAGAAAATCCCATTTATCCAAAGGTAGTACAGACCATGTCTATGACAGAACCAAGATAGTTCAAAAATGTCTTTGAAATGCAGCATTTATTTCTAACGGAAAATTTAGCAAGCCTTCCCTGCTTTGTACTACTTGGAATAGCATAATATACGCCCCAGAGAAATATGGGTGTTGATTATATTTAGATGAAAGGTATATTAAAAGGAAGACGGGGTAAGTCTACCTCTTCCCCTTTAACTTTTTACAGGTGCTTTTAAAGCATATTTTTAAGGATATATTTCACAGGGATGTTCCATCACTTAGATATGAACACCTTCAAGTTCATAAGTCCATGGGACCTGATGACATGCATCCACAGGTCCCGAGGAAACTAGCGGATGAAATGGCTAAGTCATTGTTCATCACATTTGAGAAGTCATGGCAGTCTGGTGAAGTTGCCACGGACTGGAAAAGGAGAAATGTAACCTCTGTTTTTAAAAAGGGAAATAAGGAAGACCTGGAAAACTACAGTGAATCAGTCTCACCTCTGTGCCCAGCAAGATCATGGAGCAGATTCTCCTGGAAATTATTTTAAGTGCATGGAAAATAAAGAGGTGATTGGTGACATCCAGCATGGCTTCACTAAGGGTAAATCATGCCTGACAAGTTTGGTGGCCTTCTACAATGGGGTTACAGTGTTGTTGGATAAGGGAAGAGTGACTGACATCATCTACCTGCACTAGTACAAAGCTTTTGACACTGTCCCACATGACATCCTTGTCTCTAAACTGGGGAGACGTGGATTTGACAGGTGGACCATTCAGTGGATAAGGAATAGGTTGGATGGCCATACTCAAAGAGTTGTGATCAATGGCTCAATGTCCAAGTAGAGACCAGTAATGACTGGCATTCCTCAGGGATCCACAATGGGACTACTGCTGTTCAACATCTTTTTTGGCAACACAGACAGTGAGAATCAAGTGCACCATCTTGCACCATCAGCAAGGTTCCTGATGACACCAAGCTGTGTGCTATCGTCAACACGCTGGAGGGAAGGAACGCTATCCAGAGAGACCTTGACAGGCTTGAGAAGCAGGCCCATGCAAACCTCATGAAGTTCAATAAGACCAAGTGCAAGGTTCTGCACTTGTATCAGGGCAACGCCCAATATCATTACAAGCTAGGCAGAGAATGGATTGAGAGCAGCCCTGAGGACCTGCTGGTTGATGAGGAGTTCAACATGACCTGACGATATGCTTGCAGCCCAGAAATCCAACCGTATTCTGGGCTGCATTAAAATAAGCATGGCCAGCAGGTTGAGGAAGGTGATTCTCCCACTCTTCTCTGCTCTTGTAAGACCCCATCTGGAGTAGTATCCCGTTCTGCAGTCCTCAAGATAAGAGGGACATGGACCTGTTGGAACAAGTCCAGATGAGGGTCACAAAGATGATCAGAGGGTCAGAGCACCTTTCCTACAAAAACACACTGAGAGAGTTGGGATTGTTCAGCCTGGAGAAGTGAAAGTTTGGGGGAGACCTTATAGCAGTCTTCCAGTACGTAAAGGGGGCTTTACTGTGAGGGAAATTCTTTACTGTGGTAGTGAGATACTGGAACAGGTTTCCCAGAGACTCTGTGGATGTCCCATTCCTGCAAGTATTCAAGGCCAAGCTGGATGGTGTTTTGAGCAGCCAGGTCTAGTGGAAGGTACCCCTGCCTATGGCAGGGATGTAGAACTAGATGATCTTTAATGTCCCTTCCAACCCAAACCATTCTATGATTCCATGATTTTTGTTGGGTGGTTAGTATACTTAGGTTTCTTATATTCAAAGTCTCTTGACCTGTATCCCAGAAGGGATGTTTACTATAGAGGATGCAAACTGGACTAGCAGCCACCCTCATACAGTGAAAATGTTGAAATGCAGCACCATAGACAGACTTGGCAAGAAAGGGAAGAATTCTGTCAAAGATAGATGAGAACATGCAGAAAAAACATGTAGTAAAGTTCAAGTAGAGTGGAGGGCAAATGTAGTTCTGAGGTAAGAAATGTATCTTTTCTGAAAGAATGTTAAAAAGAGAGGACTATAAAATGGGACCCTTCTGTTTAATTTGCACTCAATGTAGTAGATGTTCTGAGGCTTGATCTTATATTATGAACTAACAATTTCAGCCAACAAATTTGAAAAGGACATGATGATACTTTTTGTTATGTTCATACACTTGCTTCATTTCCTTCTTCCATATATAGCCATGATTATACTCTGCTGTACTTCTAAGGCCTTAGCCCTCCCTTGAGTAATCAGACAGGGGAATGATTCCCAAATGGCTAATGTACGTTATTCAATTGATCAGACCCCAAACCATTGCCTTCCAAAGCAAATGATTCATTTATTAAGCTTGTAATCAGAGTCAATGAAACAAACATCAAAAATTAGTTCCTTTTTCCTGGACTTAACATCTGTTAGTATGAGCAAGAGTGGGGCACTAACTCATTAAGAAGAAACTAGTAGTGCTGCATTTTATGTCACTATAAATTCTGATTTTACCCTTTAAAACTCCAAGACAAAATATGCAAACCCAAATCTGGGGTGAAGTTTCATAATATGCCTCCTGACCAGTCCAATAAAGTTGCTATATATGTATAAGAGGACATTCACTTAATTTAAGAGGGTTTGAGCTAAACAGTTATGACACGAACCTGATTTTATTTCTGTCACTGCACAACTAAGGGCTAAGGTCAGCGTACTGGGTCTGGCTGTGGTAGGATTAACTTTCTTCCTAGCAGCCTGTATGCTGCTGTGCTCTGCATTTGTGACTAAACCAGTGTTGATAGCACACTATGTGTTCTGGCTATTGCTGATCAGTGCTTGCACAGAGTCAAGGCACATTCTCTTCCCCTGGCTCTTTGTTACCTGCCCAAGGCTGGGGGTGGGCAAGAGGTTGGGAGGGTACATAGCTGGGACAGCTGACCCCAAGTGACTGAAGGGCTATCCCATACCACATTGTGCTCAGCCATAAAAGCTTAGGAAAAGGAAGGGAGGACATTCATAGTTTAGGCTTTGTCTTCCCAATCAACCATTATGCTTGTAGTGAATTAATTTCTCCTTCAAGTTTCTTTGAGTGCAGAGCTTTTGCTTCCCTTATTAAACTGCAGCTTTCTCAACCCACAAGTCTTTTCACCTTCCTTCTATTTTCTCCCCATTCCTTGGGAGAGGGGAGTGAGCAAGATGGTTGGTTGGCTGCTAGCTAGGGTTAGTCCATTACAGTCAGATACCAAGATTTTTTTTAGTACAGAGTTTAACCTATTCGAATATCATCAGATACTAACTGAACCAGAACTTGGATTCTGACAACCTTCGAATGCTTCCTTATCAGGAAAGCAATGCAACAGTGGGCTAGGAGTTCTGATCCAAACTCATTTTAATATATGGGCATGCACATTCTTCTGTCCCATGTACTCACCTTGTCAGCTGAAAGTTTTGCTTAGTATTTAAATGATCTATTTTAAGGAGCTTGCTCCCAGTGTTTACGGCAGCCAATGGCACTCAAAAGCCTCCTGTGGACCAACACTGTTCATTTTAATATGCTGCTAACTGGCTGAAATTATCTACATTTTAGCATAATTTTCAGATGAAGATAAAAAGGTGTAGGATTTAGGAAGATTAATGGCATATCAAGGCCTTTATATCATCATCTGTAAGAAGGCGAGGGGATAAAGGCTTAAGGACATCTCAGGGAACATAACTTGTTATCTGGAATACAAATGCATGACACTGTAGATTCAGGCCAGAAAATTAGTTTCTTGTGGTGAAACTTGTAAATTACCAGTATTGCAAGAAGACGGTCTCAGACAATTCCCTTGCAAAACACTTTTCTCCCTTTCAGTAGACTGATTTAAGTAAGACAAGTGAGAAAGAAGTGACAGAGAACAAATGACCTAAATAAATAAAAGCCTTTTTATCTCCCATGGAACTTCCAAGAACTAAGTGCTGTATCAAATATGCTACACATTTTTCATCTCAGGTGTTCCTGCATAATGGAAATATATCAAGTCTATATCTCTTCCAAAAAAAAGGTCAGATTAATTGGAATTTCATTCCTCCCAAGGGTAAAAAAACCAAACAGCTTGATCCATGCAAAGTTTAGCAGCAGCTGTATGTTATATGCAAACACCCTGCCCCATTCCTCCTCTGCCTCCATTTTACAAACAAACTTGCCAACTACCATCCTCAACAATGTCTTTGACAGATGAGGCAGATCTTCCTATATTTAGTGCTGTCCGAAGTAACAGGCATGTGTCTTTTGCAGTCACATGTTTAAATTACAGTTGTCCAACGACAGCTTATGTAGCATACATCTGAATATTTAATACAAGTAAAGGGAAAGACTGTTAATTGAGAGCAAGATACGGGTAATGATCACCTAAAAGAATGTTAAGATTCACATAATTTACACTTCACATAGACTTTTTTTTTAATTTATAGTATATATTGTGAAGGATGGAATAATTTTATATTGAAAAACTAATTTTGCTTCCAATTTGATTAAAAACAGTCTGGCAACCCAAAACACTTTATCTCCTCCACTACTCTTCCTTACGAATTTTGGTCTCTTTTGCTTCTAGTAAGAACAAAGCCAAATTTTAGTGCTCTAAAATCCTATATGAAATGGAACTTCTATCCTTAGCACAGCTGCTTTTGTCACCCAAATGTGTAGGTATTTTATTACAAGCCATAACATCAATGCAAAGCCTGAGTACAAGTAGTATAATTTATATCTCTGCAAAGTAAACAAAAGCACTTGAAGAGTCAGTTCAGTAAGAGCACAGAAGCATCTGCCTGGCTGTAGTGCAGCTTTAAAAATATTTTTATTAGTGTCAAAAACAGTGCAGTATATTTTTTAACAAGCATTTCAACTAGAGCGGTTATTTCATTGGTTATTTTATTTTATACATCATTCCCTCCAGATCTGCTAAAACACTTGAGGAATTATGAAATCCAGTGGCAGACACACTAAGCAGTGCAGCACTATCCTGAGCACTTTCTCAGCCACCAAGGTGCACAAGGAACAATAATGCATTGCAAGGAGAGCCAAAAAAACCACCTGAATATTGCAGTTTGTACAAGAAGCCAAGGACACAGGCAGAAGAGCAGCGGTCTCTTGGCATAACGATAAAATTTAAGGAGCAAAACTAAGGTTTTATGTTTTGAACCTTGTCAGAGGTTTATGTATACCATCTGAACGAAAGCCTGTTGGGCACTGCAGAAAGACTTGTATTGACAGGCTGTCAATACTTTGCCTGAAGCCTTTTACTGCGTGGGGTGCAGTCTGACTCTCTCTTTGCTGCCAGCATATGAGCTCAAACACAAAAAGTAAGGGACAATACATCAGAGCAAAAAACTTGCAGATTTCCAGAAGACAAAAGGCAAAATATCAGGAACACACTGACCACACTCCTCAGCAGAACTATATCCCACAGATACATTGCACAGAAGGAGCAGGACAACATACTGTGGAAGTGCCTATTTATCCCATTTCCCTCCTTTACTACTCCTTTTTTTTTTTTTTTCTTTTTTTTTTTTTTTTAAAGTTTATACCATGCATAAAATAAGAGGAATGCTTCCTCTCTAGCCACCATCACTGTAACACAAGCACATGTCAGACTTCAAGTCTACAGGAAGACTTACAAGAATGCAAGTTACAAGCTCTCTTGAAAGGAGGACAATCCTCTGTCAGAAGCTTTTAGGCATGCATCTACTTGACCACATCAGACTCATGCTCAAATTCTCAGCGTCTTCAGTGACATTCTGCCTATAGCACACGTACCACCATCTTTCCTCAGAGAGGCTACACACTTGTTGCATTCATTCACCATCAGAAAGAGCATTTACAGGATGCAGCAGTAGATGAAAAGTCAAAATGCCCAACTTACGCAGAGTGCAGTGGCTCCCCAGCTGTAGAGCTTGCCTTTGACAGAGTGCCAAGGGGCTACGCATGGAAGATGGCTTCTTTTCTATCCAAGGGAAGCTGAATAGGCTTTTCACCAATGAGCATCTTCATGTGGGACAGGATCAGAGGGCAGAAAAGGGATACAGACTCTTTTTTCTCTCTCTTTGGGCCGCACCAAAATGGTTGCAGGATCTCAGGCACAGTAATCAGGAGCCTGCTTCTAAGACCTCCCACAGCCCACTCCTGGTCCCTGTGCCTAGACAGCATCCCCAGAATCTTCTCCACATACCTTGCTTTCCCCAGCCTTTCTAACACCTCTTTGTTTCAAGTTTTTCCTCAGAAAAGGAAAAGAGAGGGAGCACAAGTACTGCATTGCCCTGTCCCCACAGGCAGCCTTGTCACCCTCACCCAGCTGGGCCACTGAGGATTTGCAGGTAGGCCACCAACTGATCCCCTCCTCCTGCTTTGGCTTGTCCTGCCCTGCCATGGAGCTCTGCCCAGCCACAGACTCACACCCAGGTGTTATTCCTTGCTTGGGCTGGGTCTTTCCGGCCTAGCAGCAGTCAGTGAGTACAACTAGAGATACCTGCAGAGTACCCCATGGGGAGGGCAGTTCTAAATTCCCCTAGTTCCAGCACCTCCCCCTCATGCAGGGTTCCCTTTAAGGAAGCTTTCTTTCCTTGAACAGAATTGTCGTTGCTCTCAGCATAAATGTGGGAGAGAGGATACATACATTAACCTTTGAAGGTATGAAATTGCAGTGACAATTCACATAAAAATGCTTAGACAAGAAAGGACAGAAAGAACAACAGGGTTTTCCTTTGGCTTGAAAGATCCACCATACTGTCAGCACAGCGAGTTTTGAATGTCTTTCAGGAAAGTCTTCCACTGACAGCCAACCAGCATTCACAGAAGCTTGAAAAATTTCCATTAATATTCTTTGTTGACACAAGTGATTTTCAACAGGCAGCTGGGCTAAGTGGACAAGGGGAATACAGCATTAATTTCTTGTTCTCCTGTTCTTTCAGAAAAAAGTGCAACTGAAGAGCATATCCAGATCATATGCATTCCAGTCATACCCAGGTCACAGTTCTTCTCTACATTTCTGTGACCCGAAAGTCCAATGAAAATAGGCAGCATGTAAATCCAGACTTTAAAACTTAAGCATGTTTTCTCTTTCAATGTAGCATACGACACAGAAGTATTCTAGAAGCAATTATTTTCTTGACACTTCTGTACTCAAGTCTAATAAATGGATTCAATTTGAAAAGCTAATCAAATTTTGTAGATCTATGGGGAAAACATGAGAATTGATAATGGAATATTAGTAATAGCAAGGATCTGTCCTCCCACGTAACTAAGACAAAGGAATCCAGGCTCAAAATCTCTTTTCAAAGGAATTGAGCCACAAAACCTCTTTTTACTATGACTGAGGGAATGTGAATCTACATACTGTAATACTTTTGGGAGGATCACACATGTTGTCTCTCTGGAATGTGGTCTAATATATCCTTACTGTTGCTCACATGCAGTTTACACTCTTGAAGAAAGAAATTACAGGAAATACAAGAGAAAACGACCACCCATAGTTACATTATCCCTCTTTCTGCCATCACAAAATTGTTCTCAGCCATTGGACTGACTACCTTATCCAGACAGGCAGACAGACAGCAGGTCAGATAACTAGGAGCCAGATAATAGGCTTAATTATATTGTTTAGTACTAAAAGCACAAGTGAAGGGTTCTTTCATTGCTACCACAAATCACCATCACAATCTGAATTAAATTTGTAGGTTTACTGCAGGCCAAATCTATAGCATGCTCTTCAACTTATGCATCCTGTTAACAGCTCCAAGACTTTGAGTCTTCTCAAAGATACCAGCTATATTTAATTTTTCCTCTGGAGAGTTCCAGCTCTCAAGCTGAAGTAATTTATTAGCTTGGGCATGGATTCTAATAATAATAACAGCTACATTGTTACATGGAGAGTACACTTGAATCTGAACATATCTGACCCCTTTTCTACTGCTTTTGTATTGAGGTATATTTTCCCCAGTACAGAATAGTTAGCATGTAAGTCTCAGTACTCCTCTCCCATTAGATGGGTTAGCATAATCTATTTTATTCACCCTGTAACTAGTGCATTCAAAGGCAGAACTGCTGTGCTAAGAAATCAATCCCAACAGCTAAATAAATAAGGAGATGCTGAAAAAAACCCAAATTGTATTGTTTTCTATTAGATGTGATAGCACAGCTGGGATAGGGAACAGCATTTTATCTTACTCAGAATTTGAGTAGTCCCCTTCTTTCTTACACATATGTACAATATTTTTTAAAAAATGTAAAACAAGCTGAACATTATTTAGACACTAGTTCTAACTTCAGTAAGCCATAAATTCTCTCTATTAGCCATCAAAATTCATGCCTTCCTAATAGTATGTATTCTCAAATTTCATAGACACTAACAAGAAAGATAGCCGTTGTCTTTCTGAATGAATGGCTTCCCCTTGGAATTCTTTTTCAGCAAGGTCTTTGACTCATTTTCATCACTTCTTCCTGCTAAAAAAAATGGTTTATTCATTTATTACATTTGTGGGGTTTTTGTTAATTTATTAGTAATGAAATACATTGTGATTAACTATTAGGATGTTAGGCAATAGCAACAAAGAGCAAAATGCATCTCCAATGCTCTGCAGCATGTACAGGCATTTGAAATGCTTACATAACCATTTCATAGAATGTTACAGTGTTCTAGCACCAAAAAATGAAGGGAGAAAGAGGAAAAGAGAGAAATAGTGATGGGTGATTTTTCCCTCACATCCCTAAAATTTCTTAACACATTACTCATTCAGTTGTCAATATCATTATTAATCGTTTATGGCTATACGAATGAGATTCCTAGTAGTAAACACACTAGTCCATACATGATGAACATTCTCAACCAGAAGGGATATGATGAACACCTATTTTATGCAGCAGGGGTTCCCAGTGAACACTGTAAAATTACTAACACTGCCATTTTCATCATTCATAACTCTCTTAGAATCTTAGAATTGGCCTACCAGGGCCAATAATTTCCATGGTGGGCCCTTGTGTGAAGGTTACTAATTTAATCTTTTGATGCATTTGTGACCTATAAAAGAATGATCCTGTCTCCAAAATTATTTTCTGGTCTGCTTGTTGGATTTTGAGGAGGTTGGTTTTATATGATTTGTTTTCATAAGATGTTATATTCACAGTTTAGTAGTGGGAAGATCTGACAGACAGAGGCAGTATCTTCTCTTTGGACACAAAAAAAGAATTGGGATGCATGTTGCTAAGACAGCTCAAGATCTTAACCTCTTAACTTATACTATGTTGAGACAGGCTTCTAATTGCATATGAGAATAAAAGAACCTTGAAACAAAGTATTTTTTCCTTTTTGGGTGGTTATTTTTTTGGCATTTCACCTTAGCTACAGCTACTGAGAATTTAGGTATAGTCATGCAAGAGTTAGGAGCAACAAAAGTGTTAACAATACAGCATTTCACCTTGTACTCCATTCTGCTCTTATAAAAGAAAAATCTCCACCTGCCAAAATGTTGGGTGTTGTATCAAGGTACTTGGTAGAATGTCAGCAATAACAATGCATTTCCATAAGAGTAGAAGCTTTGGTTAGACCTTTAACACAAACAAAAATGTGAATATCATTCCTGGAGTTGCTTCAGAAAAAAATAAGCATGCTTCAAAACAAAAACCCAGTTTGTCTTTCTGTGAAATGCATGCAAGCTTTTTATGAATTCCTTCAAATAAAACAATTTTTGTGTTTTGAAAATTAATGTTTTATAAAATAAATACTTAGTGATCAAACACATTTCCAACTTATAGAATCATAAAATCATAGAATTGTTTACTTTGGAAAAGACCTTTAAAATCATCGAGTCCACCTGTAAACCTAACACTACCAAATACATATTAAACCTTGTCCCTAAGCACCACATCTACATGTCTTTTAAATACCTCCAGGGGCGGTGGCTCAACCAATTCCCTGGGCAGCCTGTTCCAGTGCTTGACAATTCTCTCGATTCGACCCCACCCCCCGACTCGACCCCACCCCCCGACTCGTGAAGAAATCTTTCCTAATATCAAATCTAAACCTCCCCTGGTGCAACTTGAGTTTGTTTCCTCTAGTCTGATTGTTTCTTACTTGGGAAAAGAGACCAACACCTACCTCACTACAACCTTCTTTCAGGTAGCTGTAGAGAGTGATAAGGTCGCCCTTGAGTCTCCTTTTCTCCAGTTCCCTCAGCTGCTCCTCATAGGACTTGTTTTCTAGACACTGCACCAGCTTCATTGCTCTTCTGTGGACACACTCTCACATCTCAGTGTAGTGAGGGGCCCAAAACCAAACACAGTATTTGAGGTGTGCTGTCACCAGGGCTGAGTACAAAGGGGTGATCACTTCCTTGGTCCTGCTGACCACACTGTTTTGGACACAAGCCAGGATGCTATTTGTCTTCTTAGCCACGTGGGCACACTGATGGCTCATGTACAAGCATCTGTGAACCAATACCCCTAGGTCCTTTTCTACTGGGCATCTTTCCAGCTATGCTTCCCCAAGCCCATAGCATTGCATGGTGTTGTTACAACCCAAGTACAGGACCTTGCACTTAGCCTTACTGAATCTCATACAATTGGCCTCAGCCTATTAATCCAGCCTGTCCAGATCCCTCTGCAGACCCATCCTACCCTCAGGCAGATCAACACAGATATACCCAACACGGTGTCACCTGCAAACTCACTGAGGGTGCTCTCAGCCCCCTCATCCAGACGATTGATAAGGATATTAAACAAAACTGGTCCCAACACCACTTGTGACTTGCAGCCAACTGGATTTAACTCCAGTCACCACAACTCTTTGGCTTGGCCATGCAGCCACTTTTTTTACCCAGCAAACAGTACAGCCATCCAAGCCATGAGCAGCCAGATTGTCCAGGAGAATGCTGTGGGAAATGGTGTCAAAGGCTTTACTAAGGTCCAGGTAAAAAACATCCACAGCCTTTCCCTCATCCAGTAGGTGGGTCAGCTGTCATAGAAGGACATCAGGTTTTTCAAGCAGGACCTGCCTTTCATAAACCCATGCTGGCTGGGCCTGATTACCTGGCTGTCCTGTACATGTCATATGATGGCACTCAGGATGATCTGGTCCATAACCTTCCCCAGCACTAAGGTCACATTGACAGGCCTGTAGTTCCCTGGATCCCCATTCCAGGAGGTACCCTGAGAACAATGGTCTTACTATTAAAGGCTGAAGCAAAGAAGGCATGAAGTATCTCAGCCTTTTCCTCATCCTTTGTCACTATGTTTCCCCTTGATTCTGATAAAGGATGGGATTCTCCTTCACCCTCCTTTTGCTGTTAGTTTATGGAAACATTTTTGATTGTCTTCTACAGCAGTAGCCAAATCAAGTGCCATTTAGGCTTCGGCCCTTCTAATTTTCCCCTTGCATAACCTCATGGCATCTTTGTAGTCCTCCAGAGCTGCCAGACCCTTCTTCTAGAGGTCATAAACTCTCTTTTTATCCTGAGTTCCCGCCAAAGCTCTCTGTTCAGTCAGGCTGGCCTTCTTCCCCACTGGCTCATCTTCCAGTGCACAGGGCCTTTAACATTTCTTTTTTTAAGAATTTCCAGCCTTCCTGGACTCCTTTGTCCTTCAGGACTGCTTCCCAAGGGACTTTGCCAACCAGGCCTCTAAACATGCTAAAGTCTGCCCTCAGGAAGTCCAAGGAAGCAGTTCTGCTAACACTCCTCCTTACTTATCTGAGAATCAAGTATATTTTTTGAGTATCATGTTTGAAAGGAATTGCTGCTCAACATCTGGTCACCATCGTACCCCCCAGTACCCCTCCTCTAACCCAGGGGTCCTCAAACTACAGCCCACGGGCTGGATACGGCCCCCCAGGGTCCTCAATCCGGCCTCCACTATTTACAGACCCCCCCGCCCCCACCGCCGGGGGCTGGGGGGGGAAACCAAGCAGCCGCAGATGGCTGCCTGCCACTGCATCCGCGCCGGCCCCTGGTTAAAAGTGTGAGGACCCCTGCTCTAACCCCACCTACTATGCAGTTACACAGCTGGCAAATCTGCAGATTCTGTAAAAAACTGTCATCATATTTTCACTTAAAAAATTATGAACCGACTTCCACTAGTCTCTTTGACCTTAGATGAAACAGACCTGATAGTCAGTATTCTGAATTTACATACTACCCTGTCACAATTTAGTCTGATATTAAAAACTTATGTTATTTTCCAGTATCCTCTTCCATTCAGCTACCAACATATTTTCATCCATGGGAACATCTGGCAAATCACACACACACACACAAAATACAAGAGTGCCTTACCAGGAAATACTTTAAATGTTGGGTAAATCCCTGCAAAATGAGATCAAGAGATTATGAACAAAGAGGAACTCAATATTAGCTAGTCAGTGAAGTAATCCATTCATGGTATATATAAGATTAACATATAGCTGAATTATTGCACAAGGGAAGAAAACAGTATTTGAGATAAACTACAGCTCCTGAATTCAAACAGTTTATGACATTATCACTTTCTTTTTCATTGCTCAGGATTGATGGAACTAGAAGTCATTAACATCATCAAAGAACCAATCCATCCTAATGATTTAACGAGTAGTTTTCATTCTTTTTCGACTCTGTGGAATCAAGGTGCTTGTGGTTAAGAAACTTGAGCCTATTTGTAACATACTTGTTTTTTCCTATTAAAGATCCCTTATAAGCTCTTCAAGAGCCCACAGATCACTAGTTTCCATAAGATTTATATTTATCTACTAAAAAAATATAAAAGAAATAATGATGCTATTATGCTTAATATATACATTTTTATTTTACTTTGCCTGTTCTCCGAGCATGACTTGATTGCTAAAACTTAGAGCTGAACAACTCAACATATTAGCTATTAAAAGTCAAAAAAATAGAACACACACTGATATCACCTGTTTGAATTGCCATATACCCGTCACAACATATTATGCGATTTACTTATGATGTGTTTGTACCCTCAGTCAGTTACTTTCAATCTGAATCTGAAGCCTTACTACATTTTTTTTTGTTTTAAACCATGTGTTGCAGTGCAGCGCTTTTGAAAAGTCTATGGATTTCAAACATTGTACATAAAAATTGGATGGACATCCTTTTGTTTCATGTGGTCTCATCTACATAAATGCCAATGCTTTTATTAGGATGCTCATGCAACAATGAAATGAGAAAGCCAAAGGAAACTGACAAACACAAACCACGTTATAGATCAAGTTTTTCAACATGTTTCCAATCTTGACTAGGAGGACAACTAAATGCTTTTGTACTGAATGACACTTACAAACAGTATTATATGCATTTTTTAGGCTAGGCTTATTCTGGTTGGTTCACCCTGGGTGGCTGCCAGACCCCCACCCAGCTACTCTCTCACTCCCCCTCCTCAACAGGACAAGGCAACAAAATAAGATAGAAAAGCTTGTGAGTTGAGATAAAGACAAAGACAGGGAGATCACTTACCAATTACTGTCATGTGCAAAACAGGCTCCATTTGCGTAAAATTAATTTTGGTAATTGACTAGGAGGTAAGAAGCAATACCACCTTCCCACCCCACACCCACCCTTCTTCCTAGGCTCAACACCACTTCTTCACTCCCAGCTCTTCTACCTCCTCCTCCCTCACCACATCCACGTGGTGCAGGGGCACAGGGAATAGGGGTTGCTGTCAGTTCATAACAGTTCCTCTCCGTTGCTTCTTCCTTCTCACATGTTTCTGCTGCTTCATCAGGTCCCTTCCACAGGTTACAGTCCTTCATTAACCAACGCACATCCTCCACAAGCTGTAGATACCTGCTCTAGTATGGTCCTCTTCACCGGCTATGGGGCAATACCTGGTCTACTCCATGGACTGCAGTGGGATTGCTTCTCCAACACCTGCAGCACATTCACCTCCTTGCTCTCCTCTCACTTTAGCACTTGCAGGGCTTTTTCACACATTTTTTTAACCCACTTGTCTCTCTCAGAGCTGCTGCTTAGTGTTTCTTTACCCTTTCTTAAGGATAACATTCTCACAGAAGTGCTCCATTTGTGGGTGAGGGGCTCAGCTGTGCTCTGCAGTGGGTCTGCTGGACCTGCCTGGAACCAGTGGTGTCCAGCAGCCCAGAGCAGCCCTGGCCTCTCCTCACAGAGGCTGCCACCCGCTGCCAGCACCTGTAAACGCATTACATTCATACATATTATTTGTTTCTTTATGGTAGGTAGAATGAAAATAATGAGTAAAATCTGATTGTCAAAACTCACAACAGACTTGGAAAAACCCTGCACTGAAATTTACTAAAAATATTTTCCAAAACATTTGTAAATGTTTCAACATAAGGATGTCTGGGATCATTAGGATTTCTGAATTTTATTTTAAATAAGGGATTTTACAGTATTATTAGTTATTTTTACTGATTAATTGCTATCACTAAAATTCTTTGGAATCAAATTTAAAGTGAATAGTATTCCGGTCCTGAATCTTATGACAACAGTCACCAGTTATCAGTTAAATTACAGCAGGCACTCTTAAAATGTCACAGAGCTGCCCTGAAATCTGATTAATCCAATTGGCAGTCTCTTTCATTCCAGCACTCACCAAAAAATGACTTTAAAACACCTTGGCAGACCATGAAGTTCTGACAGTCTTAATTCTGACAAAAAGATATTGCTAAATGTAAGTATAGCCAATTTCTGGATTATTAGTATTATCAAAATTCTAATAATAATTTGAACTGATTTTATTATAATATTATTACATAAAATATAAGGTAACTTCAACCACCACTCAATCATTTCACCAATAAAAAATTTTGACTGTCAAGATGCAAGTGAAGTGTGAAATGGCTGAATCTGAAGTGAGACATCTCCAAAAACGCTCCAGTAACTGCAAAATAAACACTTTTTTCAGAGAGTAAGCAATCTTTCTAAAAGTCTTTTACAGATACTAAACAAGATAAAAAGGAATTCTGCCTCATTAATGATTAAAAGTCTTCATTAAATGACTAAAAGACTTTGAAGTGAAGTCTCGAGTGATCAGAAACTGCTTACATTGTTCAAAGAAAAATGAAACTTGACCAGCCAGTAGATTCTTCTCTTCCCATTATGTCTATATATATCTAAAACCTGTGTAGATACTTCCAACAAAGGTATTTTCATGAACACCACAGGTTTCAGGAGATTTTAGTGACAAACTTCTGTTAACATCGAGGGTTTTAATTGTACCAGCACATGATTATTTTTTTTGTTGTTTAGGAAAACTGAGATTACATGAGCCAACAATGTGCCCATGCAGCAAAGAAGGCTAATGGTATGCTGGGCTGCATTAGGAGCAGTGCTGCCAGAAGATCATGGGAGGTGATACTTTGCTTCTACTCAATGCTGGTGAGCACAAGAGAGATGTAATGGAAAGAGTCCAATGAAGGGCCACAGAAATAATGAAGAGACTGGAGCCTGTCTCCTATGAGGAAAGACTGAGCACTGGGACTGTTCAGCCTGGAGCAGAGAAGGGTCAGGGGGGATCTCATCAATGTACATAAATACCTGAAGGGAGGGTGCAAAGAGGACAGAGCCAGACTTTTCTCAGTGATGTCCAGTGACAGGACAACACCCAATGGGCACAAACTGAAACACAAGAGGGTCTCTCTGAACATAGGAAACGCTTCTTTCACTGCGAGGGTGACTAAGCACTGGCACAGGTTGCCCAAAGAAGTTGTAGGTTCTCCTGCCTCAGAGAAATTCAAAATTCATCTGGACATGGTCCTGGACAGCCAGCTTTGGGTGGCCCTGCTCAAGCAGTGAGGTTGGACCAGGTGACCACTGGAGGTCATGTCCAACCTCAACCATTCTGTGATTCTGTGAGATGTGAAACAAAGTAGATAGACTAGAAAAAAACAAGTCCAATTTGTCAGGAACTTTGGATAACCCTGTACTTTCAAAGAGAGCACAACAACTCCTTACCATAAGTCATCAACTCCACGCCAGTTTTGCAACTCAGGCAATGAACAATAGAAAGTGGATTTGTAGGTGATTTTATGGCTTTGTCCTATCACTGCCTATGACTAGAGCCAATTTACGTTCATGAACAACAGAAGAAGGGAGAAGGATCAATGGTAAGAGGGGCTCGTGTTTGGTGTGGTTTTTAATTTTGTCACCGGTAACAATTTACTGAGATCATAGAGAAGGGAACTGAAGGACAGGTGGTTCTGATTTTTAAGCAGCACGAAGTAACACCAAAACACTGGATAATATTACTTACAAAATGTCTGGCTGTTCACACCAATATCAAAACCACAACAGAACATTCATATGTGATACTGCACATAGTGTTACAAGCAGCACCTAGTTCAGGTACAGTCTCAAAGAACACTTAAAAAGTTTAATACCCTTTACCCAGGATCTCTATTGCATTGTTGTTATGTGTTACCAGTACATAAGCATAAATGGTTCTTACTCTCAATATCCACAGCCACAGCAGGCACAGAAGACTTAATTCTTTCAGACAAGAAATTAGTAACTGCTACTTCTCCTTAGCTAAATGCTCTAATTTTAACAGATTTGTTTTAAAGGAAAAGTCTAAATGGATGTGTGTCTGTTGAGAAGCCTGACCTCAATTTTTTTTTTTTCTTTTTTTTTTTTTTTTTTTTTTTTTGAGTCTGTTATTGCAGAGGTGGAACTGAACGGTTTGTTACTTCCAACCTTACTGAATTCCACCAGTTTACAAGGTAAATACTTTAACTTTTTTCTTTCTGGATGAAAAACATTACTCTGTTTATGACATGTGTAAACAGTCTGCAAGACTCCTTCAGTTTACAAGGTAAATACTTTAACTTTTTTCTTTCTGGATGAAAAACATTACTCTGTTTATGACATGTGTAAACAGTCTGCAAGACTCCTTCAGATCAGTGAGAGTGAGATATTTAACTTCCCTTCCCCACAACTCTGTCTTGTATGAACTTAAAGCTGCCTTTTATTCCCAGTTCATATTTTTTTTCTTTTCAAAATTTCCAGGCATAAACATCTGCTGAAACAAAATGTGACAGAATATTCAAAGGCTGTGATTTTGCAGGTTCAAGTTATGATGTAGGTAATGCTAATGTCAATTCAAAATAATTTAATTAATTTTGACTAATACCAAAAAGTTTTACCTCTCAGATCTCAGACCACATTTATACTCAAGACACCTTTGAAACAACATTTATGTATTCTTAAAAAAGAGATATTTTACTTAGTTGAAAGAAATCTTAGTGTACACCAATAAAAGCAGACTAAATGTGACAGTATGGATTTGTGAAGTTTGCTTGGGATTCACAGTTACTGTCACTGGAATTTAAAATATATGTGGTATTTCACAACTAGTACAAAAGATAAAAGACCATGCGCTATACTGGGAAAATATGCATTTATTATTTATTTTAGAAAATAGCTTTGTCTGTTTTTTCACCATTCCTATTGATACATTTTACACAAACAACAGCAGAGAATCATGAGGTAAGAATTGAGACCAAATATTTAGGCATGTCTCCAAATAAAACCAATTAGCCTTGATTTTGTTCTTATGTCATGTATGAAATGCTGGCTCACATGGGAATGAGATCCATTATACTGACATAAAAAGAGAGGGGAAAGTCCTTTAATTTTGAAGAAATTAACAACAGTGTGCCATGTTTCTACTTGCTTAAAATCTTTGTAGGACACTGACTTTAATCAGAATGTTTTGTCTGAAATTTTCAGATACTTTTAAGAAATACAGCTGAGTGACAGAAAAAAACACTCAATCTGTAAGATCACTACTTATAATATACAAAAAGAAAGCCTAAATATAGACTTGAGTACCAACAAGCAGATGTCTTGAATTAAGAAATTTCTCAAATTTGTACATCAGTTTTCATCTTGATCAGTGTAAACCAGCTCCTAGCTGGTACAAAAGTACAGATATATGAGCTTGCTTTAACTACTGGCAGTCAGAATAACAGTGACAGAATTACTAAGCACTCCTTCGTTTCGGAGCTCATTCTTAGCCAGAAAGAAAAATACTTTTTTTACTCATATATTGAACCATTTGTGATATTAATATATTAATGTGGGAAAAGCATCAATTTTAGCTGTAGTTTCAAACTGAACATGGGTATAAAGAAGAGGAAATAGATATTCTTTGTGTTTTTATGATAAGATTAATCACCTAAACTAGAAAAAAAAAACAAACTGTAACTAACCCAAACAGTTTTAGAAATCTTTGAAAATGCAGCAGATAAACCAGTCTGTCTGGATGAATCTTTACATGAATTTGTACATGTGCTTTCATGTCACCACTATCATCATCAGGCTGTTAGCAACAGGTCAAAGTTTTGATATGGACAGCTACTGATTGAATTCATTGAGATGCTTCCTTTTCAACTTACATACTCTCTTGTGTTAAGAAGAGCCAGTTACGGCATGCCATTTGACACCTAGAAAGTAGTCCTTTGGTAAACATATAAGACAGCATGCCAAATGAATGAATGAATGAATGAGGGAATGAGTGAATGAATAAATGAACCAACAAACAAATGAATAAATAAATACTAGTACATTTGGACAGTACTTTGCTATGAGTTTATTTTCAAGGCCATGTTACTTGATCAAATATTAAAATCTTGGCTAGGTTGAAGGATCTGAATAAGGATAATCACCATATTCTAGGAGCCCCCTCCCCCTCCACATTATGAGTTTTTCCAAAAAGTATTAGAAGATCCTTTTGAATTTCCTCTCCATTATGGTGCCAATCATAAGGCAGTAATAAATATTTAATCTCAGCTACCTACTATCAGTGCATCTATAAGCCAAGGCACTGTATGTCCTTGTTTACTAGCACCATAAATAACAGAGCATAGCGCTCTAGGGAAGGTGGATGGTTGTTTTCAGGATATATTTTCAAAGAACAGATTACAGATAATCATATGTGCATTTATCTTTATTAATTATTCATTAATCATTATTCATTTTTATGTCCCCTCTTGGTTTAGCCAGCAAAGCACTACAGTTCTGAAGACAGCCTCATTGCAAGTTAGCTGCGAGCAAACTAAAAGCTTACACTCCATCTTTTAAGAAACAGACACATCATTCATTGTTTTAACCTAAATATCTCCTAATTCAAAGTGTTCTACTGCACCAGAGTTTCATCTCAAACTGCAAAATGCACAAAACTGAAATAGGAATGTGTCCAAAATATACACACCTTTCTGAGACTTAATAAAAGAAAATATCGACATACCTGTAAGCACACAAAAACTAGCCATAAAAAAATCACTTGTTACAGAAATCTGAAAGAGACAAGCAAAAGAATCAGTAAAATTTTGTAAGATTATAGTAACAGTCCAAAGCTAGTTTACTGCAGAGAACAGACCTTCCAGATAATATTGAAAAGGAATGAAAAGAAGCAAAGTGGAAAGGTACATTTAAAGTATGGTTGCCTTCTTATTTCATGCAAAGAAAAGGCTTTCTTAAAAGCCATTATTACTAGAAATGAGCAAAGAAAAGGGAAGAATTCCTTTATATCAATCCCACAGATGGTTGTGCCATGGAATCTCCACAAGTTCCAAGTCTGACTGACAGCAGCAATGAAGATCAGCCTCAAAGAATTGCACCAGCTGAGACTTGGGATAGCCCCCAAAAATGTTAAGGTGCTTCAGCAAATCATTAGCCAGTTCACTGCTCTGCCATTTCTTATCAAAAGAATGTGACAAGATTTCACTGGTAAATACTCTTCCATCTACTTCAAGGATAACAAGCATTTTAAAAATAACCTGGTCTTCATCACTAAAACCCTGTGAAAAATCTGCAAGTTAACTTTACCAGGAAATCATAGCTGCTGCCAATAAAGTTTAAGAGATAAAATGTAGACACTGACATTTATATTTAATACTCTATAAAAATACCAGGGAATCCTGCATAACAGTTTACGTAAAAATGAAGAAACAATTAAATCAGAAAGCAAAATACTGACATATAGTGGATGACATGAGATTAGAATAACTACAATAATGAATAATGTTCCAAGCAAGGAGGGAATGGTGATGAGTTCATTTGTGTGTTACATCTTTGTCTCAATGCAACAACAACAAAAAAAAAATCACTGAGCAAACACAGCCTTTTAACAGTGCAGTGACCGTTCACAAAGTTCCTGGATGAACTGTTCCCTCAGCAGCAATTAATGTAGTAAAAATTATGATCTGTAAAACAAAGCAAGTACAAAACCAATATCAGTAAGCATTGCACATGACTGGAAAAGTAGATTAAGTAAAAAATGACAGCAAGAAGTCAGTTATACATCATTTCAAGGAGCAAGGGTAGAGCATGAATTTTACACATCAGGCAAGTTACAACCATGCATACAGGGCAGCTAATCACTCTATAGTAAATGAAAGATGTCTCTTTTCATGGAAGCTACCATGAATACTTATTAGTTCTGATGAAGTAATAACACACACAGATGTCAGCTGGGAATATCATACAGCAGACACAAACATGTCCCAGAAATTTCTGAAGTATTATGAAGGTAACTTCTTGGTGCAGATACTACGGGAGCTGATTAGAAGAGATGCCCTCCTAGATCTGTTGCTTGTAAACACAGAGGGATTCAGCGAAGTGGTGGTTGGTGGCTGTCTTGGTCACAGTGATCACAAAGCAGCTGAGTTTCAAATAGCTGGTGACTGAAAAACTGCCAGCAAAACTCCCTGGATATGGGCAGAGCAGACTTCAGGCTGCTGAAGGAACTAGTTAGAAAGGTCCCCTGAGAATCTGCTTTTGAAGGTATTGGCGCCCATGAATGCTGGTCACTTTTTAAGAGCCATCTCTCAAGAGCGCAAGAGCAGGCAATTCCAAAGTGTCAGAAGCAAGTGGAGCAGAAGGTCAACCTATGTGAGTAGTGACCTTCTAGAACTTAGGTGAAAAAGGAAAGTGTACAGACATTGGAAGCAAGGACAAGTAACATGGGAGGACTTTCAGAGATGCTGTTTGCCACCGTAGGGAGAAAACTCATGGGGGGAAAGCTCTGTTACAGTTCAAGCTGCCCAGTACTGTAAAGGGCAACAAAAAGAGCTTTTTAAAATATGTCAATGGGAAAAGAGAGCCAACAGAGAGAACATTGGTCCGTTACTTGATGAGGTTCTTTATGTAATGAGGTCCATCACCTCACAATAGGGATGCAGACAAAGCAGAAACATTTAATGCCTTCTTTGCCTCTATCTTTAGTACTGATGATGGGCCCTGGGACGCTCTGAGCCCTATGCTGGAAGACAGAGACCCGGCAGATAAGCTCCCAGCCAACTCTGAAGTTGTTCAAAACCAGCTGTTCTAGATGGATACACATAAGTCTATGGGGCCTGATGGGATTCAACCCAGGGTACTGAAAGAACTGGCTGATGCCATTGCAGGACCTCTCTTCATTATTTTTCAGTGGTCTTGGGAATCTGGAGAGGTCCAGTTGACTGGAAGCTGGCAAAGGTTGTCCCAATTTTAAGAAGTGTAAGAAGAAAGACCCTGGTAATTACAGGCCTGTCAGTCTCGCTTCAGTGCTGGTAAAATTATAGAGAAGGTTATTCTGGGAGTTATGGAAAAACATGGAAAAACAATGACAAAATAGTCATTGGTCATAGCTTACATGGGTTCATTACCCTTAATAAAGTCCTGTTTAACTAACTTAATTTCCTTTTATGACAAGGTCACCCATCTAACTTACCAAGGGAAGCCAGCAGATGTGGGGGCAGTTATTTTAGCACAGCTACTCTCACAGTATCCTTCTGGAAAAAATGTCCAGCATACAGCTACACAGGTCCATAGTACCTTGGGTGAACAACTGGCTTACAGGTCAGGCTCAAAGAGTTATATTAAATGGAGTTATATCAAGCTGGAAACCAGTCACTAGTGGGGTTCAGCAGGGCTCAAGTTTAGGGCCAGTGCTCTTTAAAGTTTTTATAAATGATCTGGATGCAGGAGTTGAGTTTACATTAAGTAAATTTACCAGCGACACTGAATTAAGAGGAGCTGTGGACTCTCTTGAGGGTAAAGAGGCCTTCCAGAGAGATCGAGATAGGTAGAGACCTGGGCAATCACCAAGCATATTAAATTAAACAAGAACAAGCACCAGATTCTTCACCTGGGATGGGGTAATCCTGGTTGTATGTACAAACTGGGGGACAGGAGGCAGGAGAGCAGCCCCATGAAAAGAGATCTGGAGGCTGGGTTGATGGCAAGTTGAACATGAGTCAACAGTGCGTCCTGGCAGCCAAAAGGGCCATCTGTGTCCTGGGGTGCATCAAACACAGCACAGTTGGCTGGTCAAGGGAGATGATTGTCTCTCTCTATACTGTGCTGGTGTGGCCCCACCACCGAGTACCATGTGCAGTTCTGGGCACCTCAATATAAGGACATCACACTATTAGAGTGTGCCCAAAGAAGGATGACCAAGATGACAAAATGTTTTGAGAGCAAGACCTAAGAGGAGCAGCTGAGGTCACTTCTTTTTTTCAGCTTAGAGAAGGCTGAAGGGTGGCCTCATTACAGTCTACAACTACCTTAAGAGGGGCAGTGGAGGGGGAGGTGCTGCACTCCTTGGTTTGGTGACCAGTGATACATGAGATTGTATGAAGCTGCATCAGGGGAAGTTCAGATTGGACATTAGGGAAAAGATTCTTCACTGTGAGGGTGGTCAATCACTGGAAAAGGCTCCCCAGGGAAGTGGTCATGGCATGAAGCCTGTCAGAGTCAAAGTGTCTGGACAATGCTTAGTCATATGGTTCAGTTTTAGGTAGTCCTACAAGGAGCAGGGAGTTGGAGAGATCCTGCAGAGATCAGGGAGCTGAAACAGAGAGATCCAAAGTTTGTCACACAGTATTGGGTTTATGAGGCAAGGTTTTGGCACTGAAAGAGCTGCATGGGTGGAAGAGACCAGGGGTAGCTCGTTCCAGCTGGAAGCTGAGTTCATCAGTGAAGCTGGTGGTGTCTCTGTGAAAACATTTAAGAAAATATGAAGAAATTCTGCCCAACAGCTGTGAGAGAGAGGAATGAGAAAAAAATGTGCTAAAAATGATCCTGTAGACACTAAGGTCAATGAAGGAAGAGCAGAAGTAGGTCCTCCAGGCGTTGGAGCAGATGTGCCCCTGACATCCATAGAGGACCATGCTGGAGTAAATAACCACACTGCAGCCCACAAAGGACCTCATGCTGCAGCCTATGTTGAGACGATGCTCTGAAGGAAGCTGCAGCCCACAGAGAACCCACATTGGTGCTGCAGCCTGTGGAGAGAAGCCCACAGAGGAGTAGGTTTCCTGGCTGGAGCTGTGGCCCATGTGGGACCCACGTGTGAGCATTCTGTTCCTGAAGGGCTGCACTCCATGGAGAAGGATCCAAGTTGGAGTAGTTTGTGAAGAACTGTAACACCTGGGAGTGACCCCACACTGGAGCTGGAGAACAGTGTGAGCAGGAAAAAGCAGCCGAGGGGAACTCTTATGGACTGTCTACAACTCCCATTTCCCCATCATCCCTGTGCCACTCAGAGTAGGGAAGAAGGTGGACAAGTCAGGACTAAAGGAGTGAAGCTGAACCTGGGAAGAAGGGTGGGAGTGAGACAGAAGGTATTTTTAAGTTTTCTACTATCCTATTCTGGTTTTAATTGGTAATAAATTAAATAGATTTTTCCCAAGTGCAGTCTGTTTTGCCCATAACAATAATTGGTAAATGATCTCCCTGTCTTTATCTTGAACCAGGAGCTGTTTCTACCCCTGTTCTGTTGCAGAGGGGGAGTGAGAGAGCAGTTAAATGGGCATCTGGCAGCTGCTACACCAACCCAGATTTGGATACCATGAAAGGACTTGCATCCAAACACAGGGGGTGGGAAAAGAAAAATATGAGAAAGGTCCACTTATTTTAATTGCTTTAAAATACTCAGAATATACTGAATATAGGAAATAATATTCAGAGTATACTTGAGTGAACCCCAAAGATCCACTCCAGAATATATAGCCAAGTCTGTATTTCCATGAAAAGCGTATGCCAAAACAAGCACATTTTTAAAATCTTACCTCCTATGTAGAAACATACCTATTTCTAAATGGAAGGAGGAAAAAAAAAATAATTAAGTCAAATGAAATATTTGCCATGCTAGTAATCATAACAGCAAAATGTCATACATATCCTGAATTAATTATATTGTGTACAGACTTCATATTTACTGCAAGGTTACATTTTTATAGAAGTTAAAAATAAAAATGGATCCCAAAATCGGAGAAGAATTACCAGCACAGAAGACTACTGGCTCCAAATTTCTATCTAAGAATTACACAGGTACCAATATATGATGGGTTTGAACTGCAGACTGGGCCCTGGTTAGGCAGAACACTTTTTTTTTTTTTTTTTTTTTTTTTTAGTGGAATAATCAACGCATATTCCAATAGCTCCCTTTCCACCTTTTAATTACTTCAAAAATTTTGTAAAGACTCAAATCTGTTTCTCTGCCGAAGCTATGTGTGCAGGTCTTTGCCAAGATTCTTGTCTATTATGCACCTATGAAAGCAAACATGAACGCTATTGATCCCAGTAGGAAGTCTTGCAGGCCTGACCCATTCAGTGCCAAAGAAAGGGCTCTACTTAGTGAGCAGTTCTGGTCAGGCAGTGAAGGCCTTAACCTTCCTTAAGGAATAAGGAGCTAGGCAATGTCTGAAGCCCCCAAAATAAGCTTTAGAGAATAGGGAGGGTGCACAGTGCTGCATTAAAGACATTAAAACAACAGGCACGGGTGACCAAACAGTGAACTGCAATATCCAGTCTTTGGTTCCTCTTCTTTGTCTGGATTACTAACAGAATTCATTAAGGATTGTATTGGTTGGTATAACTATTTAAAACAAAGCAAGAGATTTGTTAAACCAGAGATAGTTTAAAATATCTCCAAACGTTAGCAATTATTCTATTCAAAGATGATGCTGGTTGACAATACTACATATTAATTTTCATCTTAACAGCATAATTATTAAAAACTCACTAGCAGTAACAGCTTTTGAAATATCTGTTACAGATGGGGCTGAACAATTCTATTTTTCAAAACTGTTATCAAATCATGTACTTTTAAGTATATTAATTTCTAAAGGAAATGTATCTAAATGATAAATAGAAAATCCTTTCATAGTAAGGACTGTGTAAGCACTTATACATACAGGTGAGCCCTACATCTACATTTCTTTATGTAAGTTATCTTGGATAGATTTACTTCTTTCCTCACTCTGATAATTTAGAGTTCTGACAATCACAAAAATCTCATTTTAAAATACATCTAATTACATGAAGTACATAAAGGAGCTCAGACTTCTTAGAAGTTTACAGTGGCAAAACCCTGATAACAATCTCAATGAAGGAATCACACGTTAACTGTGAATAATATCAGATATGCAAAGCTCCAAAAGGGAAAAAAAAATCCAAACAATATCAATATACACAGGCATATTCTACACAATGTCAAATATGCAATAACACATTCCTAAAGCAAACAAATTCCTCCTGTTGAAACTTTTCAAAAGACTTCTGAATATACTTTTCTGAAATAAAATGCAAATTCTAAAAAAAAAAAATATTAAAAGTACAAGCAAAAACTAAGAAAAGGAGGCACTTAAAGTTGTATTATCTTGATTCCCAAATTGCAGTTGTCTTTTTGACAGGAAAAATGCTTGGTCCTTGGGACATTTGTTTCATTTTCAGTATCAAGTTGATGTTAATTTTAACTATTTGCTTTCCTAAGTATCCTTTGTTCTTGAAAATTATCTATGAAAAACTAAACATGATTTCAAACTGGCTTCTAAAAGCCAACAATCTTCTGCCTTTTGTTTAAAACTGATTAATCCTATTAGCCTGAAAGTCTACTATGTTTCTCTTATCACCACTATTACTACAAATGTATCCTAAAACAATTAAGATATCAACAACAAAAAAAATAGAAAAGTGTATCAGGAATTATACTAGTTTTATATTAAAAAAAAAAATATTACCATGCAATAGTACATGGAGTGTCTAAGGAAATAACACCACTGAGACACAAAAGCATCATTAAAACTGAGGACAAACACATTCTTACAGTATTGCTCTTCTTTCTTCCAAACCCATACAGAGTAGAACTAAGAATAAAATTTGCAATGCATAAACAAATCCTACAAATACCTTCCTCAGAAAAGTTTTTACACTGAGGGAATGCATTTTACTAATTCTATTTAAAAAAACCCACAAAAATTAAATATAAAAAACCCAGAAAAGCAAACAAAAAAACCCCAAAGTATTCAATATTTGAATATTATCATCTGCACCAATTTCAATGAATTTACTGCCTCAACTGCAAGACACTCAGACATCTCTTTATAAGAAAGTTATGTAGGCACAAAGTACTTGAATTCAGCAAACCCTGGTATTGTTATTAAATGTGAAATTGTTATGAGCAAAGATGCCAAACAAGTACTTCAGCGAAAAGGAGTTGGAGAGGTGTTACAGGGAACAGAGCTCCAAGGCTGGTTTAGGGTAAGATTTCATGAAAATGAATGACAAGCCCACCCCACCTTGGTCTCACAAGAGACAAATAGTCTCCTCCTCATTCCCTGCTTGGCTGCATGACCTCAGCTCTCCCGCATGGCTGTTCTTGTTAAACACACAAATGGAAGCCCTTTTCCCCCTCCAGCACTGCTGACCCAGTTTTCCATCAGCCCAGAGAGCTAAACTGGCACACCATGGGGACTGAGGAAACTGGCAAAAGAATGTAGTGAAGGGGAACCGCATTAGCAGTGGAAGTAGGTTATCTGATTAGTATTGCTGCCTTTTGAAACTTCACTCCCTTAAAAACAATATTAAATAAAAGGAGAAAATAACAAACCACAGCAGTTTTAAAAAGAACAGCATGCATCAGAACCTAGACTCTCAAACTATAACAAGCAGGGAGGTAATAGCCATCATCAAGACCAAAAGGTTTCAAAGAACCTTCCATACTACTCATACAGCTGCACATCATAAAAACAACCTGTGACTCTGTTAAAAAAAAAAAAAAAAAAGTAAAAAGCTCAAAGAATTAGTGTGTTAGACAGTAGACAGAAGGAGCCTGCGAACACAAGGATAAATTTCAACATCCAAGAATAGTCCACAGAATTCTAGAGGTAACTTATCAGCTTGCCAGCCCAAGCCTGAAATCCCAGTGAAATTAATGAAAATTTTGCCTAAACAATAGCTATTAGACATAGTTTGACTATTACTTTACAAGTAAAAAAATAAATTGGGAAATTAAAGAAAACAGCACATTCAGGATGATCCCTCTTTTCCACTCTAGTGAACTGTAACACCAACCTGCACTCCAGTGTTATTTGCAGCAATGTGTACTTTGACAGGAATAGCCATCTTAGCTGTACGAAAGTTTGGAAGTAAACATTGGATACTGATGGCTGCAATCACAACCCAAATACAATTTCATTACTTTCTTATTTTCTTCCACCTGATTGCTATTTGTTTTTTTTATTATTATTCAATAGATATTTTTTGAAAGCATGGAAGATTTGAAGGAAGGAGGAAACTACAGTCTGAAATGCAATACAAAATACCAATAGTGATCTAAAATCTCTCTGATAACTTGCAAGTCTGGCATGCCAAGGGTACAGCAGACTCCTTCAAAAATCTGGAAAAAAAAATACATACATTTGAAAGTATGTCCTATTCTAACTGACTCCTTCAGTTTGCATTCCTAATAACAGGAAAGCATATATTGCTCCCTCTGAGAATGTGTCTCAACAATCACTTAAATTAAAGTTGATTTTGTTCACATCAAGCAATAGATGTATCTTACCTGTCAGGCTGATTGACTAGAACTACATTTACAGGGAAAAATCAACAGCAAAAGGTCTGTGAAGTAGTCATGGGGTCTGATCAATTACACCTACTCTAGAATCTACTCGGAAGTACTCTACAGATTACACATCACATGTGCCTTTAGAAACACTTTTGGCCGGGTCACATTTGGTCATATTTTTGGCCAGGACACCAACTACTACGAATCTATTCAAGACAACATTCAACCACAAGGAGAACTAAGAGAGAGTAACACATGGGGAATGTCACTCTACAGTAAGGACAAATATCCTGCATACATGAATACCAATTACTACGGTGGATTGGTTAAACAACTGTAGAAAAATTGGGCTCCTGATTTCAACAGCAGCAGAAAAACTTCATAACTGCCTCCAGCCCCCAAGTGAACCTAAGCATACAGATTGCTACAGGCACCTTGTTCTCTTCATGGCCAAGAGAAAGAAGAAAGGAGTGGTCAAAGATCACAACCAGCATGCTTTGAGTTACAAGCTTTCATTGAACTACTTAATCACAGTTGTGAGAAAGTGGTATCAAAAAACGTCACTTGGCCCAGAAAGATGCATACTTTAACATAACATCTAGAGTTTCAAAGGTTTTTATGTACTTGGCTTTTAAAAAGCTGTCTTGCTTAAGTCCATGAACCCAAAGCAATACTTGAAAGATAGACACAGCACTGAAGGCAGTTCCTTATCCTCTGCTAAAATGATATTTTCCTATCCTCTTTCAAGAGAGGAGAGAAGCATTGCCCCCTAGAGGAAATCTATTATTTTCTGAAACAGAGTGTTACAGCAAAATAAGGCCTAGGCCTTATTCTCCAAATACCCTTTTACCTTCAGCTGATTACAAGAAACAGAAAAGTTGCCAGTTCAAGATCTTCCTCAGTTCCTACACCCCATAACAAAACAGGTGACACATATAAATGAAGTTTTATTGCTAATAAAAAATACTATATTTTACAAGTACAACATGCAGTGTTTAATTTAGACTGGCTTTAGTCTGCAAAGCTGTTTGGAAGGGTTTTAACACACTTAACATATTAGTCACATACCACAGAGGTCAAAGGGACAGGAAAGGAAACCAGATTTGACAGCGGCAAACACTTCTTCCTGCATAAAATCTGGGAAGGCATTTGGGTGACCAAAAGGGGAAACATTGCAATGTTTGTTGCAGTAATGCTCTTACAAAATTAATACAGATCATGAATTAGGATTCACAAAATTACCTGTCCAGTCAGAACAATGTAAGAAATGGGAGGCAACACCACAATTGCCTAAACTAATTTTAAAAATATTTTTAAAAGACTCTAAGGATAGCCCAGGTTAAGCAAAATCACTTCAGACAGTTTGGATGATTGCATCCAGTGACTACAACTGCTGATCTACTGCACTTTCTGCTTGGGTGCCTTCTAACAGTGCTTTTAAGCGAGGAACATGAAATATGTTTTTCCCTCTTACCTTTTTGACCTAAATACCTCAAGCCCCTGTGGTACTGAAAACACAAGATTATAAATGTTTTTGTAACACACTCCAAGAGGGATTGTACAATGAAAAGTAAGCATTCTTCAAACCCTCAAATCATATATTCAATTTTTAAGATTATCTTGACATCCTGCAGGAAAAATAAAAGTCCACATGACTGTGCATCAAGGAAAAAGATGGGTGAAAAGATGGCCATGTCAGCAAGGCCAGTTAATCCACTAATATGCATTATTAAAAACCACCAAACAAAACACAATTCTCCCACGCAAAGGAAGGAGAACAAATCCAAACTCAGTTTTGTTTTCAGCTTCAGAATTATATACAAGAGTAAAAGAAACCTGAACAATTGAGTAACATTATACATTTGACAGCTTTTCTCAGTTTGATGGCAGGTATTACAGAACAGTTATAGAACTGCCTCCTGTAAAACTACTTCTGTTGCCACTAAGACCTCTGACACACAGTTTTAAGACATTACACAGAAAAAACAAAGCATGAACCTATGATTCCTATTACATGCTTAAAGATAAAGTGATTTTAAAGAAATGCAAAGATTGATTCACAAGACAGTTACAATACCCAGCAGCCACTTTTGTTTAATCAGGTTTATATGCATATTATCAGGACAAATAGCATATTTGCAGAATCAGTGCTGCTGAGAACTAAGTATCTCATCATTCCTTGGAGAGGTCTCCTCCACCAAAAGTGCACAGAGGTATATATATAGGGTTGCATTTTCTACTCAAGCTTACATGTTCAATAGAAAATAATAACTGACTTGCAAATAGCTGCTTGTTTAGATGATATTTTTATTTCTCTTTCAGGTAAACGGGGGTGGAGGGGTAGAAATTGTCTAAACACAGATGTAACATCGTTTCTTCTTCAGCTAAGCAGTAAAGAATACAACTTCTCTGAATTTAGAAAGATGGCCAGCTACTAATTCATAGGGTAAATTTCTGTTCTGTATGGCAGAATGATTATAAGTAATATTAATAGAAAATTCAATCATTTTAGAAACATTTCCATCAGAACTGCACGAATTTGAAGGTTATTGGGTGCATCCTGACTCTCACCTAATTTTAAAACAAGAATGCAAAAAACTGTCAAGTATTAAGACAATAAAGTTCTGGAATTTCTTCATCACCGAAGTTCTACTGTTACATACTGTGTGGATTTTTAAAAGGGGGTTTTGTGCTTTTTGGGTGTTTTTTGTTTTGTTTTCTTTTCTTTTCTTTAAATTACCTCAGCAGTGTGGCACTTTCAAAATTCAACCAATATATTTTAAAGTGGTTTTGTGAACAGCTTCCCAAAATACAAGTTCATTACTTTTGTAGGCATACATATCTGCAGGTGGCTGTACACTTCTATTTAACTGTATAGTTACTCTATGCAAAGTAAACCAAATTGTGACATTTATTTACCATGTGTCTCCTGTTATGATTAATGTGAGTCCTATGTGCATGCAACCAAATCAAAGTATTTGCATGTGAAAATGACCACACATTAGTTTGCTCAAATATGGACCAAATAAATAAATACAATTTTTAAAAACTCATCTGTGTTAGTTACATACACTATTCTTCATAAGCAACTTCAGAATCACTTTTACTGTAAAAAGCAATTTAATCAGTTCACATCTACCTAAGCATAATTTTTCCACATTCTTTACCAGTGCATCGCAGGCTGCAAAAAATACTTTTCACTGAACACTAATAAACAGAGATAACTGAATGTAAAGTTCTTTACATTAAAGTTTAAGATTCTTTAAAATAGATAAACTTATAATTACGTAAGAGGAAAGCCCCTGAACTTGTGTAAATATGCGTTATGGTTACTGGTATGCCTAATAGTAGCTTAAGGTTAAGAATTATGACATTCATAAAAGTTTGCATAAAAATGCTTTCCATTTTGGCTCTGGCACATACCTTTCCTTATATATACTACAGATCATCGTTTATAATGTTATATTTCATTCAAATTTCTGATACACTGCCTGGGATTAAAAGACATATTTCAAACATGAATACATAATATCTCTACGCCATATCTTGCTTTCCTATTTGTCTCTGCTGACACATCAAGGAAAACAGCTTTGCAGAGCACATGTACAAATATATGGGTGTATGAGTACATGGGTATATACAAACATACATAACCTTGCCTTTCCTTCTCACAGCAAATAACAAGAGACCCAAGGGTTTACTGCAACTACAAGTTTAATCCTAAAGGTATAAAAAACCAACCTCCAAATACTAGCTAGTTACACTTAAATACACATGTAACAAGCCTGTGCTGTAAACTATAACCTTCAAATAGTGAGGAATTAATAGTCTTAAATAAAACAAGCTTGCTATTTTACAGAAAAGTCCTTACTGATTGCAATATGATTAAACTGATCACTGTGCAACTATAGCCTTTAATGACAATAAAGTTGCAACAAGACTCACTATTCTGGAAAACATATCATCCTCTACTTATGGCTGTCAAATACAATTAAAATCAATCATTTTAATCACCAGTAATCACAGAAATACTGCATCTTTCTCTGTTAAGCTAGTTATGTAACCCATTTCTCCATCTGAATGTATTTTTCTGGAGGCCATACAAAATTGCCACTGACCATATACCCTCCAAATTATGTGGAGTAACTGTAAACAGTTCAGACGCCACCTAAAGCAAACATTTACAGGGAAGTTACTTTCCAAAGCTGCTTCTTCCATATTACTCAAGTTTTTTGGACCCTGTCTAAGAAATATGTATTATATGGTCAAACAAAAGCATGAACTGCTGTCAAGCCCTAATCAAAAGTCCATCACCCACTAGTACAATAAACATACAGACTTAATTCTCTTTTGTCTTAGAACATACTGAACAAGGCCATTTTAATTAGCAAGAGAAATCATTCTCCAAGGTGAAGAGTTCATTGGACCAATGTATAAATAAAAATTGGACCGATGTTTTGTGACTAAAAAAAAAAAGTTCCTAGATCATAATGCTGTTTAACTGAATTTACAAACTGATAATAAGAAACATTCTATCCATCTAAGTGTAACTCCTAAATACAGCAAATGAGAACCAGAATACAACTTCAATGCATAGCCATTCAAACTTTTGCAACTGTTACTAAAGATGTAACAGCATTTTAAAATGACAGACAGGAAAGCCCTTTAATCAGGTTCTTCAAAAGCTAGGTAGCATGCAGATCATGTTAAAAAAAAGGCAGACAAGGCAAATTGTTTCCAGATTGTTCTCACTGTAAGACAGAATGCTGTTAGTTAAGAATATTGTTTAAAGTGATTAATCACTTGACTACACGCTGCCACAGAAAGATTAGTTGTCAGTGACAACCACCTCAACTGAAGCAAACATCACCACATGGCAGAAGGATCTGCTGTCAAAAATTAAATCTAAGTTGTGTTACTACAAATTACAGTAAATATAAGTAAATATAGTTAATTACATCTGAAATAAGCTTTGCCAAGTCTTACTTGAACTAGCTGTCAATTTCAGTATTAGCTTGTTCCCAGCTTGCTTCAAGAACTGGAAGTTACCCAACCATTAGGCTGAATAAGAACCAAAGCTCCGTATGGGTACTATCTTTGCAGTCAAGACAGAACTGAACTGGAAAGGCAGAGACCAGGGTAGAAGGAAGACCATCGAGCAGGTGAAGAAAATGGGTATTTTAAGTGGGAATTACCCTCATAACATTAACCTGCTTAGTCAAGTACCCTGTCTCTGCAAACAGGAAAACACAATCAATTCTGTGATAGTTACTTAGTACCAAGCAAAATTTCTTTTTGAACTCCAACAGCTTGAGGGTAAGAAAGTCATCCTGTAACTTGAAGGAAGAAGAGCTTTCAGCTGCCGTGTTCCATCTGTTGACAAGCTCCATCCCACCTGAAATACAAATGATGTTCTACTCAGAAGGAACGTAAGGCTTAGGTTGCTTTTGCATTACAGTCAACAAACCTGAACTCATCTAGAGCCACAAATGCACGGCCAATTTTGCAACAGTACAAGAAGCTCCAGCTTTAGACTAGCTTTATTTCTACCTAAGTGAAAGGCTTCAGTTTGCTGCCTTCCCTGCTGATTCACCTCCCACAGAAGTGCAGCAGTTTTAAAAGAGCTGCAGGGAACAAACAATATTGGTTTTAGCCCCCCAGAGTGACACTATTTTCACAAGAAACAAAGGTGATTTCTTCCAGCAACTCCCTGAGACTGGCAGAAAGATTTCTCCCTGGCTCCTGCAGCCTCCATGTCCACATAGAACAGACTTGGAACACAAAACAAGCACCAAGAAACCAGTTGTTTGCACAAATCCAGAAAGAAAAAAAGACACATCAAAGGTTAAAAAAAAATAAATCTCAGAAACTTCCTGAAGAACAGAAGTAATGCAAAGGCAAGATCTGACAATACGGGACAAACTCATCATTAGGAGACTCCCAGTGACATACTCTGGCATAGCAAATACATTTAAAGATGTAATATTTGACATTTATGTTTCTAGCTTTGTGGAGAGATCTGACCCTTCACTCTTTAATCTTTGGGATGAAGCAGATACAGTTTTCACCAGCAAGCACACCACTCCTTACATTTTTCACATCACTGAGAACATCTTCCTCAACTAAGAGCAAAACCATCCTCTTATTTCCACAAAATAAATTTTAGCATTTTTCCTACGAGTACCTAACTTGCTACCGTCCCAGACAGCTCCTTGCTGTAAATATAACTTACACAAAACTATTTTGAGTATTTTATTATAATCAGAAGACCGCACTCCACAGATTTCCTTTCTGTGAAAGGATTAACACACAGCTAGCTGGCCAGAACAGAACACAGCAGAGCCAGAAAAAATATACTGCAGCACCAGAAAGTCTCATTTACACTGTGCCCAAAACTACAAAATCGATCAGATACATTTCCAGACTCTCCCTGTGAGGTAAAGACTGTATTTTATAGATATATTTAAAGATATTCTGTTCATACTTGTGGTTCATTCAATCATAAACACACTGGTTTTGTTTTATAGAGCTAAGCACCTTGATTTCCCTAAGTGAGAAGACACTTTACATCTGATCCACACAGATCCAAAAACCAGGCCAAAATTTACATACTTCTACTTTAAATGCAGTGGATTTAAAGGACAATAAAATGTAAAGAAGTAAACTGACCAAAATGTAATGCTTGCATCTTGTCCAAAACTCAAATGGCTTCCTCTAAAAAAATTCTGCTTCTTCCCTCCAACAAGAAAGTCTTGTTTTGGATTTCCAGTAACGTGACAAACTGAAGTACAGCAATAAAACAAGATGCTTAGACATGGACTCAGACATTTCAAAAACTTCCTGAAATTTATTTAAAAGACACATACATTTTTATACTCAGAATCTTGATCTGAAATTGCTACAAAATCTCTAATTTGCCATTCCCGAAGCAAGACCTCATTTGTTTTTTAAGAGCAATCTGCATATTTGAGATATTAAACTTCCTATAAGCTTTATTTTCTCCAATGAGAAACTTAATCTAGCCTTTCATTTTGAATGTGAAAGCAAAATACTTTCAAAAGGGTTATATTCCAGTATTATCTCTTCCTTGCGTATACATACTCCCATAGTGTTACAGATTCAAAATTCATTTGTTGTACTTCAAACAAACCCAGAAGCTATCCATTATAGAATGTATGACTGCCTCAGTAGTTGTTTGGGGGTTGGGGTCTTTTTAGTTTTGTTTTGAAATCAGTTTAGTCATTAAAAAAATTATGTGTGGTGTCCTATAGTATGCAAAATAGCTATTACATAATGCACAATGGATTTGCTTACATGTAAAGTTGTATTTGTTTAACAAGAAATCATATTGCCAGTTCACTTGAAAGCAAATCAGTTGATGGCTTCTACTTTGACCTAAGAGTAGTTTATTCTTTCTGTAAGAAGTTGCTTAAAAATTGTTTTAAGAAGTCAACTGAAAGAAAACTGTCTGCAATAAGCTTCATAGCAAAATAACAAAAAGCAAATGAATATTAGAGCCTACAGTCATCTATGCATGATGTTTCTCAGATCTTAATTATAACTCCTTACATAACTGTGTATACATTCAGGTCTGCAGCACCACAGAAGAGGATCAGTTAAACCAAGAAAGCAGCCTGAACACGTAAATACAGGAATTCTCACAGAAAAGAGATGCTAAAAATTAATTTTATCCCTAGAAAACACAAAAGGGAATGTTTCAAAGTGTAAACACACAGGAAGACTGTTCAATAACAAATTAATCATTGACATCTCAACAGAGCAGTTTAAATACCGATTCCATGGTAACAGTTTGTCTAGAAATTGTAAAAAGGCAAGCAAAACTAGTTTTCTAATCAAAACTAGTTATGCAGTTATCTCAAATTTCCAATTTCTGTTTCAGTCTGGTGGAGGATCTGATATGAGGGACACTTACTGCTCCTTCTACCAAGAAGAATAAAGGGCAATTTTTACATGAAGTTTCTGAGAAATATAATTTAGAGGTACCTACACATTGTCTAATTGCTCACTCGCTCACTAAGTAATTAAAGGCGTATACAATGCACAGATATATCCATGTCACCAGCTGAAGAAGTTTAAGCCTGGCACCTCAACTAGACACCAGAGCTCACAATGCCACCAGATAATTGAAATTCTTGATGCCAAGAGTCTGCCCAAACTAATTTTCATTTGGTTTTCAACTATTGTCACAAATGTAGTTAGCAGAAAATACTGCCTTGCTCTCTGAATCTCTGTTAAGAATTTAAAGACTATCCATAGGCACTTCCATGATTTGAACAGAACTTAAAAGTTGCGGGGTAGGAAAGGAAGGAAAAGCAGAAATGATGAAAAGGAAAAGGTGTCATTTTAATGTCTGGAAATATTCAAACTAATCTGAGCAGAAGGTTAAGAACTAACTAAAAAAAAATGTTTCTACAGATTCAGCAGATTTTTCTCACAAATTACCACTCTTTAAGTACTTTGATTCACTCCATCTACAGTGACTATCATCCATCCCATGGCAACTGGGCTGCCTTGCACACCGCTGTCTCAGGAGAAGAAACCAAAACTCTGAAGAAATTACTTCTCTCCAGCATAGCAGCAGTCTCCATGTCATGCTCCAGCAATACAGAGGGAGAAGAGAGATATCTGTATGGCAGATGTGCACATCAGTCAGCACGAGGAATTTCTTATTCCTCAATCAAGGATTGAGCCAAGGTGATGGAGAGATACAAGCAAGGTGGGATAAAACAGTTATAGGATTGGGGTAGACAATAATGAGAACTGGGAGAAACACAGACAGCTAGATTTTCCACAAAGACTAAATCCCAGACCAAACAAGCCCTGGCACAGCACTGCGTTTCTGAGACTCTTTACTTGTTCCTAGTAAGAAATATTATGAAAAATGACTGAGTTGCATTAGCTGAAACACAGATGAAAATTAGTTTGGATGGACTCGTTGCATGGAGGATTTAAATTATGTGGAGGCTCTGTTGACTTCACGAGGAGCTTCAGTGCCTAGTTCAAACAGCAAGAATAATATTTGCATTTCACATTTGCATTTGGTAGTGACACTGAGATCCCCTGTTGCACTCCACTTTGTGATTCTACATGTCTACCTCATTATAAACATACATGCATACACACAATTGATTTTAAATTTTTATTTAAACTACATTACAGTAAGTCAGGCAAAGCTAAAAAGTGAAATAAAATTGAGCTGCTTTAGCCACCTGGACTCAGCCTCTGTGTGTATTTTTACTACAACAGCCTTGTTACCTGACCTTGTATTACTATTTTTTACTTTGGGTAAGGTAAGGTCTGCAGATGAAACCTTCAGGTTCTGTATACTAAACCAGACAGCAATATTCCCACCTCATTGCCACAGAAGGTGAAATGTGTGCAGGGAAATCAAAGGAAACCACAGAAGGAAAGAGGATGATCTTGTGAAACAGCATCCATATTCCTTGATACAAAGCAGAAACTCCTCAAATCTATTAAAACAAAGGGAAAAGGGAACAAACTGTTTGTGACTGAAGTGAGTTCAGGGCTGCAAGAAACCAAGGCCCTGACTCCATGCTAAAGCCCACAATGTAACTGACCTGAAAAGGCTTCTGAGATTTGTCAGAATGGGATTGCACTCCACACCATTAAGTTCTTAATGTTTGATTTCCCAGACTTCAGTTTACTTGAGCACTGCAATTAGCAACAGCAGCTAGGGCTTGGGCATCCCAACTCGGTGGCATGCATCAAGCAGCGAACACCACTGTTCATACAGTTCTTTGGAATACTTTGCATAATCTGGTAAGATACACACAGTTTGAGAACATCTTACTGTAGAATAATTTAAGAACTTCACACAACAAAAACTCCCATAGACAGTATTATGAGACAAAATAATTCACAATTACTTCAGCTGATAAAAACAATTATTAGGAAAATTAAATACATCTGAGCTGTTACATCAAATTTGTAATATTTGCATCTCACTTTGTATTTTAATAGATGCCCTTCTATCTTTTTTAACATTCCATACACTGTAGAAAGTATTGAAAATGAGAATAGTAAGTACTTTCTGTAAACTGTTAGCAAATCTCTAGCCTAAGATTTACAATTCAAAGGAGCTTAAAGTTGGCATCACACCTTCACAAAATAAATACTGAAGAATTATGATTTCATAAATATACTTAGAATCTTTTTCACCTAAAATCCGCAGAAAAAATAGGGATAATAAAGCTTTGGCCTCTGAATATAATCCTCTGTTATTGAAGGGCAAGGAAAATATCCTCTCTCTTCCCCCATCCTATCACTGTAAATAAAGGAAAGAATATTCAAGGTGATAATCATTAGAATTTTTAATGAAAGCCACCATGTCTTTCAAATATAAAAAATATCCTCCTGTGCTTATTTAAAGTCTATTCCATATAGGCTAGAATAAAAAAAAGTATCTGTAGAACTAAGCAACAGAGCACACAAATTTTCAGCATACTATATAACAAACCCAAAGAACTCATAATTTAGTGTTTATAAAATGAACACAGAAGACATACATAAAGGAAAAATAATCAATCGCATGGGACAGTACACAGAATGTGGACTTGAAACAGTACATTTCCTGTGCAACCCAGACAGTTGCCTTATCTTCCGTGTGCCTAACCCCAACCTAAAAACTGCCATTTTTTTAGGATAACTAGATGGAAGTTTATATATGTTAAATGTTGGAAATGAAGAAGCCAAAACTGTACTTTTGTAAATAAAATCATATTATACAGCTTGCTGCTTCACTGTTCTGATCTAACTGCTAACCATCCACAGCAACCTCATTACCTGCATGCAAAGAGTATTTTGCTTTGGTTTTGTTTAAATACCTCTGGTTATCTATCCAGTAGCCTTAGTAAATAACTAGGTTTTTAGGGGGAAAAAAATACAATCAATATCCTCTTAAGAAATAAGCACTATGATTCTGGCCACGCAAATTGTTGGGATTATGAATAAACATAGAAGTCATTAGTGAGAATCATTTGGAGCCCGAAAGTCGCAAAAAGTATTTTTCTTTTTACTTTCTGATGGTTTAGCATTATCAGGAGCCACTAAAGACTAAGAAAGCATTAATAACACTGATTAAAGAAGAGGATGGGAGGAGGGTAGCCATGGCTCTGAAATTATTTGTTATTAAAATGTATTGGGAAAAAAAATAAAGATTCATAAGAGCTTCTGAAATCTACCATTTCTGCTAATGTTATTATGTATTCTGATGTATTTAAAGTCTCCTTATGATTCTTCATTAAGACAATAAAGTGTGTTTTCCCTACACTCATTCTTTCTTAAAACACTCTGGTTGGTGTTTGTAGATGCAGCTCATGTATTATGTCTTGCCTTCTACATATATTAGTAAGATTGCACCAAAAAAGCAGGGAATAAATTAGGAAACTAAAAGACAAGCTACAGTCAACACGAACTGTCAGGGAAAATGAAAATGGCCAAGTTTTACAGCACAGATTAGCTGTTATTGCCTGACAAAAAAAGTATTCAAGCAGATAGTGTTATCGATTTGTTAATAAGTTAAGATTGATTGACTTTATTTGATTGATTATTTGATTTTATAGAATTATTTTATAGAATAGAAATATAGAAGGATAAAAATATATTTTGAGGAAACTTATAATTGTTTAGTAAAAGCTGCTATGAGACCCTCTGTACATCCTGTACCAAGGCCAGAAGAATGGGCTGGAATCATTGTTGAAACTTAGGTAATAATTTAGGGTTTGAGAGGTTTCTTTGTATCTGACCAGTCTTCTGTATGTAGAAAGTGTATTGAGATGTCAGAATATGAGATTAATGGAAATTGGGAAGAGTTGACTGGAACAGCTTGTAGTTACCTGCCAAGAAATCGTGAACTTTAGTAAAAGGTAATTCCGGCAGGGGGAGATCGCAACCACCGACTCATATACCACCTACCCAAATCGTACCCCAGACCCATTTCTGGACCTTTCTAAGCTCTACTGCGCAGAATCGGATATGGGAGGAGAATATGTTAATGATTTATGGACAATATTATGATTATGTATGAATATTTAATGAATATGCATGAATAAGTTCTATATATGGTGTATGATTTTGAAGCTTGGTGTGCGTTGATCGTGAGAGGACTCGCTCACGCACCCGGCCGTCAATAAAGAAGTGTCTGCTTATCTACATCAAATTGGTGTCGATAAGTTTTTCATTCCGAGATTTCGGTAACAATAGTATCTGTACAAGGTTAGAGTCCAAGATATACCGTCAACAGTATATAAGTAACAAATGAAACCAGAATCTTTTCTAACTAAAACTAAGTCCTTATTGCTTCCAAAATACACTGCTAGGCTCCACTGAGATTAAATACTGCCTCTCTGGAAATCTACTTAGGGTCTAGAAAGAAACTCTTTTAAGTATTTTATCCAACCTCTAACAACTTCATCAGTAGGCAGGCAGGGAACCTGCAAACTAAAGAATTACAGCTTCCAGTTTAAGTTTTCACAATAAGGTTTTCAGAGTTCTCATTCCATCACAGCCTGCCACTTCGCCATGTCCAGGAGAGAGCTCTATTCCCTTTCTTCCTTTGCTTTCTTCCTTTGGTTTTATTCCAACTCTGAACAAAAATGCACTAGCTTGAAATTCTCCCCTCACTTTGATCAAACAAGGAAAGTAGTATTGAGGATTATTCCAACCTTTCCCCTTTAATTCATACACCAAAGCTCTTAACAAGGGAGTCTTAGAGACTAGCTTCCTCAACACCCATGTGTACTGCAGGATAGCCATTCAAATCAGGAAAAGGCTCCTTCCTTTTCAGAAAGACAAGCAGGGATTTCAATGACAAAGAAAAATCTCTCCTAAAGAATCATCAGATGATTTCATCATTTTGCTTACAGAACCACAGGAAACTACTTAGAAAACAGTCCATGACTGGACTGCATCAATTTGTACCTAGCTCTGACTGCTACACACCTTAAGTTAGCACCATTCAGTCTGCAGTAAGCTCCGCTAAGGGGCTGTTGCCTGCAAAAGGGAGACTGCATTTTAATGCTTCTAAACATACTATTATATCTAAGACTTTTGTTAGAAGAAATCTCTCAGCAAACACCAGAAACTAGTTCAAAAAGTGAGCCAAGCTTTCAGATGTCAAGCTTATCCCTGCGACTTAGATCAGTATCACCATAATTAGGCAGAACAGGGAAGCTTGGACTCCTGTGGAAAGAAACCCTCACCAATATACTTCATGAGCACTAAGCTTCACACACTACTTGCCATAAGCATTAAAATAATGGTGTGATTTTTCAGCCCTACAGATTTAACAATGAAGAGCCTGAATAGCTGACTAAATAGATACTTTGGGAAAGATTTAAGAGTATTAAACGTTCTACATCATTCAATTAGAACTGAAAAGCCCCTGTATTATCTTTTCTGAAAACATACACTGCCCTGCTTTAACAGTGTTTCAGGAGGCTATTCTCAGCCATCAGCAAGGAATGGATCACAGCTAGACCTCACACATACTGGATATGCTACAACTCTGATGCAAAGTGAGCTGTTTGACCACCAACTAAGGTTCATGAAGTGACCAAACGCTTGCTTAACAAGTGCCAAATGCTGATCTGAAATTCCAGCTATATACATGTAGGCAAAACACAGCCATCACTGTGGGCTCCTTATGCATACATTAATCGCTTTTTCTCTTTATAGTAATTCAGACATATTGGCATTATCTAAACTAGAAACTGTAACACTACCACAATCTATCCCCTAAAGAGTTATTGCTAATTTTCATTTGAAAAGGGACACCTGCAGCAATAAACTCATAAGCATTCATATCTATCTTGTGAACAGTAATTTTCCAAAACTGCTATGAAAGAGTCTACTATATGAACTGCACTGTTCAAATGTTGCATTTAACTAGAGCTTTTGGGGATTTGTAAAACTACCTTCGGAAAGGAATGTGCAGCATTTGTACACCTGGCATAAACTCTGCTATTCATTAGAGAAGTTTTTAAAAATACCAGGTTGTTTTTTTTCTACCCCCACACTGATCATTCATACACATATACACACAAATATAAGTTAAAGTTTAAAAAGATTAAAAAAGGCAACATGATCTTAGAAATATATTGACCAGCCAAAAATAACTGTATTTTTACAGTCCTCATTAATTTTGTTACATCAGTGCAGGCTTGTAGAGAACATTCTTTTTTCATGGTTATGAATTTGAGCTCACAAGCAATTTCTAAGAAAGATTCTTTTTTTTAACTGTTTATCCTGAAAATTTAACATCTCTGTTTACAAGTTCAACTTTCAAGGGGCCTCCTTTTAAGTCCAGAACACATTTGTGCTATAAAGAAGTGATTCTATATTAAGAATATGCAACAAGATCTGCTGCAGTTAGAATCTAAAGCATAGTAGCAGTAGGTCATACTAGAGACAGCCTGGAGGAAAAATTTTAAAGCTACTATTCCTTGTTAAAGGCCATGAATATGAAGTTCTGCATGGGAGTATTATTAGTATTATTATTATAATACTATATTCAAACAGCTGGTCTCTTAATTAATTATTTGTACAGTGGTTTAATGTCCTCTTCTTTTTGTCTCGAGATAGCTCATTTGGAAACTCACCTTCCAGTCACATGTTCCTGGTGTTTCTAGCATACAGATTTTATAGAACTACCTCATCTTCCAAGGCTTGCCAGCAAACTTTGTAGAAGAAATGCCAAACAGGAAATCAGGATACACTATTCTTCATCATGTCATATGAGAACATGGATGAAATAATACTAAAAAAACACCCCAAAGAAAACCAAAAAAACCCTGAGTCAAAGCAAAGCATACAGGCCCTCCCCCCCAAAAAAAAACAAAACCTCCACACTGAAATGCGTTACTGACATTCATTAATGGCCAACAAATCATAGAATCCTAGACTCATTTAGGTAGGGAAAGACCCTAAAGATCAAGTCCATCCATAAACCTAACACTGCCAAGTCCACCACTAAACTGTGTCCTTAAGCACCACATCTACCCATATTTTAAATACTTCCAAGGATGGTGAGTCAACCACTTCCCTGGGCAGTCTGTTCCAGTGCTTGACAACCCTTTTAGTGAAGAATTTTTTCCTCATAGCAAATCTAAGTCTTCCCTGGCACAACTTGAGACCATTTCCTCTTGTCCTATCACTTGTTATCACATGTTGAAGAGACTGACACCCACCTCACCACAATCTCCTTTCAGGTGAGTGTGCTCTTCTCCACACTAAAAAACTCCAGTTCCATCTACTGCTCCTTATAAGACTAGTTCCCTAGACCCTTCACCAGCCTCTTATGCTTTTTCAATGTTTTCCTGAAAGTGCACTACTAATATTGAGGAAACAAATATACTGAATGTGTCCTCTTTACACTGTGTTTCACTGAGTGCTAACTTAAAACATTGAGAATGGTTAGGTGTCCCACATGTTGATTATATTACTCCTGTTTATTCCTCCACAGACTCCTTATAGCAGGAAAACCTAACCTACATGAGAGATCACAGAAGAACACTTCTGCCATAACACCTGGCACTGGTGCAGGAGGGGTTCGGTTTTGCCTCTTCTTTTCCACAGCCCAACCACCATGAGCAGCAGCTTGTGGTTGGGAGCCATGGATCCAGGTAGCACACGATGCTATCAAGCAGTCCTGACTACCTGAGCACTGCCAGGCTCTACCTTGTAGCTGACAGCTCTGCACACCTGCATGCTGGCCAAGCCCTGCAAGCAAGGTGGCACAGTGACAGCAGTAACAGAGACAAAGAACAAAAAGTCTTTGAGACATGGAATGAATAAAGTACAACAACCCCAAATAATTCTGTTTGAATGCAGGTACAGAACAACAGCTGATCAACTGTAAATATTTACCACCTCTATCCATCAGAAACTATAAAGTAACTGCTGCAGGGCTCGTTAGATGTTGAGCAACAGTGAACTGACTCCTCCAGAGGTACCTGAAACGTGCAGCTGATTAGCAGAACTACTTATTCCATGGTAAAATATAATACTTTGAAAGGTACAGATAACACAAGCGAAGTAGATATGTGGATATGGAACCGGGGTTTGTGTAGGTTAGAGAGATGAGGATACTGTAGCAGAAAGTTAGAATCAGGCTCTGGTTTCAGTAGAGGTAATAGTGATCAGGAGTCTGGTGGAAGGCCCATACCCACTCGATGAGGCTAAAGTACCCATCAGACTGCTGTACAGAATTTCAACACACCACATGCCGTTCCTCCGCATGATCTGTCATCCTCAGCACCCTGAGAGCGCCGTGTCACAGGCCAGCACGTTGCATGCAGAAATTATTTCACATCTTTATATAGGATTTCTGCTTGTACTTCTGGCAACTCACTGCAAGGAAAACAGACAAAACCACATAGATCCTCTAACATTGTGAAAACTTTTCTTAAGGATACTCGAATAGTAACATCTTTCTAACTGGCCATTTCAGAAATGTCTAAAAAGAGAAAAAAAAAAAAGGGGGGGGGGGGGGGGGGGCGGCAGTGCATATTTGATAGCAGTTACAGACAGCTTAAGTTCTGCAAGTAAAAAAAAGTATCAAGGATTTACTGTTTAAGACAACAGAAAGATACCCTTTCCACCAAACACCTTGAGAAAAAATCTGAAAAATGTAGTAGGCGAGTTCACCAGGGGCATTTTCCTCACACGTAACTACATGACAAAGCGACTGAGGAAAGCGTGTCTCGCTCCTCCGTACTGCTACCGATTACAATTAATTAACCGCCCCTCCGCAGCCCGGTACACATTACGGTGCAGGTACTGACGAGGCTGTGGAAGCGTTTCCTTCCCCAGGTAGGAAACGCGAGTTCGGACCGCCGACTCCCCCTCGGAGGGGCTGGGACGGGGCAGGACCACCCGCTCCGCCGTAGGAGGGGCTACGGCCCTCCTCGGTCCGAGCACCCTCGCGCCTCCCCCGGCCCCGCCCCCACGCACAGCCCGGCGCGCGCGGCGCAGGCGCACACCGAGCGGCCGCCGCGCGCCGCCGAACTCGCCGGCAGCTCCGGGCCCGCCGAGCCCGGACGTGCGCAGGCGCAGCTGCGGCCGCAGCTTGCGGACGGCGGCGAGGCCGAAGGGGCGGGGGGCGCGGCGGGGGTCCCTCTCCGCGGCTGGGCCGGCCAGGGACGCGCCGCGGGCGGCTTTGGCTGCGCGGCTTGGGTGTCGCTTCTTTTTCTGGGGAGCCGGTCTTGGCAGATGCGCAGGGCACCCAACTAGTTCACAGCAGAGAGGGAGGACAGGGCAGTGTCGGACTAAAGGCTTGCTCTGACTCCACTGTCAGTCCGTAATGACTCGGGCACGAATAAGGCACGCAAAGGTTCAGCCGAGGCAGCTGCCAGGACCCAAGCACGCCGCACCCCGGCCCGGCGGGGCTGGCCGCCGCCGTGCGAGTTCCGCGCATGCGCCGGGGTGGGGTGGTGCGGCGGGCAGGCGCGTTCCCGCGCGGCCCCGCTCTCCGGGCGAACCGGGCTGTCGGCGCCGCTAGCGTGTGCCGGCCGCAGCCGTCATGGGGAAGCTGAACGTGGTGATGCTTCGGTACCTCTCCAAGGAGCACTTCAGGGTCCTGACAGCGGTGAGCCGGCGGAGAGGCCTGGCTGGGAGGACGGGCGAGCGGGGGGAGGGGAGGCGGCCTGCCTGGCCCAGCCCTGCCCGTGGAGTGCCGCGTGGCCGGTTGTAGGGCGGGTCGGGCGCACTCCGCGCGCGGATGGGAGACCGGGGGCAGCCGAAGAAAGGCTGCGGGGGAATGGGACCGGTTTGCGTTACCGCCGCCTCCCCTGGGGTCCGATGTTGGTGTTTGCCGTAGGGTGGGCCCAGCTCGCGTTCTCCCCTTCGGCCGGCCGGCTCGGGATAGCTGACGGCGGAGCGGTCGCTGGGGCTGCCCAGGTGGTGGCCGCCCGGCAAGGTACGGTCGCCAGTTTCTCTGCACGTGCTGGTGGCTTTTGGCACCTTGTCTAAGGAGGAGGGAGCAGAGGTTTGTCAGTGTGCGGCCTGGTGCCTTGCCTAGCTGCGTGGCCGCACCAGCTGGGCTGTCTTGCCTGTCCCGGCAGCGGGGTCCTGGCAGGAGGGCGAAGGGAGCGTGGCCGTGTGAGTGCGAGAAAATCATCAGGTCTGAGAAAAGTAGAACTGTGCGTTCATCTGCTGCTGCTGCAACTGAACTCTAATCGGCCATTCATTTTCGGGCCAGTACTATAGAAGTTTCAAGGCAGAATTATACAAGGGACAGCAAGGGGCAGTGGTGTGTATTAAAAAGTTTGGGTAAGGCATAGAAAAAGTAATAGTGCATCCATAAAAAGTGATTTTAGTCTCAAGTGGGATGTTATCTCATTGTTGAACACAGGGGCTAACGAAGCTATTTTTATTTGGTCTTTCAGGTGGAAATGGGCATGAAGAACCATGAAATAGTTCCTGCTAGCTTAATTGCTTCCATTGCCAGCCTTAAACATGGTGGTTGTAATAAAATTTTGAGGGAGTTGGTGAAGCACAGACTTCTAGCTTATGAACGAACTAAAAGTGAGTTTGAATTTTATGTTGGGCTCTCACTCTCATTCTGTCCCCAATGCCCTCACAGTGGTACTTGCAGAAGTACCACAGCTTGGCACATACGAGCAGCCAGAGCACTTACTAGCTTTGTGTTCTCTTGAACCTGCCCTGGGAATATGGATTTGTGCAGACCAAATGTTGTAGCTGTCTGCTGAATTCTCATGTCTATGAAGATGACAGGCAGAAAAGAGATGAACAGTTAACTTTCTGTATTGCTTAGTCACGAAAGCCGTGAAAAATGAAAGAAATGTCAGTTAAGGCAATATTCAAATGCATACAGGAATCAACGCAAATTAGTTACAGTCATGTAGTACACAAACTGGAGCAGACTGCAAACACCTTGTATGTTTCACCCCCACCAAACAACTACTCAAGTAGCTTTTATTCACTGTCATGTGATAGGTAGTAGTTCTGCCGGCTTTTCCCCATTTCCATCAGCCTTTTAGTTGCATCTAGCTTTGCAAACATACTGTACAAGTTTGCAGGAAATTCATATCCTTTTTGTCTCCGTTCTTCATAGCATTAAGAGTTGCTGTAGATTACCACAACAATCCTATGGCCCTGGTGCATCTCCTATATGTGTATCTTCCAAAATGCTCCTTGGGTTTTCCCAGGCTATTTAAAGTACTGCCATTGCCTCTATTAGAGGGGCTAAGAGCATGTCTTGTCTTTTGCCCAGTTGTCAATTTTCATAAAACTTACAGGAGTTCAAACATCTTTACCATTCTTTCCTGTCGGGCTGATATTAGCCAATGGGTGAAATACTACTTGAGTGCTGTGTACTGTAAGCTGAAACAAGAAACAAGACTAAATTGAGACTTACTTTAAATGCAGTAGAATTAATTAATTTAATTAATGAGGAATTAAATGTTTTGTATTTTATTCTTGACTAGCTGTCCAGGGTTATCGGTTAACAAATGCAGGATATGATTACCTTGCTTTGAAAACTCTGTCTTCCCGACAAGTTATACATTCTGTTGGAAACCAGATGGGTGTTGGCAAAGAATCAGGTAACTAAAAAACCCCATTTTTAATAATTTCTTTAAGCAAACACAGCTGTAATGCTGCACATGTTTTGCTAGAAACTAGGTAAGTTTTCTTCTGGATGGTCACATCAGTTAATCTGTCAAACACCAAGATCTATGTTTCACTTGTTCAAATGCTGTGTGAGGCTTCTGGCTGCATTTAAATGTTTCTTCACAAGAGTGTCATTCTACTTTGACAGTTTTGTTGATTCTTAGTTCATCGCTTAAAAAGTTGCTTTGCAGGCAGATGCTATTTGTCCCATGCTTTGTAGAGTTTTGAACCATTTTAGCAAAAAGATAATTTCAGTTTTTTCATCCCACTTTATGGTAAAGTAAAATAGGGTCAAAACTATTGGAGTGCTGTGTTGGTTCCTCTTGTGTTCATGTAGATTGTAATGTGACACAGCACATAACTTGTGAAATTGGACAGTGAGAAGGGGTTTATTGGAACAAATGGTAGAAATGAAACATGAGCTGTCTGTTAACACTGTTTAAAGTGAGAGGCTGGTCCCTTTGAGTTGTCTATCCACACAATAGAAAGAAGGCGGCTCTTCCAGATTGTGATTAATAAGAACACCAGCATCTGCCTTAGATTTCGCTCAAGGATAGCTTATATGTGTTCTTTGCTGTGCAGATAGCCTGGGGATGTTAACCTGAGCATAGGAACCTTAAGATCTCCTAATCTGACAGATGTTTCAGATCACATCAGTATTTCTTCTAGTGGAGTACCATAATCTCTAACAATAATTTCTTCTTTTTATGATCTCTTAGTATGCAATATGTTAATTTAGCTGTCTTTACTAACTGTAGTAGAACTTGCCATGCCAGATACAGTAATTGTGAGAAGTGAAGTAACAGAACTTAATGCTGCAATTTTCATCAGATCCTACCTAGCTTGTTAGATTTAGAGCTATGCTATTATGTCTTCTAGATATTTACATTGTTGCAAATGAAGAGGAGCAACAGTTTGCATTGAAATTACATAGGCTTGGAAGAACTTCTTTTCGCAGTCTGAAAAATAAACGTGACTACCACAAGCACAGACATAAAATGTCATGGCTGTATTTATCCCGGCTGGCAGCAATGAAGGAGTTTGCATATATGAAGGTGGGTGACCATTCACACACTAGCAGCAATGGTGTAATAGACCGAAGATACTTTCCAGACTGTCTTTTGATTATTTCATATTTACAGTAGTGGTAGGATTTACACTTCTTTTGGGTGGTTTTTTTTTCCTCCCCTAACAGACTTACGGTATTATGTTTCAGAGAATTTCAATGCTATGTATTTTATATGCTTTTTAGTGGCAAAATGAAGCTTTGCCTTGGAAGTCCTTTGCAACAGAAACAGGTGCCATGAGAGAAATTCAAATTACTTTTTTTATTTATGGGTAGATAATTTATGTATCACCAGTGCTGCTGTTTTTCCTTCAAAATCTATTGCATAAGCTTGCAGAAACACCTTAAAAAGGAAGGAAATTTACAGTTTCTTGTCAGAATAACTCTTTCCAGAATTACTCTTGTCAGAATTATTATTACCCAGCTGTCATTTTTAAAAAATCATTTACTTATTTTTTAATTTACCATGCTTTCAGTTGTTGTTGTGCTGTTGAAGCAAATCTTTCTGTCCAGACTGGTGTTCTGACCTGAAAAGGCACATTTTGTTCTATACTGTGCAAGATTTCATTTCCAAGTATATATTGCTACTCTGAGTACTAGATTTTTTGACCTTTAAAAAAACGCAGATGTTATAAAGTAATTAAAAGTTGACAGTGGAAAACTAGTTACTTACAAAAAACTAGTTTTCCCTTCTCCTTTTGCGCTATTTAACAGTACCATATACATTAAATATTATTTTCTTGTTTCTCTTAAAAAAACTCAATGGGTTCTACCAGTGGCCTCCACAGAGGCAGAAGGAACTATTACCATCATTTAGAACCTCTGTATTGGTCCAGTTGTTCTAACTGGTAAAGCATGATGTGGTCAGAATTTGAAGGAATATGATCATGGGGGCTAATTTCCTTGAAAAGAGAGTTGAGAGAGCATTAATTGCATTCTGAAAAGCGATGATAGTTTAATTTTAAAGTAACAAAAGCTTTATTTATGTTGCCTTAACTTAGACCTCTATCTAAGAAAAAATCACTAGTAACAGAAGAATGAGTAAAAAGTGAATGAACCCATAAAGAAGTTGAGTGGATCAAGTGAATGACTAAATTTGAGTTGGAAAAGGCGAACAGTAGAGCTTCAAAATATTCTCCCTTTGGTTAATCTTTAGTTGGTGTAATACTGGGTTTTAATATTTAAGAATGAACTATCGTCTTAAAGCAACTGATTGTAGAGTGACTAGTTAGGCAGAACTATATTGGCAGCAGCTTAGTGTGGAGTATTTTTCTAATTCCTGACAACCTGTTTCCAGTTACCTGCTATTGGTTACTTGGGCTAGCAGACCAAGTATGATTCTGTCACTCTTCATTCTGCTGTGTTTTTCTTCCAGGTGCACAATAATTAAACTGTTGACAATATAGCAGTGCACTTACTGTTTAAACTTACAGATTTTATTTGTCTTCGCAGTCAGAGTTATGTTACGTATATGTTATGACATATTCCTTCATAAGCATGTGATTTGAAGTTTCCAGTTAGCATTTGAGTAATGTGTGCTGCTTCCATGGTAATATTTATTGCTTATCTTTGACGGGAATTTGTCAATATAGTAATGTTTTCTTAACTATTTAATTTCAATTTTTCAATGTATTGTCTGTTTCCAGGCTTTGCATGACAGAAAATTTCCTGTTCCAAAACCTGTGGACTACAACAGGCATGCAGTTGTTATGGAGCTCATTGATGGCTATCCTTTGTAAGTACTGTTGCTTGAATTCCCTACGTTGTAGAAATCCTAACAATGTTAGGTTCAGTAAGGTTAAAGGATTAGGGTTTTTCCTTGTCATGTAAGTGAATTCTGACTTCACCATGCTGCATAATGCTCTCTAGCCCACAATCACTAGCACTCTACTTAATAAGATAAGCAAGGTTATAATTTATTTATACAGAGAAATAAGTTTTTTTCTTAGTCCAAAGAAACTGGTGAAATAGACTGATTTTTTTAAGTAAGGAATACACCAAAAGAGCAGTGTGACAAAAGGTAGTAATGCAACTGTTTTCTGCGCAGAAATCACATATTTGATATGTTATTGGTTATATACAGTATTGAATACAGTATCATTCATGTTCTGAGCTTCAGTTTTTGATCCTTACAGTGGTGATTCTGGTAAGATTATAACTATTTTAGAACTTCTGCTCAGTTTACATTGAATACTGTGTCTCCTGGTTTCATCTGGGATAGAGTTAGTTATCTTCTTAGTAGCTACTGCAGTGCAGTGGTTTGGATTTGGTGTGAGACTTCAGTTCCTCAGGCCTTGTTAGCCAAAAGGATGGAGGGACACAAGGAACTGGGAGGGGACACAGCCAGGACAGCTGACCTGAACTAGCCAAAGAGTTATTCCATACCATGGGATGCCACGCCTGGTATATATACCTGGGGGGCTGGCCGGGGTGGGTGGGCCATTGCTCCGGGACTGGCTGGGCATCGGTTGGCACGTGCTGAGCAGGTTCATTGTGTGCCACGTGTTCCTTTCTACCTTCCCCTCTGGGTTTTATTCTTTCCCTCTCTCTTTTCATTATAACTGTTATTGTCATCATTGTTATTATTGTTCTTTCATTTTTATTCTGTTTCAATTATTAAATTGTTCTTATCTCAACCCTCGAGTTTTGCATTCCTTTCCAACTCTCCTCCCCATCCCTCCGGGTGAGGGGGGAGTGAGCGAGGGTTAAACCACAACACTGCTTTTTTACTTGTTTTGTTTCTAAAGGCCAGATGATTTGTATTTTGCCACTTAAGGTACATTGCTTTCTCAGGTATATGTTCAGGAATGCTTTAAGCTTTTTTTTTTTTTTTTTTAATTTCTTTTTTCCTAACAGTGTAGAAAATAAGAATTTCTAAAAGAAAATGTCATGAGGCATCTGAATTTGAATACAGGAAGACCTAGTTCCTACCGAGACCATAAAATTACCTAAACCAGGAGAAGCATAAAAATTTATGGATCTGTTATTTAAATTATGTATTACGATATGGTTCCTGATGGCAGACAGTGAGCATAAATTGAGATTTAGCCTTATAAGGAGACATTTTGTCCCATTGAGGACAGTGAGGCAGTGGTACAGGGTACTTGGAGAGGGTTGCACAGGCTCTCTTCATCCCTAGAATTTTTCAAGCCCGAACTAGATAAAGCCCCGAGTCATCTGATCTGATCTCAAAGTTGACTGAGCTTGGAGGAGAGTATTGGACTAGAGACTTGAGGACCTTTTTAACTTTAATTACTGTGGCATTCTGTCACATGTATTTCATATACTTTGCTTGTATTTTTAAATTAAGTTTTTCAATGTTCAGGATATTTTATTTATATTTTCAGGTGCCAGGTGCACCACGTGGAAGATCCTGCCTCTGTCTACAGTGAATTAATGGATCTGATTGTAAATCTTGCCAATCATGGTTTGATTCATGGTGATTTCAATGAATTTAATCTCATATTGGATAATGATGACCATGTCACTATGATTGATTTCCCTCAGATGGTATCAACATCACATGCAAATGCTGAATGGTAGGTTCAAATTTAAAGATTTTTGTCAAAGTAAATCTGACAAGTGCTGATGACAGCAAATAGTCAACTATGATTTGTTTCCATAGTCCTGTTTCTGATTCTTTTTCTACATTGTTGTCATGCAGCACAAAAAAATGTTCCAAATGTAATTTGATTTATGAATGAGTAGAAATGTCTCTTTAGGCTAAATATGTAATTAATTCCTTCTGAGAGAGAATGACATTAAGAAGTGCTTGGAAGTATACTGCATGCAATTTGTCTCCCTAGCTTTTGCCTTGTGATCACTACTAGGAATGATTTTAAAATAAAATCAGCAAAAGACAAGAAACAGGGTAAAAGTTTGTCACTGCAGTAGAATTCATTACCTTGATTTTATGTCTGTACACTTCTGTATTTTTTTACAGGTATTTTGACAGAGATGTTAACTGTATTAAGGAGTTCTTCAAGAAACGTTTCAACTATGAGAGTGAGGTCTTCCCAGCATTCAAAGACGTCAGGTAGAAACTGCCAGATAAATTTGAGTTGTTCTGTTTATGATGGTGTTGTGAGAAAAATGGATGCCTGTGAAAAGTGGCTGTAGAAGAACTAAAAAAAAATAGGCCCAACTATGCAATTTTAAATTATATTTTTGCATTTCTATTGTGTTTTATTCAACCAAAGTTACTGTAAGTGGTTTCCAAAAGCTAAAGTGTGCTTTAAAATACAGTACTGCCTCCTTTGTCTTTCTTCTTGCTGCTGAGGAAGAGAGACCAGTCTAAAAGCTTGACTTGAATGGTAAATATCTAGGAAATTTTAGCAGGGATGCAGAATGAGTTTCTTCTACTTCTGGAAGCCTATTTTATAGTTCTAGTATATCAAGAATTAATTTGGGTTTCAATTTTAAATTTATTTTTAAAATGCTGGTAAATATGGTGACTGCCTCTTCAAGCATTATTATGCTGAAAGTTTTCTTCCTAATTTTTTTGTCCCTTTTGAAAAACAAAGTAAGTTTTCACTTAAGACTGAAGCTGTTGCAATGAAAAGGACCTTGTTTCATTCCGATCCCTGTTCCAAAGGGCTACCACACTTGAATCAGTCTCTGTGTGTCATATGTACCCTTTATTTTATTTTTGCAGGAATACAGTTTGGCTTTAAGCTCAGATTATGTTAAGCAAACAGAAGAATAATTTCCTATAAATAAATAAACAAATAAATACTGGTTATGGAGATGGAATCATCTATTGTAGTCGTTTGCTTTTGTGATGTCACATTCTGTTAATACTTTTTTCTAAAGCTCAGCTCTACCATGTGGTGTTCTGTGTGTTTCACGAGAGTATATCCTCTTTGTTAATAGTATGGGTAATTACAGTCTAGCTTGATCAGTATTTTTAATCCAAAATGTAGAATATTGGTAGCTTGATGATTTAGCATATTAAAACAAAATGCAATTCTTTCACAGGAGAGAGTGTTCTCTTGATAGAGAGATCGCTGCCAGCGGCTATACAAAAGAAATGCTAGAAGATGATGACCTGCTTTACCCACCAGGTTCTGATGAGGATGATAATACAACAGAGATATCAGAATTTGTAGAAGTTGCTGAGAATAAGCTCAACTTCTTCACCAAAGATAAAGACAACTATGAAGACTTCATGTCTGAAATGGGTTATTTGTCTGAAAGCAGAACCTGTGACAACTTTATGTATGTCAATGAAGAGGCTGATACAACTGAAAGTAGTGAAAATACACAAAGGCTGAGTATGTCAAAGTTGAGTTCAGCCTTAGAAGAAGTTGAAGGGCAAGCTATGCTTCAGAAATCTGGTGAAGATGCAGAGAGTTCTGCAATTGCTTTTTTTAAGGGCAAAAGCATAACTGAAAACGCTGCTGAAGTCAAAAATCACACAGGACAGGAGGAGTGCTGTAATGATGAGCAGAATGAAGACAAATGCCCTGATCTGGTTGACTTGTCAACTTTAAATGAGAAATTCAGGCATTACAGGTAAAGGTTCATATTTCCTATCTAGGAGTGTGATTCCTCCCCTCCCCCCAGTAAATGTGAATCTTTCAAGTAGACTGAAAAGGACCTCTTCAGCTACCCTTGTTTAAATTGAAGACTAAAAATTCAATTTATTTTGAAAACATTGCAGTGAATATCTTTCCTCTTGGTCTTAATGGTAGATAACGTGTTGATTGGTACTACATATGTAAAGCTTCACATGTATTGTGCAACGAATCTTAAAACAGCTAGACAACTGAAGTATCTGATGGGGTAACTGGTCTTGGATTTAATTCGTAGAGCAACCTATTTTCTGTGGTGGATTTTTTTTTCTTTTTCTCTATTTCAGTTAGTATTAGTAGTGAAGGAGTTCTTGACAGTAAGATACTGCTTCTAAATAACTTTTATGAGTAAGTTTGTAATTTGAATATCTCAAAGCCAAATTACTCTGCTGCTCACTCTGCTGAATTAGCAAGAACAAGCTCCTTGGAACATATTGTTCCAATATATTGTACTCTGTGGTGTTCTAGCCTTTAATTCCTTTCCTGACATACTTAGAAATTCCTGCTTACCTTCAGGCTAGCCCCTTGTACATGAAAATTTGCCAGCCCAGCACACACCTGGAGGCATATACCAAGCTCATACTCGTCCTCATCTGCTTTTGCTTTGTAGTGAAATGACATGTCAAAACATTTTGTAGAATCTGAAGTATTTTATTTATTTTTTTTAGTGTTCTGAAGCTTCTTTTCATGTGCTTGGTATACATGCGGCTATTGTGCAACAAATTCTTCCTTTGATAAAAAGCTGGTTTTAAACAACTAATGTTGATATTCAGAACATAAATGTTTTGTAGTATTTGCATGTTTTGTTGTGAGTTTTCAGGTTATATATAAAATATGGTGCTTATAGAGGCAAAAGATGTTTGTTTTGCAAGTGGAATAAAGAATAAGTAAAGAATAAAAAATTGATTTATGTATTTCAGAAGTGAAGAGAGTGCTGAGCACAGAACAAGGACTAAAAGTATCACATCAGTCAGAAGTGCTGGGAGCTGTTCAACCATTCCACCGGTAAATATTGTTGTTACTATGTTACTATCTAGTCTGTTCAGACCATGTTAAATTGCACATAGCTGTTAGTATGTATTTGTAAAAATGTTCTCTAGTCTCTGTAAGAAGACTTGTTACCATGTACCTCTCTAGTTTCCATGTCTACAGAAAAATAGGACTGATACTTCTGGAATTGTTTACAGGTAATGATTTCCAGCACTTCCTTTCATGTGCTGCTCTTTGTTCTTTCACCAAAGCTCCACACCATATTAAAAGCTCTCATTTAGCCAAAGCAGGCTAATGTATGTTAATGTGTGTTAACACACAACATATAATCAATTAATTCATTTCAGTTGCTAGCCATAATTAATATTATTTATTTTAAAATCGGATGCTTGAGGCAAGATTTAATTTGGCCTTTTTCACCTGTCATCTTAGAGATTTCTTCGTACTCTTTTCTGAAATATTTATATGAACTCACTTCAGTAGTTATTTCTTTGGCAACATGAATAAATTTTACTTTCTGCATTATTGTCTTATTCTTCAACCCAGCACTGCTTGTTAGTCGGTGTGGCTACCTCTGTCATATTTTTTAAAGTGCCTTTTCCTTTTAAAGGGAAGAAAGTCCAGTGTTCTTTATTAATTCTTGTACAAAACAGGTAGAAACTTCTTTCAGCTGACAGCTGATCCATGAGGCATTTTTTTAATTAGGGCAGACTACATACTTGACCTTGTGAATACATGCCTATGTTCAGTCTCATTTTCATTTGCAGTGAGGAGCAGAACTCCGAAAAATCTTGTTTGGGGAATGTGTTGGTGTAGTTTCAACTCTTTCATGATAAATATGTACTTTTCCAATTTGTACCTTTTCAAAGCATTTCTATTGCCTAATTAGAGCATTTGCCCTAGAAATACTGCATCTGAAATGTCTAGTGCTGGCAAGTGTGTTTTGTTTGGTTTTTTTTCCCTTGTTAGACTTTTATCTTCCTAATTTACAGTCTTTTCAGTCTGCTACTTATTGCTTTGGTACTCTTCTAACAAAGGCTTTGCTACTGGCCTGTTAGATGATGTGTTATTTTGTGAATCAGCCTTGTTTTACACAAGGTACTGTCAGTGGCTGTAATATTCACGGAATAGTTGACTGCTTTACTCTTTCATGTTTGGATTATATTTTGTTTTTTAAGATAAGTATTTTAAAGATACACCAATAACCAATAAAGTTACATGTGTAAATAAATGTGAAGGAACAGCATGTTTAAATCTCTTCTAAGTAATTTTTTTACAGGACTTTATGCAAGAAAAAAGCCTCAACTTTGATCTTTGTCATCACAGTTCTTATTCTAGGGGATGATGCTGTGTTTTCTTAAGGAGACAAAGAGTTAGGTTAAAACTGTGGAATGAAGTAAACAAGAGCCAGGATGACCTGCAGGAATTCCTAGTTTCTGGTCCATGCATTTTTTTTTTTTGAGTTTGCTAATTTAAGTGTACAAGATTTGGAAGAAAAAGAAAAATCAGTGCTGCTGAGTCCTACAAAGGAAATTACTTGAAACTGTACTCCTGTACCCCACTGAGTGGTATCAGTGGCTGTTACGTGGATATAGAAAACTTTTAGAGTATTTAGAGAATGTGTGTTTATTCCATAGACAGACACGGAATGTAGACAGACACGGAATGTGTTAAAAATATGTAAATTATGTGTACATACTTAATTTTCTATTGTAAAAGTAAGATAAAAACACTTTAGCAGAAAAGATTTCAAGAGGTTCAGCCACACAAAAAACTTTATCCTGCATCAATTTACCTTGCATAATGATCACTTACATGTTTTCATGCTGAGTAAAATAACATTTCTGACAATTGCTGAATCTTCATTTTGAGTGTTAGAACTAGTGAAGTGATACCTGTAATGAGCTAGTTGTAACAGAAAATAGTTAGAAAACTAAAAATGCAAAATAATGTCACTGTAGTAAGATCCACTGGGCTGCTTAGAGCTGATGCCTCTTGTTGCTGCTAGCATTTATCTGTTGTTTGTGCAGCTTGCTTTCTGTTTGTTGGAGAAAACATACTAAAACATTAGCAGATTTTAAAATTCATCACACAAATTCATATAGGCATATATAAACAATTGTGGCAATAGTAGTAGGTACAGTCTTAACTTGGGAGACTGTGCCAGAAAGAGTCATGAATGTTGGAAAATCAGCTATTCCGCATAAAGTAAGGTATCTTTCTGTGCTTGTACAAAGCTTTATATGCATTGTTGTAATTTAATTAGAGGAAACAAATGATGAAAAATTTAAATAATAAAAATGTAAATCTGTTTACTCTGAAGCATTTCTCAGTATTCCTGTTATGATGATGGAAAGATTAGTGAGTCTTTCAATCATGTGCTGTGGTTAAGCAATAGAATTTGGTGAATTTACATTATGGTTACATGTCAAAGACTTCTGGTACCATCTTGCAAAATTTCTTCTAGCAAGTTTTGTATAAACTAGTCATCTGTCCTGGACCAGAGTAGAAGTAGAGAAGCCTTCTTTCAGGGTTCTGCCTATAGAAGAGACAGAATGACAGGTGCTTTACTGGCAAAAGAAAGACATCAGTGCAACAGTGTAAATTAGTTCTAATAAGTATTTTATTCAGGATAATTAAAAGATAATCTACGATTTTTATTTCAAAGTGCTCGTGGAAGGACATATCATATCCAGCTGGGGTTTTTTACCCACATTTTGGCAGTTAGCCTGCCTGCGATGTAACTTAGGAAACTACTGTTCAGGTGGTTCCTGTATTATTACAGGATTTCTGCTGACGTCAGGATTGAGTAATTGGATTCACACATTCCTTGTGTTACTTTAATTGTATTAGTCACAGCAGTTCTTAAAGAGCATATCTTGCCACAATTATGCTTTCTGGTTCCTGATTTACTCCTACCAACGTAGTATGTCATATGTCACAGTGAAGTTTAATTGATAGTACAATCAACAAAGCTCAACAAGGCAACTGAAATTGGGGTACCTGTAAAGGAAATGTAATTAGATAGATATTTTGCCTCTTGTCCAGTTATTTGGAAATCAGATCTTTTTATTAAGGACAGATTTGTTCCTTGATATGATTTTTTTTAATGCTTTATTAATTAGAGTAAAAATAAGACACTCCTTAGAGATTTTCAACAAGATATGATTCTGTCATGATTAAATAGTCAGAAAGATGAAAATAATTTGATTTCTTTTTCTTCCAAGACATATGTAAGTATGCGGTCAATACCAGTGCAGCAGTTTGATCTGGGATCATTTTCCAAATGACAAAATCACAGCCACGATCTACTAAATCATGTCTTCATTTTTATTATGGATAGCTATTGCCATTGTTACAGAGACCAGAACTCTGATTGAAAACATGGGTGTAAATAACAGATGAACTGTTCCAGTACTTTTGCTGTAGAGGCATGAGACAGTTCTGACCTTCCAAATATTAACAGGAGTGCCTCACCACAACAGGGGAAAACCGGAGGAATTGTAAATCACTCCTGGCCTTTGTTCTTAGCCACATTTGTGGTAAAGTGTTGTTTTCTGTTATAGTCATACTCAGATCTTTGTAATCCAAACTTTTTTCAGAAAAAACACGATGCTGAAAGTAATATAGGCACGAACCAAATAATTACTGCAGGACATGAAATGTTCTATTGGTCCTTTTATTTTTTTAAAACTTAAAATAGGACAGTATATTATCAGCTTTTACATTTTTGAAGAAGACGTGTTTTGCACTGAGAGTGCTGGTCCTTTATGATCCCCATAAGAAAGACACAACTCCATAAGGTATGGTTTAAAATACTATTTACTGTAACTAAGACCATCAGAAGAGAACAGCATAGATAATCCCACACCTCTTAAGGTGCTGGGAGCCCTGAGGGTGTTGCATTGAACAGGACTCCCGATACACATGCGGCACACCATGCAGACCTTACCCATGGCAGAGAATCTCTCTTTTTAGTCTGTCGAGCTATTTTATGATTTTCTTACAAGGAGATGATTCTGTTCATTATTTCTGTGGTCAAGCTGAACTAATGTTCACATGAGAACTTCTTGCTGCACTTTTAGATAGAGGCAGGGCCACACAGGTGTGTTGGCCAGTACTGAGCAGGAGCTGACTTGGTTTATCTTACTGGCAGCAGATCTGTGCAGCACAGCACAGCCCTGATGACAACCCTGTACATGCAGCTTACAGCAATACAGCACAGACGGGGCTTGCTTACGTAACTGCCGTGTAGATCACTAACTTCTCAATGTACAGAGGCCTTCTGGTTAGGGTTGTGCATGTTCATGTTAGCACTGAAAATGCGCTATCATTGTGCCATGTATCAGTACTAAATGATCTCCAAAAAGTTCTGATGCTGAATTTTTTGTTTATTTATAGGAACTGGTGAAACAGAAGATAAAACGTCAGCTGACCAAACATCAAAAGTCTGTTCTGAGACATCGGCTGCAAAAAGGAGAGGCAAATATTTATACCAAACAACGTCGAGAAAATATGCACAACATTAAGTCTAGCTTGGATGCAGCTAGTTTCTGGGGATAATTTATTAAAGCTTCTTTAGAATATGAGAAAACTCATAATGCATACAGTTGAAAGAATTAATGTTAATAACAAATAATCCTTTTATGTAATGGAGCAATCTCTTCTGCACAACCAGATGTTTTTCTGGAAGTTAATAAACCTCATTCTGCTGGTTCCTTTGATTTTGGTTGGAAGATTTTGGTTTGTGTTTCTGGTTAAAGCCATTGACTGTAACTGAAATTACTCAGTAGTACTGGCTGAAATAATTTTCCAGTAGTATCTTGTTGTAAATCAATTGTATTGTGTTCATTTAGATTAAGAATCTTCTGTTGTGCAGAGGATTCCTTTTAAGAAGGAAGGAAAGGAAAATTTTAAAACCAATTTTTGCAATGAAATCAAATTTAAATTTAGAGTGTTGCCCTCATGTTAGCAATTTGTTTAGTTTAATTAAAAATAAAAATATTAATCTGGTGGCAGTTAGTGCTCTTAAGATTTCTCTTCTACCTATATAAACATGAGCAATCCACATGATTAATATGCATTCTTTGAAGCCAGCAGTTCTTTTCCTTCACTGCAAAATCTCACATACAAGTCTTGCCCTGAAGAATACGTGATAATAACAGTGCTGTACTGACCTGCAAGCACGCAGATTTTTAGTGTGCCCACACAATTACCAATAAATTTAATTCCTTTATATCTAATAACTTACATGAAGTAATGAGGATTCTGCAACTTCTCTTTTCAGAAATATTACGCTGACTTTTACTATGCTGTATCCTTGGGGTCTGAGGACCTAGAAGAAAACCAAGTATCTTGATTTTTTTTACTATTTTTAAGTGAGGTATGTCTAGCAATAAAATTAAGTGGTATTTATATTTTAAAACAAAATAAACATAATGAGAGAAGTGTTTGTGAACACTGAAGCAACTAAAGCGAGAAAGAGCAGTTTAAACTATTCTGTGCTTTTTTTTTAACCCATATGCTGTATCCGTGCTTCAGATGTGAGGTGAACTTCTTGGGGAGGACAGCTAGGTAGTGTTCAAATTACCAGTCTGTAGTTTGGAAAATCTTAAATCTTTCACTTGCCTGAGTAAAAGAAATGGGGAACTTTGTCTTTGACCTTTGGTTTTCTGCTCTTGATACTGTCTCTTCTTTGCCTTGTGAACTTCACACACCTGATGCCTTATTCAGGTTTTAGCCTGTTGAAGAACTGCAGCCTCTGTCCTCTTACAGCACAACTCTTGCTTTCAAAGTTTTTAATTTTTGTCTTCTCTCTGGAACGATATAAAAGCTAATCTTAGCCAGCAGCTATATATGTTCTTAAATAAAACTATGGCACGTAAGTAAGATGAAGTAGGTAAATGTTCGTTACAACATCAGAGCTGCATGAAAATCTGTTGACAGAAGGAAGTCCAATTAAATCTTACATTTAAGTGGCTGCATTCAGGGTATGCAGGCCTGGTTGCTGATACAGCTAGACCCGATTTTAGGTGGAAAAGAAAAGCAAACCAAGTGAATTTAATTGCATTTCCATTTAAAATATTAAGGAGGGAAAATAATCTGTTTCTGGGCTCTTACCTGTTAAAGAGACTGGTTCAGTGGCAGCTTAACAAGATTTGAGTTACCAGTCTGGCTGAGGTGTGCATGCACTTCTTGGTTTAATTTAGGACTTGTCACAGGGAGTAAGTTCTTTTTCATGTGTGACCTTAAGTCTGTCTTGGTAATCGGTTCCGAAAATATTCAAAGGCTGTCCATTTGATTCAGCACATTGAGAAAAGTATGGTGGAAATCTTGCTGTTTACTTTCAAAATATTATTCTGAAATACACTCTTCACTCTTGTAAAAGTATTCTGAAGGATGGTTCTAAGTTATGTTCATTGACTCTGCCAGATGAGACTCTTCTGAGACTGGAGTTGGGGAGGAACTATCCTCAAAGTTACAGCTTAAATATATCTTTGTTAAGCCTGTTTTTTCCAAAGCGGCAGAATTCCCACAGTAGCTAAAATCATCAAAGGTCACAATGAGGTTTACACCTTGAATGAACTTCAGAGTACTCACTCCACTTTAATGTCCACATATGAAACAAAATATTTAGAATGAACTTAGGAAAATGCAGAGGTCAGGACAGTAGGGTTACTGACTATCTTAAATTCATATCCTCAGCAGGAAGGAAGTGTGGGTTATAACAAAATCAGTTTAAAATGTATTGGTTTAATAAACACACATGAAGTAGTGTTAGTTCATTAATTTGTAACAAAACAAAATCTGGAAATTAATAAGGAGCAGACGAAGATGCACACATAAAACTATGCACACTCAGTAGGCACAACGTCATGTAGCAATTTTCCACTGCAGAATCCTAAATACCTAATTTTTGTGTGGGAACGTGGAAGAAAAGATTGTTACAGTAACCAAAGGACAGCTCTTTATTTTTGGATATTTTCCAAATGGGGAAGACTTAACTGGAACTTATATAAAAGTATTCTGTACCAATGAAATAACTCCAGTTGATGTAGCTACAAACAGCCCTCTGCCTGAAGGAAAAAGCATGTTAGCCCTGTGTAACAGCGGTGTGCCTGCATTTCTACTTCAGGCTTTTGCCAGCACATCTATGTCTGTCTTTTGATTGGAGTGCCTCTTCAGACCCCTGAGCAGCCCAGGTCCTGTTCTCCATATGTAACTACTTTAATACACTTACTGTATGTGGAATTGGAAATGAAATTCCAGGAAAATAGATTCAAATTTCATTAACCTAATACATCACAAGGTTAATTTTGCTTTCTTTTTCATTTTCCACTTGCCTTTAATATCGAAGTCATATTCCTGTTACATGTGAAAGAGGAAGAAAAGCATACCTTTTAGTTCATTCACTCTTTAAACAAGAGTCCACATGCACTACTTTAATGGTAATGAGTTTGGAACAACTTTACATCTTATTTCCTTATATTGTCAGTCTTCCGTAGAAGGTTAGAGTCTTGGGGAGCAAGGGAGTCTCTGTTAACGTGGTGTAAACCAGAATGATCTTTGCTTCAGCATATCATCAATATCCTGATGATACAACTCTTTTTCACTCTTTCTCTCCTTAGCCTGTGGTCTGTGTAACAGAAGGAGGCAATAGGAATGAGTCTGTCTGTACAGCTAATTAGCTCAGCATACAGCAAAGGTAAGCAGCCCAGGGAGATGGGCTCTGAAAAATCATGGGGTGAAAGGCAGTGTCTAATTGGCAGGCATGGGGAGATTCTTTAGGAATTCAGTGCATTAATGAACGCAGAGATTCAGTACAGGACTCAACTAATTCAGGTATGAGGACAGTTTGTGGGTGCTTCCTAAAAAAGCAGACCTGAGACAGACAGAACCTTGGAGACTTTGCAGCCTGTAATTGCCTGATAAAGGTAGTTTTCTGGTTGGTTTTTAAGTCTGCATTTCAGAAGATATTTCAGAACTTTTTCTTAGGATACTTAATTACACTCTTAGAGCATTCACCTTGTGGTAAACACTTCTACTACCTGACAGCCTTGGAAATTTTTATGTCACATCCCTTTCTGTTTCTGGTAGTTTGTCCTGTCTACTTTTTAACCAGTGTTTCTGTAAAGCTCCAAAGTATGAAAATCTTAATGCTTATGTTTACACAGATGTAATGTAATATGCTGCCTCTTAAGCTTAAGATGTTTTCATACAAGTAATGGAATAGGGAGAGGAAATCTGTTCTATCAGACTTGAGCATAAATGCCTATTTTTTAACAGAATGCCATAACTTTTCACTTAGTTATTCTGCATATATAGTTTTCTCATCTTACAATCTGTATGTACCTGTCCCTTACAAAAACACTACTTCTGAAGTGCTTTTCAGTAAGTACTGCAGAATAAACTGGTCTGAGGCATCCCATGAAGCAAATGGAGTCGAATGTGACCTGCATATCATGCAAATATGAGTATTTAGATTTGATTTATGATTTAAGTAGGACCATACATGAAATGAAGTGCTACTTGATTAGTAAAGTTTTGCAAAACTTACCTCCAGTTCCACAGATTTCACATAGTGGTAACAAACCCAAAAATTATTTTCTATTAATACAGCTAAAAATATAATAATGAATTCCTTTGTTTTTACAATTTCCATCCAGAGATGAATAATTATCTTAATTTTGTGCCCCTAAATTCAGTCCTACTTAAACTGTTAAATTAGGAGCCTTCTGGCTGCCATTTTTTATCTAAATCAATCAGCTGTGTAACACACAGACAGTGCTGGGATAATGTCTGACTTTTTTTTAGTTATTTATTTAAGAAGCTTTTTTGCCTTAACATTTAGATGTAATTGTAATTCATTGTGGGACATAAGGCACAGTGCAGAGGTATTTATTTAATTTCCATTCAATTGTCAACAGCTGTCTTAGAGTTAATAAAATCGGTCTCATGCAACCATTGGTTTCCTTCTAACTTGCTATGAAAGAAATAAAGTACATGGCTAGCAGTGGCATGTACACGTCTGCATTAAACATCTCTACTCACTGAATTCCCATACTATTATTCACACTGAAAGGCAAGAGACAGCACAAGAAGTTCACTGGGAATAAGCAGTAGTATTCATGTAGAAAGATGCTATTCTCATACACCTGTCACGTAAGGATCCATCCCAAAACTCGGAGTTCAACATATCTTTATGAAGCCACACCTCAGGCAGTTTTTATGCTGCTGGGTAGATTTATTTTACCATCACAGACTTGGGACCTTCCAGTAAAGTCTGAATATATATGCATCCAAAGAATTTAAGGGGGGCGATGGGGGTGGTGGGAGGCAAGAAGTTAGTTGGAGGAAGAAAGGCATTCCTTGTTATAAGTTATCACTGGTAACTGGTTTCTGCAGATCTGTTGACAAGGTTTTTGTTGAAAGTGTACATACAAGCTGCTTACACAGTGCAGTTGTGACCACCCACAGATCCAAGGGAAAAGATGTTTACATCGAAACAAAAGTGGGAGTAGCTTGCAGTACTATTTTTCTTTAGTTTTTCTGAGGTATGAGAATAATTTTAAAGACATTCTAACATAGGTTTAACCTACATAGGCTTGAAATTACTGTGAATGCATGCCACTAATGCTGACTGCTGAAAAACATTCATAGTGCTTTGTCTTTTAAGTCAGATGAGAATTTACGTACATTCTTTTTGTCTTCAGTAAGAAGACAAGTCTAACAGGTAGATTTAGGTAGAGTTGTCCGTCTCATCTGATTTATTTTTAAAGACATTGAAACAATGTGAGCAGGTATTAGTCTGGAAAAAAGGTAATCTCGTGGTTCCCTGAGAGAGCACGTCCACAGCTCTTACATTGGTTTCAGTCTTTGCCAGTAATAACCAGATAAGAATGAAAAGCCATCCAGCATCCACTTTTGTGTATTAACTGCCACCTTTTTTCACAACGTGAGCTGAACTGGTTTAGTATATAGATCGCACTGAATTTTGCAAAGAGGGAAAGAACAAACATCTCAGAGCAAATAGTCTGCTTGCTACCACTCGACACCGCACACAACTTTTGTTCCATTGCAACTAATGGGCCTCTGCTTACTCTGACCCAAGGGCATGGTCTGTTGAGCATCAGAGAGGGCTTTCCCCAGCAGCAGGCAGAGACAGGAGTCTCAAAAGTTCCTGCCTCCCTGGGTGCAACTGGCAGAAGCAAAAATTTTGATATATAAAAGAAAGTCATGAGCAGGCAGTAGTCTTGCCTGTTAAGGCTTTTGTTCTTAAACCTGTGTATTTGAACTGATTTGTGTTCCATTACAGAACTTCCAACAGGCACTAGGTAAAAAACGATTTTTTGTCTGAATTAACATAATATGGATCTATCTTTTTCTGAAAAAGCTGTAATCTATGGTTTTTCACAAGGACTTGGTGTTTACCAGCAGAAGTGTCCTTCTGTATAAAGGATGCAAGTTCTGTAGTTAGCTAGAAAAACTTAGCCACACTTCTGGGTTTGGAAAATCTCGATTTGCACATGCTGAGCGGTGACAATCTATAGATGTGAAGTTTCTTTTCCAGAATAATTGTGTGTGTGCTGAGAGGAACTGGGCCTTAAGCAGTATCTCTGGGCAGCTGCGAAGCATGTGTGGAGTTGCACTGACCTGCACACACTGGCATGGCCGCTCCTGCTGACTCAGGAACTTGGAGGGCATGACTGCAGTATTCCTGACACAAAGCGCACAGGCTAATTTAGTCTTGATGAGGCATATCAGGCTGCCTACTAACTGGTGGGACAGAAAACATCCAAGTGAGACAGCTAATCAGCAGAAAAGCTGTAGCAGGCAGCCTCAGGGAGAGAGGAACAGGCAAAGACCTAGAGGATGGAGGAAGATATTCAAGGTAGAGCAAGGAACCCAGCATTCAATTCTTGTAACTGCAAGAGATATGTTTACTTTTTTCATTCCCCTGATCTCTGTTTATTTTGTAGTTTCTTCTGTTTCAGATAATGCAGGGGTCATACAGATAACACCTTCTACCACACAGCTCCCATTTAACCCCAGAACTAGTCTAATCTGTGCACTGGTAGACGTGTCCTGGTAGCAGGGAAGGAATGAGAAGTATCAGTATGTAATTAATTACTATATAATTAAATTGTCTTTCTCATGCAAATAAAATTCATTGCTTTTCTCCATATACACTATGATGCTCTTGTTTACTCCAACTTCAGTTCTTTTTCTTTTTTAAAATGTTCTTCAAGGAAAAATATGAATACCCAAACAAGGAAGGAAGCTGAACTCGTGAATTCTATAAGGAGTCCAGGTGAAGGCTGAAGTACAAGAGTTGTTTTTCTTTTTTATGAGATGGAGAGGCAGAAAAAATAACCAGGTATACATCTAAACCAACAACATGGAAGTCAGTGGAGAGATTATTAACTCAAACATTTTGAATTTTAATGATCTTAGGGAATAGTAACAAAACTGCAAGGTTCTTTTAGGGTTTATTGTTATTTCTGTTTAGAGTTTTTTTGCTGCTGGTTGGTTTTTGTATGCTTCTTTTTAAGAAATGGCCTGCTTGAAGGTGCTATAAGACATCAAGGTCTTAGCAAAAATATGTTCACCATGAATTGAGAGGAGTTATTCCTCATCTGGGTCCTCATCAATACCACATATAGAAGGAAACAGAGAGTGAGACTCTGGAGTAGGGAATTAAATGGAGTGGTGAGCTGATCTTGGCTGACTGCCAAGATTTTGGTGACTACCAAGCCTCCCTTTCACATCCCCTCCTCAACAGGACAAGGGGAGAAAACACTTGTGACAAAAAGGTTGTGAGTTGAGAGGAGGAGAGGAAGATCACTCATCAGTTACAGTCACGGGCAAAACAGACTCGGCTTGGGTTGAGTACACCACCATATTTGTTATTCCTGCAGACACCAGATCATTGTTTTTAACAATTACACACCTGGACAACACTTGTTTGAAGGGTGAAAGTGCTTTATACTGGCATCCTAAACATGTGGTGTTCTTGATGTTGGCAATATTGTGATCTATTTCAATACCAATACAGGACTGAATATCATCAATAACATTTCTTGACTGAAGTGGCATCTTCTATTGAATTGCCAAGTTGAAAGCTTGGAAATTTGATGTTGTTGTCGTTTAACCCCAGCTGGCAGCTAAGTACCACGCAGCCACTCGCTTACTCCCCCTGCCCTGGTGGGATGGGGAGGGGAAGCAGAAAAAAGTAAAACCCATGGGCTGAGATAAGAACATTTCAATAATTGAAATAAAGCAAAATGTAATAATAGTAATAGTAACAAAAAGGACATAACAAAAAGAGAAAGAGAAATAAAACTGAAGAGAAGAAAAAAAAAAAGTGATGCAGAATACAGTTGCTTACCACCCAGCTGGCCGATACCCAGCCAGTACCCAAGCCACAGTCCCTCCCAAGCAGTGATACACCCCGCAGCCAACTTTGCCCAGTTTGTGTACTGCGCATGACGTTATGTATTTTTGAATATTGCTTTGGTTAGTTTGGGTCAGCTGTGCTGCCTCTGTCCGCTCCCAACTTCTTGTGCCCCTCCAGACTTCCCACTGGCAGGGCCTGAGCAGCTGAAAAGTCCGTGACTTAGTACATGTACCACCCACCCTATGTTAATGCTGTGCCAGCATGTAAAGAATAGGGAACAACCCAAAACACAGTCTGCGCAGATTTCACTTTCAGTGAAACAAAACACTGAAACTGAATTTGATGCCTCCAGTCTCCAGGAAGAGGAAAATTGCCTGGTTAAGCAGTCTACCTTCATTTAAAGGAAGGCAGCTCAAACTTCATAGGCATTGACACTGTGAAATAGAACATTTGAAGAATGAGCTTGAAATCCTTGACAACCAGATTTTTGAGACAGAATCAGATTCCCAGAACATAAGTGGCAATTTCAGTAGACTCCTTCATGTAAAGGAATGAAGCTGGGTTAATTAGTATTGATAATATCCAACTGTGGGCTCTCTTCAGGGGCTTCGGGTTGGCTGATGTAGATAAGGTGCAGCTGTGGCTGGTTCTGTTAAGGGGTTGGGCAGCCAATGAAGAGGGAGTAGTCAAGGAAGAGAGAGGAGGAAGCAGAGAGAGAATGTGTGCCTGCCCGGGGTGAGGAGAGACAAGGAGAAGACAGTAGAGGGGCTAGCATGAAGAGTAGGTTGGTATGTGGTGGTAAAAGACTTTGTTGCAGCTTGGTAGTTTGGAAAGTGCCATGACACCTTCATAACTCCCTTCTTCTCACCAGTTGCTGACTGCATAGCCTTTTGTGAAATAATTGGTGGCTTCGGTACAATTACAAAAATAAAAGAATATAAACACAGTATTTAACAAGACCAGAAATATCCCAGCTAGCAATTTCATTTAAAGGTTCATTTGCATTCATCTATAAACCAGCAAATCCAGTTGCTGAACTACCTGCATTTTTGGTCAAGAAGTCATTTCTCCATGTCAAAACAAAGCAAGATATATTTGTCATTCTATGAAAAATGCAGACCCCAAGCAAATGAATAAAAGAAAAACATATAGGAATACAGTTTTCAGAGACTGTTATTCAGCAAATCTGAGGAACATAGTTTCTTCTGTATTTGTATTGCTTTTGGGGGTAGACAGGGCAGACACATAAATTGTATTAGAAAGTGGTGAAGACTTTGATGGGAAAAATAGTCTACATTCCTGTTTAATATGCACTCAAACTTGCTATAATTTTTTTACATTCTCCTTAGCATTCCTAGTATTTTATTATTAGCCAATAAACAGTAAAATGTTAAATATAAGATCATGGTGCTTATATCTTTTTTTCTAATCTATCTTTCATTTCAACTGCTTAGAGTTACTCACAGTACACAGTACCTTGTCGAACCTGGGGCCAGGTAATGAGGTATTCATTCATAGCAGGTTACATTTGAAATTTAGGGCTGGCCTTCAATTGAAGCTGTTCTTCAACTCAGTGGTAAGTTAGCTAGGATAAGGCATTTTTGTCAAGTTACAAGCTTGTCATAGCCAAGGTATTACAGGAATATATGTACTTTTAAGCATTTTCTTTTTTATGTTTCTATTTTTTGGTCTAGAGTAGCATTATTTCAGTATTTCAGCAATTAAGTGGGATAACACTATTATATAGTCTTTTCTTATCCAAGTCTAACAAGTGCTTGTGAATGAGTTACACTACTAGAAGGTGTCCATTGCAATAGTAAGAGGAAAAAGATGAATGGTGTCTAATTGACCTCTAGCGGTTCACGTGACAAAGAAGCAGAAAGTGTTACAATGAATCAGAAAATTCAGAGTATATCATAGCAGATGTTAAATAACATAATAAAGCTCGTTACTTGCCTTTGTGACAAATAAGGGAGTTTGCAGGTGAACTCATCCAAAATGTATTTATAAATCTAGCTATCTTCTTTTTTTTTTTTTTTTAAAAAAAAAAAAAAAAGAGGTGAGGAGAAGGTCAGTAAAAACTAATTGTTTAATCTCCAAAGGCAATGCCATTACTCCATGACCAGCCTGTCCATGGATGCCCAGTTTTCAGATGAGGACCAGCATCCATCATCTCCACAAGGGCTGATGCAACAGTACTGCACCTAAGTTTCAACAACTACTCATTCGTTATAATCTAGTCTGTATATGTAATCCATTGAGATCTAGAACCTAAAGCAATTGCTGTTATTCCAAGTGTTTTAATCAATTTGGTAAATATCCATGGGTCTTTCCAATTACTATAGTTCAGCCCTTCTGTTAAACCAAATAAGAGTTTGGAGACTATGAATTTTTTATTGTGTGCTTTCTGGAACATTTCCTCAGCGCATATAGGAAACAAGCCACGTACCATGATCTTTTTCAGATTACAATAGGGCAGTTAGAAGCTGAAGTAGGATAGGGACTGAGCAAGCCATAACGGTTTGCAAGGGCTTTGACTGGAGCTGGGGAATTGTTTTGAGCCTTAGCTGTGCAAGGTAGCAAAAATGTTCTTCTGCATAGGATCTTTCTTTTCTTAGCCTTAAATTTTCATAGCAAGATGCTAGCTTAAAATAAATAAGCAAAATGCTCACCTCCTGCCTCCCAAGAAAACAAAAATTACCTTGAATTCTCTGGATTTGCAGTGCATTCAGATTAGGCTTCTTTCTGTCATGACAGAAGACGGGCATTGAGATTTTTCATTTTCCAGTATTTCTGCAGTTTTCACCTGATCAGAAGTCTGGGAGAGTTACCCAGTGGTAGTTTGTTGGGGTAGTTGTCTAAAGCTTCTAAGACGTTACTAAAATGGTCTGAAATTGTTAAAGAGAGCTTACCAGTGACTACAGTGCTTCATATTTCTCATGCTGTGCAGCTTAGGATCAAAAATAACTTTTCAGCAACACATATAGAACCTAATTTCAAATTTAAATGGCAGTAAACTACTTTGGGAGAACTTAAACTGGTAGTGTTTTTTAGTTTAAAAATTTTAAAGAGTAGGCTTATTTTCAGAGCTTTGGTGCAGGGAGCTCTTCACAGAGTCTTCTGAACATTCTGGATCTACTTTTACTTATGTGTTTGTCCTTATTATGAAACTGTTGGGAATACTGTTAAGAGAATTGCTTAAAGCATCCTAGAATTTCCTGGATCTTAAATGTTTCAAAAACTTGTGATAGTGCCAAAGCAAGACAGCTTTGACATTTTGGTCCTTGAAAATATAATGCAAGAGGAAAAACCAGCACATTTTTACAATTTTTATTTTTGCTAGATTATTGTGCTGCCTTGCATATTATCAGTTTTACATGTTTCATATTTTGCCAACATTTTACCCATCTCTAGGGTTCGCACTTTTTTTTTTTTTTTTTTTTTTTGGTGGGTTTTCTGTTGGGTTTTGGGTTTTTTTTAAAACAATGCTTTTCAAATAGATTAATAACTTTCCTGTGCATTATCAAGTGCTGGATTGTACATTTCTCTTATAAAACTACATTGCTACAGTCAGTCAGAAATATAATTCAGGACCACATCACTGATAGAGAAACAGAAGAAAGCCAGTTTGGCAGCCTGCTGCCCATGTTAAGCTGCTGCAGATGGACATTAAAAGATTGGTTCTGTTCATTCTTTCAGGAAAAAGCATTAGGAGCATGCAAGTGGGTCTAATTGGAAACGGTTCATCAAAGACAAGCACTGTAAACATTAGAACAATTTAGTAATGAATTTCCAATATTTCAATGTATAGATATCAAAGCTTTCAATGTCCAGATTGCTTAAAAACTCCTGTAGTTATTATATTTACGACATCTGTAAAAGACAGTAAGCAATGCATTACAGACAAACTGCAAATGTCCACACTCAAGTCTGGTTTTAAATAATCATTGTAATAATAATGTTCTGCATTCTTATTCTGAATTACAGGATACGCTTCATGGTATCTCACAGTCAAAAAATCTATTAATTTGCCCATGTGTTTTAAAGATATTCTTTTCTATTTTTATTCTGGACATATAACACACGTGATAACTATCCAAAAACTGTATAATACTTTTTGTTTATGTTAGAGGGCCTAACATTAGGCCCATATGATCAGCTTCCAGCTCCTCACTTGCTAAACTCTAACTGCTCATGTTTTTATCAAGTTGCTATGTTTTGACATGGAGAAATGACGATTTGACCAAAAAATGCATTTGCAAGTCAAGCCTACTTTTCAGCTTTGCAAGAGAGATGATCTACATCAATTAATTCTTTTGGACTATGGGTTTGTAGCTTGGTAAAGATAGAAGCACTGAAAATTCCCTGAGATGGTGATCTATATACCAAATTAGTATTTCCTTATATACTTGCTATCATTTCCCTGGTACTGTTAATCAAAGTATGCTCTATAAGGACTTTATCTTTTATTACCTTTTTTCCTGGTCTAATGAAAGTTTGATTGATTAACTAGAAGGTCACTACCCAGTGAACATTTCCTTAGTTACATCCATAGACTGTTGTGGTCACAACATTAATGCTGTCAGAAGTACAAATACACAAGCATCAAAGTGCATGTAACTCTAATACCCATTGGTAAAATATAAAGTTTATGTTTTCAGCTCTTTTTCAATGTCTTGTGGTGTGAGGAAACCCTTCATAACTAAACACAGTTGTAGGAGGTGGAATAAGTAGTTTTAGTCCTGCAGTAGGTGTGATGTCACTGACTTAAGGACTCAAATTTCCTCTTGAGCATTATCATATAAAATGATCAGAAAGCAGCTGTTTAAAATCACAGACAATGCCTCCCTCTCACTTCACGCTTTTCTTTTTCTTGCAGATCTGAATAATTTGGTAGATGTTTCCAGACTTTGTAATGCGTGTGTATGAGACTGCATATATGGGCTTGGGGAAAACAGATAGGTGGTATAAATAACATGGAGTTTGTTACCAGTATTGCCTTCAGCTGTCAGAGACCAATTAAGCTCCTCTGAAAATCTTGTAAATCAAAAAAATGTTGTCCATTGTACTTAAGTATTTGTCTGAGTGCTTCAGTGTTACATCTTAATTGATGGCTTCTCTCCATTTAATTTTTCTGTTGTTTTGCCTAGAATGGATTCTTGCCCTCATCACATATATGTGTGGTACTAAAATGCTTCATTTGATGCTGTGCCTTCTTCAGCATTGTGACTTGGATATGAGCTAGCTGCCAAAAACACTGAGAGAGAAATGTAAGAGAACAGATGCCAGAATTACATAATTTACTTCACTATTTAGATTTGCAGATGAGTAGAGAGAAACCCTGTAGCTTCAATATGGACACAGCAGAACCCAAGACACCTTTTTAAGTGATGATTTCTGCAAAATGCCTTGTGCTAAGCTCACCTTTGCATTAGCCCAAGTTGATACAATTGTATTCCATTCTACTCCTCAACACTGGAAAAACTCTCAAAAATGTAACAGAAAAAAACCTTGTTGCTTAGTCGGCAATACACCATTGCAACAAACTATCTGTATTAGGTAACGAATGTGCTTAGTTAAACATTCATGCCAATGGTGATAGAAAAGCGCTGACTTTTTTTATTTACAGCTATCTCTAAGCCAAAGTCCTTTTAGTCTTACAGACTTCCTTTTTTATGTTTTAACCCAGCAACTGAACTTAACTAAGGCTGTCCCCGTTTTCTGTCAGGGATCAATCAAACGCCCAAATTCATTGTGTTTGCTGGTCGTGTTGCAAATGTAGTCTTTTTTACAAGTTTCTTCACAATGACATAAAGAGCATAGACTTGAAAGGATTGTTGCCAAGTTGAGATGGGAAAGGTATTTAGGGTTACCTGAAGAATCTTTTTAAAAGCTAAAAAAATCCCATTTTTTTAACTGCAGCACCAAGTTTGATCAGAATGAGTACGTATGTGATGGGAAATCATTCATGAAATGCTAACTTTGGCTCTCAAAATTCATTTCGCTTCTCACTACAATATCCAGAAAACACTTGTTAAACTTATAAACTTCACTATCCATGGGAAGCCACCGCTTCTCTTCCCCTGGGCAGCCTGGTGATCATAAGGATTGTCAGTACACTCGCTGTGCAACAATACACACTCAATGTTAGCTACAATTTGTTGTCCAAAGGAATTGCCCAAAGCATAAATCGAGGCAAGGCTGGAGTCAGAACTTTAAAACCCCAGCGCAGCGCCCAGGCAAGGAAAATGTATTGTATGTTGTCTCATGTTGCTGGTCAGGCAAAGAGGCCTCAAACTTTCCCTCACTGCTGCTGTCCTAACAAGTGCCAGGACATACCTGTCCTGTCACTCAGCTTCCTCAGACGGTGGCCCTTGAACTCTACAGTGAAACTGGGGAGCTGCAGCAGCTGCTCTCCTGCATGCCAAGCTCGTGTCAGCAAGCAGCAGGACCAGCAGAGCCTTCCTCCATGACACCGCCACTGTTTTCAGAACACGGGGGCTCCTTATGCTGATTTCTCATCCAAGTTGGCCCACTAGAAACTTAGGGATTCACCAGAAAGACTTTCAGAGCAGGGGTAGAAAGCTTTATTGAGAGCAGTGGAAATCTTCTGGGATGTTAAGCAATGCTTCGGTTGAAGTTCTCTGTTCACACTGCATTTTCCAGTTCCAGCCTCAGAGGCAATGAACCTGACTTTTAAGTTCACTTCAGCTTCTTGTTCTTTTCAGCAATTACAGGGGTGGTGCTCTGTGTTTGACCTCTTTGCAGGCACCGAACAGAGGAGAGGAGACAACTGGAAAGGTCTTGCCCTGACTTGGCTCCCTGGAAGAGATCTGAGGCCTTGCTGTGACCTGAGGCAGCTGGTGGGCTCTGTCACATCACTGCTTCCAGGCCACGAGAGCTGCCACAGGGCCAGGCAAAGCCAGCACTGACCGTGCCACCTGCATGTGTCACACAATGTTATGTCACACTGTATGTTAAACCACTTGCCCAGCACCAGTGCCTTTTACTGCGTTGAAGATCTGGCCCATAGCATTAATGTTTACAAAACCAGGGAGTATGATGAGTAAACTTGCTTTTTCAGATAAATGACAATTATCAAAGTAGAAAAGAAATGAAACACTGTGGGTTTTGGATACTTTCACCTACTGAGAACAAAAAAAAAGAGATCATCTTTAGGCTAGGGCATCCTTTCCCTGTTCTCTACATATCTGAAGGACGGGGACAAGCCTGGTTCTCTACAAGCCTGGTTCTCTGAGCCTGGATGGCTGCCAGCTGCCTATATTGGCCTGGTCAACACCACCTCCTCCCTGTGGAGATGGAGGATAAGGCTTCCTTCCCCCTTTCCAGCTAAAAAAAAAAAAAAAAAAAAAGTCTAAACACCAGCATATTAAGAATGGAAATCTCTGGCCAGGGAGTATGATGAGTAAACTTGCTTTTTCAGATAAATGACAATTATCAAAGTAGAAAAGAAATGAAACACTGTGGGTTTTGGATACTTTCACCTACTGAGAACAAAAAAAAAAGAGATCATCTTTAGGCTAGGGCATCCTTTCCCTGTTCTCTACATATCTGAAGGACGGGGACAAGCCTGGTTCTCTACAAGCCTGGTTCTCTGAGCCTGGATGGCTGCCAGCTGCCTATATTGGCCTGGTCAACACCACCTCCTCCCTGTGGAGATGGAGGATAAGGCTTCCTTCCCCCTTTCCAGCTAAAAAAAAAAAAAAAAAAAAAGTCTAAACACCAGCATATTAAGAATGGAAATCTCTGGCTGATGGTGTTTCAGGGGAAGCTGTCAGCCAGCCTGAAGGGCCAACCCATGGCTGTCAGTGGCTGTGATGACACTTCTGCGGCCATCACCGAGCTTCAGCTTTCAATAGCTGAAGACTCCCTTATAAACCTGAGCCCAAAGGCCTATGCTAAAAACCTTTGCCCTCTGAAAAAAAGACATTAGAATTTTAGCCATTTATTCCCCAGCTCAAATGAGCTTTAATCAGCTTCATCCTTTCAGGACTGAGAGAAAAATCTAAATTTAAAGGAGGGAAAAAATCATAGAGGAAAATCGTGTGTCACCACTTTAAATCATAATCTCAATTTCTGTGTAAGTTTTTGTATCTCCTGTTACCTTTAGTAAATGTTAAGGATTTTTTGCTTATTCCACACTTGTAAATCTCTTAATCCCTCAGGAGTTAGCATTTCCTTAGAAACCTTGTCTTACTGGAAAACAATTTTTATCTTTATCTTTACTGGAATTCTATACTGTAAAAAAATCTTTTAGCTGTCATTTTTTTCTGAGATTTCATCTTCATAAGACACTCTAAAGCCAAAGTATTAGGATTGTTTTATATTACGACCTTTACTATTGAAAGCACGTAAATCTGAGTTTTGTTCTCAGAATCTAGGAAAACAAAACGCATACAACCTGCAAGGCAACATTTAAACATAAAGACAGAGAAATGCACAGTGACAAAACATTTGAACTGACCATAAAATGGTTAAATACTTTACACTTTCAGGGAGATGCCAGCTTCTTAGCATTACAGGAAAAACTGAAATAAAAGAAAGAAATACAAATTCACTTTCCTTTTAAAAATCACATTTTTTGTGAAGAAACTTGTAGAAAATGGTATTTAAATAGGGACTGTAGAGTGCTTTTCTTTCAAATGAAAAAAATACTTTACCCCATGAGAAGATAAGCATTTAAAACATTACTGTTGCTTGTTTCAGAGAACTATGCATCCATTTTCATCAAATTTAAAACAGTGCTTTGCTTGATTGAAACCAGTTATTACATCATAATTAGAAGCAGTGTACTCACACCTGTTGTTGAAGTGAATAGAAACCATCCAGTAGAATTAAAGTAATTGTGTCAGATACTGAATTCCTTAAGGCCTGGAGGAGGATAAAAAGATGCAAGAACCTATGGATGCTGTTGCAATTGAGCATAAAAGAGTATGCAATGTATCACATCAAGCATCACAAACTACAAAAGTGCTCTATCAGTTGGAGTAACACTGAAATAAGTTGAAGCCCTCAAGTACATCAAAACTTCTTGGCCATGAAGAAAATAAAACATTGGAATTATAGAGATGCTAATTACTGCTTCCTGGCATTTAAAACATATTCAGATATTTTTAAATGACTAGTCCTCCAAGTCTAATGCAAATTTCTGTAAAGATAGCTTTGGTGTTGAAAACCATGCCAGGTTCTCAGTGCCCCTGTTCTTTCTCTCTCTTCGTAAGATACAAAAAGAATACAAAGATCATTGATTTCAGTTATACTGCTTCAACTCTGTACTAAGACAACTGGAAACAGATGTCAATAGGTTGTTTAGAAAGACATTTGTTTTCAGGGCTGTTGTTGTTACTACCATAACTTTTTTTTTTTTCCTCACCCAATAAATTACTGTCTATATATACATTAGGTGGGGAGACAAAAGCTGGAAGAATGAACAAAGCAGAGTTTGAGAGTGGTTTTCATTGTCTTATAAAATCATGGCAATTGCTAGGACTGATTTGCTTTCTAGGATAGAGATAAAGTAGAATGTGCATGCTGCTGCTTCTCGAGTGGCTTACTTGCTCATTCATGCTCAGACTGTCTGCCAGATTTTAGATTTTTAGAAGTTTCACCTTCTGGTCGGTTTGGCATAAGTACTTCAAGGCATTTTTAAGCTGACTAAAATCCTGGGATGGGCTTCATCTCCTAGGTTCATATGTATTTAATTCACATAATCTATTCCTTGTAGTTGCAATTCAGGCATTGCTACTGCCTTGGGCTCTACTTTTCATTGTGGCACACGATTTAGCCTTGTAAAAGCTTTGATATAATCGAAATCTTGGGCTTGATGTGGGGTACGTGGGTGTGTCATGTCAGTTCAAAAGTCACCAACATTACAGACTTTTTATAAAATAGATTAGTATTTAATTAAACCAATATTATTGTGAAAAAAGTGGTAAAACTAATTAAGCTAATTCTCACTGGAAGTGTTGGCTCTCAGAAGTCAAATTTTATGACAAAAGCAGCTAATAAATAATATAAGTAATACCTCTTCTTTTTTTTTTTTTTTTTTTTTTTTGTAACTGTGTTTTACCTTTCTTGTATTGAGAAGCAAAAATACACCTAAGAAATACAATGGGAAATACAGACTTCACCAGAGATCTGTAAAATTCAATGTCTGCTTTTTCACAGCTGCTTAAGCAAAGCAGAGGCAAGGTGAGGTGCTGTAAAAGTGGCTCCGATCACCTTGCTCTTCAATGAATTCCATTGTTGCAGGATCACAAATGAATTAATCATGGAAACTGTTTGGGAGTCTGTTTCCTCAACCAGTGTAAGTGGCACAAGTAATTTTAGTATCAGTAGTGATGCATAACTGGTTTACTAATAAACTTCTCCAACAGGGTTATTAGAACCTCTGCAAATGTATCTTCACTGTTAACCCAGGAAACTCAAGAGTTTGTGTGCTTCTCTACTATGTAGGATGATATCAGTTTAAAAGATAGCTGGGAGAGGGGCAAAATTTTTATGAAGATTTTTGTAGGCAAAATAATTAAGACCTTGTAGGCAAACTCAAAGTTCTACAAGGCCTACTATCTCTTCTCTAGGAGTGACCAATAGATAGTACATGGGAAAGGTATTAATAAAAGAAATCTACATTATTATTTTTCTTCAAAACTGGCATATTTTCATCCAGCTGATGAAAGTCAAAGCTTTAGTGGTTTTTCACCATTATTCTAATAAAGAGTGTCCAAGCCAAATTTATGTTTAAGACTGTGGTATTAAAACATCAGTTTTGCTAGGCTGTGTTAACTTTTAGAATTTTCTTAGTTGTTTTTTTTTTCTCTGGAGTTTATACCTAGATAAAATATTTATAGCTCAGAGCAATCCTATGTAACAAATACCATCTTTGGGCGTTAGAAATCCTTAAAAATGAAAGTACTAACTTGCTAAAAGACGTATCTGATGGTTTTAGGAAAGCTTAATTGAATTCCTCTTATGATTGGATTTCTGCTAAGTGTGGAAGATACTCTGAAAAGAAACATTACTATTTCCCTGTATTTTAATAGATGGTCTGTAGTGTTTGACTTCTAAGTAAAACTCCTGGAACTTATATTTTTTAAGAGGAAAAATGTAAAAACAGATGACTAAGGTGATCTGGTCTGTGCCTGTTTTACAGATAAAAGGATGTTTCCTTTTCCAGAACTGAAAATTTTATGTATTTCAGATGGACAAAAGTCCATTAAAATTAAGAAAACTATTGCATGATTTATTTTTGTGTGAAATTTAAAAGGAGTTTTTATTCAAGTAATTTATAATTTTTTATGGAAATTTTTGAGGTAAAAGGTTATGTACTTCATAGACTTCTGCTTGGATTTCCTCAGGGATATTTAAAAGCCAGCGTAAATATTTCAGCAGCATTGTGTTAGCACTACAGCATTTGAAAACCATAATTTACTAGCATTTCAGTGGAACCATATTGGGTAGAAATCTGTTTAACTTTGTCACTGAATAGCTAGGGTTATTCAAAAGAATCTGTCCTGATTCATCTCATGTTGCTTTTCTGGTTTTCCATGTGAAAATGAGGAGAAGGAAGAATGAGCTCAAGTGAAACTCTGCCCCTTACTATACCTGGCTAATTCATGGGGCTATTGGATTTTACTGAAAATGCAAATGTAGGATTATGGACCATTTCATCATACTTCATCAATATGGCCATAGAAGCACTTCATAAAATGCCTTCATTGCTATATATTTACTTTATGAGGTGCGAAACCTTCACAGTCAGAATTATCTGTGTGGCAGTAAGTATTCCTGCAAACTAGACAGAAATTATTTAACTGAAGGGGCATATTGTTGATTCATTGCAAATGATTATGTTTAAGACTTTAGGTGGATAAGCAACAGTATCACAGGGACTGGTAAATCCTGGGTCCAGGAGATAGACTCTCCTACCTATAGAATACCAGGATAGGCGAGATCAGCTGAAGGGCAGCAAGGCATTAGTATAAAAAATATATACGGGTGAGCTGCCAGTCACTTGCAGTTTATTTCAAAATGCTCTAGAGGGATGCTGCTCTGGTTTGTAAAAAAAACTAAGTAGGGCTTCAAAATTTAGGTCTGTCATTTTAGTCCCATTAGAGTCAATTTATCTTAGAGCTGTAAAACCAAGAAGAATATTTTAACTGTTTGACTGAGGATGGATAAACAGGTCTGGACAGAATAAAGCAGATTGTTCCTTCTTTTCTGCTTCTCCTCCTCCCCAGTGTGATATTTTCTTCCTGTCTTTACACCCAGCAGACACTTTTGTTAGAGCTCCAGAACCAGATACCTCTTCTACATGATTTTCCTTTCTGTAAACAAATCAAAAATTCCAAGTTGCCTTTTTTCTTCCATAATTGTATGTGTTATTTACAATAATGGCATTCTTTCCTGGGTGGAAAATGCTTCTAAGCATTTTACAAGCTCTGTGTTATAATTTTCCAGGGGCCTCCTCCTGCTCACTTGCCATCTTTCATTATCCATTCCATTGTCCATTGCTGGGATAACATTTTGCTGCTTTTCTTCTTCTTTGTTGGTACAGCTGAGTGTTTTACTTCTACTGCATGCTAGTGCTGCAATATTTAAGAGCATATTTGAACTATAGCAAGCACCAGGTTAGAAAAGCCTTACAAAATTCACTGACTGATCCAGGGGCATTGAATAAATCAGGCAAGAAACAACGTAGCTAGATAGAAGAGAAGGAACTCTGAGCAGGTACTGCGATGGTTACAGGCAAGAGGAGAAGCATGTCAGACAAACCAGCTCAACTGTATCAGGAGAACAATGATTTAAGAAGGACCAGTAGGATGTGCATGGGGGCCTAGCTGAGCAAGCCTCTGGAGTTCTGGGTTCTTACTGAAAAGCAAACATTAAAGCACTTCTGGTTAATCCCACAACTCCTTTCCTCCTTCCCAGTAACGAACAGTTCAGTAAGTGATTTAGCATTCTTATTTGTCACCACAGGAAGACTGGCAAGCATCCAAAGGCATCAGCAACCTTAATGTGTAATAGATCAATGTTTAAGGTGAAAGAAATCAGTGTTCATGAATTGTCAGAGCCCTTGCAGAGTAATCAGATGGTATGAAAAATGTTATTAAAACGGATAACTGCCATGGTAACTGTGATCAACAATAATGGAGACCCGAATTGTTTGCTGTGGAAAGAAACGGGGAGGGGAGATGTGGGGGGGTGGGGGGTGGGAGAAGCGTTAAAACTGACCCAGGTTTGCAGTACTAAAACATGTTCATAACTGTAAACTAGGCACACATGATAAAGCAATCATTTCTATTCCAACTGCATTGTTTTATTTCTTCCCTATGGGTAACTTGAAGGATGTTGATGACCCAAGCACTAATATTCAGCCTATTATTACATGCCAGAATCAAACATTGGAAAGACAATGCTGGAATTTCAGGTTTAAGGATTACAGTACAGCTTCTGCCTTATTCACGTTTGAATGAAACAGCTTTTCATGACTAGTGTCTAGCAGCATTCGTGGTATTTGAGGCATAGTGAGATGTTGTGATGATGAAGAATGAGAGAAAACTAGATAAAGACCAAATCTGAATGATTAAAGGCTAACTTCAAAACTCCAATACAATAAGTAAATAGACAATATCTTGTGACTGCTACATTAGAACAGCAGTGTTCCCTCCTGACTAATCATCCTGGCAGCTGCAGGGAACAATGGGGCATGTAATCAGAAGATCACACAGATCAATACTTGGCTCGAGGCCTGGTAGCAACACCTAAAGTTCAGTTTTTCTGATCATAGGTGAGTTTACACAGCACCAGGTCTACTGGCAACAGATGGGGTTCACCTGTCTTAAAGGGGGAAAAAGACCCTAGGCTGTGAGTTAGCAGGGCTCATTGAAAGAGCTTTAAACTAGGTTTGAAGGGGGAAGGGAATAAACCCAAGCTTGTTAGAGATGAGCCTGGAGGCAGTATGACAGTGTTGGAGGCGAGACTGATAGCACAGCGATAGCACAGCTGAAGTGCATCTGAGCCAATGCCCAAAGCATGGGCACAAACAGGAGGACCTGGAAGCCATCTTGCAGCAGGGAGACTATGACATAATCACCATCACAGAAACAGGTGGGATAACTTGCGTGACTGGAGTGCTGCAATGGATGGCCACAAACCCTTCAGAAGGAATAGGCAAGGAAGGAGAGGCAGTGGGGTAGCCCTGTTTTGACTGCCTAGAGTTGAACGATGGTGACAATAGCATTGACTGTTTATGGGTAAGAATCAGGGGGAGGCTCAACAGGGCAAATACCCTGGTGGGAGTCTGTTACAGACCACCCAACCAGGATGATAAGGCAGATGAAACATTCTGTAAGCAGCTGTGAGAAGTCACAAGATCACGACCCCTTATTCTCGTAGAGGATTTAACTGGCCAAATGCCTGCTGGAAATACAACACAGCAGAGAGGAAACAGTGTCAGAGGTTCCTGGAGTGTGTGATGAAAATAAGTTCTTGACACAGCTGGCCAGTGAGCAAGCCAGAGGGGGTGCCCCATTAGACCCGCTGTTTAAAGAAAGGGAAGGACTGGTGGGTGATGTGGTGGTTGCAAGACATCTTGGGCATAGCGATCATGAGATGCTAAGAGTCTTTGATTCTCAGAGAAGTGAGGAGGGGGTCAGCAGAAACACTGCCTCGCACTTCTGGAGGGGTCACTTTGGCCTGTTTAAGAGCCTGGTTGACAGAGTCACTTGGGAGATAGTTCTGAAGGGCCAAGGCATCCAGGAAGGCTGGATATTGCTCAAGAAAAAAATCTTAAAGGCACAGGAGCAGGCCATCCCCATGTGCCAAAAGACAAGCAGGTGGGGGAGAAGACCATCCTGGCTGAACAGAGAGTTTTGGTTGGAATTCAGAGAAAAAAGGAGAGTTTGCCACCTTTGGAAGGAGGGGCAGGCAGCTCTGGAGAGCTGCAGGGATGTCACAAGGTTATGCAGGGTGAAGATCAGAGAGGCAAAAGCCCGGCTAGAACTCAGGCTGCCACTGCTGTAAAAGGTAACAAAAACAGTTTTTACAAATACATGAGAAACAAAAGGAGGGCCAGGGTTAATCTCCATCCTTCATTGGATGCAGCAGGGAACACTGCCACAAAGGGTGAGGAAAAGGCTGGGGTACTTAATACCTTCTTTGCCTCAATCTTTAATAGTAAGAGCACCTTCCCTCTGGGTACTCAGCCCTCTGAGCTGGAAGATGGGGATGAGGAGGAGCAGAATGAAGTCCCCACAGTCCAGGAAAAAAACATTAGTGACCTGCTCCTCCACTTAGACATGCACAAATCTATGGGACCAGGTGTGATCCACCTGAGGGTACTGAGGGAGCTGGTGGAGGCCAGGCCACTCTCCATCATTTATCAACAGTCCTGGCGAACTGGGGAGGTCCCAGAAGACTTGAGGTTACCCAGTGTGATACCCATCTACAAGGAGGGCAGGAAGGAGGATCTGGGGAACTACAGGCCTGTCACTTGGACTTGGTGCCAGGGAATATTTTGGATCAGATCATCCTGAGCGCTATCACATGGCACATGCAGGACAACCGGGGGCTCAGACCCAGCCAACATGGGTTTATGAAAAGCAGGTCTGGCTTGACAAACCTGATCTTCTGTGACAAGCTGACTCACTTAGTGGATGAGGGAAGGGCTATGCATATTGTCTACCTGGACCTTAGTAAAGCCTTTGACACCATTGCCACAGCATTCTCCTGGAGAAACTGGCTGCTCATTGCTTGAACATGTGTACTTTATGCTAGGTTAAAAGCTGGCTGGACAGCTGAACTCAAGGTCTCTTTCAGCAAGGCTGCTCCCCAGCCATACAGATCCTAGCCTGTACTGGTCTCTTCACATGTCATTCCATGGTACAGGACTTTCTTAATCTTCATACAGTTCTTGCTACTACTTTCTTCCAGTCTGTCCAATCGATGTCTCTCTGTAAGACAGTTTTCCTTTCTGATGTGTCCACCTTACCACCCACTTGGTACCATCAGCAAATTCGGTGAGGTTGCTTTCAGTCCTATCATCTGTGGGAAATAGTGTTGAATGTTTTTCTGAAGTCCAGGTAAATGACATCCACTGCTCTCCTCACATCACCAAAAAAATGTAATTTTGTTGTTGAAGATGATCAGGTTAGTCTGGCATAAGTTGACTTTGCTAAATCTGTGTTGGCTTTTCCCAGTCGCCTGCTCCATTTCCTTTGCAATACATGGGTATGACATATGCCCTCTTCCAGTCATCAGCAACATCCCCTGGTATCCGTGACTTTTCAAAGATTATAAACAGCAAGCATAACAACAACATCATGCACTTTTCTTAATACACTGGGATGGGTTATGTCTAGGACCACAGATTTCTGTGGATTGAGACCTTGCAAAAGACCAAAGACCAATCCTTCCTCCACTAAGGATGTATCAACATATGTGTTGGTGTAGTTGCTTGATTTCATGAGCTGGGGTTCAGCACACAGGTAAAGGTGGAGGCAAAGAGTGTACTGAAAAACTCTGCCTTGGCAGCATTATTAGTAACTAGATTCTCTGCACTGCTTAAAAATTGTCCTATGTCTTCCTTGTGCTTCTGCTTACTGCTCATGTGTCTGAAGAACCCTTTCTTGTTTTTGTTGTCTTCGGCCAATTTCAGTTCTAGCTGAGCCTTAGCCTTCCTGACGGCATGCATGCCCTAGCGAGATTCTTAGAATGTAATCAAATCAAATTGGATCAAATCTGATGGAATGGGATGGGATGGGATGGGATGGGATGGGATAGAACAGAACGGAATGGAACGGAATGGAACGGAACGGAACAGAACACAACAGAATAGAATAGAATAGAATAGAATAGAATAGAATAGAATAGAATAGAATAGAATAGAATAGAATAGAATAGAATAATTTCAGTTGAAAGGGACATACAATGATCATCTAGTGCAACACCCTGACCCATTCCGGGCAGACCAAGGTAAAGCATGTTATTAAGGGCACTGTCCAAATACATCTTAAACACTGATGGGCTTGGGACATTGACCACCCTTCTAGGAAGCCTGTTGCAGTGTTTGACTATACTCTTGGTAAAGAAACACTTCATAATGTCTGGTCCAAACCTCCCCTGGCACAGCTTTGAACCATTCCCATGTGTCCTTCACTGGATCCCAGGAAGATCAGCACCTCCCCCTACACTTCCCCTCTTTGGGAAGCTGTATAGAGAAATGGGGTCATCCCTCAGCCTCCTTTAGTCCAAACTAGACAAACCCAAAGTCCTTAGCTGCTTTTCATTGGACATGCCTTCCAGTCCTTCCACCAGCTAGGCTGCTCTCCTTTGCATGCAAGGACATTAACATCCTTCTTAAGTTGCGGGGCCCAGAACAACACACAACACTCTGCTGCACCAATGGTGAATCCAGTGGGATAATCACCTTTTTTGACTGGCTTACTGTGCTGTGTTTGATGCATCCCAGGATACAGAGATTTGCCCCTCTTGGCTGCCAAAGCTGCTGTCAACCAACACCCACAGATCCCTTTCTGCAGGGCTGCTCTTCAGCCACTCCTCTTGTAAGTTTTACTTGTGTCCAGTGTTACTCCACCCCAGGTGCAGAGTCCAGCATTTATTCTTGTTAAATTTTGTGCCATTGGTGATACCCAATGCTGCAGTCTATCTAGATCCCACTGCAAAACCTCTTGTCCCTCAAGAGAGCTAAGTGCACCTCCCGTTTTAGTTACCAGCAAATTCATTAAGGGTGTGTTCAACTCCTGTGATGATTGTTGATAAATACATTGAACTGCATATATGAGGACTGGCCTATAGAATTAAATCCTGAAGAACACCCCTGGGTAGTCACCAGCCAGGTGTAACTCCATTCAATATAGCTCTTTGAGCTCTGCCCTTTAGCCAGTTCATCACCCAGTGCACCATGTATCTGCTTATGTCAAGTTGGGCAACATGTTCAGGTGGATGTTGTGATGGACAGTATCAAAAGCCTTACCAAAATCCTGAAAAACTATATCCACCACCTTTCCTTTGTCGACTAGGCAGGTGACATCATCATAGAAAGATACCAAGTTAGTTAAACAGGACTTTCCCTTTGTGAACCCATGTTGACCATGCCTGATGATTGCATTATTGTTTAAATGCCTTTCAGTAGTACCTAGTATAGTCTTCTCCATAATTTTTTCCAGGAACTGAGGTTAGACAAACATATCGGTAGTTCTCTGGGTCTTCTCTCGTGCCATTCTTGTAAATTGAAATAACCGGCTAGCCTCCAGTCAGCAAGGATCTGCCCAGATTCCTAAGACATTTGGTAGATAATTGAGAAGGGTCCCGCCGTAACATCCAGTGGGTCCTTCGATGGGATGAATCCCACCAGGCCCCATGGACTTGCAAAAAGTCAGCTGATGCAACTGATCCCGTGTCTACAAATGGAAAGTCACTGTTGGTACAGTCATAACCCTCCAACTCAGGGGACCAGGGAGCCCAAGGCCTGTCAGTATTATTAAAGATTTAATCAGATTACCATATTTAATAAGTATCAGTCCAATGTTTCCTTCAGACCTCTTCTTGCTATTGACATAATTTTAAAAGCCCTTCTTCTTATCTGAAACAACACTGGCCAGTTTGAACCCTAAATGAGCTTTGGACTTTTATGTCTTCTGCCTGCATATACAAACCATGGCTCTGTAACCTTTCTGCAAAGCCTGACCTCGCTTCCACAGATCATACAATATTTTTTTTTCCCTCTTGAGCTCCATGAGGAGTTCTCTGTTCAGACAAGCTGGTCTTCTGTCCCTCTTGCTTGACTTCTCACTCAGTGGGGTTGCCTAGTCTTGTACCTCTAGAAGGTGGTTCTTAAAGACTGACCAGCACTCGTGGACATCTATGTCCTCAAAAGCAGATTCCCAGAGTACTCTTCTAAATAGCTCCCTGAATAGCTTCAGGTTTGCTTTCTTGAAGTCCAGGGTAGCAACTCTGCTCTCCTTTTTTATCATTGTGTTACCAAAATCTCAGAATGAAGAACTTATCGACACCAATGTGAGGTAGATAAGCAGACACTTCTTTATTAACGGCCGGGTGCGTGAGCGAGTCCTCTCACAATCAACGCACACCAATTTTCAAAATCATACACCATATATAGAACTTATTAATGCATATTCATTAAGTATCCATGCATAATCGTAATATTTCCCAAAAATCATTAACATACTCTCCTCCCATATCTGATTCTGCGCAGTAGAGCTTAGAAAGGTCCAGAAATGGGTCTGGGGTACGATTTGGGTAGGTGGTACATGAGTCGGTGGTCGCGATCTCCCCCTGCCGGAATTACCTTTTACTAAAGTTCACGGTTTCTTGGCAGGTAACTACAAGTTGTTCCAGTCGACTCTGCCCAGTTCCCATTAATTCTATATTCTGACATTTCAATACACTTTCTACATAGAGAAGTCTAGGCAAATACAAAGAAATCCTTTCCCCAGTTCCCATTAATTCTACATTCTGACATCTCAATGCATTCTCCTAGTCTACCCGTAAAAACTGTATCCAATCATCTTGAATCTTAAGTCTGTTATCTAAGTTCTAATCATTCCTACTAGGTGATTCTGACCTATTCTTTTAGCCTTGCTATAGGGCTGTACAGAGGATTTCATAGCAGCTTTTGGTGTGCAACTACAAGTTTCATTAAAATATATTTCTTATTCCAAATGATTTGATAAAATCAAATAACGTCAATTAATTCTAACTTATTAGCAGATCTGTAACAATTGTACTGAAAGTTTCTCATTAAATTTTCATGAAACTCAACCATTTCATGACCACTGTGGCCAGGACAGCCACCTACCATCACAGCCCCCAGGAGTTTTTCTATATTCACAGACTAGGAGAACATCTTTCCTAGTTGGCTCATGTGTGGAGAAATTACTTTGGGAGGAATTAGAGAAAACTGAGACCTAATAGAAGTGTAGTATTACAGAAAGCTTTTTAGGGTAAAATACAGCTGTCACTTTCAGGGTGGTTGGCATGCACAGAATCTACTTTACCACAGCTCCCTAAGCCACACACCCGGTCATCTTAGCACCTGCTGATAGGAGTAACAGAGGGTGGAGTGGAGTGGAGACCCCACAGCCAGGCTCTGCTGTGCTCCCTGCAGGAATGGGAACTTGATGTCACCACACAGCTGATAAGCTGCGCACCAGTTGTCACATGAGGAATATTAAAAGATGTGTGTTGCTGAGCCAACCATTGTGGTAAAATTGCCACAATGAAATAATCTCAATGTAATACTAACACACACCTCCATCTCAAAGCTACCTGCCTCCAAGGTACTACTACATCCCGCTGGGCATGTGGTACCAGTCAGTAACAACAATATGTATGACTAGAGTCACTCGAGCTCCACTTAAATGTAAAGAAAAAGGACTGGACCTGGACTGAAACAAGTCTGAAGGAGAGACATTGTTGTCTAAACTCCCAAATTACCACACTCTGATTTAGCGTTTAACCCACTCTCTAAAGTTGTCAAATTTAATGAACAAAAGGACTTCTGATTAAGGGATTCAGGCTTGAGAAGGATGAGAGACAAAGACTAGTTGGTGAAAAGAATACCATTATCAAAGAAGGAAGCATCCAAGTGAGGAAGTTCTGACCACAAGAGAAGACAAGCTGATAAGATGTTGCAACCTACATACATCAACAGAAAATTAGTTGAAAGTAGGACAAAGGTAATTGTAGTAGATCGTGACCTCCCACTCAAATAGCTCCTCCAAAAGAGGGCAAAACGCCACTTGAGGAGCACACATGGTTAGTAAATAATTTCAGTAGTGCTATCTGAGGATGTGTACTTATTTAGATTAGAAGTGAGAAACTTGTAACTAATCCTGTGTATGATAAATGAATATGCGATGTACTATGAAGTATAAAAAGTGAACAAAGGAGAGGAGAAGTTAAGGAAGACTCCATCCTAACTTATGGGACCAGTTTATGGGCTGAACCTGTCTTCTTCTCGATAGGGATGCCTACTGGATAAGAACTTTATTCTATGACTAACTCATAGCTGTTCTTAGGTGTATTGCTTTAAGCTTGTTTTGCAGTCAGTGTATTATCACCAGCAATGTCTGAACTTCATCCTGTCAGAAACTTGCATTTTGTATAATAAAAACCTTCAGCTAAAGTTCATTTTGTGCAAGTGTCTGGAGATTTGAGTAGTTGTTATAAGGGATTTGACTCAGTGACGCTGTCGGGAGGGTCCCTGCACAGGTTGGTTGAATCACCCTCCGATACGGTGGGCTGTCAGAACGCAGGGAGCGGGCAGGGTGGTCGGGCACAAGGGTCTTGTCTTTCCCGCGAAACTGACAGCCTGATCAAGTATAAAGGATTTGAAGAACACACCACCACAACGACTCCCCTTTTTAATGTGACACTCATGGAATACCTGTGATAAGAAGTTACCTCCCACAAACTTCAAGAATTTCCAAGACCTGTTCATCACAGCAGTATGATATTCCCATTTGATGTCTACCAGTCCTGAAATTTCTCCTAATTCTATAGGATAACTCAGCAGTGCTTACATCCTGCCTGGGTGAACAGTAGTAGCCACCCTCTAGAACACTTCCTTTGTTTTCTAACCCCACTCTTGTAGTCCTTGGTGGATATTTTGCCTCTTTTCCATAGCCAGTATATTTCTTTTTTCCTTTTAAGTGTACCTAAAAGTTCATTGCTAAGCCAGAGTTGTCTCTTTTTCTATCTTCTTCCTTTCTCTTTGTAGGGAATGGACTGTTATTGTGCTTCCAGGGGATTGTTCTTGAGTAACTCCCAGCACTCACAAGCTCTTTTGCCATCCATGGACTCTTCCCAAAGAATCCTTGCAGCTGGGCTTTCAGCCTAATGAAGTTAGCTCTTCTAAAATCCAGTATCTTTGTCCTGCTGCTGGTCTTCAGTGTGCACTGCAGGGTCTTAAACTCCACGACGTTATTGTCATTATATCCAAGGCTAGTATTGGTAGTTAAATTGTCTAGCAACCCTTTTAGGTTTGTGAACAATAAATTTAGCAATGTGCTGTTCCTAGTTGGCATGGCCAGCATCTGTAGCAGGAAGCAGTTCCCAATGCGTTCCAGGAACTTGATGGACAACATGTGTAGTGATGTGCTGTTCTCCCTGCAATGTCCATGTAATTTAAATCAGCGATGAGGTTTAGATTCTGTTGGCCCAAGATGTCTTTGAGCAGCCAAAGTAAGGTTTTTGCCAGCATTGTCATCCTGATTGGGATGTCGGTAACAGTTAACTACCATAAGACCCCCTGACTCAAAGGCATTCAATAGAACTTTCACGGTCTCCCTAACTCACTGCTATGACTAAAATTTATTTTACATAAAGTACAACTCTACTTCTTCTTCTTTCCTTTCTATCTTTCTGAAATATTTTGTAGCCATTCATTTTAGTCTTCCAGTAATGCAAGTTTTCCCACCAAGTTTCTGTGATTCCTGTGACATCATAACTCCTAGACTGGGCACAGGGCTCCAGTTCCTCCTGTTTGTTGCCCGGACTGCGTGTGTTGGTATACTGCACTTGAGGTGGCTGAACTGAGTTCTTGCCTTTGGAGAAGGGTGGGGAGCATTCCCCATTACTGTGGTAAGGTGAGCTCATCCACCCTTTCATTTATAAACACGCAGGTGTCATGAATTTGGACACTACTGCCAGACTTGTCCGTTCAAAGCACAATTGACAGTCAGCCAGTCTATGAGCAAAGACCATCCTGCCTTTTCCAGATACATGGATCCCCATCTCTCCCCAGTAGACTGTATTTGTCAAAGAATGTCCTATGACCATAAAAGTCAAAACCAAAACCCTGGCAATGACAATAACCACAAAACCAGGTACTGATTTTCATGAAGTGTTGGCTTCCGCCTGCACAGGCAAGACAGAAGATCACTTGGACACCTGTCCCTTCCACTTGCATTTCCAAGGTTTGAAGTCTTGATTGATTTTGCGCAGGTGTTTTTTTTTACCATGCCATTGCCACCCATATGCAAAAGTAGGGGATAGCAGTCTGTGCTTTTGACCAGTTCCAGCACTCTCTGTGACATCCCAGATCTTGGCTCCTGGCTAGTAGCAAACTTTCCTTCCCTGTGTATCAGGCCAGCAGATGAACGCCCCAGTGCCTCTCAGCAGACAGCTGCTTCCTTTTGTAGCTTTTAGCATGTGCTGCTAGTGCAGTGTCTCCCTGTGAATCTTGTCATTTGTTTGCCCTCTCCCAAGGTTTTATATCTGTGGTTGGTTGGTACATTTAAGGAAGGCAAGTGAAGACATAGCCTGTTCCCAGAGACTCACCAGAGACCTCGGCACCTCATGCTCCAACATGTTGACTTTTTGCTGCTGAAGCTCTTTTCGTGGTCGTCCTTGGAGTTCAGTGCTTCTGGGAATTACATGAAACAAAGTGCTCCTGGCAAGTACCATATCACATTGGGCTGTGTGTGTGGTTAACTACCTGAGGTTAAAATATGCAAATAATTTTCTTTGAAGTTTTGAATTAATTTGTTCTTCCTTTATTTTAATTTATACAGGACTTCAGACAAAGTTAAACTTTACAGTAGATTTATATTGTCTGTACTTTGTCCTTGCTGTCACTGTAGGACCCCTAGGAGTATTTCTCACTTAAAGCTATCAAGAAACAGGCAGAAAAGTCACTTGAATTAAAACTGCAAACCCAGCATGTTTTATCTTCCATTATTGTAAAACTATTTAGAAATGTATTAGGTTGAACAATTTCAAGACATTGCACTCCCTAAATTAGGTTATGTAGTGTTACATTCTACAGAAAAATTATGTATTCCAAGTTTTCCAAGGGGAAGAAAATCACATTTGACATTTAAAATATTACCACTTTTCAAGTTTAGTTTTCATAGGAAGAAAATTTAGCTATAGCTTAGTATTTTTGGCATTTTATAAAGTAATTCAATATCTGATGGATATTTTATTCCTTTTTAATAGCAGTTGTTGAAAGATGTATTGCATGTTGCAGAAACATTGTTGTGTTATTTTTGTCCAGAAATGAATGGTTCTGTTAGTTGTTGTGTTAAAATCAAAACCAAAAAACAGCAAAACCCAAAAGATATTTGTTACTGACTTCCATATCTGTTGTTACTTTCCTGAATAATAGCAATCCTACTACTCCCAGTATTCCTTAGATGAAAGGATGTGAAATCACATGGCCCTGCACTGGAATATGAAGGAGCAAGAATCTCCAGAAATTATATTCCAAGAGCTACAAATGGCACTTAGGGAACTGGAAGAAGTCAGGAAAACTGGGCAGAAACTGAAGCTTTACAAAGAAAAAGACGCTTTCAGCTTAGCACTCAGTCAGATTTACAGTGGTCAAGTCAACTTCATGGAATAATCTAATGAGTTTGACTTTACATGGCTATCACTAACCTTGAAGAAGGCATTTGACTTTCAACTATGACGTTCTCCTTTTAGTTGAAAAGACCCCGTGTGTAAACTGGTGACATTCTTTTCCATGGCTGTTTTAAATTCTGTATCTAAAAGCACTGATGACTCTAATAAAATATATTTTTAGTGGATCAAAATATTTTTCAGGTCAAAGCTACTATCAATATTTGATGAAGTACTGATGCTAAACTACAGGTAAACCTGAAGAGAAACAAACCACAGAAAACTCGTTGTACTCTGGAAATTGAAGTGTTCTGCACAAAGACGCTACATTTTCTTTGTTAAAGATGTAAAAATTATGGTCTGAACCTATAGACTGTTAGCAATAGAAGACAAAGAAATGGCCTACTGGAGCATCTCTAGTTTCAGACTCCCTCACAGCAACTGTGTTTCCTCCTGGCAGTACTAGAAATTGCAATTGCTGAAGTTCATTTAGTCTGTTATTCAAGGGTGGCAAGAGTCTCCCAAGCAAAAAAGCTGTGACATACAACTAGTACTGCAACTAGTACTTCTTTCAATCTCTGTTCGAGTCAACAAGACATTATCAAGTTTTAAGGACATAAATTATTATTAGACATAAAATTATTAGATTGACCATGCTTTGCAGAAATTAGATACTTGAGCTTAGTTTGCTTGAAAAGTAAATAATTAAGAGTTTGTCACTTTTAATTCTTCATAAATTATTTCATATGCTATATAGTCATCAACAGCAGCATTTATAGCAATATGCAGATAACAATCTCCTACCTTAATTTTGTCAAACATTTGTTTACAGTAAAGTTTCATTCAGGCTCCTGTTACAATTTTCCTGTCTTTTAACATCTGCTGCTGAAGCAGTTAATATTACACATTTGTGCTCTTTCAGTGTAACTACTAGCAGATATTCCCTCTACACTTATTAATCTTCCCTGTTGAATATTAATCAACTCCACTCCACCACATTATGTTCCTGCCAGGAAGTGTATCAGTCTTCCGATACGTAAGTGCGTAGGATTAAGAAACACCTGCAGAAGATAGCCGGTGTCCTGAGATCTATAGCGAGAAAGCTGCCCACAGCAAAATTGGAAAGGTTTTCTGCCTGGAAACAGCCAGCAACATGGAGGAAGCTTCTACTGGAATGCTGTGGCATAATTAAGCAGCAAAGGAACATTGTCTATTTTATGATACCCTGTTATCAAGTCTGGATGAGCAGCATGTATGGTGCTGTGTTTCAGATTTGTGATTAAAACAATGCTAACAATACACTGTTTCAGCTACTGCTGAACAGTTTGCACACCATCAGGGCCTCTTCTCTTTCTCCCTCTGCCCAGGCAGTGAATAGATTGTGGGTACACAAGAGGGAACGAACACAATCAGGCAGATGACCTGAACAGACTAAAGAGATATGCCTTGTCCGGTAAAGTCATGCTCAGCAATAAAACAGAGAGGATGAGTGTTCAGGTGGCTTAGGTATCTTTTATTCAGGAGCTAACTGGGCATCAGTGAACGTGTGAAGGTGGTGGGTGATTGCCTTTGTATCACTTGTTTAGTTTTGTTTACTTTATTTTCTGTTCACTTCTCCTTCACTTACTAAACTATTTTTATCTTTACCCATGAGTTTTCTTATTTTGTCTTCCTTTCCTTTTGCCCTGCCATGCTGGAGGGGTGCAGATGGGGGTGGTGTGAGTGACCAGCCATGTGATGCTGAGCTGCCTAATGGGTTAACACATAACATGTTCTGAAAATGTGATTTTCTAAAAAACACGCAAATCAATATAGATGTTGTCCCACTTTCTAAACAGTCAAGACTATATGTGACTGATCAACAAACCCCTAAAACAGAAGATGACACAGAGGTGATGGGCCCAGACAATGTCATCGTGAGGCTCAAGGAAGAATACCAGGAGTGATCACAGCTGTTGTAAAGGAAGTTGAACTTAACACCAAGGGGACTGGAGGGTGGCCTTTCTTTTAGATAAACATCTGCTGCACTTGTGTGGATCAACCGGTTGTATAAATGGTCTTCCCTCAATGAATAAAAAAAATGTGAATATCTTCCTAAGGCAGCCAGGCCAGCATGGCAGAAAAGTATTCATTGCTCAGCCCAACACGGAGTATAAACACCAAGCAATCAACAAATACAATTGACTTGACTTAGCTTTGACCTACATATTTCTTCCTGGTGACTGTGAACTGGTGTCACGATGGCAAGCATATAGACAACAGCAATGGGACGTTTATGTTGTGATCCAGCAGTACATTACTATATTGTGCTTAAATTATCACTTCATGATGTATCGTTCTGCTAAATCAAATTCCCATGTAAAAACAAATATAATAATAATAAAAAATTGTATTAAAACACAAGCCAAATTTGTGCAGAATAACTAAAAGAACCAGGTTAGAGAAATTGGACTCTGACAGTACAGCAAAATTTGTATTATCCAGGGTGACAATACATTGGGGTATTGTATAACTCATGGTGTCCTGGAGGTTTTTAACAGACCTGCAGGGAGGTGACCAACAGTCTTTGAATCATACTGACAATTTCACTGGCAAAGACTCTAGAACTCAGTGTCCTGCACATTGTTCTCATTAGGAGAAGCAGTCTACATAGCTGTCAGCTTTTCTTCAGTGCCGTTTTGGTTCTTCACAAACAACATCCATAATCCTGAATCCATTAGTAACACCAAGAAAATTCCAGGATATTCTTATACTTCCTTTTATTCAAGTGTCCATTCAAAATGCTTGCTTTCCTTAGCTTTCTGTCCGGAACAGATCTGTAAATGTCCCTTTCCAGACAGTTTTTTAGTATCTCCAGGGAGGGAAACTACACAACAACCCTGGGCAATCTGCCAGCACTCAGTCACCCTCACAGTAAAGAAGTGTTTCCTGATGGCCTTTCTTGGCAAAGCTGCTTTCTGGCCACCTGGCCCCCAGCATGTACTGATGCCCAGAGTTATTTCTCGACAGAAGCAGGAGTCTGCATTTCCCCTTGTTGAACTTACTGAGATTCCTCACTTCCCAGTTCAGAGCCTGTTGAAGTCCCTCTGAGTTGGAGCACAACCCTGTGGTTTGTCAGCCACATTTCTCACCTTTTTTTTATGTCTAAAAGATTATACGTGTACAATCAATCACTTAGCTAAGGTTACAAAGTTTAGCATGCTGTTAATTACTTCCTGAGGATCTGTTGTGGCAAGGAATCTCTCAGCCTTGAAGAGTAACCCTGAGAGGTGTCCCTACTCAAGGGGAGATCCTGGCAGCCTGCTGCCATGCTCAGCAGGCCCTGGGCTGTCCACTATTTATAAAGTAAGATCATAACCTTATAGTAATATTTGTATATTGTTATCGTGCAGGCAGGCTTGTTATCTGGTGCACAGTGCCAATTCACACACTGAGCTGAGATATTCCTTATTTCTTCATTCTTATTTTCACAAAGCAGGGAGCTAGGTGGTAACCCACAAATGCTTAGCTCCCTGATTCTCAAAATTTTACACTATTTATACAGTTCATCATACAAGGATATCAGCCTTTAATGGTTACAAGTTACTTAACTCCTTCATTACTTAGTGCTCGGTGTCCTATTTGTCAAATAGTTCTCTTGCTTCTCATGTTTGGTTTGCATGCTCAATCTCAACTACTTTTTGGGGCTGGGGGATTTCTTAAATCGGTGGACAATGAGTCGATGGCCGCGATCTCCCCCTGCCAGAATTACCGTTCCCCTAGTTTTTGCTGAGCTCATTCCTCATGGTGAACTTCCAGTCAGCTCATCTGTCTTGTGGGGGTGCTTTCTTTTGAAGTTGTTCTTCTGGACAAAGGATTTATTGGTGCTTAACAAAATGCTTAGCAGGATTCGAATTAACTATTAAAAACTCCTTTGTTTAAAATACACAAAATTATTTATATCTTGAATTAACTGTTAACAACTCCTTTGTTTCAATTGTCCTAAAGTCAAACTTCTAACAATACATTTGTTCTTATCAAACATTCCCCTAATCATTTGATGTCAATACCAGCAAGTCATCCGGTTTACCACTGTTCCAGAGTCCTTGGTTATCATGTTGCCATCCATCCCCCAAAATCCACAGCAAGGTGGATGCAACCACCAAAAACCCCACGGGTTTTTATGGCATAAGCAGGGGGTCAGAGGGACCACACTACCCCAGAGGGCTAGGCTGTAGAGCAAAAGCACAGCCCAGCCCTAGTGTTGGTGGGGCTGTGACGGGGTAGCTGAAAGAATATGAGGACAAGCAACAACTTTCACTCCTAGCCAGATCTCAGTGGGAGAAACAGCTTGCAGCTGTCTACTCAAACTACTCTTTGGATAAGAGTGAGCATGGCAGAGCGTGTGCATATGTCATAGAGGAAGTGCAGAGCATTGATCTTGCTGGAGCTCTTAAGCAGATGCCAAGGAAAGCTTAAGGCCACCTGTAGCTTTCAGCCCTGGCACTGTCAGGGCGACATCCCTTCTGCTGCCTCTCCATTTAGAAGCAGGTCTCTTACAAGGGCAAGGGCTGGGCAGTACAGCAAAAGCATAGTCCCAGTGTTGGTGGGGCTGTGAAAGGTCTACAAAGGGAATATCAGGGCCAGCAACAGGTTTCAGTCCCGGCTACTTCTGTGTGAGAGCCTTCATATGGAAGTTTTTCTCTTTTTGACCTAGCCCTTGGTTAGAGTGAGAGAGTACTTGAGCCTGTAGGAAAAGCACAGAATGCCAGTGTTAGAGAGGTTGTGAAGGGGCTGCAAAGGAAAGATGTGAGCTACCAATAGCTTTCAATCCTCCTGTACTGGTTTTCAGTGGGTTATAGCTGAATTTCTTCATAGTAGCTTGTACAGGGCTATGTTTGGATTTGTGTTGAAAATAGCATTGATAACACTCTGATTTTTGTTTACTTTTGAGCAATGCTTACATAGTGTCAGGGCCTTTTTAACTCCTCACACTGCCCCACCAGCAAGCAGGTTGCAAATGCAAAAAAATGTCGTGAGGGACAGCTGATCCCAAATTGCCATGACTATGTTATGTCATATTCAGCAATAAAACTGTGGGAGGTTGGGTGGGCTAGCTGGGCTTCATTCAGTTGGTGGTGAGCCACTGTTTTCATTTGCATCACTTGTCTTTCTTGGGTTTTATCTTCCTCTGTCTCTGTTATTTTTATTCTTTTCTCCTTATAATTTTGTAAAATTATTATTTCTTTTTAGTTATTAAACTGTTTTTATTTCAACCCATGAGTTTCTTTCTTGCTTTTACCATTCCTGTTCTTCCCCATCCCACAAGTGGGGAGTGAGTGAGCAGCTGTGTTGTCCGTAGTTTCCAGGTAGGGTTAAACCATGACAGTCTTTCAAAGCTTAACTTGTGTCTTGAAGAGTTTGAGATTAGAACAGATATGACCAGCTCATATCAGAAGGGATTGATATCTATTAACAGTTGTTGCTCATGGTAATTCATCTGTTCATAATTCATCTGTTCTCAATATTAATTTACCTGATCTGTGCTATGCTCCATTTTTTACAGTACATGTTAAAAACTGGCTTTTGCTTTTGCAGTTTACTGTGCTCTGTAGCACTCAGTGATGTTTTCCCTGGGAGATTTATTATTAAAACACTGGCATTGAGCTTAATCTGATATTTGGGCTTTGTACTGAAGCCATTACTGTACTTCGGGTGCCATGTCATGGAGCCAATTAACACGTACATTTCTTCCTCTGAGAGGTTTGGTGGTTTTTTTTAAGAGGAAATACAAAGTGGCATCTTCACTACCTGCTTCTGTGATGTTCTCTCCCTCCTTGTAATAACACTTCAATATCTTGAACATCCTTGTGTAGTTAAAATACTTTTATTGGTATTTCTTAGCATTATTGTTTTGTTTTTTTCTAAGGTTAACAAGCTATTTAGAAATATGACTCAGCCCCGGTGGCAGCATGATGATGGGAGAACAAGGGCAGGTGTCTAGAAAGCTTCTTACCTCCAGTGGTCTGGAACTTCACTCCTGAACCAGTGCAGGTTCTTGATGAAGTGCCAGACTGTTTGGAAAAAAGATGCCCTGGCCATGCCAAGGAGACACAACTTATTGCACTGTGCTGGGGCTGGCCTGCACCTATCAAATTCTGCTGAATGCTATTCAGCACCCTCAAGGAAAAGAGAAGTTCTCTGGATCTGAAGACATACCAGGAGACACCATGGCTAAACCAGAGACCCAGCCCTCCACTATGTCAGTTGCCCCTGTAATTGAAACAATGCAAATGGAAGTCAACTTTTTTAGTAAGGTATGAAGAAGCTTTTCCTAAGAAGGAGCAGAGGAATCAAAAAAGGCAGTCTGTTCTGCAGCAGAGCAGTCACAAGAACATGAGGAGGAAGACATTGAAATCGTAAATGAGACAGAAACTACACAAACCCTATCCCTAAGTGATCTGCGAGAGAAGCAAAAAGATTTCAGTTATCAACCAGGTAAGACAATTCTCATCTGATTACTCCAATGCTTGGATACTGGGGCCAATAGTCAGGAATTAGGGGGAAAGGAAACCCAGCAGCTGTGATCCCTTGCCAAGGCTAAGGCAATTGATAAAGGTATTGGAAAAGAGGCAGGAGTCCATAGTCTTTGGTGGTAACTCCTGTTGAGTGTGAAGGACAGTTAAAGACCACCATTGAGGGAGACAAACCAATATCTGAGGGAATTAGCTATGGTGGAGGTGATCTATAACATTATGGATGGTGATCAGGTATCCGAAGACCCAAAGGAAATCCAGTGCATGCAGTCTATGTGACAAAAGTTTATGTTGATACCATATACCAACCCCCTGGCAGCGGCCTGGACAGACATGGACACACCACCTATGGGTGGATTAGCTAGACTATACCAAGAATATAAAGATAATCTCACTTCCTCCCTATAGGCCTGCATCTTGGCTGTGGGGAAACTGTCCCAGCAATCCAAAGACAGGCCTTCCTCACCCACACCAACCAACGTCTCAGCTACTGAACAGTCAGCCTTTTTGTGTTCAAGGGAAAGGGTACCAGTGGCACACACCACTTGCAATCCCATGTTTTTACCTGGGTGACCAGGCAGAGGACATGAGGAAGTAGGATGGTGAACCTACCTGGAAAATAGAAGCTCAAGTGCAGGAACTGCAAGGCAAAAGAAAAAAAGAAAAAAGAAAAAAAAAAAACAACCAAAAACCCAGCCAGAAAGAAAAATTACTGCTCCAGTGTCTGGCAGAGGAAAAGGGATGATCATACTTTACTTTTGACCCTAATGAAGGGACTTCTATATTGCAGTTACAAAAAATCAAGTAATGAATACTTGGACTGGGAAGAGAGGGGTCCTGTCTTTGGCCAGGCAGTGTAAAAGGATAACAGGTTTTACTGGACTGTGTGGATTCACTGCTCTGGCACATCAGCCCCATGGGAGTACAGAGTTCTAGTGGACACTGGTGCAGAGTGTACTTTAATGCCATCAGACATGAGGGGGCAGAATCCATCTGTACTTCTGGAGTGATGGGGGGATCCCAAAACCGTCTTGTGTTGGAGACTGGGTTATGCCTGGGTGGCAAAAGCATCCTATTTTGACTGGCCCAGAGGCTTCATATATCCTTAGCACAGGCTGCCTCAGGAGAGGGTACTTCAGGGATCTAACAGGGTACTGGTGGGCTTTTGGTATAGCTGCCTTGAGTATGGAGAAGAGTAAATAGCTGCCTAGCTTGCCTGATCTCTCAGAGGATCCTTCTGTTGTGGGATTGCCATGTGTTATAGAACAGCAGGTGCCAGTTGCTACCATGACAATGCATTGGCAATGATATCCCATGAATCAAGACTTTCTGGTTCCCCTCCATAAACTGATTTGGTGACTGGAGAGTCAGGGCGTGATCAGTAGGGCTCATTCACCTTTTAACAGTCCCATATGGCTGGTGCAAAAATCTAACAGAGTGGAGGCTAACAGTGGACTGTCATGGCCTCAGTGGTCACACTGCTGCTGAGTGCTGTCATACCAATCGTGCTAGAACTCCAACACAAACTGGAGTCAAAGGTCACCAAATGGTATGCAACAATTGATACCATCAATGCATTTTTCTTGATCCCTCTGGCAGCAGAGTGCAGGTCACAGTTTGCTTTCACATGGAGCGGTGTCCAGTACACCTAGAATCCACTGCCCCAGGGGACGAAACACAGCCCTACGGTTTGTCACGGATCAATACAGACTGCACTGGAACAAGGTGAAGCTCCTGAATACCTGCAATGTATTGACAATATCATTATGTGGAGCAACACAGTGGAGGAAGTGTTTGAGAAAGGTAGAATAATCCAGATTGTTTTGAAAGCTGGTTTTGCCATAAAAGTGAAAGGCCCTGCAAAGGAGATCCACTTTTTAGGAAAAAAATGACAAGATGAGTGTCATCCATATCCCAATGGATGTGATCAACAAAATAACAGCTAGGTCTCCACTAACTAGCAGAAAAGAAACACAAGCTTTTTTTAAGTGTCATTTTTTTTGGAGAATGCATATTCCAAGTTATAGTCTGACTGTAAGCCCTCTCTGTCAAGCAACCTGGAAGAAGAATGATTTTGAACTTGCTTGCTGAACAGCAGCAAGTCTTTGGACAAATTCAATGGGAGGTAGCTCATGCAGTAGCCCTTGGACCCGTCTGCACAGGACAAGACGTGAAAAATGTGCTTTAGACTGCAGTCATGGATCACAGCCGCACTTGGAGCCTCTGGCAGAAAGCACCTGGAGACACTTGAGGGTGACCTGTGGGGTTTGGAGCTGGGGTATACAGGAGCTGAAATCCGTTGCACTCCAACAGGAAAAGGAATATTAGCAGCATATGAAGGAGGTTGAACTGCTTCAGCAGTAGTTGGTACTGAAGCACAGCTCCTTTTGGCATCCAGACTGCCAGCGTTGGGCTAGATGTTGAAAGAGAGGATCCCCTTTAAGCACCTGCAACTGAAGCTACACAGACTAAGTGGTCACACTGGTAACACAACAGGCTTGCATGAGGAATCTCAAACACTCAGGAATCCTGGAATTGATCATGAACAGGCCAGAGGGCCAAATCTTTGATGTGTCACGCCCAGAGAAGGTGACTCTTGCTGAAGAGGGCCCTCTGTATAATAAATCACCAGAAAATAAAGAGCAATATGCCCTGTTTACACGTGGATCCTGTTGTGTTGTATAACACTGAAGGTGGAAAGATGGTATATGGAGTTCTACGTGGTAAGTCACAGAAACTGCTGAAGGAAAAGGTGAATTGAGTTAGTCTGCAGATGTGAAAGTCATCCAGCTGGCTTTAGATAGTCCTGAATGAGAAAAATGGCCAGTACTTTACACTGATTCTTAAATGACAGCAAATGCTCTGTGGGGCTGGCTACAGCAATGGAAGCAGATCGGGTGGCAGTGCAGAGGCAAACCCATATGGGCTGCTGAATTGTGGCAAGATATGGCTGTCCAGGCAGAGAACCTGGCTGTAAAATTATGTCATGAGATGCTCACATACTCGAGAGTCAGGCTACTGAAGAACGTCAAAAAAACCAGCAGTTGGACCAGGCTGCTAGAATTGAAATGGCCTAGGTGGATTTGGACTGGGAACATAAGGGTGGGCTGTTTATAGTTCAATGGGCCCATGACACATCAGGACATCTAGGAAGGGCTACAACATACAAATGGGATCATGACCAAGGGGTGGACTTGACCATTGATGCCATTGCACACATTACCGATGAATGTCAAACGTGTGCCACAATCAAACAAGTCAGCCCTATAACCTTTTTGGTATAGGGGACAATGAGCTATCAATACAGGGAAGCCCGGCAGACTGATTATATCACAGTATCACAAACCCACCATGCCAAGCACGATGTGCTTACAATGGTGGAACTGACTACTGGACTGTTGGAAACATACTCTGTAAACCATGCCACTGCTGGGAATATATCTTGGGCTTTAGAAAGCAAGTTTTATGGCAACATGGCACCCCTGAAGGAATGGAGTCAGACAATGCGACTCATTTCCAAAACAATCTCATGAACACCTAGGCCAAGGACAAACACCATGGCACTGACCAGGTGTATCACTTACCTTATCATGCACCAGCCTCTGGGAAGACCAAATGATACAGTCGGCTGTTAAAAACAGCATTGAGAGCAACGGGTGCTGGGACGTTCAAGCTTTGGGATACAAATTTAGCAGAAGCCACTTAGCTAGTTAACACTAGAGGATCTGCCAGTCCACCTGGCTGTGCCAGATCAAAACTCCCTGGGCACTGTGGAAGGAGAGAAGATCCCCATAGAGCATATAAGGACCTTGCTGGGAAAAACAGTCCCGCGTTATTCCTTCATCAGGAAAGGGCAAACTTATTAACAGGACTGTTTTTGCTCAAGGACCTGGTTGCACTTGGTGGGTACTGCACAAGGATGAAGAAGTCCAACGTGTACCTGAAGATGATTCAGTCCTGGGTGAAAATCATACATGATGTGAGTTGTATATTACTAGTGTTACATGATGCTTCACGTCACCACTGCTGTGGTCACTCTGTGTTAAAGGTATTATACCAGGAACCTCTTGCTGCTAGCCAAGCTAGAGGCAAGAGAAGGAATTCATTACAATATTAAACCTTATGGCTTAGTCCAAAGGGACCAGTGGTGCAAAGTGTAATGGACATACCTTTAAATTGTTGTAATCCATTATTTGAGTTGAATGTTATAGGAAGTACTACTGCAGTAACCATCTGAATGAAGAACAAACCTCACAAGAGTCAATGATAGTGCAGCAATGACCCAACTTGAGCTGGTTTTGTTGCCCAGTAACTCCATGCAATCCACCAGCTCTCCTGTCCTGCGTGAATACCATAACAGAGGAAGCCAAAGTCATAAACTGAAAGATCTCTGTGCACATTTTATGGATATGTATGGACATCTTACAAACATTTTATGGGAGAAGGGGTGGTTAATGAGGATGTATTGTGGTAGTGTGGGACCTGACCATGATATAAATTATATGGAATAAGGGGTAGAGAATGAACTGGCTTCAGGTCAGATAGAGTTAAATTTCTTCATAGTAGCTTGTACAGGGCTACATTTGAGTTTGTGCTGAAAGATAGCGTTGATAACACTCTGATGTTTTAGTGACTGCTGAGCAGTGCTTACACAGTGTCAAGGCCTTTTCTACTACTCACACTGCCCCTCCAGCGAGTAGGCTGCAGGTGCAAAAATAACTGGGAGGGGACACTGTTGGGACAGCTGACCCCAACTGGCCAAAGGGATATTCCATACTATATGGCATCATACTCAGTAATAAAACCAGAGGGGGAGGTTGGGGGCAGGGGGGTGGTTAGGGACTGGCTGGGCTTCATTTGGTTGGTGGTGAGCAACTGTTTTCATTTGCATCACTTGTCTTTCTTGGATTTTAATTTTCCTTTTTCTCTTTGTTATGTTTTTCTCTTCCTCTTACAATTAATTAAAAAAATATTATTTATTTTTAATTCTTAAACTGTTTTTATGTCAACCCATGAGTTTCTTTCTGACTTTTACCCTTGCTATTCACCCCACATCCTGCCCAGGGCAGGGGCAGGGAGGGGGGAGTAGAGTGAACTAGAGGTTGTGTGGTGCTTAGTTGCCAGCCAGGACTAAACCATGACACCTGGCCACAACTGTGTGGGAACTTCAGGTTCTGGGTGTCTGTTTTGGAGCTGGGCTTTGGGCAAAACTGGGGAGGTAGGTGGGGGTTATGTGGTAGAACAAGCACAGAGCCACACTGCCAGTGGGCCTGTGAAGTTCCTGACAAGGGTAGGTAAGGGCCACCAACAGCTTTCAGTCCTGACCACCTCTGTGTGGGAGCCCTAAGTGGTGATTGTAGCAAGGCTCTGAGGAGGGTGAGCAGGTAGATGAGGATTAAGTGGTAAAGTGCAGATCTCCAGGGTTCATGGGGCTGTGAAGAGGCTGCCAAGGGAAGGTAAGAGCTACTAACAGCTTCCAGTCCTGCCTGTTTCGGTGTTGGATCCACACCTGATGAGTGTTTGGAACCTGGGCTCTGGTTATGGAGCTGAGATGGGGCTGCCAGAGGAAGGTTTTGGCTACCAAAAGCTTTCAGTGCATCCTTTTCTGTACAGGAGACATCACTGTTAGCTGCCAGTTTTCGTTGGTTCTTGCTAGGATGTAGGTGAGGGTAAGGTGGTAGGGCATGTTCAGAGCTGCAGTGTTTCTGGGATGCAAAGAGGCTAACACGTGATGCTGAGGGCTGCAGACAGCTTTATGTCTGCGAGGCATGACTGCTGGGTGCCTGTCTGGGCACTCAAGCCTGAGACGAGGTCCCAAACAGGCACAGGTGAGTGAAAGGCACAGGTGAGGTTCAGGCAGTAGAGTGAGCACAAAGCCTGTGTCTCTGGGGCTTTGAACTGGCTGCCAAAGGAAGATGAGGGCTGTCAAAAGCTTTCAGTCCTGGCCACTTCTGTGTGGGAGTCATAGCTGGTGTGTGTCTGTTTTGCCCTTTGCCTATTGTGAGAGTTCAGGTGAGGGTTTGGTTGCAGAGGAGTTGTAAAGACCCATTGTTCGTGGGGCTGCGAAGGTGCTTCCAACGGAAGGTGAGGGCTACAACAGTTCTCTGTCCTTGCCCCTTTTTGCCTAGGACCCATTGCTGATAAGGCTCTGTTCTAGATGTGAGTTTAAAAGAGGGTGAGGAAAAGAGTTAGGGTTAAGTGCAAGACCAAGTGCAGAGTGGGGAACGAAAAAAAACGCTGCTAAGGTAAGGTGAGGGCTGCCAAAAGCTTTCAGTCGTGGCCACTTCTGTGTGGGAGCCCTGGTCAGCAGGTGTCCATTTTGGGCCTAGGCTACAGCTAGGGTGAGGAGCCCATTATGTTTCTGGTGATTGAGACTGTGCAGAGCCCAAGTGTTTTGGGGCTGCGAGAGGGAGACCATTGGAAGGTACTGGATTCAAAAATCCTCAGTTTTTCCTGGGCGCCATAGCTGTCAGAACTGCATGTTTGACCTGTGCTCCGGCAAGGGTGAGGATCAGGAGAATTAATGTTAGAGTCAGGCAGAGGACAAACATTGGAGCCTCATTGTTTGAGACGATTTGAAGTGGCTGCCAAATGCTTTCATTCCTGGGGACTTTTTTCTTGGGCGTCATTGCTGGCAAGGCTCCATTTTGGACGTGGGCTTAGGGTAGATTTGGGTATGGAGGCTATAGCAGTGGTCAAGAATGAAAGCTTTTGGCAGCTCTCTGCTTCTCTTGGCAGCCTGTTTGCAGCCCCATCAGCACTAGGGCTCTGTGCTTGCTTTAGCACTTAATCCTACCCCACACCATGACCATAAAACCAGCCAGAGCTGAGCTTCAAAATGGACACCCACCAGCTAGGGCTTTCACGCAGAAACGGCCAGGACTGAAAGCTTTTGGCAGCCCTAAAATTCCTTTGTTAGCCCCTTCACCACCTCACTAACACTGGGGCTCTGCAGTTACTCTGCTGCCTAACCCCCCCCAACCCCCTCAGCCTCACTCAGAGCCTATCTTCAGAAAGAACCGACACCCACCACCTAGGAATGTGAACAGAAGCAGCCGGGACTGAAAGGTATTGGTAGCCCTCACTTTCCCCTGGTAGCCCCTTCACATTCAAACAAACACTGAGGCTCTGCATTTGCACTTGCACGTAACCATCACCTTCACCATGATTACAACCCTAGGCAGAGCACAGGTCCACCACAAGCTCTCCCAGCGATGGCTCCCTAGAAAAGTGGCCAGGTCTGAAAGCCTGGGCAGCCCTCACCTTCCTTTGGCAGCAACGTTGCAGCCCCACGAATGCTGGGGCTGTGCTCTCTCTCTTGCACCTGTGGCTAATTCTCGCCCTCGCCCTAACCCTTAACAGATCCCAGCTCCAACAGAGATGCTGCCAGCTACGGTATCCATGAACAAAAAAAATGCCCTAGACTAAAAGCTTTGGACTTCCCTCCTGCTCCCTTGGCTGTTCTTTCACAGCCCCACAAACTCTGGGTCTCTGCTTTGTCCTGCACCAATGGGTAAGCTTTGCCATCACACCAACCTGAACCAAAACCCGGGTATAACGGCATACCACACTCTACAGCTCTTAGGCAAAATTAGCCTGAACTGAAAGCTTTTGGCAGCCCTCACCTCGGCAGCTTCTTTACAGCCTCACTAACACCGGGGCTCTGCTCCTTGGCTTCCACCTAACCCCTTTTCCTGATCCTCACCCCACCCTAAGCCCATGCCTAAAACAGAACCTTGCCAGCAACGGCCCCCAGGAAAAAGCAGCCAGGAGTGAGATCTCTGGCAGCCCACCCCTTCCCTCGGCAGCCTTCACAGCCCTACAAACAACGGGGCTCTGCTCTTTGTCTTGCTCCCATGTCTAAGCCTCACCCCAACGCTAACCCTAGCCAGACCCCAGGGACAACAGGGATGCCGTGACCTGTGGCTCCCGGGAAAAGTGCCCAGGACTGAAAGCTTTTAGTAGCCCTCACCTTCCCTTGGCAGCCAGACTTTTCATGGTTCCGCTAGCACTGGAGCTATACACTTTGTCTTGCACCAAATGCTAACCCTTTTCCTGACCCTCACCCTCCTCGCAGCCCATACCCCAAACGTAGCCTTGTCAGCAATGGCTGGCTGTCCCGCACCAGTTCTCGTCTTCATTAGTTCCCAACACACAAAAAAAGGGAGGAGTATATTTAAGCATTTCTCACGGAAGAAGGATTCCAGCACAATTTTTAATAGGGTCAGAGACTCCATTACAGAAAAATAATTTTAAAAACTCTACAACTAATATAGCAAAAGTACGCATATTAACAAATAGTAAAACAAAAATTATTCAATAATCCCTCCTCAACCTCCCCAGCTTTTCAGATTTTCTTGGTACAGTCTGTTGTCTAAAACTCAGCTCCATGCTATTTCCTCATAATAATCATTAAAGCATTTGAATAAAATAGTAATTTTTTTAAATTCCACAGAGGAAATCAGAAGGAAGATGGGATCTTCCTCTACAGCTTCCGTTTTGAATTTTATATACCTCAATACTGCAGTCAGGGATGAGTTCAAACACATGTGAGGGGACAGAAGGGATAGAAAAGTGAAAGTTTACTACTGACTTCTCATTTAATATGAAGTGGCTAGAAAGAAAAAGAGATGATATGAATATATACACACACATAAATATGCAAAGATGGAACTAATATTTCTGTAGATTCCAAAAAGGAGGGAAATGAAGTCATAACACACGGCAGTACAAAAATTCCAAGAACATACTTAATTACAATTCTAATTCCATAAACTTTAAGGGGGGATGATTTATTTTCAATGCTTATACTGCCAGTTCCTTCTTCAGTGCAGGTAAAAATTATTCATTTCTGGCCCTTCTGGGCAAACAAGTGTTTGCACACTCTTAAGGTATAACATTCTTTTTTGGTAATTTCAAGGTTAAAAATAACATCTGCAATACTAATGTGAGCTGGAAAATGAGGAATTTCTTTTTGAGGAGTTTTCACAGATATTCTGAAAATGTGGTACGGCTTAAGCAATCATAGCTTACAATTTCTGCTAACCAAATAAAAAGCCAGTGTTGCAGTTTCATAAATTAAAGCATTCAATTTGAATTACTCTGTGACAAATATTTAAGTCCATTAATTTAACTCTGATTCAAACTATTATCTTTTTCAGAATTTACTGTAGCTAAAATTAAATCAGCTTAATTAAAATAGTACAAATTTTAATTGTTAGTGCTTTCATTGTAGTTTATAACTAATCACATAACTCAATGATAAGACAACAGGTCTGAATCTGCTTTCATACATGTACAAAAGGCGCATCGGTAGTGAAGAAAATAAAACAGATGTCAGCTAAAAAGGTACGTTTACTCTTGCATGTGTTGTATTTACATTTTATCCCTCAAAAATGGCCTTTTTCACTGCTTTTGAAAGAGATGCAGATTGCACAGTAGGTATTTCAACTTTCTAATGTAGCACATTGGGGGTTTACATCCTCTTCTTTAAAAGACTTTGAAGATCTGTCTCACTAGTTTTCACAACGGTAGAAGAACTCATCATCAAAGTCTAAATGAGAAGGTGTCCTAAAGCTTACATCATAAAAAGTCAGCAACGTTCCCAAATTATACTGTGATATGCAAGTCATCAGGCAAGGAAAGAACCCAGAACTTTACGCAAATGAAGTAGCTGCAGTATCTATTCATTGCAGACCCTCTGCAACAGGTGCTGAAATAAAAATCAGTAGTCAAGAGGGCACAAATCAGTAGTCAGTCTAACAGGTGAACGAACCTGGAAAAGTGCAATTTTATGCAGTTGCTCAGAGATCAATACAGAAATATCAGTTAAAGTTCCATGACTAATGATGAGATTCTCAAAAATGCCTAAAAAATTCAGAGTAAAAGTTCCAAGGTCACATCAGTGTTTCTGGAAATCCCATCTCTAAAACACTGGTGTTTGCTACCTGGTTTTACTTTTCTATACTACTACATATCCCCTTTATTCATTGAAGTATACATTAACATAAGATATCATTCCTAAACAATACTGTGAAAATAAAAAATTCAAACTTAAAACAAAATTGGAATCTTATTTATTTCACATCAAACTGGTGTATTTTATAAGATCCACTACTAGTAATGTACCTGAAGTATGATTCTGTTTCACAACAGCTTCTGTGTCTACAAATGTGGAAACCATCTACAGTTTTGCATTAAAAAATCTACTGCCCAAGGAGCAGTCTGCAAAGAACTAACAGTTCATTCTGGGTCTTTCTGACCGTAACTGTCAATATTAACCCACTGCTAAGAAACCGCAATACAGCTCCAAATGAAAGGGCATATGTTTCAAATACAAAATTATATTTAACCATTTGTGCAGATGTTTGGTCTATAGATGAAAACAGTTTCAGAATAAATACTTACATCTTGCTCATAAATGCTCCAAGGAAAATAAAATATTATCTGAGACATGCCCTGAGCTATCTAGACTCCTTAAAAATAGTGCAAACAATGTTGCAGTGATGCCTGGTTTCACTCTGGCTTTTGCAAAAGAAACACAGCAACTGCCCACAGAGCTCCTAAATGGCTGACACACCGCAGCATTTACGCACACTACAGCAGATGTTGTAGCTTTGCCAAGTTCCTCTCCATCCACTGGATATTGAGCTGAATTGTGTCAATTGCCTCTTTTACACAACGCAGTTGAGAACTCTCCTCCGATTTTGACTCAAAAAATGACTTTACCTGCATAGCAAGAGAAAAGAAAGAAAAAGATTTAATTAAAATAAACAATGGCCACACAAATAGTTTCAGAAGCAAAGGCTACACATATGTTGCAGGAAACCCATTCCTGAGAATCATTTGCATCTATGCAGTAAGCAAACCTCTCAAAGGAGTTCCCAAAACACAAGAAAAGCATTTTTCATGGGAACTGCAGTAAAACCTCATCCAGTTTCAATAAATTATTTCACTAATAAACAGACATTCACTTATCATACTCATCCCAGAGCAATCACAGAGCACTCAAAGTTCTGGAAAAGGAGTCTCCTTCTATGACAAAGAACTGATTGTTATCAGCAATCCTCTTCAGCACTCTGGAATGACACCCACCTAGCATTATAACTGTCCATGCTAACACTTAAAATACTCTAAATCAAACCATAAACAACCATCTCTACCAAATTACTGGAATGAAAATGTTAGATTAAACCATAAACCATTCTTGACACATTAACTTCCAGGCCTGGTTAGGGAAGACAACAGAGATTTCTAGTGGCTATTAACTGGCTCTTAACTGATACTCAACCTTCACAACAGCTCCTTGGGATGACCAACAGCAAAAAAAACATAAAGCAATTTTTATGGCACTCCATCACATTCCAGAGTCACAGAAAGTATAGCTTGTTTGCAAAATCTACACCAAAATTCTATCTAGAACAAATCATTATTTGGGGAGACAGTGTGTTTCAGACAACAGGAAAACAGATAACTGGGTTCAACTCTATATGTTACTCTGCCACAGACTCAGTATGTAATCTTCCAAATGTTTATGAATCTGTCTGCCATGTGAGAAATAGGGAAAGCAATAGATGTATATCCTTGCAAAAGGGCCTTAAGGACAGAAATAACTTGTGTTTTTCTTGTCCCTTAATCACATGAAGACAGCATTGGCACTAGAAAATATCCCTCTCTGGTACATTAAGACACCAACCTCAAGGAGATGTGCCTTTGTTGCAAACTGAGAAGTTGACCAACTAATGATATTCTGGATAGTATATGAGCCTAGGTGAAACCTGAAATACAAACAAAAAAGTTATTTTTAACTAGGAGCGACTTTAAGATGCAGGTTCAGTGTACGTACACAACCTTTATTTGTTTTAGTAGCTGTTTTTTTGGGTTTTGTTTTAGTAGTTGGAAATCATTAAAAGCACTTAAGTTCAAGATTATAAATCTTATTTTTCAAAAGAGATAAAAGATTTTAGAAGTCCAAGCCTCTAGTTCCCTACTACTCTAAAAATTGAACTTCAGAGCAAAAGAAATGGAAAATTTTCAAACTTCTATCACAGCTGAAATAGTAAAGCACTGAGGACCCCCCATACTGAATACTAAAACCTGTATCTGTGCTATGTATTCCAAAATGCTACAGTAATTGAATTTGCAACCAGGTTTCATTTCAAGCAAAGAAATTTTGTAGTGCTGGTTATTGAGAGCTTGTTAGAGCAGAAATTTTCATCCAGAAGAAGGTTTTTAGCAATGTGAAACAGTTCCAAATCAAAACTGGGATTTAGAAATACAGTTTTCCACATATTGTTAGCTTCCTGAAGACTTGCAGGCTAGTTCTCCTGTTGGGTACCCTTCAAAGCCACATAAGGAGAACATGTATATCCGAAGCAACTGAGATTTTTTGGTTATTTTAGTTTGGGATTGCTGTAAAAAGGCAGAACAAATAAATGCTAAATGAATTCCCTGGGTCTACTTTTGAATGCATTTGATCCACATAAATATCCTGCATCCGCAGCAATCATCCTAGAGACAGCATGCTTTCAACAGAAATTCAAAACTAGATTTTTTAGAATTGCTGTGAATCTGTAGGAGACTCCAATGTCCCATCAGCAGTTGGTGACTTCAAAGTTTATGATCCAAGTTATTTTGTAAAATAAGATTTTAAAACAGGCTTTACAATTTAGTACACATCTTCTTACAGTAATCCAACTATTTATTATCTTGTGTTTGAAAGAAACAAACAGGTGCTTTGCCACTGTGAGTGTGAAGTTTCAGCTGCATCAAAAGACTTACTTTCGTGTAAGTTTTTCCCAGTTCTCTTTGACAAAGTCCCAGGCCAGCAAATATCCAGGCAAACTCTGGCTAACAGTTGCTATGATATGTGAAAACTCCTGTGTCCTGATGACTTCTCCTTCAAGGCTGTTCTGCATTAACCTAAAATAGTTATGAAAAAAAAGCATATGAAGAGAGACAGGAAAAAGCTTCTGTTCATATCTTCACATGATTCTTCTGATACTCCTGAATTAGATGGAAAAGATTCTATAATAGGTCAAATAGCAAGCAGCTTCTGACATCTGGAACACACTGATGCTCCATTTTACAACCACTGTGCTTATTTACCTTCAGTTTCCAAGTACCACAGTGACCTTAGCTCTAAACCAAGTACCTGAATTTTCATTGTCGTTGGAAAAGAGGAAGCAAATTCTAAGGACTTGTAAAAGAAAACATTATACATTGAAATGTTTAGAAAGGAAAGCTGTAACAAGAATCACACATAGCCAGACAACCTTGGTGTCCTTCATGCAGTACTGCGGTTTGGTCTATGGAGAGGTGTTGGAGCATAATGTAAGGTCAGAATTTCACAGAGAAAGAAGAGAGAGGAAAAGAGGGAGAAAGACAGAACTCAAAACAAATCAAAACCTAACTAGTTATCTTGGTTATAAAGATATACCAATCTTTTAAGACTCCATAGAACAACCTGCAATTTTGTTACTTTTACCAAAAATCTGTAATTTTGCATTCCCAAACTTTTTCAATTTTTTCCTCTTTATGCATATTCAGAATTTGGCCTTTTGAGATACTCTGTTCTGCAAATTATTTTAAAGTGAAAAATACCAGGTTCTATATTTGTATGGAAGCTTATACAAAACATGTGGATAGATTTTCTTTAGCAATCAGAAATTTTTTCAATAAAATAAAAAAGGAAATACATTTTTCCAAAGAAGATTTTAACACTTTTCATTTACAGAGCATACAGCTTTCTGGCTCCTTCATACCAGATTAGCTTTCTGACATCTTCTGTGCTGGCCAAGGCTTCAATCATTTTGCTCTTCTCTGCTTCAGAAAGTGAAGAGGAGTACAACTTCAGAAGGAATTCCCAGCCATCACTAGATTTGGCTCCAGCTGTAAATATGGCTTTCATAACATCACTAGGCAGACTACAGGGGAAAACAAAATCAACAATGAAACAAAACAACAAACAAAAACAAAACAAAAAAAAAAACACCCACAAAAAACCAGAAGAGAGGCATGAAAATGCTCATCTGAGAAAATAAGTAAGTCACAAAATTAAAGATTAGCTCGAAAGAAATGGTTGTCTTTTGAGCACTTTAATTCTGTAGCAATTGTAAGTTTGTGCTGGATTGAATTCATGCCAATCTAGTACTTCAAGTTTCTGGGAAAAAACAAATCATATTAGTCACGTGAAAGCAGGGTAAATTATACAAAAATCTAAGTCATTTTCTGTGGCTCAAAATGCAAGGAATCCAGAACAGAATGAGTTCTGCAAGATAAAAAAAGTATGCTTTGACATTGCTAAGTAATCCTCCTTGAGCATGCACTTTAGGAAATGCAGATGGACGCAATCTGTGACTGGTTTCGCAGTCACACTTAATGAAACTGCAGATAAAGTCTTAAATTCTAGGACAGTTCTCCCTTTCATCTGAAAACAGCAATTAGTTCTACATGAGGAACAGTCGAAGACAGAATGAAGTGCTTTATCAATATTCAATTGGTGGTGGTGGTGTGGGGGTTGTTTTGTTTGATTGTTTTGTTTGTTGGGTTTTTTTTTCTCCCAAACTATGGTGGCAAGGTAACAGGGAAACAGGTAAATAAAAGAAGTGAAAGCCCAGTTTTTGTGGTACCTCATTGTTCCATTAGACTTCATCCACTTCTCAAACATCTCAGTGGCAGTAGTTCTACACTTCCTAATATTGTGGGTGCAGGCAAAAGTTAGCAGTGTTGACCGGAGCTCTCGTTCAGACAGGGTCCCATCATCTGTCCAACGCTGTTGATCAATTTTATCTCCAAGCAGATGCTCTATTCTATACTATAGGAGGGAAAATTATTAGTAATAGCTAATTTTCTCTAAAAGGATTTTTTATATGCAAAACTGGTCTTAAAAAAAGAAAACAAAAGTAAAGTTTTAAAACCGTGGAAGTTAAACATAGTCGTTCTCCATCTACCTATCCCCAATTTATATAAACCATTTCTTATCTGGATGAATAAGTATCAGATACCACACAGGTCTGAAAGATGGGCCAAGTGTACATCTGAAATTGCACATGCAAACAGAAGACTACTGTGAGTTACAGTTCAGACTTGCATGCAGTCAGCTTACTATCTCAACTAACTACATCTCCTGTATGTTTTACTTTTAACTCCATCAATTAACAGTTACTACATTTCACTTGAGCACAAACAAACTGACTTTTACCTGTAGACTGAATACCCTTACATGTTTGTAGTTTTGTCATGGTCCAAAACCACAGTTAGGTGCCTCACCAGCTCCCACACCCCAGCTGAAACACTTGAACTTAAATATAGACACTGCATTGCAAACTGTAGTTTGGACTGTGTATAACATCGGATCTGTAAAACCTTTGAATAAATACTAAATAAGGAAATTTCTTATAGTAGTGGGGGGTTTTGTTTCTTATAAATTTCCTTAAGCACTGACTAATTACCCTTACCTAGTATGAAGAAAAAACCTGCTATTTTATCTATCGTTTAATAATTTTCTTTCTAAATTAAATCCCTTTGCTGACATTCTACAAGGTAAAGCAGCAAGGGTAATTTTAAACCCATAGATGAATATGGAGAGGAGGCTTCATACTAAGAAGGTAAACAGAGAAATGAAAGACATTTCCTCAGCAAGAACTGAGGCTACATTGTGGATTTCATTGCTAAGTCTATAGCACTGTATGTTGTTAATCTATCGCACAGCTGGATGGGACAATGACAACCATTCATGTGTTCCTGTTTTTACAGAAAATATTTTTCCCACTACCTTTAGACAAAGTAATTAGATCTATGATCTCCAGCCACTCCAATAATTTTGGGAATAAATTTTCTGTACTAGAAAAATGTCATGGACTCTGTTTAATTACATACCTGTACTACATTGACCTTTACAGCCAGTATAGCAAATACCCAGACACCACTGTGTTCCCACTGCATTACACTCTCTATAAAACATTGAGGGACTGGGGAGGGGGCAGGGCACAAGAGGAAGTAGATCCAAAAAATTTTGCATTTCAGTAAGAGGTCATTGCTACTTCACAAAAGCAGGCAAGGCTGGCAACTGTCTAGAATCCTCATCCAACGTAAGTACTGAAATTACTGAATATGTTCAACAGTCAACACTTAAAAATTATAAAGAACATTACGGCTAATTATTTCAAATTAAAATTTACAGAAAACTACATAAAACTAAACCATACCATGACTCGTGCTGCCAGTAGTTGTTCACCCTTTTTCTCTAAAAGGCTGTATATAAGGCTCAGCTGAAACAGAGCTTGAGTGAGTGGTGCAGTGCTGTTCTCCTTGTTAAGGTAATCAATCAGTTCAAAGGCCTTTTCCAGAGACACTTTTCCTAGACTATAGGTCAATGAATACAAACATTAAAATGGCTTCCAAAACAAAAACACTCTCTGAAACAAGATCAGAAGTGATGTTCTCCATTACATTAACAGAGGGATAGGTGAATAGAGGGAGGAACTAAGAAACACTTTAGATGTAGAGATTTTTATATTATTAGTAAGACAGTAACAAACCAACAATGGCCACTACCATGCCTTCAATTCATAAAAATAAAGATAGATAAGGAAGTGTGACAATGATGTCTGCAAATATTTATCATAACTAAGGGTACTCAGATAGGAAGCAGCTGTCAAAGAGGCCATCCAGACCGCTCAGCCTCACCTGCTCTGATGGCTGTGGTGAAAGAAAAGAGGGAGCCAGTAAAAATTTGAGAAGCAAATAGCTTCTTCTCTAAAGTGGAGCATACTCATCAACAGAGTACAGGAAAATAGGCTGCTAGGCAGACTATCAGACACTAAAGAAAACAGTATTTTCCAGAAATGGAAGCTGTCATGTGGCTCTTTGTGATGAAAATAAATGGATGTTGCTATAAAGAACAGAGAAATAACATCTAGCAATATGGAAGAATCAGTGAAATAACTTTAAAAAAAAAAGTGAATGCTGAAGAGTTTCAATAGGCTAATAGACTGAATTAAAACTTCTCTGAAGCAGTCTCCTCTAGAATTCAAGTCTGATCTTCTTTGACTTGGAAAAAACTTTAAACACATATAAACTATGTTTTCCAATACAAAAGTCTTACCCTGCAAGGTTGAAGATATTGTTGATCAAATTGGCTCTGTCTTTAGGACTCAAAGCTGTGTGGTTTTTTTTCAGCAAATCAATCAGTGTTTTCCAGTCTTCAGTATAGTGTACCATGTAATAGCCATTCATGTCCACATTGAATTTTATCCATTCCACCTCTTCTGGAAGTTCAATGACAGCTAATGGAAGACAATCAGTTAGCAGTAGAAACAAACATTTAGCAACATTTCATTCAAATCCAAACCTATAAAGCAGACCAGTTCCAGAGTCAATAAATCCTTTTCCACCCACTAGATCCCCCTGCTGTGAAGAAGGAATAGCCAGTACAAAGGTTCCATGAGAACGCTCCAAAATTCCAGGTTGTACTTCCTCCTTCCTCCTATATCTGATTGAATGAATAGTATCACAATCTGCCTTGAGTTGTATCCATACGTACGTTACTTAGTGCAGTTATTTTTCTCTTCTGTCCAGTTCTCCTCTCAAACAACCCCATCTCCTCTCTGCCCGCTTTCATATATATAAAAAAAGCAGTTACACACTTCATATAAAGAAACAGAGAAATGGAGACAGCATTAAAGAGGTAGAAGGCCACACTCTAGTTTCAAAGTCAACTAGATACAAGAAGAGAGGTTTTGGGGAAAAGCTCTTCCTTTCAATTGATTCTATAACTACTGCCAAAAATGTCAATTTACTTAGCTTCTACAATGCCTTTGAAATTTAGTAGCTATACTACTAGAAATTCTCTTGTACATCTCTCCTACTCCTATCTTCCACATCCAAGTTTCTACAGTCAGTGAGGAATTGGTTTGATCAACATAAGACCACTAACAAGGCGATTTAAGATGAAATAAAAATGATACAATCAGGCTACTTACCTATTAGTTTTAGTAAGATCAGGAACACATTCAATTAAACAGCTTTGTTCTTCCATTCTGATAAGTCATAATATTTTTTTTTTAACTCTATCTTAAATGAAAAAGGCCAGGAATACCATGAAGGCTTTGTAAAACCAATGTCAGAATGATGTAAACCAAAATTATCTCCTTTAATTACAGTACTTCAAAAGTCACTTTAGAGGGGTGGCAGTTCACAAAAATCAGTGAACAGTAAAATTTCAAGATCAGCTCTAAGAACTTGATTTAAAATTTGTACAGCTTTATTTCCAAAAGCAGAGGTGCAAGATAAGTTTATGAATTAAAAATAATTGCCAGTTAAATGCTCTTTAACAGGGGTGAAAAAAAATTCATCAGCAGACATAAGATGATGAGTCAGATCCGCTTCAATAAAATGCAAAAACCTATTCAAGTCAGTGGAGAGATAGCCAAAGTGATTGTAGCACAATACAACATAAGAGTGTAGCCCAGAGGTCCTCACACTTTTAACCAGGGGCCGGCACGGATGCAGTGGCAGGCAGCCATCTGCGGCTGCTTGGTTTCCCCCCCAACCCCGGCGGGGGGGGCGGGGGGGTCTGTAAATACCGGGGGCCGGATTGAGGACCCTGGGGGGCCGTATCCAGCCCGTGGGCCGTAGCTTGAAGACCCCTGGTGTATAGTAACTATCCACCTGGCAAGGAAAAAAACAGAGCTGAAGAAACAAAACCCCATAGACTAGCAATTTAAGATTCAAACTAGCCGCTGCAGCAAAAGCAAAAGAGTTTACGTGAAAAGATCTAAGCATTTCAAGTTCTACAACAGCATTCTCAAAAACTTAATCATTTCAGCTGCAATAAATCATATTTCAGTGGAAAGTGACCTTCTCACATTTCAGTACACTGGCAAAGCAACTCTCCCATTACTCACTCTCTAAAGGACGTGTACTGGGATGAAGAGAGTATGGGGTTTTACAAATTCCAGGCCTGTGCTTCTGCCCCAGTTGCTGCCATTTATTTGTACATATAATGCTATAGGGAACCAACCTCTTAATGATTGCTTGTCTCCATATCTCTGTAATTTTTTTGTATTATGTATGCCTTCATCTTCACGTCTTACACAAGTGTGCACTCAGAAACATCAGTAAACTGTAACATATAAGTAACTTGCTACTAAAGTTTTGAGTCACATACCTGACTTTTGGTCCAGTAAATATGCATTAGTACAATGGGTGAAGTTGCAGCTACTAGTTATGTAGGTGAGAGGGATATGCCACAGATAACTGCAAAGGAAACAAATATTTACTGACATACTACACACACATTTTTTGTCTTGATGGGTTTGTTTCTTTGTTTTGGGTGGGGTTTTTTAACTTTTAAGTATTTTGATATATTATTAGTATTAGAACCACTGCACAATGTGTAAAATGATAAAGTATAAATCTGACACATATCATCAGAATAGATAAAATAATACATATACAGCATATACAGCAATTATTTTTTTATTCCCACTGTGTTGAGAAGTGGGAAAATTTCACAGAATCATGGAATGGTTTGGGTTGGAAGGAACATTTACATGTTATCTACTCCACCCCCCCTGCAGTGAGCAGGGACATTTTCAACTCGATCAGGTTGCTCAGAGCCCCGTCAACCTGACCTTGAATGCTGCCAGTGATGGGGTATCTACCACCTCTCTGGGCAGCCTGTTGCAGCATTTCACCACTCCCATCATAAACAATCCCTTCCTTATATCTAGTCTGAATCTATCCTTCTTTAGCTTAAAACCATTTCCCCTCATCCTATCACTACGGGTCCTATTAAAATGTCTGCCCAGGCTAAACAATGCCAACTCTCAGCCTTTCCTCATACAGGAGAGGTGTTCCATCCCTCTGACCACTTTTGTGGCATTCCTTTGGACCCTCTCCAACAGGTCCATGTCTTTCTGGTGCTGAGGATTTCAGAGCTGGATGCAGTACTCCAGGTGAGGTCTCACCAGAGTGGAATAGAAGGGCAGAATCACCTACCTTGACCTGCTGGCCACGCTTCTTTTGATGCAGCCTAGGAAACTGTTGGCTTTCTGGGTTGCCAGTGCACATTGCCATCTCATGTCTAGTTTTTCACCCACCAGCACCCTCAAGTCCTTCCCCGCAGGGCTGCTCTCAATCTCTTCATCCCCCAGCCTGTATTGATACTGAGGGTTACCCTGACCCAGGAGCAGGACATTGCACTTGGCCTTGTTGAACCTCATGAGGTTCACATGGGTCCACTTCTTGAGCTTCTCCAAGTCCCTCTGAAGGCAAACCTGTCCCTCAGGCATGTCAACCACACCACTCAGCTTGGTGTCTATGTCACGGATGAAGACATTAAACTGGGCCAGTCCCAATATGGAACTCTGAGGGACACCACATTTCCTAGTACTTCTTCCTCAGTTTCATCATGCTAAGTAGCTTGTCCAAAGTCACACGGACAGGAAATCTCTGGCTGCATCAGACATTCAGCCAGTATTATTTTCACCTCAGTCCAATGTTCTATCTTCATGAAATTTTACAAGTTGATTTTTTTTTAAAAAAAAAACAATTTATGTTAATTCACATACAAGACTCAAAATCCAAATCATAGTAATAGAAACTATAGTTGTTTGCATACCACAAAGACTGTCTCAAGTGAACTGCAAGCTGGAAGAATAAATGCTAAGGTGGCTCATCATGACGATAAGGACTTGACTATTTAGAGAAAATACAACTTTGAGTGAGGTGGAACAAGCTGCCCATACGCATTCCAGTTTTGACAGGGACCCCTTCTGCACATGACTCACACAGAGCACCCTTCTTCAAAAGCTTTTAATGCACTCCTCAAATTGACATTGACTAGAAAAAAAAGAATAATTAAGCCTAACAATCCTTCCTTTCTTCCTTACCTTTCAACCACACATTGTTTTCCTTCATCCACATAATAAATATAAAACAAAGCCCTGTAAATCCCAACATTTCAAGAGATAAATTCTTTTCACAGGCCTGATTCTGCAAGATGATGTAAAGGACTCAGTTCCTGTTAAGGCTTCAAATAACTGAATAAAACTACCAAAATCTCAAAAGGATTCAAACTTATGTATTTTGGTTTGTTACAAAATACAGTAAGGTTTATAATATAAGACATATTTGCATTAAATTAATTTTTACAATTAGCAACTGCTACAACTTTGCTTCTTCAGTAACTGCATAGGTACTTTGTTTTAGTTTTTGGCACAATGGATATTGCCTCTCTTATATTTTCAGCCATTAGCTGTCATGCATCAGTGTCATCTTAAAATTTTTACCCAAGAAAGCTTCTCTAATTTTCTCTAACAAAGCCCAAAATGTACACTGAATTTCGGCAGTAAAGAGCAGAGGTTCTAAAGCAAGACACCTGTAACTTCTGCAGCCCACCTTTTTTCAGCTTCTTATTAACCACACAAAACTTTCTGAAATAAAGGAAAACTTCACCTGTGAGATCTGCCTTTTGGTATTAAAAAAAATGGAAGAATTCATTCTACTATTTACCACAACTCATCATCTTAAGCACAAAAGCTTCAGAAAAGGATGCAAATAAGAAACTCAGCTTAGAAAGGATGCCACAAATTTTTACCAGTTGCTTGGCTGGAAATAGACATGGATCTTCAGGCAGATACTAGATGTACAAATTTCTGTGCCAAATTCTCTACTACTATCTGCTTTCAAAGAAAATACTAGAACCCCTGAATACAAGTGAGAAAGATGTACAAGATACAAAAAAGATATCTGCAGGTAAATTTTAATGGATTAAAAAGTATTAAGAAGGGAATAACCTTGCATCTGATGTCCAGTTTTCTGGTTCCACACGATACAAATATTTCTCTTGTTGTACAGAAATAATCTTTCCCTTTCGGACAACAGTGACTAAAGGGAATCCTTTTTGCAGAATCCAAGTTTTCATCAACTTTTTTACATCTAGTGTCCCATTGGTAATCTGTAAAAAAAAAAATCATAATGGAACAAGCAAAAAGCAAATTAAGAACATTTTTAAACCTTCTTCCTTAATTTACCAAGTAAGTAGTAGCACGATTCTGCATCTGTAAACAATCACTTTGACATTGAGCTTGTAAATTTTATAAGCAACAATTCAGGGGAGCAAGCAGGTTTTGTTTTCTTAAGCTGAGGGAGTCCTAGCCAAGCAGTGGAAAGACAAACTGGAAACATCAGGTGGATTGAACTGGTACATCATGAAACTGGAGAAAAGAATGTTACAGAAAAGAAGGTTACAGTAAGATCCCAGGCTCCTCTCTACCCTTTCTCCTTCCTTATTGGTATTCTGATGTTAAGTGGGTGTTTCGGGTTAAAGACCTACTTTACTTCTGAAATTAATACTAGGAATTGGATTAAAGCCAAGGTGTTTGTACAACAAAACCAACATATACTTCATCTCTTTTTTTTTTTTTCTTTTTTTGTAGTTCTTCCCACTTACCAGCTATTGCATAGCTTAAACTCCAACTTCTAATCTTTCAGGAACTGTTTGTACTATAACATCCCACCAAGGGACAAGTACTTTACAATGCCTATATATCACTGTCTCTTTATTAGCAGAGATGATCATCCAACCTGAAAAAAACAGTATGTCACCTAACTTGCTATCAGGAACATAAGGAAATTAATACATCATTACTCAAGTTACAGTTACCTTTGAGCAATCCATACTGTTGTCTTTCTCCAGTTTACCTCAACAGCATCTTACTGCACTCTGTTCTTTGTTAAAGCCAACAATAACATATCCAGTTTAACCTCATGGGAAAATACTACATTATTTATGTAGAAAACTAGCATAAACTTTAAGTAGAAATTTCAATTCCAGGGAAGAAATTCTCTATCACAGGCTTGAAATTTATAGAATTTGGAGTCTACATGGGTTTTAATTTTTTACATACTCCCAAACCCCACTATTAAATCCTCTTCTTCCATCTTGCTATCATAAGCTAGCATTGTTACTACAATGTTACATTATGAAATCTCTTCATAAATTGCCCAAGTTCGGACAAATTCATGCTCTCGCTCTCTTTTGCCACTATCTATTATTTCCTTCCTGTCACACTTTGAAATCATCAAGAAATTTGTAAGACCAATGCCAGTCAGCCAAAAAAATCCAAACAAAAAAAACCCAAACCCAAGATGAGAGGAATGTGAAGAGATCAGAAAACCAATTAAGTCCATTACTTGCACCTTGTCAGCTTGCCTGTTTTGCATCTAAGTCTTTCTCTGCTAACATTGTGAGCCACCTAAGGACTGGCAGAAAGATTTGTGTCAATCTGTACAGAGACATGAGTACATTTTAAATTTGCTCCACTGGAATACTTTTATTCCAAAATAGAACTCTCCCCAATAACCTGAAATTAAAATCAATTTATTAGAAATTATAGGTTCATCATTTCATAATAGCAAAAAATTTATTGACATTAATTGATTTTATTGACATATCTTCTTTGAACAGAAGCTCCTAACTCCAATGAAAGTGAAACATGAAAATTACTTTATCCTTCCTCCTTCTTGGCAAGGTATACAACAAGTTTGCTTGCTGTGTTACAGATTTTTCTTTTATTTCACATGCAGTTTTCTCATCTTCACTCTGATTGTCAGTTTCCACAGTGAAGGTTAAGACTTAAGAAATGATTGTGCATTTTGCTGTGTGGACAGCAAAAATTCATGATCAAAGAAAAGGCCACTTTTACAGTTGGAATTTTCAAACACATTCAGCCTAGGCATAATTAATGTGAGCAAAACAAAAAAAAGCCAGTCAATTTCTTGAATATAACAGATTTGCTTTTACTATTACTAGAAATATGGGAAACAACCAAAAAGGATATCAAAGATCTCAATACATGATAATACTAATGGTTTAATTGTCATAAGGAAGACAGTGAAATAATTTGCATCTAAAATGGAGAAGAATCAGCAAGTCAGACAGAGACATGGCTTTTTGTATTATGAAGCAAAACTTTGAAAGAAACTTTTAACAGATCTGGTGTCTCACTGGCTAGAGTCCAAGGGCCCTAATAATGGTATCAGTCAACTCAAAGATCAGATAGGTACACAATATTTTGTATAAGCTCAGATTCATCTAGTTCAATAATTTTAATTATTCAGACACCTACTGCGTGAAGATATTATTGATCAAAGACTTTCCATCAAGTCCCTAGAATGGATGAAGTTTTGATACCAAGGGCAGAGAAAATAATCAGAGATGCAGCCTGTCTAGATTTGACTGTTAAACAACAGAGTCTGGCTAAGAATCTGAATGTGAAAGACTATCAGAAAGCAAGAGAAACTAAGAATTCAAGACATAAAAAGAAAATTATTATGACAGAAAGAATACTAAAACAAAGGGACAGTAGATTTCAGTAAATTCTGAGAGACAACAGGTGAAAATCAGAAAAAGAAAGTACTGCAGAAAATTTGATACCTTCTCAGAGAAGTAAAATAATAAAAGCACAAATGTAAACTAAATAATTGTAATTCCAGTCCGGTCCTGCTAGACCATGAGTCTTTGGAAAAAGAGAATATGAAAGCATGCAAAAGTGTAGGCTATGTGAAAACACAAAATTAACAGCAATAACGCTTATGTGCAAGAAAATCTCAAAACAAACCAAACACTCAGGCACAAAATGAGATGCAGCCAGCAATGCCCACTGCTGCCTTCCCCAGCTCCCACAGCTTGTTGACTTTCCCCCTTGCTCTCCCTACTCTCTCACAAAGTGCCCTTGCTTTTTTTGCTCCCTAACTCTCTCCTGCCAACTCACTTTAATCAGAACCAGCCCTATGCTTGCCTTACCATTGGAGAGCTGTTGAACTAAATTGTCCCCTACAATCTGTTTTTTCTGCAATTCCAGCACCACTTGTTGAAACAGAAGCTATCACTGAAACAGTTACACTACTAGAGAGTATCCCAAGACCTCTACAGAGGCTGGATTCAGCTATTCATTGAAAGTAAAGTTTTGTCCTGCATTTAAGATGACTATTTTTATTCTGGTCTTAAACACTAACAATGCAACTCCAGAGAGGCTACGTACACACTGACATGTCCACATGTGTAGATACGCATAGTAGGGCATACCCACTTCCAGTGCTTTTTTGGGATGATACTCAGTGCAGTCCCAGAAGCTACAGGAATCTCCATATCTATATGACAGAACTTTGGATTATGACGAGCAAGAAATTCAGTGTACTTAACTTAAGCCTATTATCAAGGAAATAAATAAAAATTGACAACACACTTAGAGAAGTCAAAAAACAACGTATCAAAGATGATACCTCATTCATGCTGTCCCACAAGTCATCACTCTGGGCAGATCCATAGTTGTGATTATGCAAATATACCTCAATGCCAGCTTGGAAAACATCCTTAGTGAGGAAGTGTTTCAGCATCATAAGAAGTGAAGCCCCCTTTAGGAAAAAAAAAAAAAAGAAAAAGGATTGGTAAATTAAAGTTACAGAACTTGTTGAAGCATAGGCATGTTACAGCTCTTTCACACTACAAGAATAGCTCATAACCTGGCAGATTTTATCCCAAATGATCTCATCTGGATAATTACCTTAACACTCAGCTGCCTTGGAAAAATATTTCTTTCAGTATTTCATAAACTTCAAATAAAGTTACAAAAAAGGCTAGTACAGCTTGAAAGTTTTTCCCAGATGATTTGGGAAAAAAAAAAAGATAATATTTCAAAGGCTCAGAATAGTTAAAAAACAGGCTAAGAGAGCTTGACATTTTTTCCAATTAACATCTTCTCAAAAAATATTGCCTTCTTACAGATAAGTGTCTGCTGGTTGCTGTATTTCATCAGCAATACTCTTCTGTATAGCACAGGACTATATTTGTGAGACAGTATTTAACACTCATGGTTTGCAGTTGCATCAAAAAACTAAAAACATAGGAAAAAGATGAGATGCACTTAGTAGGCTGGAATTGACTGTAGAAGGCCAAGTGTATTTTGACACTGTTTAAATATAGCCATGCTTTGTTAAGAAAAGCAGTAAATGAGTAGTTCTATTATCAAAGTGGCCACAAATGTGTAAACAGAAAGGTGGTGGGTTTTGTTTTTTTTAAACATAGCTGAAAGCCATTTTCTTTCCATAGAAATAATTCTGTAACACCCACTAATAAATAAATTGCCTGAGGACTTGCATATTGTACAAGTGAATGCAGACGAGCAGCCACAGCTTATGAAATGTTTAAAGGTGCGCTTTATATTTTTGGTACTACTTCTGAGAAAGGATCAAGAAAAAATTAAAAGGCAGATTTAATGAAAGCATGTATGGTTCTTACACATTCCAAATTCAGGTTTTGGAATTTAAGTAATATCTTGCCTGAAACTGAAGGCTGCCTGGTTAATCTAATTATTCATGAAACTGCAGGAATACCCTTTACTACAGGTTTTAATAATGTCATAATTTCCTCTCTGCCATGTATCTGTACTTAACCTATAGCTCTATTAGTTTCTTCTTCTTATGGCATATCCTCCCAAACACTGTTATTGCAGGTGGATTGTTGTCCCACCTTTGAGTGTTAGGTTTACAGATAGTCTGCAAAACAACCAGGCTAAAAATAATTTTGTACAATAATTCCTATTCCAGACAGTAAAATGTAGAGGCCACCTACTAATCTGTGTCAGTTGGTAGCATAGTAAAATAAAGAAAGCTGTACAATTCAGTAACAGACCACCCTTACCTGCTTAGGGACCGTGTTGCAAGTGTCTTCCCACACAAATTGCCATGAATGCTAGCTAAGATAAAGGGCCAAGAGTAGCAGAATACAAAGACTGCATGCACGAATAAAGAGCTAGGCAATGAAAGCCTCTGAAACATAGAAAGCATCCATGAAAAACCTTGTTTCTGGACAATGCGAGGGCAAAACATCTGTTTGTTAACTGCTAAACTCAAAGATGTAGGTTGCTATCTTTTTATTCAGAAGATGCAAATACTTATTATTAGCAATAAAGTAACACTCCAAATGTAATGCTTTACTAATTGACTGAAACTCCAGCCCAATCACTTATGGAGTATTTCCATTAAAATTATACAGAGGAGTGTTGATCAGGCAAACAGTGACAGAATTATTATCTCTAAAGTTAATTGCCTACAGAGATGATCATGCATCATGCATAGCTTCCAGAAGCTCACCAAAAAGGGAATTACTTGAGACAGCAACTCTGAAGCATGAAACAACAGCCATGCCTTTTGAGATACTGCTTAGGGGGAGAAACCAAATCCATCTCACAGCCAAGGGAAGCTGAAAATTACACATCTCTGTTCTTGCAGTTCAGAAAACAGAGACCAAAATAAATGGAAGCACATCATTATTGTAGGTCCGTTTGGCACCTCAGACTACTGAAGGATGCCAGACAGCATGTGTTGAACAGTTGAGACTTGCAAAAGAAATCACGGGGGACAAGCCAAGACAGCTGTGGGAAATGCATTCCACTGAGCAGAGAAAGATGTAGTATTTGACTATCTTCTAGTAAGCACTAGCTGTTCCCATGGTTTCTAATTAGATGAAAGTACAAGCATACACAGACAGTGGGAGGAAAAATTACAGCTAATCCAAAAGATATAAAAGGCTTTCCTTCAATTCTGCCAAAATCACAGGACAAACTACCTAATCTCAAGACATCAGTGAAAATGTGTCAAATACAGATACTCGCTCTCATGCATTTTCCAGTGAGGCACTGTGAAGTTTTTAAGAAAAACATAGACCTCATACACAACACTCACTAGACGTCCTAATTAAGTTACAGACAACCAGAATATGCAGTGAAATGATTTTACATTCCAGGTGCAAGCCACTAGTTCAGGAAGTCTAAAACACTGGGGGTTTGAAGTAGAGAGAATATAAAAAGGAGGGCTTGCTTCAGGAAGTGCCTTGCTGTTATTCTTTTCTTAAGCAGTTGTTACAGTCTGCTATCAGAAAAAGAATGTATGTCTAACTGGTTATTTTGTTTCACCTACTAGTCCCCTCTTAACATCTTCACAAGTATTTTACTTCATCCTGAAAGTGCGCACCAAGCAGAAGGATATTATGTAAGGACACAAATACACATACATATTTTTTTCCTAATTAAAAGCTATGTAGATGCTCAGAAACACTATTGAGAGATCGTGCATTGTATGTGCTAGGTGTAAGCTACCCCCAAACAACTGTCAGTACATGCTTACTTACCCAGGATTCCACATTCATGTTTTCAATAGCTAATATATAATTTTCCGAATATTTTTAAAGTTACCTTGATATAAGAAAGTGCATCAAACATTTCTTCAATTTGCTCTGAAGACTGAACAGCAGAAGAGACTGGATGTGAAGAATTCAATGAATCCTTCATCATAGCCTTGAAAATTAAATTAAGGAAATCTTCATCCTAAAAGAGAAACATCTATAAGTGTCTAAGACACTAAAAGATACACGGTAAGCAGAATAGTAAAAGTTGTCTCTGCTTTCCTCTTCCATTGGTCTAACATGCCATTGCTTGCCTTCCTGCCAATGGAGGCAGCAAAAACATTGTCAGGGTAGCATTTGTAAAATCTACTTTTTCCCTGCCGCATTTTAGCAGTGGAACTTCACTCCTGAGTTTCCATCACTGTCCAGATCCCTAAGGTCCTCTCTCAGGAAACTTCATCATTAGCACTAGGGTAAATAAATGTACCTACTAAATAACTACGTACCAAATTTCAGATTTTGCTCATCAATGTTTTCAGATAATTTCCAGGAGGCAGGGAATACAAAAGCATGGCTTCTTTCATATGGTTTAATATTAAAGCATGAAGTCCTGGGAAATTACTCACTATAGTGATGTTTGTATGAATGTAAACACCACCTTATCTAGTGATCCTAGTACCAAAGTATCTTCCTTGTTTTCTTCTAGAATGAAGATACATGAATTTAATACATTGTTACCAGAACAAGACAACACCAAACACTGACAAGAAGCTGATTGTACTGGTATTTATCCGTTTCATTTCATTGAGCAAACAATTCTGCGTACAGTTTCCTCTATACAGTACAGTTCAAAAAGAAAATAAAAAGGTAAGATCTGTGTATGGTACAATGAAGACACCCTTTAAAACTAAAAATTTTAAAGCTATTCTTCTTGAATGCAGAAGTCCTGAGTGTTTTTTTGTTTGTTTGTTTGTTTTAACCAAAACACATTTTGGCATCACTACGTGGTGAAATGAGATGTTGGTGAAGGCACCTTGACAGGCACCTTTCAGAATTAAGTATACAGGTGTTAGATATGTCCTTGTCAAAACACTAGACTAGTTTTGTGTCCTCCCTTCACTACATACACACTCAACAAGCAGCATAGCTATACAAATACACTTTCAGTGGCCATCAAACTCAACAACCAAGCTAGGCCAAATTAAAAACTTTTTAAACACCCATCTCCAAGAAAGAATTCTACCGAACAAAGTTAGCAACCCAAGTTTCTTAATGCAGTAACAAGGGTGAATGAAGAACTCAAAACCTGCTGTCAAAATGCTGAGAAAAACGCAATCCAGCAAGCAGGAAACAGTCAGTATATGTCAGGTTTTTAATTCCATGACTGATGCAAATCACAAACACTCCTCGAAGGTGGTTCCAGAGCCCAGGTATCTCATCTCCTAGGAAATACCCTTACCCAGCATGCAAAATCAGTCTGTTCACTGCCCCCTCCATTTAGTTCCACCATTCGTTGTTTCATTGCCTGTATTCAGTGACAGGGATGCTTTACAGCAGTAGCTCCTATCCCTTTCTTGGAAAGATCAAGCCTGAATCCTTCATGTTTTCCAGAGTTTGAAAAACTAGGTCACTCAGTACCTGAGTGAACTTTAAATGACCACTAGCTTATTATACCAAAAATATTCCATCCTTCAGCCATATGTGTAAAGAGAAGTACGGAGCTGCACTTTGTACTATCAGAGTAACTCAGTGCTATAAGAGTCCATTGCGTGCAACCATATGATACTTATATATCAGGTCCCCTGATTTGTGAATCCCAAACAGATTCAAGCACAAGCAAATACCACGATAATGGAAAGAATGGAGTTACTCCAGGCATATTTAGTAGCCTAAAGCTCTGATGATTCCTAAGTCTACTAGAAGCACACAAACTTGGTCAATGTGCCTGGACTTTCTGTATAAAGATTTTAAGTTATTTGATACATAGACATCTACACCTTTTAACAACTGTTGTTTTGCACAGAATGCTTTAACCTACACAAAACACAAAGACTGCATGTAGACTACTAGAAAATAAAAATAGAAGATCCACAAAAGCAAGCACCCTCCCCAAAGCCCCCCCCCCCAAACCACTTCCAGCATAATGGAAGTCCCAAAGTAGAGGAGATACAGTATAATCCTAATGGTATGGTGCCCAAAGTGAATTTCAATGTAAGTTTATAAGTATCAGTCCTTTATGGGCAGTATTAAAAATTAGAACTTAGCAAAGGTACAGTAAGTGTAGTTACATAAAATACTTACCGAATGTAGTTCTGGAAAAATCTCTTCCATAGCAAAGTACTCCATGAAAGTGGCAAATCCCTCATTCAGCCAGAGATCATTCCACCATTCCATAGTTACTAGATTGCCAAACCACTACAAAAGGCCAAAACCATCATTCTTTTTCGGATATAAAATCAAATTAGTACAGTAACACTCCATCCATCCTCAGCTTTATCACGTGACAAGATCAAGTTCAGTCCAAACCAGGGTAATGCTATTGCATGCACAATTCCCTAAGTACATCAATGACAGAGTTGCACTCTGCCTGTCGTACTGGAGAAAATATACCTGCAGGTATTCTGAACAGATACAATGCACTACCCAGTCATAGTGAGCGCACAGGTGAATTTAAAGACAAAATTACGTTTAAAAAAAAACCAAAGACAACTAACCCCAAACAAACAAAAACCCCCACCGCATTTAAACAATGACCTCCCCAGTGTAGTACCTGATGGGCAAGCTCATGTGCTATCACTGCAGTTATTGACCTTTTATCCCTTGCTGAAGAAGTATTACTGTCAAACAAGAGTGCTGTTTCTCGAAAGGTGATCAAACCCCAGTTTTCCATTGCACCGGACTGAAAATCAGGAATTGCTACCAGATCTGGAAAAAATTCCAAAGAAGCTTTTGAAAACTAGTTAAAGCAATTCTGTATTTCAAATCTACTTATTCTATTATATATAATCCCTAAAACCCCCATTATTTAAATCCTGTGGTGTGAACACATGCTCACATCTCAGGCACAGAAGCTCCATAGATTTATAGCCATGTTTCTCTAGCAGTACTGTTACACAAACAACTTAAATCACTACACAGACACTGCACGTATATCTTGCATGCACAAAAGCGACAAGCAAATGGGGCTGCCTCTACAAGAAATAGTGTCTTAGAAGACTGCATTTCATTGTATTTCCATACTAACACATGCAGAGAACTCAGACTGCAGATTCTGCACTGGTGAACATGGCTTACAGACTGAGAATTCTGTATCTCCCTACCAAGGCCCATCATGTTAAATTTATACTAACCATGTCTTTAATGTTATGTACAAGTACAAGCAATCTGGTGTCAAAAGCTCAGAAAAGCTTTCCAGCTTGGGAATCACTTAATTCTCATACCCAGTCAAACATTTAATGATTATTTTTTGAATAATTTTTGCAGAACATTATTTCACATGGTTTATGCTGTCTTTTTTTTTTAAGCACACCTTTTCAGAATGAAAGTTCCTCTGCATTTCTCAGAATTGAATAGGGCTTCTTCTTCTGTTTAAAAAAAGATCAATAGAACTTACCTAATTTTTCCAGAGGGTAGTTTATTAAAAAGTATCTTTGATAAAATTCCAGAAGTTTCACAGCTGTGTTTAAGGCATACCCAGCTTGGTTTAGATGCTCTGGTACGGCATACACAGACACCTAGTCCAAAGAGAGAAAAAAAAAAATTAAAACATCTAGCTACAAAAGCTTTAGAAGGAAAAGAGGAGCTGGCAGAAGTTTCTGAAACAGATAGGGCATGGTTTTGGTATTAGCTGCAAATTTTAAGCTCAAAACCAAAACATAAAAGCACCACAGGATCTTCTGGCATTGAGAAAAATCTCATTGCATTATGAACCCAAAGCAATTTTACTTCAACTGTAAACTATTTTATAACATTAATGACAATAAACTTACTAAGTGTGAACTCAGCTCAAATTCTTTGAATCTTCCAGTCACTAATTGCCAGAAGCATTCTGAGAATGTATTTTGTGGAAAATGTCATTATATGCCTCCTTCTTACAGTCTCCCTTGGCCTACCAGACACTGTTGGCAACAGAAAGCCCACTAGCTGGACTCTGGCCTTACTTGGTATGGCCGTTCTTATGGTTTCTCTCTTTAAGCTGGCAATTACTCATACATTGCTAGATCCCTTGTGCTTGGTGCTTTCTAAAGGTCTGCTGGACTTCCCTAGCTTAGCCAAATCTTGCTTGGTGGTCAGAATAAAGGGAAAGCACAGTTAAGAACAACCTCCCTTAGAATACGTCACTCGGACTTTTTCTCCTCTCTTACATGCCTCTGCTATGAAGTACTTCTGAAGTACTGACAACCCATGCAAGTTAGCTTCACTGTTACAAACAAAGCGAAGCACACCACATAGATAGTTGCTTCCATCTCTCTGCAAACATGAAACATTTAGTATACTGATCAGGTTTCAACCTGGTCAAGACCTTGCTACATGTTTTTACCAGAATACAGTTCAAATATAGATGTGAATAGTAGCCAGAAGGGAAAAAATAAAAAAAGGAAGTAGTGTTCTGTCCTTGTTTTGGCTGGGACAGAGTTAATTTTCTTCCTAGTAGTTGGTATAGTGTTGTGGTTTGGATTTAGTTGTTGCTAAGCAGTGATCATACTAAGTCAAAGACTTTTTGCCAGCGAGGAGGCTGGAGAAGCACAAGAAGTTGGGAAGGGACAAGGCCAGGACAGCTGATCCAAACTGGCCAAAGGGATATTCCACACCATCTAACATCATGCTCTGTCTACAAACTGTTGGAAAGCTGGTCAAGGGCTGCTGATTGGGAACTGGCTGGGCATCAGTTAGCTAGTGGTGAGCAATTGCATTGTGCATCACTTTTTTTATATATTCTTATTCTATCATAATCATTATTATTGTTATTGTTGTTGTTGTTATTGTTATTATTATTATTATTATTATCATCCTTTTCTGTCCCATTAAAATGTCCTTACCTCAGCCCACAAGTTTTCTCACTTTTACTCTTCCAGTTCTCTCACCCACCCCACTGGGGGTGGGGGGAGTAAGCAAGTGACTGTATGATGTGTGATGCTTAATTGCTGGCGGGGCTTAAACCATGCCATGGTCTAACTTTTCAGGTTAGACCAAACAGTCTGTCCTATTCAGCTATAATTAGTAATACTTGTCCACATCAATCTGGTTGGCTTGGGAGGGGTGAAGAAAAACTTAAAATGGAACAAACATACCAGACTCCCAGTAGTTTCCTTACTGATGTTTTTCAAGTCTGCAACAACAAAGGCTACTAGGTAGGTGCTCATCTTCAAACTCACAAAAAACTCATCCTGAACAATTCCTTTTGTTACAGGAGTAGTGGCTTTCTGCAGGTAAAAGGAAAACATTGTTATTAATGCAGACAAAAGAACACTAAGACATGCAAGGAATCAATGTTAAATCAAAGAATCACTTCACACTAAGAACAGTTTATAAGCAAGCTTGCAGAACATCTTTATATTTTGGTTATGTTTCAGTGGTATAGAAGATATTCACAAGCTGCTCATGGTGTAACAAAACTTAAGGAGACACGGGTCATTTATGCCTACATACCTAAAAGCTATTTATCAAGATTTAATTTACCAGACAACTGCATTGTTGGAGAAACCATCAATCTAATATAGTTCACACTTAAACCTTCAGTATAATCCAAAGTCAACATACAGATTAGCATTAATTCAAGACAGCTTTAGGCTATTTCAGAGACACAGTTCAGCATAACCTACTAAAAATACTGGTATTGCATGAGCTAAACATTTGCGTCTTCCCAGAAGGCTCCTCAAAACTAGGAGTCCAGGCATACTCATTATTTTAAAAGAACAGAACGAAAAACTCCTTACACCCTTATAAAACAAAAGAGATTGCATTTCAAAAAGCAAAGAGAACCTAAGGTTTCAGTTAGTTCAAAGTAAAAACCTGCCCAGCTCACACAGACTGCCAAAGTAACTGTCTGCTCAGTCTTCTGACATGAGATACCATGGTGTATCTTAAATTAGTTTTAGTGCACAAGTTTTTACTTAATATAGTCCTGGAAAAGGCATGTGTATAGTCTTTCACAAACATAAATTATACAAAGAACACAGCAAAATGGTTAAAAGCGCTCTAGTACAGAATAGTAAAGGTCTGAAGACAGGGATTGCAGTTCATGTGCCTTGCAAAACTTCATTAAATAGATTTGTTTCCAGAAACCATTAACACTTAAAGAACAACAATAACTCCAGTTTTAGACAAGAACATTTCAAACCAAAAAATGCTTTAACATTTAACTGCCACTGAAAATTTAACTGTCAGTGTTAAAGAGGAATACAGTTTTAAGCCTGAAGAGATAATCAATATAACCATCTGATCTGACCACTGTATATGAACAGAATGCCATCACTGAATTTCCCTTTAATATGAGCTTCATCTTCATAAAGAGGTGACGTATTTCAGAAAACCTACTGTGGCTGCAGATAAAACGGTTCAAAAATCAGTTATCCTAAATTAAAAAAAAAAAACAAAAAACAACAAACAAAACTACAAAAGAAAACACCACAGGCCTAACACACACACAGTTTATTTCTAGCCTTGTGTGTCAGCTACTATATATTGGCATATTAGCAATGTACATGCTAGTTGAGAAGGCCTGTTTCTGAGACCTCTTGCTCATGTAGGTATTTATAGAAAATGATGACATTCAGATTTAACCTTCTGATATATAAACTGAAAAGTCTCTCTATTCAACACAGCTTGTTTCCAAGACCTACAGTTATTACAGAAGAATCTGCTCTGCTTGCTTTCCTAACAGGGATTTAAGTGTTTATTTTCAGAAGCAAGTGTACCCTAGTAATGAACTCACCAATGCAAATACACTTCTATACACAACATGATCCCCTTACTCATTTTTCATGTTTCTTTCTTTACGTGTATAAGAATCAACCCACTGGCCTGTACGTACTGCACTGGGCACTCACACCACCTAACAGAATACTTAACCCAGGCTAAGTCTAAAGTGTAACAACTCAGCATGTGCGAGAACACTTGTAAGATTAAGGACAATAAATCTTAAATAAATCCCAAAACCATGCCAATTAAAAGAAGCTTTGCATATAAAAATGGGCACCATTACAAAAGAACTCACTGATACAAAAAATGCTGTTAAAGTAGAATATTTTTTCACAGAAACTCTTGTGTTTATTTGTACAGTCACAAAAATAAGGATTTTATTGTAATTCATATGTGCAAGTTATATTGACAAACTACAAAACCCAAAGGAACTGCTGCTAAGCCCATTAACAGACTGCATGTTTGAATCTGCTACAACAACAAAAGAGGAATTACACAGTATCAGATTATCAGGGTATAACATTGGAGGACAAAACAAAAGAAAATTATATTATTTGCAGTATAAACACAAATAAATAATTACCTTGGAAGTACTGCCCATTAGTAAAACTTGCTCTGTATGTTCTTATGCCTTCTTAATAAATTCTAAATAAACCTGACCTGTTGTTTTGACACAAGAACATGCATTTGATCCCAAGCACTAAACATACAACCTCAATGCTTTCAATGCCTTTTTTTGTATTATCTTTGTTCCACATATGGAAGTTTTCTCAAATCTGTATCAATCATACAGATGAAGTAACAGCCAATTTTTAAAACAGAGATGGAAACAACAAAAAATGCAGATGAAATTTAAAAGCTTTTAGACACATTGCCACTATAACAAGCTCAGTAAGCGTTACAAAGAGAAAAAGAGTGGACAAACAGTTCAGTGAAAAGGGTCAGATACCAAGAATAAACACAGCAAGACAGAGAAGGTGGGTTAAGATGCAGAGAACCAGATGATGGAAAAGCCTGAGCAGATGGGGAGGAAGGAAAATTCTCAGCCTGAAGGAAGCAGGACCTTCTTCTGTCTATGGCATCTATAGGTAACTGAGCAGAAGACATGTAGTATGCAAGGCAGCAGTGGAAGAAGCAGATCTGCAAGTAATTCAAGTGGTATGACAAGCAGCAGGAATTTAAACACCAAAAATAGATACAAGAGAGGCATCACATCATTTAAAAGGGAATTCACTATGCTGGAGTGTATGAGTCATTAGAAGAACAATTCTGTGTAGAGAAAGACGGGTAGGAGAAAGATGTTTTTTTCTATGCAGTACAGGAGCAGCCAAACAGTATATCTCTAATGTGACAATCAGGGAAAATTCATAGCACCGATGTTTAAGGTGATACCAATGTGCAATACCAACTCATTTTTCACTGCAAATAGAATGGGTACAAGGTGGTCATATCTCACAAATATTAATTTCTCAAATGGCTTCCTATCTCCTTGGAAAATAAGCAATACAGAAAATGCTGCTCTGCAGCAAGAAAGGCTAGAAACTTAAATGTAAATGGGTCCTAAAGTAATGAGGAAGAAAGAGATGCATTAATGACCTTATAGTAAAGGCAGCTCATCACCGTTTTCTCCATGTGGATGATTCCTCATTGTGCATACACGTCAAGTACACAACATTAGTGTCCAGAGAGCACCAAAAGATCTACCAGATGCTTTGCAACATCACTTGGAGCTGAGCAGGGCCAGATGGGATGAGGAGCAGCTCCTTCCTAAGCACAGAACCCCACACGCTCTGAAGGTCTGCCAATGCAAGGCAGAAGTTAGGGGAAGATTCAAGACTAAGGCAAGTAACAATATGCCTTTTGCAGATTTAATTTACACGTCCTGAGGTGTGAGTGTCAGCTATTTCCAGACTAATTACAGGAAGATTGTCTAGCAACAAATAATAAGTTGTTAAACAAGAAATACAGAGTTGCCCGTTCAGGCATGTTGGCTGGACCAGTTAAGTCACAATTCTTGACAACACAGAGCTTGAGCTCTAACTAGTTTCTCTACAGATTCTCTCAGGAAAGCTGAAAAGCCTGCTCTTACCTACCGACACTCACTGTCCACTGCATCAAGTGAACCACTTGCATAATTTGCAAGAAGACACAATGTGAAATCTCAGTCTTGCCCAATGCCACAAACACGTGGCAGTTTCCCAAATGTCTTCTTCCTGTCCATGCAAAGTTGCATAAACATCTTGCACAAAAGACATGAAATCTGAATGAAATCACAGAAAAAAGTAAGGAAGGTGATGGAGGAGCTAGATTAAATGGCTCAACAAAGCAGTTACTGAAGAAGGCAGCTTGGAGATGCTGTACAACCACATATGGCAGGGGAAAACAAAGGAAGTAGATATGCCTGCCTGCTACTGTGAGGGCTCTAGCTTATTCTTCTGGAGAAGTCTATCACCACAATGGTAATAATAAAGACATAATAAAGGAAAGTAGGCAGGTATTGCTACCAAAATAGTAGCACCTAGCACCCAGGAAACACCCTTCTTGCTCTTGAATTGTCCTTACCATTTTCCTTCAATAGCCAGCCACAAACGACAGTGAAAAAGAGTTGATCGTTATTTTGCCGTCACTCTATCTGCCAATTGTTATCCGCCAAGCTGGCAACCAAGATGCTAGATACCAGAGGTATACCGGTTAATTCTTTCTCAACTAACAGAGATGAAAATTATCAAAGAAAATCCTTTCTCATCTTCTTTATAATGATGTCATCAGAGATGAGCAAAAGAACATACAGGCTACTTGCGACTCAGCATTACAGTAGCAGTAAACAGTCTATAGTAGTGTGTGCAAGAGGAAGAGCTGAAAACAAAAATACTCTTAGTCTCTCTGAGAACCAACCAGCATCCTTCAGAGTACCCATCATCTATGGAAGGTACATGGAAGAACAGAATAGACTTCTAGCAACTATGTGCTATTAGTTCAGCAATGTCTGCTGTACATATGCAGCAATGGTAAACCATAGTTTACTTTTTTCTACTTGAAGAACTATGGAAGCTGTTGAAAGTTGCCTTAGCCACTTAGTCTAACTCCTATCAGAGGAAAGTGAGTGAGCACTATTTCTTGTTTACATAAAACAGCAGAGTTGTCCAGCAGTCTGTTTCTTAATTCAGTGAAGAAAAGAGCAGCAAATAAAGTGCTCTTAGGCCTGGACATAAACTAAAGTGCTGCAACCCTGTTAAAAGTAATGGTTGAGAACTACCACAAATACAGGAACATAAACACTCATGCACTGTGAAAAAGATATTTCACAAGGTTGCAGTTATGAGCCTGGTTTTGAAAAACAAGGTAGCTACATCAGCACCTGAGCTTTTGACAACACCTGGAACCCAAACTGCACAGTTTACATGTGTCCCCCTTTTTTTCATTATTAGTTAAATTGATGTCAGTATTAATAAGTTTCTGTTGGGTGAGAAATGGTGGTAATGTTTTGATGAAAGAGGACCTAGTTCAGACAGACTAGGCAGTAAATTAGTCTTGCTGGTCTGCCTAAATGAATTAGGCTTCTATAAAGGTTTCTCCAAAGGCTTACTGACATAAAGCATCACCACAAAATTCAGATATGCTCTTACAAGATTTTGTCTGAAAAGATCCATGTGAAGGAACTTCAGATTCCTCATTCATATTCTGGGGTTGCCTCTGTATTCATAGAATCATAAAATCACTTAGGTTGGAAAAGACCTTTAATATCATCAAGTCCAACCATTAACCCAGGACTGCCAAGTCCATCACTAAACTATGTCCCTAAGCATTCCACCACCTCCTTCAGCAGCCTGTTCCAATGATTGACCAGCCTTTCAGTGAGGAAATTTTTCCTAATATCTGATCTAAAGCTCCTCTGGCATAACTTGAGGCTGCTTCCTCTTGTCCTGTTGTTTGTTGCCTGGGAGAAGAGACCTAACCCCACCTGCCTGCAACCTCCTCTCAGGCAGCTGTAGAGAGCAGTAAGGTCCGCCCTCAGCCTCCTTTTCTCCAAACTAAATAGCCTCAGTTCCCTCAGTTGCTCCTCACAAGACTTGTGCTCCAGACCCTTCACCAGCTTCATTGCCCTTCTCTGGACACGCTCCAGCCCCTCTACATCCCTCTTGAACTGAGGGGGCCCAAACGTGAACACAGCATTCGAGGTGCAGCCTCACCAGTGCTGAGTACAGGGGGACAACCACTTCCCCTGTCCTGCTGGCCACACCATTTCTGATACAAGCCAGGATGCTGTTGGCCTTCTTGGCCACCTGGGCACGCTGCTGGCTCACGTTCGGCTGGCTGCCAACCAGCACCCCCAGGCCCTTTCCCACCAGGCCCTTTCCAGCCGCTCTGCCCCAGCCTGTAGCGCTGCGTGGGGCTGGTGTGACCCAGGCGGAGGACCCAGCACTGAGCCCGATTGAACCTCAGCCCATTGGTCTAACCTGTCCAGCTCCCTCTGCAGAGCCTTCCTGCCCTCCAGCAGATGAATACTCCCCACCAACTTGGTGCTGTCTGCAAACTGACTGAGGGTGTGCTAGATCCCCTTGTTCAGATCATCAGTAAAGATATTAAATAAGACCGGCCCCAGTACTGAGCCCTGGGGAACACTGTTTATGAGCTGAGCGGTCACCAGCTGGATGTAACCCCATTACTACCACTCTTTAGGCTCCACCATCCAGCTAGCTTTTTATCCACTGTAAAGCAGGTGTCCAAACCATGAGCAGTCAGTTTATGCAGGAGTATGCTGTGGGAGGTGCTGCCAAAACTTTACTAAGGTCCGGGTAGACAACATACACAGTCCTTCCCTCATCCACTAGGTGGGTCATCTTGTCATAGAAGGAGATCAGATTCATCGAGCGGAACCTGCTTTTCATAAACCCATGCTGGCTGGCCCTTGGTTGCCCTGTATGTCCTGCATGATGACACTCAGAATGATCTGCTCCATAACCCTCAGGATGATCTGCTCCAAAATACTCCCTGGCACCGAGTCCGACTGACAGGCCTGTAGTTCCCCAGATCCTCCTTCCTGCCCTCCTTGTAGACGGGTGTCACACTGGGTAACCTCCAGTCTTCTGGGACCTCCCCAGTTAGCCAGGACCATTGATAAATGATGGAGAGTGGCCTGGTGAGCTCCTCCACCAGCTCCCTCAGTACCCTCAGGTGGATCACACCTGGTCCCATAGATTTGTGCATGTCTAACTGGAGCAGCAGGTCACTGATGGCTTCCTCCTGGACTGTGGGGACTTCATTCTGCTCCTCCTCATCCCCATCTTCCAGCTCAGAGGGCTGAGTACCCAGAGGGAAGGTGCTCTTACTATTAAAGACTGAGACAAAGAAAGAGCCTAAAAATTCACACACCTTTGTTTAGGCTCAAAAGGACATCCTTCAAGATCAGGCATATCTTTCACAGAGACTGCTGCTAGTTACACAAGACTAATGATAAAGATATTCCAGTAGTCCACACGTGTGCAGTATCAACAAACAGAAAACAAGAAGTAAAACTTATGCCAACAACAAAACTCCTGCAAAATAATGCTTCATTTACATTCAACAGGAACCCCTCCCACAGCCATTCAACTGGCCCTACAATAATATACTACACTGTGTAGTGCATTGAACAGGCGTTTTCTCTATGAAGTTCCATAGTTCAAGTCTTTGAGGAAGAGACAGTTATGTTATAAAGTCATACAGTTCATAGCTTATGTGCTCAAGTCAATTCCCTGGACATTAATGCAACAAAAACACAATGCGAAGCACTGAAGCAGATTACCTAGGCAGCAGCTCTACTAAAATTCCTCTACAAAAGCAGGTACCTTTGGCATATTTGACAGAGTGGAAAGTTTCTCATCTCTTTTGATCTTGATTAAAAAAGTAGCTTTAAATGCTGGTTCATCAAAGCATGGAAAAGCAGACCTTGCTGCCAGAGGTTCAAACTGAGTTGCTGCAAACCACCTAATGGGAAGAGTAGAAAAAAGCAAATTAAGAATTATGGAAAAGATAAACCTCAGTTTATTTATAATAGAACAGTTATTCTACCCCCAAACCTTGTCACAGCCTGTTATGGGACTAGCTTTCTGCATGGTAGATGACAGCATTTGTGCAGTTAGAATAAATGTGTACAGGAATGAAGCTGAGTTAATTAACATTGATAATATACAGCTGTGGGCTGGTTTCAGGGGCGGCAGGTTGGCTGATGTGGATAAGGTGCAGCTGTGGCTGGTTCCTGCTGAGTGGTTAAATAGCTCTAAGGGGCATGAAAGGGGAGCAGCCAATGAAGAGAGACCTGGAAGAAGCAAAGGGGGAGAGGAAGAGAGACCTGGATGAGGAGAGACAAAGAGAAGGCAGTAAAGGGACTGACATGAAGAGTATGAAGAAACAGCATGAAGAGTAGATGGACCTTTGAGACCTTGTGGGGGATTCATGGCTGTGCCAGGGCAAGGTGTGCTAACTACTTATTGAAGTTAACCTGGTACGTGATGGTAAAAGACCTTGTTACAGCTCACTAGCTTTAAGAGTGCTGTGACATAAATGTTTCATTAACTAAAGGGGGTTTTAACCCCCCCAAAAATGTATGTACTTGAGGACTAATCTGCTTGACTGGTTTTTGTCTTAACAAAGAAGAATACACCCGGAATAATACAGATACAGAACAATCACCAAAATATAAGCCAGCCAGTTTCCAGCAAGAGGGAGAACAAAAACAAGATTAAATTACATTTGTCAGCATGACCACTGAATAAGAGTTTTGAAACCTTACAAGGACTACAAGGAAGATTTTTTCCATCTCATTGACATGCCTCCTCCTGCAGATGCTCCCACAGTTCATCTAACCGCACACTTCTCCCTTTGCCTGCTAGTAGATGGATTCTGTGGAAGTTCATGCACCATCTTGTCTCTAATTCAACAGCTAGGACTTCTCAGAGATCTATGCTTCTTCTCCAGTATTCTGATACTAGCTAATCACAGAAATTACATCTTTTCCTAGAGGGCACCTCTGACTTATATTCTGCTCCTGCAAGACAACCCTGGGAGCTCAACAAGAAGTCTGCCAATTTAAGTCTTATATTTACTGGAGCTAATCAGTGGAGAGAACAGTGGTTCAGAGTTTTCTTTGGTTTGGATTTTGGGGTTTATTTTTGTTAACCTACTGCCAAGCTTTCCACTAGTTTTGGGATTTTTCTTTTCTTTTGTACCATGACTCCAACATTTTTGGTCCTACAACTTTTCTAAGGAGGCACAGTGCTGACAACTTATAAGATTAACCTCCATGCCTGCTTTCATCTTACTATTCTTCTCTTCCCCCTGACAGACAATCTTGAAGATGGTGCAGTAAGTTTCTTTTTCTTTTTTTCTTCACTCCAAGATTTTACAGAAGAAAAACAAAGAACAATTCTGCATAAAAATACAAAAAAGGCCCACGTTTTTTTGTTGGGTTTTTTTGTTTGTTTTTTAAATTTGCACCTGGCAACAGTGAGTTATTTTGCTATTTGGTGATTTTTATGTTTTTGTGGCAATATAAAAAGATGTATTTTCAAAAGAAAATACATTTTCTTGCAAAAGCAGCTTGATAGTTTGAGTGTTATACAGAAAATGCAATAACAACAGAGGTTGTTGAAGTAGCCCGCATTTGTAAAACGGCTGACATTAAGCATACAGAGGCAAAGCCCCTGGTCATAGAAGAGTCAGGGAAGGCAATGGAAATGATGGTATCAGCATGGAGTTATCTGAAAAAGATTTACTGAAAAGCATACACGTTAAGGCATGTGCTACATCCTGTTCCTGAACAAAATCAGGTAACACTGGACTGAAGGGGGACGAAAACTCAAGAACTTACTGACAGATCATCTCTTTCCTCTTTGAATACTTATACATTCTCTTTCTACTACAGTAAATAAACAAAGCTTCAGCTACATAAGGAGAGGAAAAAAACATGGAAATTCAAAAAGGGGCTGATCATTCAAGTGATTTTTGCCTTCTAAATTTACTACGTTCTTATTCCCATTTATTAGATGGTAATGCATGTCTTTAATGTCTGTGATAAGCTACTTAGCTCTATTTCATCTTGTGGTCATGTTCTTCTGATGTAATCTACAACCTTTGTGATTCTTCATTATCCAAAGCATTCCGCAACAGAGACAAATTACAGTGTTTTTGCTATGATGATGGAATTCTGAAGCTTATCAGCAGTTTCCCAAGTGGCAAAAGATTCTCTCCAATGATAATGCAAACACTGAAACGTTTTAGTATAAGCTCAGGAACAACCCTTTCAAAAAAGGTTTATCAACAGCACTTTACCTGGGTGATCTGAACAGTCATCTACATTTGCACCCTAGTAAAATACACACACCTTCATCAGAGATGCAGGCCAACTGAAAAAGATCAGCAATCCTTTAACCCAAATTTATTTCTTAGAATTCTTGATTGCTTTAAGAAAGCCCCTTGGACTACTTCACATGAAGACCAAGGTCAGTTGCTGACCAATTCAAGAACGCACTAAGTGTTCTGCAGTTCATCTGAATGTGCCAGGTTTTGCATATATTTGAAAACAACTATTGCAGCTAACTTGTTTTCTTGTACACTTCAGCACTACATCATAGACCCACTGGGATCTAGATAAAGAGAGTTTCAAAGCCAAATTGTGAGCAAACTTTAGAAAAATAAACGAGTTTTGGTTTAGTTGTCTGTTGTTAACACTTAGAGAGGCCTGCTAAATCTGAAACAAAATATTCTAAGTTTTTGTTTAAAGAATAGAACAGAAATACATCTTTCTTATGGTACACAGCTCTCTAACTGTCTATGAAATCATCTTTACACTAAGCATCTTGTTTTGTTTAATTTTTTTTAAAGATGAGCAATAATTGAGGAACTTAAATAATATTAGCAGTGTGCAGAGAGAAAAATTATGACCAAGTTTGCCACACTTCTGTTTTATTCTTCAAGGAGTCTCACTGAAAAAGTTTGCAACAGCTCAATGAAGGGTCTGGTTTTAAGTAACTGAAATTAAATACAATCTCAGCATGATCCTCTTCTCAGAGAATACTTTCAAGTCTATGTTGTCTATTTGTAAATGTTTGGGTTGGTGGTGCAAATTCTAAGTCCTGCTGTCCCCTTTCAGGAAACAAAATCTACTTCTTAATATTTTGGGAATTTATATAAAAACTCTCTGTTGCAAAGATTTGTAACACTGATAACACTGATTTTTCTTGCTTTTTCCTTTACATCTCATTTCAGTTTTGTTTTTTTTTTAATCTTTAGATCTTAGCAGTTCTTCACACAAGCTTCACACAAGCCTTTACTGTATTTAGCAGTTGTTTTGTGGGTCTTTCAAATGTCAGCTGGTCTTGGACTGACCCATACTGCTTTTTCTGTCTTTTGTTTATTACAGTGCTCTGTTTCTAGAAAACCTGCATGGATAATTACATGTTCAACAAAGGCATGAACACTCTTAAGTACATGACCAGTATAAGGTCCAATTGAACCAGGTGGTGGTGGGTGGTAATTTCATTAATTTTCTTGGTAAAAAGCACTGATTTACCCTTTTTAAAAATGAGTGTGATATTTCCCTTTTCTCCAGTCACTGGGGACTTCTGACTGTCATGACTTTACAATTGAAAGAAGCTTGCCAACTACATCTGTTGGTTCCCTTAAGACTGTGGGGTGCATCTCACTGGATTTCATGGACTTCTGTATGTTCAGGTTCCTCAGATGATGTTAAACATGATCTTCTCTTACAATAGTGGGACTTTGTTCCCCCTGTCCCTGCCTTGAGACTCAAGAGATGTGGGAAGAATTTCCAAAGAGAGAAAGTAAACATTAAAAAACCAAAAACCGACACTGTAACTACCTACAACCACTATACTGCACTACATTTAACTGATGGAAAGGCTGTCATCACTTAATGAGCTCATCCGTGAAAGACATTTTTTAGGTAGGTTAATTGTGAAACTAAAGATCAATTTCACTCAATAAGAATCAGTTGCACAAAACATCCAATAGAAAAAGAAACCCCTGTAATTTCTATAATCAAAGCACAATCTAGAAGTAAAAGAAGAGAGAAGCTGCATTTGTGGGCATACCTTTGCTCAGAATTCTCATCCTTGTAAGAAATTTTGTAAAAACCATAATAAGTATCTGACAAATTAGATGAATATTCTATGTTGATAGTATAATTCTGGCCTACAAGGAGAGCCTCAGGAGCCATGACAGCAATCTGGTCATACAGTGGATACTCCAGGAATTCAACTGGCTTTGCTTGGTGCCCTGCTGCTGAAGTAATGGTTGCCTTGGTGATATTAAGTCCTGAGCTGTGAAGTACAATCTTCCAAGTTACCTGAACGATGTTAACCACTATCTTTACAGAGCCTGCAAATTTCAGAGTAGTTAGGTTTGGCTGCAAGACAAGATCATAATGCAGCGGTACAACATCAGTAGGAAGTCTAATATTTGCCCATGGGAATAGTTTTCCATTGGTTGCCAAAGGGTATATTAGTTCCATTGTATGATTTTTTTTATGGCAGCCTTCTTTGGTAAAGGTACATTTGGGAAGAAGATATATCACCATTATTAATGAAATTGCAATCACAAGAACAACTGTGCAAACCACCATGGTCCTCGTAGAGGGCACCAAACATGATCCATTTGGATTTTGTCTATAGACAGACATGTTATTCCGGAGACCCGAGCTTCTGTTCATGAAGGACATCCCCAGCAATTTTGCTGATGACTCATAATCCTCTTCATCATCGTCCATTTCATGTTCTCCAAGGCCACGCACCAAGAGCCGGGAGCTCCTTGGTTCATATTCCACTTCATCAGGCTCCAGGGGATGTAAACAAGGCTCTTTTGCCAAGTCAACCACATCAGGCTCTTCTTCAAACATACTGTTTTCAATCATATTCCTGGGCAACTGAATTCGATCTGAAAAAGAAAAGATCATATGTTACATGATAAACAAAAGGCATGATTATAATACCTCAAAGATAGTTTACTGAATTACAGAATGGGAAACACTTTTAGAGCACATACAATCAAGAACCCTTCAACATTCTCTCTCAGGTTTGTTTCCAGAAAACATTTCTGTGCTTTTCTGCCTACTCTAATTTTTCGTTCAATATCTTCAAAAGGATGCTTCCATTGCACATGCTCAATCCTATGTCTTGCACTGTAACTGGGGATCAGCAATATCACTGCATAGTGCTCCCAGTTCATTGATTTCAGTGTCTTGGCTATATTCCCTCTACCCCAGTAAACTACATTTGTACTCAACTACATTAGTTAAGACAGAATATCCTTTATGTTTCAGGGTAAACCACAGGCAGCCAATACAGTCCTAGAGGTGTTTCTGAATATTCTAGTTACTGAGCTCTTTAATAGGGGAGAAAATATGCCAATGTGCTGGCAGCTACACAAATAAAATATCCATTTGACATTTTCAAACTTGATTTTTCACACACACCCCAAAAAAGATAAAAAAATATTTCTCATATAATAATAATGGCAGTATAAAAAAAATCATTCCAATTGACATATTTATTTAAGAGCTAACCCATGTTTCAAGCAACCCTTGAAACATTCCATGCAGGTAAGAAGTTAAATCACTGCCAGTCAAGACTCTTTGTCTCCATAAAATCTGTCCTTAATAGATCACTGAACATAAAAGAACTGAAATTCATGCCAACTTTAAAAAGCATCAAATACTCTCATATTCTACATGCAGTTACATTTTAATCAAAACTTCTGGTCATGTCTGTACATGTTTATGTAAAAGGTTGTCTTTCAGGTAACTGGCTCAGTGGAAAGTGGACAAAAATAAAACTTTTCAAAAGAGCTATATACAGGGAATGGGACATGGATACCCAAAAGTAGCTGACTTAGAAGCAAGGAGCTTTTTTTTCACACTGTATTTAATCCAAAGCACCATAAAAAAACATAGGAAGGATGTCAACTGGCTTTTGTTAGGACACCACACAGCTGTCTAGAAAACAAAACAATTCAAATGGAAAAGCCATCTATATGGAGATCTCTCTCCCCAAGAGATCCTATTACCAAATTTTTAGGGCCTTGAAATTACAGTTAATTTCAATAGTCCCCTGTCACAGCTTCTGTCTAAGAGACAAGTCAAAACTTCTGCCCAGCTGCAACACTTCAGAAATGAAACTTATCTCTTTCAGACGTGAAGGTCTACTGCTAACTGATCAATAATCACATCATGCCTCTACCCTCCACATTCTATGTGTTCAGAACGAGGAAGATAAATTTATGTAAATCTAAATGTACCGAAAAGTAGGTTGACTTTTATTAAAGTTCTGACAAGAATGTACATTTTGCCAATCTATGTACAGCCTAGAATATCAGTGTTCATATAACACATTACTGATTTTATCTATATTGCTAAGGTTCCATCCAAGAACTGAGGATAATATTATACAGAAATAAATTATATAAATAATTTCAGGAATATAACTATATATCGTGGCTTGATAGGACTTAAAATGCTAAAACAGATTAATGGAAGATTAATTACTGTGAGGGTAAGGATGTATGGTTTTGTATTAGCCTTTTTTTTCCGTTGTTTTTTTTTTTTAATGTCAGGTTTCTATATGGCTGAAATTTTCAAAGGTGAAAGTAAAACTTCATAAAGAAAAGATGGCAAGAATCTTTTCAAGTCAGATACACCAAACTCAACATTTACTCCAAAATGTATCAAGACTTCCTGTTTCAAGGCCACAAACTCAGATATCTAGTGTCAGCAGCTGTAACACTGAAAAGGATGGAGCAAGAATCCTTATTGTAGCCCACATTCTATTATGCTTTTCTCTTTGTGTGGTATCTGTGTTTTAAACCTCTAATGATACTTGTCTGCCACTTATTTCAAAGTTACACTGACAGACTCTTCAGATACCTTCCAAACAAATAATAGCTTCATAAATCAGCACCTTGCATCTCCAACAAAAAAATACTGCATTACTTTAAAACAGATCAATCTTGAACATTTCTCTGCAAAGGCCTAAAAATAAGAAAAAAGAAAATAAAAAATCCTACCCCACAAAAGTAAGCCAGGAAGAGGAAGGTGCACTGGTCAATCTGAACAAGCAATATGGAGATGGATGAAAGCAGGGAGTTTGCTGGAATTTGGATGTACCTGCTCACCCTTTGTCCCATTGTAAACATCCTGCTCTGACTAGTAATAGGATCATAGGGTCATAAGACCTGAGGTTGGAAGTGACTTCAGGAGGTCACCTACTCCAACCTTCAGACAAAAGCACCTTCTAAAGCTGTCTGTCCTTACGGCATTTCCAAGCACGGTGCTCTTGTTCCAGCCTTCAGGCTGTGGCTGCAATTCAACAGTCCAGCACTATGGTCTCTACATTAGAGCATGTGCACTCATACATCAGGTTGGAGGTTTCACACAGTAAAGAAAGAGGATAGAAAGCTAAGCTGCAAGTGAAAACATACAGGCAAATTAGTGGAGAAAAAAACGGAAAGACAAAGTATTGTGCAACAGAAGCTCTTTTGTAATTTCTCCACCCAAGAATAGTTTATCAAGAACTCACTAAACTACCTCTAGCAGAGATTCTTGCTGATTACTCCCTCAGCTGGTTGCTTTCTAAATCTGCTTGCTAGCTTTAAGCAGATTTGTAAACAGACTAAAGACCAAACTTCTTCAAGTCCCAACACAATCCCACCACAAAACAACCAGCGGCTGGTGGAAGATACCCAAATCAATATCTGCTATGTAGAAAAGGCAGGTATTAAGACTCACATCTTAACCACTCCAAAAGGTAGCAGCCATTCAGTACACAGCTCCAACCCCAGCCATGGCATGTGCTGCTGCATGGCCAGCAAAAGAGGTAGAAGACAGGGGAGGCACTGTAGAGGGAAGGAGGAGAAAGATAAAGAGCATAAATCTAGCAGAAAGTAGGCTTCATCAGCTCTGCTGCTTATAGAACAGTCTGCTTTTTGAAGAACTTATTCTCTAGCAAGTTTCTTCTAAAGCCAACTATCTTAAATTTTTCAAAATTACATGCAGGCACTAATAACTCTTCTAGTCAAGAAGAATTCTACAAAAAAATCTCAGACTGAAACTAAGACAGAAAATCTAAACCAGAAGTTAATTTCAAAGCAATTCACAGTTTTAACACCTAAGAGACATTCATTTCTAGGAAGACAACAGTTAAAACGAATTTCTGCAAAGGTATTTGTGAAAATTGGAAGCAATCAAAGTCTTGATTGTTCTGCAGTGCTGAAAATCTGTAAGATCAGAACTTTACTGAAGGTCAAGGGCATCACCAGGCTACTATTCACCACTGGAAAGCACACAGACAAAGCATCAAAAGGTTACTGGAGTTATATATGCTGACATATGCATTCACAAAAGCATAAAGTCAGGCTACTTTTGGAGAGGAACCATGGCAAACACGTTTAAAGCTTTTACACTCAGGTAAACTCTGGACTATTTGCTTCATGCTGGTTCACTGCAATTTATAACAGGATAGTGCGAGTCATCAATCATATGAATTGAACTCATATGACCTTTCATTTTGTAACCCATAAGCTGCTACATAAAGTATGAGCTAAAAAACCCATAGGATGAACAGAAAAAGGTATTCTCAAACTGAAACAAGCCATAAGGAATAAGCAGCAGCCTGAGGAACATGACTGCAAACATCACATTTCACTGTCATCTTTCACATCAAGTATGGCAAAGAGGCAAACATTCCCATTATAAAACATACTAAAAGCACGTGAATTTCAGATATTCAAACAGATTAATTCAGGTTCCAAATATGATGCAGGAAAAATCAGCATAAATTCAAGACTAGGGAACTTTAACCTGTAAAGAAGCTGCATGCTTCCAGTGAACTACCACTGCCATGCCTGAGGCTGCAGGTACATGACAGGCATTTGTGATCAGACTAATCCACAGTTAAGGAAGTACTGATCTGAGCTGCTAAAATGCACTATAAAAATGATCTGTCATCAGACATGGAAATTTAAATCTAAATCTTTACTAAATATAAGCTTAGTGTGACAGTGGCAAGAAGGTAAAAAAAAAAAGTCATGGGGCTGAGTCTTTCTGCTCCCTAATTAGCACTAGTGAAATGACATTAAACTCTTAAAGCTTAAACACACCCAAGTAAAAGTGATTTTATACAATTTTATCACAAATTTTTAACTGAAAATTAGAGATTTTCAATGTCTTCTTCAATACGTGATCTATTACCACATCTAGCAGAGAACAATGAGAATACTCACAGTCTAGAAACAATCCTGAGAAGAGATTTCAGGTTAAAAACTAAAAGTGCTAGACTAATCCAGAAATCCAATCCTCCTAATACTGCAAAGCTGAAGGAAGGCAGACATTTTGTCAATGTTGTAGTTTTTGAAGAAGTTTCTTTATGGCTGACTCCTGCAATGCAGATGCCCAAAAAACTCATCACAGTATTCAGAGCCATAACAAACCCAGTCTGTTGTTTTCTGGAAAGAGGACAGAATGCTTAGACATGAAATTCAAATGCCGTTTAGAACAGTACAGAACCATGCTGTAGGTACTGCATCCTTGGCTAATGTGAACAGCATAGTCATACCCAGGTGGTAAAAAGTGGCATGACTTAAGGACACCAAGCTAAACAGAGGAAGGTCCCTTACCTTGTTCCTACAAGACATACATCTTGCACGTCTCCACCCTTTCACAAATCAGTTTTTTAACTTACAAAGCAACTTTACTACAATACTCAAGTTCAGTATAAAACGTGACCATGCAGGGACGATCAGGGGCTGCAGTAAAACTGTCTAGAATTTGCTCCAAGTATTTGTTTTGTCTGAAGAGCTCCATTCCCATTAACGAGAATGTAAGCTTTCTCCTGAAGTGTAAACGCCTCAGGCAACACCATGTACTGAATATCAGTATATCCAGCAATTAAGTATCTTACGATGTTTTGGTTTTGGAAGCCATCATAAATATTCTGTAGAATAAAGAAAGTCATTATTCCTGTATTTTTCAGAGTCAGCATCTTCCTATAATGCTGTTGATACCTCTTTATAATGTTAAAAGTATGTACTTTTCCCTTGCACAAAAAATCAGTCATCTCTTGGCTCTGAGGACTCATGTCTGGGTATTCTATCTCAGAACTGAAATCTTAACGCTCAAAATTATGATATGAATCTTAGCCATTCCTCAAGTTCATTCTTTTTTGAAATATATCCAGAAAATGCCCAAAGGCAACTGTTCTATTTTCAACTTTCCGTATTCTAATTAAGAGGTTAAAATTAAAAACCTGAATAATTTTAACCAGATGAATCCTGTTGGTAGGGTCACACAGACTGTTGCCACTTTCCGAGACTGAAGATCAGCACATTCTCATCTTTAAATAATGATCAGGTATCACACAGTATTTTAACTGAAAAAAATGTTAAAAGAATTATAGTAACACATCCCATTCTGTAGCAACTGAACCCCTACTGCTGAGATAAGCACAGGAAACTTTCTGTTACCCTGGAATAACCCAAAAACTAAACAACTATTGGGTTGCATATTGTCACAGACCAGCAGATGCAGCAAAACCCAAGGCCAGACCAAACAGCCCTGCATAAAGCGTGCCTACTAGCTGGAGTGAAAAATGATTCCTCCAGAACGTAAATTATTTCAGCTGCATTTAAGTAACGGGGTAGAGCGTGCAGAGTTACTGCTACCCAAAAATAAACATTTACTAATGTGCTGACGTGTTTTGTGCCTGGTCTGTCAGGATAGAACACAGAAAAACTATGAACAAAAGTACTTGTTTTGCTACTTGACTTGCTACCAAGCAACTCACAGATACTATGTTAAAGAATAATTATGTCCAATGATTTCAGGAATAGCTACAGGTGTTTAATAATGGTGTTACTTATTCAGAGCCATAATAGTGGTTTACATAGCTAACTTTTATGGCCAAATTTGAAACCATTGCCCTTTTCTTAGCAAAAGCAGCTAAGACTGACCAAACAGCAAATTCCACAGAAAAACTGCATGGATTTTGTTCCTACTAAAGACTGGTTGCATTTGCTAAAACAAATCAACAGATTAAAAAGCAACTTCAAGTGTGTTTTTTTTCCTCTAAAAGAGCTATTTTATGTTCATGTACCTGTCTAAATGCCACCTTTTCTAGAAGTAGTGGTGAAACGCAAGATTTCAGCTCAGATAGTAAGCTTAGAACATGGGATTTCTAATACATGAATAAAACTGCTACCATGATGGTAAAGTGAGTTTGAGAAAAAGATGCCATCAGGAGAAAATTCAGTGCCACACAGTATAACATCAAAACAGCAAAGGCTCCACTACTCTTTAAGCCTCGGAAAACTAGTCTTACTCTCATAAGTTTTAGTGAACAGCATAAAGCTATTTGTTTACAGGACTCCAAGAAAAGATTTGAAATATTTACAAGTGCTTGCAAATACACTGTGTGGCAGGTAAGCACACTTCAAGTGGGCAGATGTATTGTCATAAAAATAGTAAGACTGGTTATAGTACATGGAATCTGATCTTCTCTCCGTTATTTGGACTTTGGCACTAGTCACAAATGAAAGGAATGTGATAGTGAAAGCTAAAGCAGGTCACTGACATATAGCCATGAATACAAAGACTGCACAAACGCTACTGCTCTTTAAGTTATTTAATCCTTGTCAGCAACTAACATTATGTCATATGAAAGAACCAATTAAGAAACTTTGCAGAAGTAATGACACATGTGAAGTCACTGCACTGTCATATCAAAAGTAGTATATTCAGTATAACCACATTCCCAGGAGAAAAAAAGTTGAAAATTATGTATCAGAAGAATTTTTGCATTAAAAATTAAAATTTGTATTTTGCTCAGTGAAGTAAGTTTCTCGTTGTATCTGAAAAATATAATAATAATTGGAAGCACACCACAATTTGAAAAGAACCCATTATAGCCAAGACAAATTGTCATGGTTTAACCCCAGCTGGCAACTAAGTACCACGTAGCCACTCACGCACTGCCTGCCTGCCCCCTCTTCACCCCCAAGGAATGGGGAGGAGAATTGGGAAAAAGGTAAAACTTGAGGGTTGAGATTAGAACAATTTAATAATTGAAATAAAATAAATAATAACAACAACGACAACAACAATTTAATGAAAAGGAGGGAGAAAGGGAGAGGAATAAAATCATAAAATCCAAAGGGAAGGACAAAAAAAACCAAACAAGTGCTGCACAATACAGTTGCTCACCACCTGCTGACCGATGCCCAGCCAGTCCCCAAGCAGTGGTCAGCAGGGCCCTGCCAACTCCCCCCAGTTTATATACTCAGCACCATCCCATGGTATGGAACATCCCTTTGGCCAGTTTGGGTCAGCTGTCCTGGCTGCCTGGCTGTGTCCCCTCCCAATTTCTTGTGCCCCTCCAGCCCTCTCACTGTCAGAGCCTGAGAAACTGAAAAGTCCTTGACTGAGGACACCAACATCACCCAGCAACAACTGAGCGTGTTATCAACATTGTTCTCACACCAAATCCAAAGCACTGCACCAGCTACTAAGAAGAAAATTAACTCCATTGCAGCTGAAACCAGGACACAAATGTATAAAATATTTCTGCTACACTTGCAGTGTCTTCGAAGAGGTAATATGACCTGTGCAGCAGCCGATGCAGACACGGCACTAGAAATTTTGTGAGTAATAGGTGTACTTGCTATAGAATCTGTTCTTTTAAGAAAAGGACGGACAAGTTACTTGGTACAGTATTCATCTGTACTTATGAGAGAGGAAAACAACAATTTACCTACTTAAGTGTACACTGTGGAATTTGTCACACCTATCTTATGTCATCACTCCTTCCAGACTAGAGACAAGAACGACATTAAATATGAGAGCAAATAAAAAAACCAGAGGAACTTGTGTTGTACAGTTTGAATGCAAGAAGGAGGAAAACAAGCTATAGGAAGACACCATAAGTTATATCCAACAAGCTTTCAGAAACATTATGGGTTTGTTAAGATTAAACCAACATATAAACAAATACTATTTTTTTTTATTTTAAATTTAAAACAAGTCTACATTTTAAGTGTACAAACCACTAAGCTTGTTGTTAGAAAAAAAACTATTCTTAATACATGGCAGGAAAGAAAGTCTAGACTTGACTGTAGAAACAAGAATGTAAGTTTTCATATGAAATAGTTACCTAAAATGTGTATAAGGGTATTTGATACACTGAGGATTTAGAAACACTATTAAAGGGTTACACATCTTGTCCTGCGCTGTCTGTCCCAAAATCTGCATCTTCAGCTTCAAATAAAAGGAGTGTACAGAGAGAGAAACGTTCTCATAATGCTCCAAATATCTCCAGGTTAAAATTTTGGAAATGCTACTATGGAAAAGCAACATAGTATGTGGTTTTCAATCACCCTTTTCTAAGTTTCTTAAATCAATTTTGCATAGACCCATCTTCCACATTTACCTAATCAAAGCCATAAATCTATTACTTTATGCTGAGTTACTTAGTAAAAATATAATTTTAACAAAATTGTAAAAATTAAAACTATATACCCAGGTTCTGCTCCTACTAATGTTAATTTACCAGTTCTGCCTAACAGGAGACAAATCAATCTCCACAATTCCAAACTGCAAAACATAAAATTTTTCATAAAAGAAAGAGGGAAACATTCACTCTTATCTGTGGACCCCATGCTGGAGTCATTGCTTGAGTCTTGCTCCAAATCTCAATCTTATTCTCAGCCAAAACTATTGTTGCAGTTGGCTTGGCTTGGCTGAGGGGAAAGAAGGGAGACAGGCAGCCCAAAGATGAGTTCCAAAACACAGATTCATTTTGACAGATATGGAAACTGGCATACAGAGGCATTTTAAAGAAAACTGAGATTCTAAATACTACACTGGGAACCCAAAAAGTGAGCAGTATTTCAGAAAGTGCAACCACTTCCTCAGTGGAGGCTGCCAATTAAAAATCACTAGTTCCAAAGTGATTTTCTAACCAGCGGTAAAGACTTTTTATCCCTGTAAATAAGCATTAGAGTTTAAGTCAACAGAAATAAGGATACCCAGTATAGATAAAGACAACTTGCTATCCAATATTTTTTTCCAACAGATGAGGAATAAAATGGCCTTGGCTTGCAAAGAAGTAGAGGTTTAACTGACAACAAAACATCTGAATTAGTAGCCTTCAAAAATGCACACTTAAAACTTCCACTGTTAACATTTTCTTAGAAAGAAACTTGTTATTTTTCTAAATTTAAAGATAAAATAAGGCTAGAAACCTTAGCTGAGGCTATTTATGAACTGCATAATCTAGTAAGGCAGAAAGGAGTTTCAAAAAATCCAGCAGACAAGGAAGTGACTCGAAAGTTATTACACTCCACCCTACCTAACCACTTCAGCAAATGAAGTAAGGCAAAAAAAAATCAAGAAACAGAAGTGACAACTTGGAAAGTCTACAATATTTTATATCAATAGTTTAATTAAAGATGAATAAATAAAGATTTCAAAGAATAAAATCCTAAAAAGATATAAATACTGAGGCAATGTGCTTTTGCTTTTTCATAATCCCCCTGCCATTTTTACTTAGGCATCATTCAAATCTATATTCTATTTGCTGTTTTATATGCTGTATCTTAAGATCTTTGGCACAGAATTTGAACACATAGATGACATTATCTCACCATTAGGTGACATCCAACTTTTCCCAACAAAATCCTCAAATACCAAATAGTTACTACTGATAATTCCTGGCTGCATATGCCAGTAACTGCTCAGTCTACAAGTGCTTAAAAGTAAAAAAGCTCTTCTATCTTAAGCTTTCTTTAGGCTCTTCCTGAATGTTTGGATACAGCTTCAGAATTGTTTTCTGTGTCATTGACATGTCAAAACCTGCTGGTCAAATCAGATATAATCTCAGTTCTGTAAAAAAACCAGAACATGATCCCTTAGATAAAATTATTGATCTCAGCCAATATGCACATGAGAAATGCCCTCAATGCTCAACTGCATAGTAGCCTGTAGCAAAAATTGCATATAGATGAACTGGCAGTAGTTAAATCTCTGCACATCTCCCACCTTGCATCTGGTTGCTTGCTTAGGCCAGTCATTTTCATTTCATGATCTGAACAAGGGATTATACAAGAGACACTTAAATCAACTGACTAAAAGCAACTGGTAGTTAACTTTTACTTCAAACTGTAGTTCCCTGTTGATGCAGCACCAGTAGCTATGAAAGGAAAGCCACACTTTCTGAGCATGGAGCATACATACCAAGCAGAGCCTAACTTTTAAACTGTTAACTACAGCAAACAAATAAATGGACCCACGCATGTGCAGAACTGCTTATCATTCTAATGTTTAGTCCTGAAGAATGGGATGGAGCCTCTCCACCCACTTGAACACTGAGTACATAGTAGCTTCACCACCTTTTGACACACTTGAAAGGATACCACCTCCAAAGTTACCTGTGAAGCAGAATTCCCTTTCATCTCTGTTGAATCAGAGAACTAAACAGTGGGAATACAGTACATTCAAGCCAGTGGAGCTACACAGTCCAGTTCTTGCTGTCACACACAACCAAAACAACTGATGATCAATCTAGGCAGACTTTACGTGCAATTCTATTCTCAAAAAATATCTGCAGAAATATGAACCTGAAGCCAACTCATTTACCTTACCTTAGCACTGCCTTCAATTTCCCTGTTTACCCACTACCTCAAGGAAGTCTTCAGTATTTAAAAAAAAAAAAAAAGTCAGTGCAGAGGAAATGAAATACTTATTCAGTAATGCAAAAATACACTCTTTGAAAGTTTCTGTAGTTGATTTGATAGCAATGTTCCACGCTTAGCATGGAATTATTCCCAGAACTGCAGGTTTCCTACTACTACTTAGTAACCATCCTTTAAGAATTCAATGTGCCATTTGTATTGAACTGTTGATTGCTGTGGTCTAGTGTCTTGTATTTTCTTGATGGACTGTATACATTAGAACAGTTAAAATCAGTACACTGTGGTTGCTGCAGATTGTTGTATAAATAATCAAAATTAAAAAAAAAAAAGTAGAAACTGGGGGGAAAAAAGACAGCAATTTTATAAAATTTAGCAAAAAATGGTAATAAAAGCAGTTGATTGGACTAGTGCTTACCAATTGCTAGGAGAAATGTTATATGATTCCATCTGAGAGGTATTTGTTTTTGTAACTACATTATTTAAAATTGTTCATTCACTGCTTGCTGATAAGCTTTTCTTGGCAGTGCTAGGTGAACAGCATTCTTAAATCTGTGTCCAAGTGTCCAAAAGTATAAAATTTTGGAAAAGAATTCTGCCCAGTTTAAAAAAAAAAGCTATTTCACATGGTTTACAGACTCTAATCTATTTATTCAGGAATGAGAACATTCCTTTAAAGACATTTGCTCTTGTTTTAGAAGCATAAATTGCTCCAAGGGAACCCTTGGCCTAAAGGGGCATGTAGGCTGCAGTGAAAGTAGACCCCTTTGGTGACAGCTGTAGTCAGAAGCAATATTTTAAGGTTTGAGCAAAAGTTAACAGAACACAAGAGGCTTCTAGTGGCTAACCAGCTCCTAAAGTTGTAGAGTAAGTATAAAATTGTTTCTACTCAAGTGTCTACTCTCTGATCCTGAAATTGATGGTGCAGGCAACAGTAAAATAAAATCAAAGGCTGTGATTATCAACACCTGTCTTGTTACTAGTTCTGTTAAAAATACATGCCTCTCTCATCTTCTGTAAAATAGACATTTAAAAAAGAGATAAGGCCGTTACTTGACAGTTTACCAACAATGTTTTCTGAGATGAAGTATTTTAAATCTCAGCAGGCCAAGTAAAACCAGTGTCTCATTTACACACACTGCTCTCTATGCAGCAGATATTTGCAATGCCCTCAAAATCTCTTCTGAAACAGCAATGCAGTGTCTTGTGTTCATTGATCCTTTTTCTCTGTCCCATACTGTCAGGGTTTTTTACTTTCATGATACGCAAATTCCAACCAAGGCAGACCAACAAAAGTACTCAGAAGACTATTTGTTACTGACTTTTCCACTGTTCAGTTTTGGAGCCGTTAAATTCGAAACTTGCATGAAAATACCCAGGGCTTGTTCATAAATATTTCTGCATTTAACAGTTCAAATATGTCAAATATGGGAAAAGACTGGGTTATGTTAGAAAAGAAAGAAAGAAGCAAACAGATGTCTGAAATTTCTTCGTTGATGAAAAACAAAAGCCACAACTTGGAGTCTTGACAGGCAACTTTGTCATTTGTGTGCCAATACCTAGCTCTTGGAAAGTCTAAGTTACTATATGGGTTTAAGGTGAAAACATCCGAACAAGTGTAACTTACACGTTCAGTTATTCTCATGAAATCTTTTCTGGAAAAGAACTAATTATCAGTAAGCATTTTCTCTTTATAGGAATTACCACAAAGAGTTACTTTGGTTCCAGTTACTACCTGAGGAAAAAAAAATCAAAAGAAAATAACCACTAAGTAAGAAAGAAAATTTCCAAGTTATTTAATAAGTGAAGAACGGGAGGTGCAAAGAGGTTGGAGGTGATGGCTCCTGGAAATAATGAACTCTCCTTTTTTTAGTGAGGGAAAGAAATCAAACTTTCTGAGCAAAAGAATTTAATAATTTTCTAATTATATGAATATTAAAGATATTTTTCTATAACTAAAAGACAATTAAATTAGATATAATTATTAAAATATAATAATAAATTGAATTAATCACAATTTGTTCTCATGCTAGACTGAGTCACAAAAAAGTTAGAAAGTTTTAAACCAAAATCTCAGTTTAAATACATTATTATATTTCAGTTGTCCCTCTACTGGTTTGTTAGATAACAAAAACTATCAAAACATAAGATACTGGAAGCATGTCCTGCTAATTACCAGGATCTGGTAGGGGTGACAAAGATCACAAGCATGTTGATTCCTCTGAATGATTTCCATGATGTAGAGTTGCAAACTGCACAGCACTGTGTCTTCAGAGGATGCAGTGTAATAAAACCTCATCCTTGCGCAAAGGCAGTGTCCAGGTGCAGCTGGTGGGCAGTAGTGGTTTTATGGAGAAATATGGTCTGTCTTTAGCTGAACTTTATAGCTCCTGCTGGCTTCATAATCAAGGAAGAAAGAGTTAATAACCTGCTACAGCACTTAGACACACAGAAGTCTATGGGGCCAGATGGGATCCACCCAAGGGTATTAAGGGAGCTGACAGAAATGCTCATCAGGCCACTTTTAATAATTTACCAGCAGTCCTGGCTAACTGGGGAGGTCCCAGTTGGCTGGAGATTAGTCTATGTGATGCCCACCTACAAGAACAGTTGAAAGAAGATTCTGGAGAACTACGGGCTGTCAGTCTGACTATGGTGCCAGGGAAGGTTATAGAGCAGATCATCTAGAGTGCCATCACATGGCATGTACAGGGCAACCAGGTCATCAGATCCAGTTAGAACAGGTTTATGAAAGGCAGGTCCCGCTTGACAAACCTGATCTTCTTCTATAACAAGATGACCTGCCTAGTAGATGAGGGAAAGCCTGTGGTTGTTGTTTACCTGGACCTTAGCAAAGTCTTTGACACCATTTCCCAAGCGTTCTTCTGGAGAAAATGGCTGCTCATGGCTTGGATTCTTCACTGGGTAGAAAAACTTTCTTGATGGTTGGGCCCAAATAATTGTGGAGTCAAATCCAGTTGGTGATCAGATACAAGTGATGTTCCCCAAGGCTCAGTACTGAGCCAGTTCTATTTAATAGCTTTACCAATTATATGGATGACAGGATTGAGTGCATGCTCAGTAAATTTGCAGATGACACCAAGTTGGGGGGGAGTTTTGAACTGCTTGAAGGTATGAAGGCTCTGCAGAGGGATATGGACAGGCTGGATCAATGGACCAAGGCCAACTGTATAAGATTCAACCAGGCTAAGAGCTGACTCCAGCACATGAGTCGTAACAACCCCATGCAAAGCTATAGGCCTGGGGAAGAACGACTGAAAAGCTGCCTGTCAGAAAAGGACCTGAGATGCTGGTTGGCAGCCACCTGAACATGAGCCAGCAGTGTGCTCAGGTGACCAAGAAGGCCAGTAGCATCCTGGCTTGTACCAGAAATAGTGTGGGCAGCAGGACAAGGGAAGTGATTGTCCCCCTGTACACAGCACTGGTGAATACTGTGTTCAGTTTTGGGCCCCACACTACAAGAAAGGTATTGAGGTGTTGGAGCACATCAAAAGAATATTAAAAAAGCTAGTGAAGGTCTAAAGAATGAATCTTATGAGGAGCAGCTAAGGGAACTGGGTTGTTTAGTCTGGAGAAAAGGAGGATGATGGCAGACCTTACTGCTCTCTACAACTACCTGAAAGGAAGTTGTAGCAAGGAGGGTATCAGTCTCTTTTCCCAAGTCACAAGACAGAGGATGAGAGGAAACAGCCTCAAGATGCACCAGGGGTGGTTTAGATCAGCTATTAGGACAATTTTTTTCACCAAAAGGGTTGTCAAGTATTGGAACAGGCTGCCCAGGGAAGCAGTTGAGTCATGATCCCTGGAGGTATTTAAAAGATGTGTATATGCAGTGCCTAGGGACGTGATTTAGTGGTGGACTTGGTAGTGTTAATGGTTGGACTTGATGATCTTAGGGGTCTTTTACATCCTAAATGATTCCATGATTCTGTACATTAATTGCTTACCATTAGGATTTTTAACATCAGGTGTAAGTCTAATAAATGCGATTTAAGTAAATTGCTTAATTTGCACAAACTTTCTGAATTTATTTCCTGATGGCATACTGTATTCCCAGCTATTAAAACAGGTAGAACAGCACATAGTGAACATCATTGTGCCTATTCCCTCTCCTAACTCACCATTTTCACCTCTAACAAAAAGGTACATCATCCTGTTACCACATCCCACCATGCCTTCCTAGACACCTGCGTCCAAGGTAACACAAATAGTTCTGTTTTCTATCCCCTTTTTTGTCCCTCTGCTCCTGTCAGAGTAGCAGCTCTTGGGCTTCCTACTGCTGCTACCCAGTAGAAGATGAAATTATTAAAAACATGGGCAGGCTTTTCCTACTAGTCCTCTGAGCACTACACCAATAGGTTCACTACAAGGACTGTACACCTATTTCCATCGGAAGTTAAGACAGGAATTAACTTGTGGTTCATTACTTTGGAGCCTGAGATGGTCACAAACCATTAACTAGCTCTTGCCTTACTTTAGTTTCTAAGCAAGGACATAGGACATGTACCTAGGACAAAGACACTTTACCTCTGATTCATCCCTGCTCTAAATGCCAGCTCTCCCTCTCTGTCACAGTATGTCTTGCTTTGTCATAGCTTGGAAATAAGTGCCTCAGAACTTTGGAGAAAGAATAAAAACATGTTAAGTGGAAAAAAGGTATTTAAATAACAAACATTAATTTTAAAAGTTGCTTTGTTGTTCTAAAATACCACAAAACGGAAGTTATATAGGATTTCGTAAATTTTACACACAAACAATTGATTTACAGCATAGTCAGTAAATAATCCCTGTTGTTATTTTCATGCGCAGTACATAGTACACAGCTCTCTGGGACACAGAAAGTCACTTTCAGAGAGAGCAGAAGGGCATTGGCACAGACTCTTGATGATCACATGCAAAACAGCTGAATATACTGGGAAACCTGTACAAAATCCTAACAAAACCCTCTTGTTTTGGTGAGTCAGGCAAGCAGTAATGTTTCTGATTTCTCCCCCAAAAAGGAAAGGGAGTGGAAGGGGGAATCTCAAAAAAAAAAAAAAAAAAAAAAAAAAGTTATACTTATTCATAGTCTACATGAAAGCAAATTACTCATCTTAAGGGATTTCTGGCCCTGAAGCTTACAGAAAAACTCTGTGCAGTAATACACTGCATGGATCCTATAGAAGACAAGCATAAATTCTTAAATTAAAGACATGCTCAAATCTCTGAGTGCACACATTTACAGGGGAAAAAAAAGAAACTGAAAACTAATTTATGAAATCTGACTTTTGGAAGATACTAAACTTCATTAGTGGAACACTAAGTGAAAAGCACATCTCCCTGTTTTCAAAACCCTTGCTGCAAAAGTGCATGTTGCTGGAGTAGTATCTACGGTCACTCTTTATCACCACTTCAGTATTGTATTACACTATTTCTCCTTGTGGTTAAGTATAAACAGGTATATCAAATATTAAAAATTACAGAATTCAACAAAGCAGTGATTTTCTAAAAGGCAGGGTTTTAATTTTAAAATCTTTTCAGATTGCTCTAAACCAGGTACTTCTTGGTTTATGATCATCATTTCTTGCCATACAAATTCAGTTCTTCCTTCTATAATGCAAAATACTTCAAAATACTTCCTGCATTGTTACGCTTTGGGCTGCTTCCAATTACACCATTAAAAAAACCCAAAACTATTACTTGCTGGGGCAGGGGAAGTAATTTTTTCTAACAAGCTTGTTCAGCAAACAAAGCCTATAACAGCAAACATGCTAATTATGCTAGGATTCTGACTAAAGTTTTCCTTCTTTCCTACTGTGTCTCCCTAATCATTCCATGCATTTCAAATTCCTTCTGATCAAGAAAATAAGTCAATTATATACAGAAAAGTTCTTTGCTGTTACTAAAGAAGGAGCATACACAATGTCATTCATGTCATTTAAAATCAGCATCTATCCACAGTAAGAAAACATACATTTATAACCTTCACTCAGCTTAGAAACAAGGACACAACTAGCCAGCAGAATTTCAAAGAATCAGAAGTCCTACTTGAAAGCATTTTGCCTTCATTTCACCATGACTTCATCTGCCACCTTGAAGCTGGGGCACAGGGATGGCTGAGGGAATTAAAGCCTCCATAACAAAAATCAAGTGAAGTACCGAGACTTTGGAATCCACAACTCCAAAAGTTACACAACATCATAGAAACTTCAGTCTGCCAACAAACTGGCAGCTCCCAGCACTATTAGTTGTACATGCAAAAAGATGCAGTCAGAGGTTCCAAATGCACTCACATGCAACAAGGTGGTTGAAGACCCATTTCTATGACGTTTCCACAGGCACAACTAAAGGTTCAACGGCTGTAGCTGAAGCACCCCTCTCCAGAAAAGCAAGATACAACAAGTAAAACTACATGTCCTTTATAAAGGGCTAACAAAACCCTAACAAATTTCCCAGCTCTGTGGCTCTTTCATTATTGCTTCATTTGAATACAGGGTCATGCCCACATCATCCACCATCGAAGGAAAATCATGAACAGAATCTTCTTAAGAATTATGCTTTTTACCTAGACAGAAATATGATCAGAATTAGAGCTGTGCACTAGACTGCATGGCAGTATGTCAGTATTTACTTTAGGTTGTACCTACACAGAGTCCATGAATTCAGTACTCCATGTCAGTAGGGAGTACATTGATCACTGCTAAGGTGCATAAAGTGTATTCATCTCTATACAATAATTAGTCCTTGTTTACATCAAAAAGTCTCTTTATAGTCCACTGTTTTGAAGTAAATTTCACCTTTCATCAGTGTACTCCTTTTGGCTTAGATGGAGTTAGCTTTCTTTGCAGTAACTCCTATGGGGCTATGCTTTGGATTTGCAAACAAAACAGTGTTGATAACACACCCGTTTTTTACCTATTGCTGAGCAGTACTTACACAGTGTCAAGGACTTCTTCACTTCTCACACTGTCCTGCACAAAAGCTCGGGAGGGAACACAACTGGGACAGCTGAACCCAGCTGACCAAAGGGACATCCCATACCATATGGTGTCATGCTCAGCAATAAAAGCTGAAAGAAGAAGGAAGGGGGGACATTTGGAGTTAGGCATTTGCTTTCCCAAGTAACCACAACACATGATGGAGGCCTGCTTTCCTGTTGATGGCTGAACACTTGCCTGCTGATTGGAAGCAGTGAATTAATCCCTTATTCAGTAGTGAATTAATTGCTTTGCCTGTGCATGCGCAGCTTTTGCTTTCTTTATTAAACTGCCTTTATCTCAACCCACAAGTTTTCTCACTTTCACCCTTCCAATTCTCTCTCCCACCTCACTGCGTGGGAGCGACCAAGTGGCTGCATGGGGCTTGGGGCTTAGCCGCATGATAGGGTTAACCTACAACATGAAAGTTTAAGCAGAATTTTTATTTAGTGGTATAGCCAGTGTATAGGCACAATATATAGTCACTTACAGGAAACCACAAATCCTTGAATTTAGAAATAAAAGCTTTGATGCTTGCAGCTATTTTAAATGTATTAAATTGCATTTTTTTAATGTTTACATGATAAAAACATATCTACAAAAAAAGTTTGGCTGCTAGAGGACAGGTGTCACCACTTTCTCTCTTAAATCATTGAATTCAGAAGACAGAACGGAATAATCCAATATAAAAAAGCACCACCAAGAAATATTAGGAAACATGAAGTATTATTACAAAAATCTCTGTACCATCCATGTGCCTTGCCTGCTTTTTAGAGACAGAACAGAATAGTTGGGCTAACAGCATGTCCTCAATTCCCATCTTGCTGCAAGATTACATGTGCACATTTTTAATAGAGCAAAACCACAGACATATACTTTTAAATGCTGAATGCAATCATCTATAAAAGAAACAAAAACATTAAAGCCACTTGTGCTTCCTGTTGATAAAGACCCTAAACCAGCATTTTCTAGTCCTCTTAATATTACTTAAGCACAAAACCACAGAGAATGGCACACATGGACTCAGAACAAACCAAAAAGCTTTACATAAAACAACAACCTCACTGAAATCAAGTAGTTTTTCTTGTTTAGCTAGGGCATCACCATCCTTCACTGATAGATGTAACAGCATTTCCATTTGGTGCAGTAGTAAAAACCAAGACAAGCTCTGTTGGTTTTTTGCCGTGTCAATACTTACATGTAAACATATATAATGACTCTCTGTAAATTTTACTGTAAGCTCTTACCAAAAGGCAGGCACTACACGAAGCCTGTCCATGATTTAAAGTGCATCCTAGTGACAAATACCACTTTGCAAGGGCTTGGTTTCAGAAGAAAAGTAAGGCTATAAGGCTAAATGAAATCTAACTAGATGAAGTTTACAAAAGTCTGTCTAATTAACCACATATCATGGTTTCCACCAACTAACTAACCCACCATCAATGGACTAAAAAAGCACAAAACAGATGCTGGTTTGGAAAAAAAAAATCTCAATTTCTGTACCATCCTAACTTGAATAGTTTTTCCTGTATTGCAAAGGAGGACAAATGCTGCTTTCCAATCCAAAATAAGCAAAGGAACAGAAGTTCCAAGCCATACAAGGTCACCCTCTACTCTCTCTCCCTCAGCCTGTACTGGAAGGTCTACTTTTCCTGTTTGCTTGTGGGTTTGGGGTTTTTTTTAATGAATGTGAGATCAAATATTGCAATAACAAGCTTCTGCACATACACTGGAGGAAAATTCTGCCAACTGGCCTGTACAATGGAAATTAAAACAAAACATGATTACATATTTTAAGACCATTTCTTAAGTTGCCACTGAGAAACAAGCTAAAAGAAAAGTGCAATCTCATGTAAGTCACTGTTTATTATTCTTGGGTGCTTCCAAAAGGGTTTCTGAAAGTCTGAAAGTCTCTTCCTGATTTTTAGGGAAAGCACAATTTCATTTTATTTGGCAGGACCTCAGGCTGAAGAACCACATGGATCAATTACATTTCAACATTTACCAATTAAAATAATAAGTAGATAGCCAGACTACTATTGCTATGTCCTTTCAATCCATTACTTTCATGTCATCAACAAAAAGAAAACATTATGGAAGGGGAAAAAAGGAGCATGGTTCATTTACTGAACACTGTACCTATTCAACTGGTAAAAAATGTAAGTTACTTTTTTCATCACTATTTCTCTGGAGGTCAGTGGAGATAACTGGAGAATTTAAGGTTAATCAATACAAGCTTAGTCTGGGCTTTGATATCCAACACACATATATCCTGTCTATTCACACTTTGCAAGCAAATATTTTCTAACTTCAACCTGATATAAGTTTCCACAGTGAAAAGAGAGGGAAGTGGAGGGAAAAGGAGGAGGGTGTTTTAAATTACACTTTGCTCCTTGGGCACTACTAAGAGAGAAAACCTTATCCAAGTCCCAACAACACTAAGCCAGTATCCCAGCCACTGGCTGAACAAAATAGGATAGGAAAGAGGGCTCTGAACTTTTATTTTAGAGCATGGGGTTTTAGTTTCCTGTTTCAAATCTGACCAAGCGTATGTTTTGCAATTAAAATCATAGCAGTTGTTTAAACTACAGGCGTCTAATGAAAAGGCCCTGAGTCTCAGAGGCACACAGGAAATTGTGTCTCAAATTTCTGGAGCTACTGGACACCCGTATTTGGGACTGCTGACTACTTCACTGTATCTGTACATCAGTTTCATGGCTGATACATATCAGGCTCATCACAGCTGAAGTTACAAAAGATTTCCCTGTCAGTATCAGTCATTCCAAGGAAAAAAATTTTGAGATCACAAAACATCTAACAGACTGTTAAGGCACACAATCTGACCAACTGCATACAATGTGATGCTTAGTTGTCTCTTTTCCTTTTTTTTTTTTTAACCAATAAATTTGAACTAGCATGCCCTCTGATCTTGAACAATTTCTTAAGAAACAACTCAGTGTGACTTTCAGATTACTATTGTTACTTAATACACAACTGACAACTCCAGTGACAACTGGACACAAACCCTTTTGTAGGTCACAAGCAAGTATTGCATGTTCACTGCTTCATAACTGATATTTTAGCTCACAGAAGCAGTAACGTCTAAAGGTTATTGTCTGTGACTCACAATGCAGTAGATTTTATATGGTATTAACAGAGCAACAACACATCTCCCCAAGTTCCTGTCAGTCTCATTACGTACCAAGACAAAGCACTTTGACAGAGAAAGACGTGACAGTGTGCCTGCATGGTAGCTCAAGAAATACTGAGATCTAAATTGCTTCAAAACCCTGCCCAGGTATCACATATCAGCTTTGAAACCAGCTTCATTACAACCACCACCACGGGGGTGGGGGCAGCTCAGATACCAGGCACAGATATCAGAAGGTACCCCGGGGCCATCTCTTTTACTCATTCTTGCCATGCAAAAAGCAGGCGGGAGAACTGCAGACTGCACAGACTGCCAGACCGATCTGTACAGCAGATGAACATGCCCCGCGGGGTTTGTAAAAGGTTTCTGCAGAAATACCAGCAGGGTCACTCTAGAGCCAACCCTGAGGGAGCTCCAATCAACAAACTGTGTATACAGGCAGCTATTTTGGTCTTGTGAGTACTCTGGGTTGCTTTGCCCAGCAATGTCCTTGGCCACATCACCGTTATTAGAATGTATATACGTTTCAGAACACATATGCTGCTACCAGAAAAAGAAAGAAAACAGCGAAATGAGAGAAAAAGATACAACAGAAATTAAAAAAAGACCAAAACAACCCTTGGTTCCTTTCTAGACAAAGCATATTTTTAATCACCAATTTTTATTTAGAACAGAAGAATTTCTGTAGATCATAGCCCTGCCAATGATACCTCTCATAACAGTTCTGTTCTGCTCCACACATGAGGGTTTTTTGCCTTCACTGATGTTAATCCCACAAACATCATATTTACAGATTAAAAATTACCACAATTTAGCCTACTCTTTCTGTATAAAGCACCCAAGTTTGGCAAAGTCAAGATTTACAGTCTACATGTTGTTCTTCTAGATAACTCCACATGAATGGCTTTCACTGCTTTCTGTATACATAGGGCAGGGGAAACAATCACAGAAAACTTTTAAATATAAAGGATATTGACCTTATTGCATTTTAAAATTTAGCACAGCCTCTTCTATGCCAGGCACTATCCTTCAGCACATCACTAGCCTGAACTTTTGCCAAATCAATCAACAGAGTTGCCAACAAGTCAGTTGGTGTGATGGAGCTTGCTAGATTAATCAGTGTACACAATGCAGGACATGCACAGCATTCCTACCACTGCAATGCAGACCACCGTCACAGTAGCATCACAGTATTATAATTGCAGAAAATAGATATGAAGATTTACCCCGCTTCCTTGGGGTTTGTTTTACATTTGTTCAAAGTTTAACAGGTTGCATACTTTCAAACGTTATTAGTTCTTACTTTCTTCTCATTTGTGTTTTTAATTGCTAAAGTACATATTTTGTAATGGCTCCTTTATTTATGTTCCAGTTGTTTACATACAAATACTCACACTTGTGAATACTCAGATGTACCAAAGGAGACACTGAGGCCTCATTAATATCTCCACCAATGATAAAAAGCATAAATTAGGACAACAATACTGACATACATGCTGTATTCAGAATTCCATTTTCTGAAAACCTGTCCTTTGTCTTTCCCTTATAACGATTCACAGCTCAGAAGTAATGAGGCTTCTAAACTATTCTGAAGATTTTTGGATTCCCACAAATACAAGCCTGGCTGTTTCCAGAAAGATTGGATTACATGCATAAAACCCAGGTACCAGTGATTCTACTTTGTTATTACTGCAGAATAAATTGTCAGATTTTATAAAAACACAGAGGCTTAAAAAAACCCACAGTGTTAGGCCCCAAAGCAGTATATAAATCAGGAACACTCTTAGTTTTAAACATAACTGGTTCTCCATAAAAGTCAATGGCATGACAGATGTATTGTTACACAAGAACTCCAGTGTTTGCAGAATAGATTCCTTCAGAGTGATTGCAACTCAAGAAAAGCTCTCCACACTCAGCTACGCTTACTAAAGCACAAAGAAACAGACTCCTCCAAACAGCTTGGTGGGAGCTTTGGCTGAAAAAAACATCCCAAAAATCAGATCCCACCTTGTCTCCACATGAAGAAACAAAACACCAAAGTTGTCTCACAGTCCAGTGGAATCAGGTTTCCTCTCTCTCACTCTTCAGTAGCTGTAGTAAAGATCAACACTGCTGCAGTACACTAGTACACACCCTAAATAACTGGGGCAATGAGAACTTCTTTGAATGTCTTTTGTGAGATAATGCTCATGATGGAATGAAACATCAGCTGTGCCCCAGTGAGGCAAACAGCAGAACCCAACACACCATATTACCCTGAAATTCCTGTACCTTTGATCAACTCGATGAGTTTTCTAGAGCTTTTCCCTCCCCTTCTCCCTCCACATTTTCTTCAAGAGTCTCCATCTGTTCTGTCTCTTTCTTCCTGGGTACAAGGTATGTAATTTTTTTTGTGATTCTTACAATGTAAAACTAATATACTTCCACTATTTAAAACAGTATAAAGAATAGTCAACACAGCTATTAGAAGGTACATATGTACTCTAAAACACTTACAGGCAACTAAAATCCAGATCACAAAAAACGGTAGTGTATTTTAAAAGTTAATTTGATGTTAATTTAAGGTAATGTTGGACAGAATTCTAAGCAGTAGCTGCCATGCATACACATTTCTCTGATAAACGAAGGAATATTGTTCTTACTCATAATGAAATCTTAATGATTTTGGTCTTCTACACAGTCTTTGGGTTTGTACGAAACCAAAAAAAAATACTGTCCAGCAGAGCTGGAAATCTACTGAACTTCCTCGACTCAAATCACTGAGTGAAGGAGGAAAAGGAAAACTTGAATTCTCTGAATGCAGCTGAAATCATCACTACTGAAATCAAAGACAGGTAAATTCAGCTTATTCATAGGTGATTATTATACCAGTGCCCATCAAACATGAAAAAAAAAAAGATCAGTTAAATAAACAGAAGTTGTTTTCTCCTAGCTTTTATTAGCTTTCAACATTTTCTTCGGCAGTCATTATGGAGCTTTACCTAGCCATGTGCACACAGCCTTACAAATGTCAAACACAGCTGCTGGACTTTGCATCATCTTCCCCCCCCCCAAAATGACAAGACAGTCCTGGAATACTTTTACAGGTGGATAATGAGGTCAACATAAGCTTTCATCATTTTTGACTCATGAGATATGCAGTTACTCAGTGGCTTCATTCATTCTGCAAGTGGAATACCACCTTCTTAGTGGAAACATACTAACAAACCATGGTGATCTGACCTTCAGTCATTGTTTTAACAGGGAAAGAGATTTTCAAACACGGTGTTTGGTCTTGCCAAAAGAAAATATTTCAAGCAGATTAAGTTCTTTCTCTCTTCATGTGTTCACCTACTTCCCTCATTATTCTGATCATCAAATTGCTTTTCAGTTTGTAACTGGTGCTGAAGTACTCTGTTCCAGATCTGTTGCTAACAGATCCCAGTTTGTACTGTAAAGTGCCAGCAAAAGAAAGCATGTAAGTCAGCCTGTGTATTACACATGAATGGAGCCCAGAGAGGGATGATTGCTCTCTCAGCTACACAGTTCATATCTGAATTAATGAATTAATTTCTGAGCATCCATTGCTAGATAGGGAGTTCACAGGAATGTAGTGAAAGAAAATACATATTCAATTCATTGAGAAAACTAGTTCCTGTTTAGCTTAGCTGACCCAGGACACAAGATACAGATGCTACAAGAGGGATTTGTGGAAAAGTACTATCCAGCAACACGAACTTGAACAACATAAACCTCACATTTAGAAACAGATGCAACTAGCATTTTTTTTTCTGTCAGTAATACTTGGCTAAAGTAAAATGCTAGGATATGCAAAACATGGCAGGAGAAAAAAAGACACTGAGAACAGATCTCAAGATTCTTTTATGTACCATCTTACCAAACAGATTACTCAGCCTGTTGTTTAGGACTATAATAATAAGTTTAAAACCAAACAAACAAAAAAAAAAAAAAAACCTTCTGCTCCATGACACAACAGTATACAATATTGACAGTTAAGGGTATGTTTGTCCCCAGTAGGCTTAGGCTACACAGAACATGATCCTGCAATCTCTGATACATTTATATACTGAACAAAACTAACACAGAGAGAAAACATTTGGGAATTGACAGGAACTAGCTGAAATAACTAGATTTCGCAAATTACATTTTTCATTTTGTAAATTATATTACCTAACTTGGTTTATTGCTACCTTCTACAACAACAACAAAAAAAACCCCACTTCTTCCCATGAGAACATTTTCATTTTGTTCCTCTGTTTGGTTATGTAATAATTAATTTCAACATTTCCACTTACTGTGTAAAAAAAAATAAGGATAAAAATAAATCAAGAATGTCAGTGAAAGTGAATGTTATTTGCATTTCAACAGATCAAGACAAGTTACCCCTTCTGCAGTTACTTGTTTATGCATGTCACCTGTCTTAAGTGAGAAACATTCTAACAGCTCACTTCTACTTTTTCCTTTCATCTCAAATGGAAAAGTCCCATGTTTAATATATTAAACAGGAAATGGTGAAACGATCTGTCAGAAACACATACAAACTAAAAATAAAAGCAAAATGTTTGCAAAATATTTTGCAATGTTGTCCAAAAGACAGATGTCCCAAATTACATGACATAGCCCCTTCAGTTAGTATTTCACTTCGTATTTTTCAGTGAAACTGTTTAGGTAACAAATGACTACTCAGAATTAATAAATTCTGCTCATTAATTTGCAGTTCCAATTTAGAGGAATTTGAGATCATAGAACTTACCAAAAAAATATTATGTGCAACAACAAGGAAGTCTTGCATGCACTCTTAATTACACTTTGATTATTCATATTTCTGGAAAGGTCTCAATTTAAAAATAGTCATAGAAAATAGAAGACTTTGTCTCAAAAAAAGCAAAATCTTACCAGCAACCTTTTCTAAAACATTTACATTCTAAAAAATTTACTAATTTGTAACATTTGTAACACTTCAGGGGACATTCAGATTGGTCATTAGGAAAAGGTTCTTCACTGAGAGGATGGACAGTCACTGGAACAGGCTCCCCAGACAAGCGGTCATGGCACCAAGCCTGTTCAAGGAGCATCTGAACAATGCTCTTAGTGATATGGTTTAGTTTTAGGTAGTCCTGCAAGAAGCAGGGAGTTGGACTTCATGATCCTTAAGGGTCCCCTCCAACTTGAGACACTCTAGGATTCTATGACTAACTCATCTATCTATTCCAGGCCCTAAAAACAGATCTGTAATTAACTGTTCTCCCACAGCGACAAACCACATACATTACCTCTGACTAAACTCCTGGGCAGGAGGGAAGACATAGCAGAATGTCTTCAAAAAGGGTTGGACCTAAGTTTCCAGTACAGGGGTGGGGGTTAAAGTCAAAAAAGAAATCTTAACTGCTTTTATTTAGTCTATCTGAGCATTGCCACTGGAGGAACTATTCAAACAATAACTTCAGCACACCCACTAGCATTTCAAGGAAAGGATAAGGGTTTCTTTGACTTTTGAAATTAATTATGGCCGTGTTTTTGTTTTTATTTAAAGAAAAAAAAATAAAATACTGAATTAGAAAAATGGTGATCTCCAATGTCCACTTTAGTGCATATGCTGCCTTAAAGTCTACTTCAAGTCACAAATCCATTCTGACACAGCTCTACACCCGTAAAGTAAACCAAGAAACTGTCTTCTTACCAGCTTGACAAACGAGCATTGGAGTTCTGAATCCAACTGAAATGCTTTTGGAAAAGAAGATTCAATCTGTTCACTCTGGTTTACAAGGTAGAAGATGCAAAGAACTCAAAGAGCTACAAACATAATATTGTAAGCTTCCTGTGACAGCCATCTTTTCCTCTGAATTTACACAGCACTTTGCACAGGAAATCAACATACCAACTAACAAGCAGGACTTATTAGTACTGTACAAGACAAAACAAAAAACCTTTCAGTTACCATGAAGCACAGTTTATTTGAAAGATTTGACGCCCACAAAAGCTTCCAGACCACTAGCCATGGAAATGAAAACTCTATTCAGAAAGCAAATAGTGTTAGCATCCTGTTCATTTCAGATTTTAGCAACTGTGAGTACCAAACATGCCTCAAGATCATAAAAACAAAGAGCAGCAACTCTGCTCTAATATTTGTACGTTCTTTCTAACGTCCCTTCCAGCAGAGCCAGCTTTCTGGGGGAACTTTATTGACCAGCTTCAGCTACAGATTTTCTTTCAAACAGTATCACCATCATCTCTAGGCTTTTCACTTCAGGGAACAAAATTAGGAAGCTCTGTGCATGAACATTGCTTCTCAGCAGTAGCACAAAGTACCTTGGAGCTGCATGCCCAGGCTCACATTGCCGTTTCTTCTAGTTGCATGGATAAAGAGCAGAATTTTTTAAATGTTTTGTTGCAAAATGCAGTAACAGTATTACATCAAACAGACTTTTAAAGTGATGGCAACATGATGGCACCCTCTCTCAAAGGAAATAGACTTTGCAAGATGACTCTTAAAAAAATTCTCCCCAGAACTGCATTACTACTAAAGACAAGGTCTTTTTATCATGTACACAGGAATGTAAACTCCAACCCTGAGGCTCTAATAAACTGTAGTTGAAAGTTCTTCTACTAAGGCTAGTGTAGAGTACAAAATCAAAACTTCAAGTGCTCGTAGAAACTGTAATTTTAATATGTCCAAAAAAAAAACCAAAAAAAAAACAACCAAACCCCAATCCTCCACAGAAGTGTAATTAAAAAAAAAAAAAAAAAAAAGTAGAAGGAATAGGTCCATCCTGCTAGTTAAACCAACAAAATATGCTCAGAGCTCATAACCTTCAGATTTTAAACAGCAGCACATAAAGGACAGGGAATTTTTAGTGTATTTGAGAAAAGTGAAACACGAGGCAATGACAATGTATTTATCAAGTGAAACAGAAAATTTACTTTTTACAGCATGGGGGTTTTGAAATTGACAGAAGTTTTGGACTCCAATTTGGCAGGTCATTGAGGAATTAAAACATAATGCAGCAAACTACCTAGGGCTCCAGCTATGGCTACCCTGCATGCTTGTCATCTAACAGCCCGAATCCCACCTGCAACAGAAGTGCTGTGTTTTCAACAGGAAGGCTGCTGCTTTACCCAGTGCCTCGTCCTAATGCCATATTTGGCTATGGTCTCGAGTCTTACCAAACACGCTTTACTTTCAGTTTGATCTGAGAGCTTCATTTCCTCCTCTGTGCCGGACGAGCGAAATGTGTTACTAATACAGAGGCAGCAAACATGGGCTTCACACGGCTTCGCTTCAGTCAGCAGCGCAGGGTGCACACACGCTGCTGTGCCGCCTTGCCACCCAACGCTCCGGCATGCACACCTCGAAGCTGCAACCACACCGTTAGGCCAGGCACTTCTGCCAGCGCACGGACAGTTCCGAAAGCTTTCTGGCTTGCAGAAACACCCTGAAACATTGCTTCAGACACCCTAGATCCTCCTGTACTTTACCTCTCCTTTCCCTCGCTGGGAGGAGATACTCTCTAGAGTGCCTCAGTGAGAAAGCAGCATAAACAGGGGGTCTGGTTCCTCCCTCCTGTCACAGCGGCAACGGCTTTGGTGCTCCGGGCGCACGTAAGGCTCTTTCCTCGGAGCGATACACAGCGAGAGCACACCTTGGTGTAGAAGTTGCTCCGGCTTCGTAGTGTCCGTTATCTGCCACCGTGAGACTAGGGCCGGCCGATAAAAAGCGCAACAGTACCGAAAGAGAGATGGAGCCTCCTCTCACCTTCCCGGTTACAGGCGTGTGTGCCTAATTAACCCCAATAAAACCAGATCTGAGGTAACTGCCAAGCCGCGGAGCGTGGGGGCGGCACGACTAAGCGGCTTGCCCCGCTCCCCTGGGCCAGCAGCCCCCTCCGGGCGCACCGGCCGCCCCCGGGCCCGCCCCGGCCGGCGGGCAGGGCAGGCCTGCCGCGGGGAGGCCGCGCGTCCCCATCCCGGGCTGCGCCGCCGGCGGCGTGGCGGCGCCGCGGTACTCACCGCTGGGAAAGGGCTCCATGTTCCTCCCGGAGTCCGCCCTCAGCCCGCGGCAGCGCAGCCCTGGCGAGGCGGGAGAAACGGCGCGGAGGCGCAGCCGCGACTCCTCACTCCGCCTCCTGCCGCCGCATGCTCACGGGGCGGGCGCTGCCTCGGGCTCGCCCGGGCTGCTGCGGCCCCTCACGCCGCGGTCGCTGCCCAACGATCGGCTGCCGCAGCTCCGGCGGCCGGGGGCGCGGCAGGCTCGGTCCGCGGCTTCCTGCGCAGCAGCGTTCCAGGGGAGCAGGCTCGCACAAACCGCACTCTGCCCGGACCTCAGCGCCCGCCTGTCTCCCGCCCCGCTGCTGGGCCGCGCCGCACCGCCTATTCCTCACGCAGACCCGCCCTCCCCGCCCGCTTCACGCCCGCGGCGCAGCGCCCTGCCTGGCTCTCCGAAGCCCGGGGGAGCGGGTGTCGGGAGGTCGGTGCCCTGGCCCTCCGCGCCTGCAGGGCTACGGGCGGGCACGTCAGCCGAACGCCGGTCGCTGCACGGCCGCTGCGGGGCGGCACGACACGACCGGGCCGCGGCGGGGCCGGGCGCTGCCTCGCAGGCCTCCGTGCGGCGCCCCGGCACGCTGCGCCGAGCCCCGCGGGCGCCTGCGGCCGGGGCCGGGCCGGGCCGAGGCAGCGTCCCTGCGCCTCGCCGCCGAGCTCTGCTCATCGCCCTTTGACTGTAATTATTTTTAGCCTTAACGCTGCCTCACCTACCCCCTCCACCCTGACCTCCACAGTTCTGCTATCATTAGCTAAATACCATTTTTTCATTAATACGAGAACTCCGTAAGCGCTGGTTGTTGGAAAAGAAGACAGTGGGAGTTGATTACTCCTGACAATATCTAAAGGCCCTGTATTTGTTTTGCCAAAAAGAGGAAGAAATCTAAATTTAACTGTTCCTTGGGGGAGGGAGGGAGGGGATGAGGGCCAGAGGCCCCCAAGAGCTCAGGCCTTATTCCCAGGTGTGTACTTGCCCTGTTTCATGAGCCTAGAATGTGCTTTTTCACACCTTGCCGCAGTCTCACAGGCCTGGTTACAGTGACAGCCCTGCAGCATGAACTAGGCCGTGGTTGCGTTCGGCACCACTGCGGTTTCACCCGACTGGCACCTGGGCCCCATGCAGCTGCTCACTCGCTGCCCACAGTGGTGGGGGAGAGGATCAGGGAACGGTGGAGGCGGGGGGAAGTGTGAAAGTGAGAAAACTCCTGGGCTGAGATAAAGGCTGTTCAACAGGTAAAGCAAAAGCCACACACACAAGCAAAGCAAGGAATGCTTTCACTGCTTCCCATGGGCGGGCAGGTGTTCAGCCATCCCCAGCAAAGCAGGGCTCCATCACATGTAACAGTTACTAGGGCAAACAAACTTCATACACTAAACGTCCCCCCCTTCCTTTTCTCAGCTTATACATACTCAGCATGATGTCATATGGCATGGAATATCCCTTCAGCTAGTTCTGGTCACCTGCCCTGGCTGCACCAGCTGCTGACAGGAAAATTAACTCTATCCTAGCTGAAACCAAGACACACTCTAAGTCCTTGGAGTTTAATACTAGCTCTAATGCTGGACACAGAGCTACAAGAGTTTCAATTATCTGCTTACCAACATGGTCTCAGACACTCCTTAACATATAACAACAACCCATCCTCAAAAATTATTAAGTAAGCAAAGCATTTATTTTAATAGCATGAGGTGTCCTGAGAACTTTCTTTTCTAAGCACTGACCCTGCCTGACACATATTTAAATATATTAAAGAAACATTAATAGCCATGTAGCTGACTTTGTAGTGCTGGGATTCTACACAGTGTCACGCAGAGACTGCAGAGAGGCCTGAAAAACTTATTCTGAGCTCCTCATCACTTGATTTGACCATTCTTCATTTTTGCCAATCCCAAATGCTTACTCAGCATGATACACCTCTGTGAAGCAGAAGAGCTAAAAGAAGATCATACTCCATTACATGTGCAGAAATTTCCATATCTGGATTTTCCTATTAAAATCAAGTTGTAAGAATACAGTGGGAACTATTCATACAGAGATCATTTCACAGTTGCACCTATTTACATCTGTTCAATAGAAGAATAAAGGTTTCAGTGTAATTTTGGATGACTTCATTCAGAACAGAACTGAAGGTCCAGCTTTGCTGGAGCTGTTCAAAACCTAGAATTTCTACAATTTGATAAAAAAATTCTGTGTCCAAAAGTTGCAGATGCTTTTCACTGTAAAATATAGTTTGTTGTATTTTTTAGTTATAGTTTAGTAGTATGAGTGATTGATAAAAGTTAAGAATGTTAAGCTGGTTCTTTTTTGAGGCCTTAAGTCAACTATTACACAGTGTTCGTTGGTTGTTTTTTCTTAAATGCAGAATAAAACATTTCTTTAATTACACAAAGCCCTAAATATATCCTTAAAGCATCTGCAGTGACTTCTATTTCATCTTTATTTGGCAGTCTCCTTCATCAATATCTTAACTGAGCCTTTTCCATGGGCTAAAATATGATTGCTAGCAACCTTGCCTCTTTCTCCTCTTTGAAGACTTGCTTTCCCTAAAGAATTGCTTTAAATATTTCAGCTTTTAAACAGCAGGAAGCCATAACATTTTTGTCATGCGAAAAATTCTCTCAACCCTAGGTGTTTGATCTGTCTATTAGTGCCCCAGCAAAGCCAAGACCCTTGTGCCCGACCAGTCTGCCAGTGTCCCGTTACAGGGACACTTCACTGAACAGTCCCGCTGGATCAGAGGGCAATCTGACTGACTTGTTCAGGGAAACACGCCCACAGCATCAGAGGGATCCCTCAACAGGTCTGCCCACTTTGTTTGAATGTGTGACCCACTGCCAGTGACTGCTAGCACCCATGAAGGACTAACACCAACTATTTATGGAATAACACGCTTCATTAATATGAAATCTGACAAGGTTCATGATCGCCAGTGATAACGACTGTCTGCAAAAACAAACTTGAAGTGATATAGCACCAAACTATATCCAACCAAAACCTAAATTACTAATGAAAGCTAGAATAAGTTAGTTATTTAGCATGCATAAGACAAAGTTCTTACCCAATAGGCATCCATATGGGGGAGAAGACAGGTTCAGCCCATTGACTGATCCCAGAAGTTACAATGGAGTCTCCATTAACTTCTCCCCTCATCTGCCCGCTTTTTGTAGTTCATAGTACATTGCATATTCATTCATCATACACAGGACTGGTTACAAGTTTCTTGCTTCTGATGCAAATTGATACACATCCTCAGACAACACTGCTGAAGCTCTCTACTAACTACACATGCTCCTCAAGTGGGGTTTTGCCCTCTGTCGGGGGAGCTATTTGAGTTGAAGGTCGTGATCTCCCACTACCACAGTTGTCTTTGTCTTATTTTCAACTAATTTTCTATTGATGTCAATGGATTGCAACACCTCATCATCCTGTTTCCTCTCATAGCCAGAACTTTCCTCACCTGAAGGATTCTTTCTGCGTAACTTAGATAACAGTCTTGTTTTCACTATCTGTTCTTTGTTTCTCTTCCTCCCCAAGGCTGACTACCTTGATTAGAAGTCCCTTCATTTGTACCAACTTTAGAGTGTGAGTCAGCTTGGCCTAGCTTTGTGAACACTGAGTCAGAGTTGGGTAATCCAGGAGTTTAGACAACAATTCTCCCCCTTTGGACTTATTTCAGTCCAGGACTAGTCCATTTCCATCACATTTAGGTGGAGCTTGAGCGACTCTAGTCATGCATATTGTTGTTACTAACTGGTATTGTGTGGCCAGTGAAGTGTCGTAGTACCTTGGAAGCAGATAACTTTGAGATGGAGATGTGTGTTAGTATTACATTGAGATTATTTCATCTGAGGAAAGTAATTTTGTCACAATGGTTGGCTCAGCCACAGACATCTCATGGATTCTTCAACTGGTACGCAGCTTATCAGCTGTGTGGTGCCATCAAGTTCCCACTCCTGCAGGGAGCACAGCAGAGCCTGGCCACAAGGTCTCCACTCTGCTCCAGCCTCCATCACTCCCATCAGGGTGCTGAGCTGGCAGGGTGTGTTGCTTGGGTAGCTGTGGGGGTGTAGATTCTGTGCTTGTCAATCATCCTGAAATTGATAGCTGTAGTTTACCTTAAAAAAGCTTTCTGTAATACTATGCTTCTGTTAGGACCCAATTTTCTCTAATTCCCCCCCTTAAGGTGATTTGCCCACACATTTGTTACCGTTTATTTCTCTGTTGAGAGGAACAGAGATTTGGCCACACGAATGTTACTAGTGTTAGGTGGACACTTGGGTGCCTTTGATATAATGGAAAATTTTCAGTTGTTTTCAGCCAGATCTGCTCATAAGGAGCCACACTGTGACAGGATGTAAAGCTTTGTAGTTGAGAAGGACTCCAGGGGTTTGAAGACCAGGAATTTACTTCATCAGTCTTTATAAACATGTCAGATGTAGCTTGGGATCAGGTGTGGGACTGGTGAACCTTTTGGCTGACAACCTTAGAAGGAGACAAAAAAATTGCCCCAACAAATACTTATGCCTAAAGCCTGAGTAGAGATAAGGAATGTGGAAGGTCTCTTTATCCCTTGACTGAAGTAGCTAATACTGCTGATCATTGTCTTAGTTTCCTCCTTAATGTAAGGTTTTGTATTTAAAGATGAAATTGTTTCATTGCAATGCACACTACTCTACTCTGCATAAATCTGGCACTCTCATCCCCTGCCAGCAGGAACTACAGCTGCTGGTAACCACTGTCTGTTCAGCGTACCATCCCACACAATCCATAGCACTGTGTTTACAAAATAAATATCCTTATCTATCTATCTATTTCTACAGGTCAATTCATACCTAGAAGAAGCAGCTGTTTCTACAGGAGAGTCACTGCATTTTTATTCTTTGATGCAATATTTTAATTGCACCAATTTTTTAAAACATTTCTGGCAGCCCCCAATTTTCAAGACTCTGTACACTATATATTGAGGAAATGGCCTCCAGTTGAACCAGGGGAGGTTTACATTGAATATTAGGAAAATTTTTTCACTGAAAGGTTTGCCAAGCATTGGACCAGGCTGCCCAGGGAAGTGGTTGAGTCACCATCCCTGGAGGTATTTAAAAGACATGTAGATGGGGGTGCTTAGGGACATGGTTGAGTGGTGGACTTGGCAATGCTAGGTTAATGGTTGGACCTGATGGTCTAATAGTCTTTTCCAACCTAAGCAATTCTATGATTCCAAGATTCTATGGTTGTTTTAATCAGTCAGACAGCTGATATCAATAGGTAGACTGACATAGCTCTACTGAACTTTAGTAGTTTTACAATGAGTTACAAAAACTAAGGATTTAACACCATAGTTTCTGGACTGAAGACTAGTTTTCCCATAGACTGGTATGGAGAAATCAAAAAATTGCTGTCTTCCCTGGAAATTAAACTGTGGAAATGATACACACTTATCTGCACACTAATTGCAAGAATATGTTCAGTTCTCACACTGGTTATTTCTGTCCAAGGGTAGAATCATCACCATTGTGATGCAATAAAATCTCTCCAGCACATATGACAGTTGCCAGCTAGATAGAGGAGAAACGGTTGTCTGCATTTCACAGTAATTTTAATTGTTATGATTTAGTGAACTAGGATATCCACTGCAACAGTACATTTCCGACTCAGTTTCCAGAAAGAGAGAGAAAAAAAATATATATTCTCCAGAATAACCAACTGCAAGTATGGATATACAATTACTAGCCTGCTGTTGCAACATCCTAGCTAGCTTCCCACAATACCCATAGCATGGCTGGCACTTATCAGTCCTCGTCATAATTAAAATGCCATTCTTTCCGTCCTACTCTTCCATCCATAATATTCCCATTAGTGTAAGAAACCTAGGCAGAGAACATAAGGAATAGTTCAGAAACCTTGAACTGAGTTCCTGAGTATGGTGATAGAAAACAGCTCACACAGCTTTGAACTTTTCACACTAACCTCTAATTTTCTTCAGTGACACATCAGCAACAACCAAATAATGTGATGCCAGGAGCATTATAGTTACTTCAACACTCTCAGGAAATGCATATGTGTTGAAAATAAAATATAACATTATAAATAACATCTAAGTGTCTTATTGTCCTCTTTCTGAGGAATTTACATGACATCAGTTGTGTGTTGTGTGCAGCAGTCTGTTTATACTCACTGTTATGAGAACTTTAGCACTCAGCAGTGCTACCTTGGCTGGGCATTGAAAAATGGCACTGCCTTGAGAAGTATAGGCTAAAAGAAGGCTGATAAGACTACACCCTAAATGAAACTTTGGAAGTACTTTTCATGTCTGGAGGGAATCTTACAAAATACTTAATGAATACCACCAGATGTACACAATATTGGAACAGAGCAATACTTGCTAGGGTGTCTGGCTGGAATGCCAAGTACATATTGTGAAGTATCAGTGTGCTGTGAGGTGATATAATACTATGAATATGTAACATAATCACCACATAACAATGTCGGGGTAGCCAACTGTGCATTTAACAGCTGCCCCAGATCACATAGTACTGACACACAGCGGCATGTTTCAAGCATAGATAATGCTTTAAGACTGGCAAATGAGAAGATGAACTACAAATAACACCCAGTCACACTAATATGAGAAGGCTACTAAAAGAAAATACCACATCACCATAGGCAGTAGAAAAGGCATCACTTCCATATTTTAACAAAAAAATTGCGTGAGATGAGTATGTGCCTGAAAGACGCTGGTATCTAATAAGAGCATTGCCTCGCACTGGCTTGCTCTGTGGTAAAGGCTTCTGGGCACACCCACATAGAGCAAAGTATTTACATGCAGAGAAGTCTGAGCTGATCATAAACAAGTCAGGCTGGGGCTGGGAAGTAGTGGGAGCATACTGCCTCATCAGGACAGTCAGCCCATGGCACCAGTGTGGCATCCGAACTGCATTAAGCACTTGAGCTAAATTACTTAGAAGACACTAGAGTTTTCTGCAAAGGAACTTCCTTGTTTGTGAACTTTTGTTCCTTACAAATCCAAGCAAAAAAGAAATCAGGTAGAAAGATGACAAGTACTTAGGCACATAGGAAGGTCTAAACTCTCTGTGCATGTTTTGATGGTTTACAAAATGTAGATTGGTTTGAGATTGGAATGCACTTAGCTTTATCTATCTTTGCTTCAACTGCTGTTCCTATAAGCATCAGAAAATACCACCTTACCAAAGCAAACAAAAAAAGTTGCCAAGCTAAGGAAAAGGGCTTTTCTGTCCACCCAGCTATGGTAAGATACTAGCAAAAATTAAGTAAAAAAACCATTAATACCTGTGTTCACACCAGCAAGATGAGACAATGTCATGTCAGGTTTATTTTAAGACTCCCCTTCAAATATCAACCAGTGAATCACACGCCAGGAACACAATATTCTCAGAACAAACCTACCATGTATCTGATAATATTGAAATAGTGTTACTTGCCTAACTACCTTTGAGATCCAGTTATTGTTCGGTATATTTCATCAGCTTATGGATAATGTATTTAAGCTATAGAACATATGTAGACTTCAGCTATAAGGAAACTGGAGTCTTGTACATTTATGCTTGGAACTGCGGATAGTGATAAGTAGTAAAAACTTACAAGAAAACTCAGGCACTTACTAGAACCAGTTGAGAGTTTTTAAAGTAAACTGTACATTTTTGGAAAAATATTACTTGCCAAACTGCATTTTTCCTTCAGGAATGTGTTACTGCCAATTCACATCAGACGTGGAATTCCCAGTTGAATCTTAGGAAGATTAATCTAGCTAATTACTTGGCAGTTACAGTAGTCATCTATAATGCAGGTGTCTTAGAATATGCCTGCATTTGTTATTTAACTCTGCCTTGAAGAAGGCAATCCTTACCTGTCCTGACTAAGGAGACCTAATGGTTTCTTGTGCTGTCTACATTAGGCTCTCTGCTCTGGCCTCCACTCTGGTCTTATCACTATAGACAGCAAGATTACTGGAGACAAAGGATTGCAGAACTTGCAGGGGCTCTGTCCTCTGACTTGGTGTGTGCCTGCAAAATGCACAAAAAAGAGAGCTGATCCTAGATCTAAAACAATCAGCTGATCTGCCAAGGTGTTACTGAGCAATAGTAATGGTCAACTATATGATTGTCCTTATGTGCTGGTGTGAACTTGAAGATAGCAAAGACTCAATTTTAGAGTTTTGTGTCCTAGTTAACACACTAATTCTCTGTTTTATAAACAGTATGTATTACAGATAAGACTGTTTTAAGGTCAAAATCTTTCTCTGGTAGGTGAGTTATTAAGGTCACTAGTGAGACAGATATGATTCTGCAGTCTTGAGATTTTGTCATCTAGTTGCATTTGTCATCTCTGAGTCAGGTAAAACAAAGACTGTAATCTGAGTAACCAAGCCCTGGGTAAGTGTCCTGATTACCTGTAACTGAACAATACAAAACTCTCTTGATTTTATCTGCAGGGGGAAAAAAGCTTTTACCATTCCTAAATTCCTTCTTCTATAAACCCCAGTATTGTTTCTGGTTTTCAGAGAAGTTGTCATTCAAAGTTCTTTCCTTCCAGTCCTGACATTACACATTAAGCAAAAAACCTTATTAGCTTATTGGCTAGAGTGTGGATGGGAAAATGTCACCAGTAGTAAAGCCAAGCAATCAGAAGTGTTACCACAGCATAACAACCTACATTCAAGGTAGATTCACTTAATATATTTTATTTATCAGACTCCATGCCTGCACATAATCATTTGTCATGTCCCTGATGATTCAGCAGTAGCTCATTATATCATTTTAAGCTGATCTCTGGCTTGATCTCTTCTCTTTAAGACTTCAGAGTAGGCAGGTGTATTATTGTCAAAGTATTTTCTTTCGAAATTAATTTCACCATCTTGAAATACATTACCCTACAGTCACTTACTGCAAAATTACATAACATGAGGAAAACATGGAGGATATAATGGAACAAAGAAACTATAGAAAATGGAGGAAAATTAACCAATGGTAATGACTGGCCATTGCCAATAGCAAACCCTCTGATTCTGAATGAATATCATTTGGCAATGATATTCACTGGCAGACCAAACTGGCAATGGCCAAGTGGAAAGAACAGCTGTCAACAGGCCAATTTGTTCAGACGGTGATTTTAACTGTCTGATAACAAGATAACGTATTTTCTCATCCTCCCAGAGAGGACTATTAGGGGTATCAGGAGCTTTAATCGGTTGTAAAATTTTCATCTTATTATATGTAAAGAAAAATATTACTGTATACGGTAGTATTTCTCAAACTCTTGGACCACAAACCTCATAGGAAGTGCAAGGTGTCAGACACTGTTGGGGAGAAGCTCTTCACTACTCCTCATTAGCAGTTTGCTTTCTCCAGGGCGTAAAAGTGAGAACTGGCTGTAATGACTCGCTGTAAGTTTCCACACTAGCTACCTACCTTTACTTGCTAGTGGCAGAGCACTTCTGCAGCAGAGTGACTAGGACCACATGCAGCTACTGAACAACAGCTGATTGTCACCTCTTTCCAGCCAATCCTGGAAATGATAGGTAAGCTAAAAGCAGATGAACTTGCAAAACATTTAAAGAACACTGTTTCTGTGTTGGATGTGGCAAACCCAAGATCTTAAAGAAGGAAAGCATTTAGTCAAAGCTTATGTGGAAGACGAACCATACATAAAGATGTAAAAAACAGCTGCAGATAACAGTGTGATCAGGTGACACATACAGCATCTCATAGTTCTCAGAAACCCTCATGGTGCTCATGATTTGAGCAAAAGGATATTTTGAGTTGGGCACCCAGACTGAAGTATGTAAACCCCTTAGATATTTTGAAAACCTAGCTGCACAGTCTTAGCATTCCATTGTGTGACGCAGCTTTATGCTTCATGAGAGTGTGTTTTCAGAGGAATAAATCAATTTCTTTCTATCAAAAGCCTCAATATATTAATTTGTAGCAATCTTAAAAGTAGGAGTCTAAGCATTGTAACTCCTGACAAACCTGAATGGCTTATATAAGGTATTTTGTTGACAAAATGTCTTTAAGGCAACATACCAATGAAAGCACTCTAGAATGCTGTGCTATGGGTTCTTAAAGGAGCCAGCTGTCTTTTTGTGCTTTTACATACTGTTCACTGATCTGAGGGGCATAGGAGTCAGGGGAAACAAGGTATGATATTGCACAGCTTATCTTACTTATTAGTGCTTTAACAATGTAGAAAATTCTAAATTAACAACATGAGAAACACACTGTACTTTCAGCCAGGGGAGAAGCTGAATTGTGAACCTGTCATATAGGAAAGAATTTAACCAGTATACTCTTCTCCAAGGTTTCTGACATAATTCATTCTAGTGAATTTTTCAGGTTGCTGCTGAAGAGGAAAGTCCATTTTAGACCACTGTTGCATGTGAAGCTTTCAAGAAAAAGTTTACATAGATTGTGAGATGTTCTCCACAGAAGGAGATGGGGGGCCTTGGGGAGAGTCAAATGAAGAAACTATTTGACCAAAAGTCATATAGTTGGTCAACAACAGAGCCAAAAGTAGAATTAAGATCCTTTGACCCATGGTCATGTGGTTTCTACTGTGGTACTTTTTGGTAGAGAGTCACTTCTCTATGGAAGCACCTCTTTTTCATCTATTTTTTATATTCTTTGTCCTTCTAATTGAGACAATTCAGCCTGCACCCAAAAACTTTCAGCAATATCATATTCATTTTCTTCCATTACCAAAACCATAAAAGCTAGAAATCAATTAATTTGAGCAATGGAACAAAAGGAAATAGGAAAAAATATGTACTCAATTTCCTACAGCTATGGTGTAAACAAAGTACATTCCCTGGCCAATATTTAAGGCATTGTATTATGACAAGACTTTAACCTGTTCATGGTCTTTTTTGCAGCAGATCCTCTTTCCAAACTTACTTGCCAGTTTTGAACCAAGAAAAAATTCTCAAGTTTCCATTGGGTTTGTACATGTGTATTAGCTCTTGCCAGCTTCATCAGATTTGACTATTTGTCCTGAAATTTTCTTTCTGAATAAACTCTCTGCTGACATCATGGCCACCAGCAGAAAAAGGAAACACTTAATGACAAGCTTTCTCATTTAGGTTACATATATTGAACATCATACCACTCACTTTTCAGCCTGGATTCAGCAGCCAGTTTCTGAGACTGTTGAGATTCTTCACCAGCCATCTGGTGCTCCTAGTGATGTTATCTGACACAATCCCACTGGTTTCCAGCCATGATCCGTGCTTCTCCAGAGGCTTACAGACAACCTTAACCTAAAAAACTGAAATGTTAATCAATACCTGATCTATGTCCGCTTTAGTCAAGCACCTCTGCCAGAGAAACTGTTTCTATCAAATACAGTAGGCAAGGTAAAGAGTGTGTTTAAAATATGTAACCATATTAGTCAGTTGTGAACTTTCTTTATCCCAACATCTAAGGCACTGTACATGGAAAGAGGCTTGCATCTTCATAAGGCACCTGTATGCTCCATGATGTGAAAATTCTGAAGATCTCAGGAGTGAGCTCAGTTTGGTTTTCTGTAAAGCAGTGATTCAGCCCATTATGGCTCTAGTTTTAGGTTTTTAGTAAGTTCTGCTCTTTTGACTGCATTTTGCTTGAGGTTGTCTTTTTACTGAGGAACACAGGTCATCCTGTCCTACAATGGAGCAACCACTGAATTTTGTATACCACTTTAATAATGATTAAAACAAATTCATTTTGGGCAGCTTTCCCAATAAGAAATTCTCTTTGATGTTAAAAAAATTTAACAGTGTAAGAACTACATTTGGTATAAAACCTTCTGACCCAGCACATGGTCTTTAATGGTAGCCCATTGCCAAAGGTTAATAAATAAGGAACAAAGGAGCAATAGATATAGACATATGTACAGAGACATATAGAAACATACCTTTTCAGCTTCCAGGAAACTTGTGCGACACAGTGATTTTTTGATCAGATGCATGTCTATTTTGTGAACTGCATATGTTTTCCAAAGGTAAGCCACCACACAAACACAGTTATCAGAAGAGTAGATCTCCTTAGATTAGATCTGTGTAAATTGAAAAGGGTTACACATACTATGGTAAGAAACATTGATCAATACATTTGGAAGACACTAGCTTACATCATACTATCTAGATAAAGACCTGACTAACACAGAAATTGGATAAACTCTTACCAAATGATCAGATAACTATCCAAATGTTGCTTCACCTTCTTTCCTTTTATAATCCAGTCATGCCTCAATACTGAAAGACAAAAAATTAATGAGAGTAATTGTGGTATTCTATCCTTTCAGTTTGTTTGTTGGTATGTCTAAACATCTTCTAGCTCATGTCCAGAGAAGAAGTAAGATAGATTCCCAGAATGATTAGTTCTAATGGAGAAAAAAGGTAATTCAAAACTGTGATTTGAATATTAATATTTTTCAGCAGTAATGTAGAATAGTGGAACTGTATCTTCACATTATTTCTCACAATTTAGTATATTCTTCTTTTCCTTTTACTTTAGGCAACATAATTCCAACTAAAAGCATATGTCTTTACCCTGACAGCCAAAAAAAGTGACTTGTTAAACAGAATTTTTGTAAATCTGATTTATTTCTTGCTATGATAAGAATCACTCTATGTTATTTCAGTTTCCTGCTGTTACAGAAATTAAGTTGAAACTGTTGCCTTTTATTTAATTCTGTTTACTTCCTACAAGGCTGTATAGGTTGAATGGTGAAAGCAATTGATAAATGTTTCCTCTGCAAATGCAGCAGATAATCACCCATATTTTCTTCTTACTCTGAAGAAAATTAACTCTATCCAGCGAAAACCAGCACACTGTATTAGAATTGCTTTACTATAAAAAGACGTCAGAGAGACATATTCTACAGTTTTTCTGTCAAATGACAAACTTAAAAAAAAAATGAAGGAGAACCTGTAGATGAAGAAGACAGCTAATGTGATGCCCAATTCTGTGTCTTCTTATATTATACAGGTAGGACTGGAAGTTGATTAATACTTCCCTTCTCCCCTTCCCTCCCCCCCCCTCCCCGCCCCCCACCATGTTGCTTCTTTCCTGTTTGTAAGATAACCTGGATTTGGATGATAACTCATTTTAAAAGAAAAAAAAAAAGAAGTGTCTCTCTACCACAAAGCAAAACAAGCAAAACAGAAATTTCCTGGAACTTGTCTGTTATATGGAGAGGACTGATAGTCTGTAAGCTAAGTATCAACTTAAGCTTGTTGTCTACATTCTTTGTGTAGACACTAAATCTTATCTATTTGAGATACCAACATTATAATGAAGCAAAACTGTCTCTGGAGATGCCTCTCTAATTAAGTATATAAAAAGCTTAGATAAACAAATGCTAAATATTTAAATGGCTGAAATTAGTCAAAATAAATCCCACTTTCCCTGTTGAAACAGTCATAATGGTGTAAGCCATGTGGATGGTTTTGTAATTATGTACCTAGGGATGAGATAGAGAAATACATGTAATTGCACTGAAATATTTCATAGTGGTTTTTAAACATTCTGGTCTTGCTAATCTTCTAATATTCACATAGAAGTTGAACGGTAGCTTTATACTGTCTGTGGATAGTAGTCTTAATCTACATAAACTTACATAATTATTTTTTTAAAAAAAACCACTACCCCTGTCTGCATGCTGTACTTCATGATGCAGTATATAAGATGATACTCTGCTATATGAGTAAGAGAGTGATTTGAACTTTTTCATAGCTCCTAGATACCTTGAGACATGATTAGAGTAAGCATTGCTTAGTGATAAATATAGTGGATCAGAACCCAAGAGATTTGTCTTCAGCTTTTGGTTCAACTTCTGACTTTGTTTGAATGCCTTCACTCACCTGCAAAAGGTATAATGATAATACCAGTGTGTGTAAAATGACCCTGAGAATCTTGAATGGAAGGCATAGCTGATGTGCTGTTGAGCATTAGCCTTTTGGTACTGAACTATGTATTGGGCCATAATTCAGCACTAAGCGTCACCTAAATGTATGTATATGCATATAGGTGTCTATTTGCCCAGTAGCTATTCAACTTCAATTATTATTGCTTTCAGTGGACATTCAGTCAGTACATTTGCTGACTTTTAACGGCTGCAGACTGTTAACAGCAGCTCAGACACCAAATCCTGAATCACTTCTGGAAAGGCAAGTCTAGTATCAGTTGAAATTCTGTAGAATATTTTACTTACTCTCCAGTTGGAGATGCAGAAGAATGAGGTCCTGTGCCCTAGGCCAGTTCTGTGAGGATGTCTGCGTAGATATCCTGTGGAGTTCCTGAATCGCATGTGCCAGTCTTCTGTGGGTGTATAAGTTACTGTAGAGCAGCTGAATCACGCTTGTGTTGAACCTCTAGATGCTTGAAGACATCTGAATTTATGTATGTTGAAATGAATCTTCTCAAACTGTTAGGAATTTGACATTCATTTAGTAAGCTAAAGGAACTCTTCGGTGTGTTTCAGATAGTTTTTCTTTGCCCCTTTCAATAGGGACATCTATCCTCAAATTTATAGACCTTTTCCTGTGAGTGAAATATTTTTTGCATCGGAGTCTGACATGAAGATCTGCAGGAACAGAGTTTTACACCTAAATCCTGCAGACATTTCTGTATGATTAACTTCACACACAGAGCAGCATAATGGTAGCAAGTGCATATGTGTATAAGTGCATATGCTTGCAAGATCAGGCCTTTGTCTTCTGAAGAATTGTTTGGAATTTGCTGTTCTATGGATCTCTTATGCAGATTGTAAGAAGAGTCATCTGTGTTTTAATACTGTCTTTTAATTTTTACAGTTTAGAATTTTAATATAGCCAGCTGAGACACAATTTACATTAAGAAAAAAATTAAATTACAGGGGGCTGTCTTCTACATCACCAATTTAAAAAGTGTTAAAGAAACAAGTAAAAAATTGCCCATCTACCTTGCACAATTCAATATGTAAACTCTGAATGAGTGGTTATATGATCTCTGTTCTTTATTGGCACTTACTTCCTCACTTCCTATTAATCTTGGTGGATACATTTGCAAATTAATCTGTTGACTTATCTAGTTGCTGCTGGATGTTATCATTTTTACTTTAGGTGTTGGTGCTGATTAATTCTTTTTGTCATTTTCTAATTAACTATTTCTATTTCTGCATAATCAGCAGACATACTGTGAAATATAATTGCACTTGACAGAAAATTGCAGTCTTATGAAGTGACTAAGTCTGATGCTAAATTACATTAAATAATGTAATAATATTCACATACCCAACAGGATGACATACTCATCCTTTGTTGTGGTTTGACGACCTTTACAAAAAACACAGAATCATTTTAGAAACAATCAAATGTATTTCAGGACAGAACATGTGAAAGAAATATGTGAAGAATCCTAAATAAGTCCTAAATAGTCTAATGGGAAATGCACACATTTCACCTTCTTAAATTAAAAGTATCAACCTTGATCTCAGTTCAGCATAATGTAAAATCATGTAAGTTGGCAAAAGCTCTTAAAGAAAATACATTTGCTGCTAAAGATAATTACTTGACTTTATGAGAAGTAAGCTTGCAGCCTGCCATTCATATCAACATGGATAAGACTTCAGTACAATTAACATGAAATAGATACTGCTCATACACACAAAACCCAAATCCCTTTTCACCTGCATTTTCTGTAACGATAAACCCCAGGTTTTAGCTGCACCTTTATATAATGCAGTAATCTAAGCTTTTCTTTCTTGACACACAAACATGATTTAGGACCATCCCATGCATCCAAAGATTAAAAAGTGTCCAGTAGTATTACTTTTTAACTGTAGATGAGAAAAGCCCTGGCTTTGTACCTAAGCATGTACTTATGCAGACCTAAAGAGAGAAGTTTGTCTTGAGCAGGGCCTGTATTTTTAATACTTGCATATCGTTCTGAGTATGTAAAGAGTTGTGAACTTCTGGACCTTTATGTTCAAAGGGCCATTCCAAGTGAAGAATAAAGTTTGCAATGTTGAATCGTGCTCTTCACAAATGGGTAGCAAGGTCTGGAAAAAAGGTGTGACCTTAGGGCAATGACCTACTTTGCTATAGTGGTCAGCTGCTCTTACGTACAAGAAGTATTACTGAAGTAGTTTCTTTCCCTAAATTATACTTCTTATCAAAAGTTACCCTGCTGTCCAAGCCCTGTAGAGAGTTGCTACTATGTCTGTCTACAGAGGTAAACAGACACAAATTGTTCACTGGGGTTTATCCACCCTTTTTCTATAGGGAAAAAAAGGAAGACTTTTTTTTTGAGGAAAACTTCCCTAGAAGATAATTACAGTCAAACAAATACCTACCACGCTTTCTCCTTGCTTAAAGTCTGTAGACGGGAAATACAGGTCAGAAGTGGGTAACTGACAGATAAAAAAACAGAGTTACCATATTACTTGGAAGTATAGAGTAGTCAAAATGGTTTGCATTTACACTGAAAAGAAGTATTTTTTTGTTGGGATGTCATCCCAAGGCATTCTCAGTATAAAACAGTGAAATTCATTTATTTTAGGTGTCTGTTTTTAAAGACTTTGATTCCTGAGAATTCAGAAACTTGCTGCGTGATTCTAAGGAAGCCCTAACCACTGATGAGTGGAAAGAAGACATATGGGACACACTTGTCAGTTTTTACCTGAGGCAAAAAATACAAAAAACAGGCAGACTCTGCTGTCTTAAAATTTGTGTCTGTTGCCTCTTGTACTCAGTGTGACTGGAAGAGTCTAGCTCTGCTTTTAACACACACACACACCTTCTCTCCCATTAGATATTTATACATATTAATGAGATCCCCTCGAGCCTTCTTTTCTCTAGGCTGAACAGTTCCAGCTCGCTCAGCCTCTCCTTATATGACACATACTCAAAACAGTTAATCATGTTCATGGCCCTGAACAAAACCATTGAGGAAAAAGCAGTATAAATGACATAGCTGGAGAACAGTGAACAAGCAATCATTCTATGTAATTTCTGGATAATAATTGCTAGTTTTGGTGATAAGAAGATCATCGCCACATACACAGAGGAACAGTGGCAGGTGGCAGAGTGTGACTAGCATCGTGACACAGCTCCTCCAAGTGCCATCACAGCAGAGCAATGAGCCCATAAAAGGCTCGTGTCCACACACAGGGAAGAGCACAGAGGCACAATGGCACGTGAGGGAACCCCAGTAACCCTGTCAGGAGAAGAAACCCCCAACCTGGCACCTCCCAGGGGTGTCAAAGGAGGGCAATTATGCCCGTGGGCTGGGAGCGAGACCCATCATCAGTAGAAGCCACTCTGGTTCATCTTTTGGACTTGGGGTAAGAGAAGAGGTGGTGTTGCCTAGAATGGGACACATGATAGGATGCAGGCTGAAAGCGTTTCAGGATTGCACAAGACTTACCATGGGATGTGGAAGGATAAAGGTGGTTTGGGGAGGAACAAATACAGAAAAATAGTGGGATGAACCATTAAAATGAACTGGATGCACATAAACAAGATGCTGGTCAGTATGCTTGTCTGGCCATGTCCTGTGCCTGACCAGTGCAGGCTGCCCTGTCTTCTCGTTAAACTCCATTTCAGACTATTTTTCTGGGTAAGGAGCTCTGCCCAGTGTGCACGTGTCTGTATGAGGTCTGAGCCTTCAGCACCTGGAGCGGGGCCATGGGTCAGGGAGCTGGTGTGTCAGTGGTGGCACCTGGGCTGGCATGTGTGTGACAGAGCGTGAGCAAAGACCCAGCCGGATCAGTCAGCAAGCAGGTGCAGTGTCCTGGGACAAAATGGCAGTGTGCGTGTGTCTAGGGGCAGGCTGGCACATTTCCACACACACTTTCTATTAGCCGAACTCAGTTTTAATCAGGGCTGTAGCTCATTTGGCATTCCAGCTTTTATTGTTCTAAGGCTCCTGGGGTGCAGAGGGCACCCTGTGGTGGGCCTAGCCAGAAGTGGCGGTGCCCTGTTACCCTAGCAGTCAAAAATGCGTCAGTAGCCACTTGTCTGCTTCTTGGAGAAGGAAGGCAGTGTCTTTTGCTGGTGGGGCAGAGAGGAGAGGGAGAATGGGTAATGTAAAGAAACACCAAGCACTCCGCGTGACATCCGCAGGTGACTGCACCATGACACAGCCAAAGGATGAAAGGCAAGGGCCTGGGCTGACACGTGTCACCCAGGCGAAGTCTCCCAGACTCTGGGCCCTCCGCCAGGCTCGCCACAGCCCGCGGCTCCGTCAGGGCCACAGCATTAAACCTACACAATTCGTGCCCTGCAGGGTGAAGTAATGGAGGTGTTCAGGGCACACAGAGGGAAAAATGAAAGGCGGTAAAAGGAGAAATGGGTTAAGAAAGAGGAGGAGAAACATCAGCGCTGGAGGCGTTGGGCATTCTATAGAGACATCACTAATGAGCTGATGATTTATGAGCTTATTTATGATGTTTCTGCATGTAAGAAGATTCTCTGCTGTGTGATCTCTGCTGCCCCTTTGGAAACACACTGTCTAAAAGCAAAAAAAATTTAGAATAGCTTGACATTTCTGCCAGATACTACTTTTTTAATATCAAATGGAATTACCTTTTAGCTTATGGAAATGTGCTTATATGTTTGTATGGGGAATATTGTCTATATAAAACATTATTAATGAATACTTCAAAAATATAATAATTATATAATTAATTAATATGTACTGGCTTGGTCTTATTGATTTATTGGTAAAATCAATAACTAGTGTTAAGTGTTAATTTCAAAAAATAAATAATGTGATTAAAATAAAGATAGTTCTAGTTTTATAAATTATTCAACAATTATTTTATAAATACAAACATCATGTTTATAATCGCATAATAATCTGTATTGATTATTCATAATTAATAAAATATAGAATAAATGATAACTACTCAAATAATTATTAGATCTTGAAAATGTTGCCTATGTGGAAAATAAAGACATTGCTCTTTCTGCAAGGACACATTCATCACAGAAGAGAAACTAAGTGGGTAAGTGTTAAGGCTTTGCCAGTACAAATTCGCTGCTTTGCTGCTATAGGAACACAGGTGAAGTATGTCTGCTGGTCGAGGAGCATAGACAGCTGAGAGAGGAAGGAACATCTGATCTTGCAGGGTGACACAGCAGCTCAACCAGCCAAAGAAATTCTTGCCTCTGGTGAAAGACTCTACTTCTGAGATGATGTCGAAGGCAGCTGGCTGGATACACAGCTTCTGTGTAAAGAGGAGATCTACAACCTGCCAGACACAGGAATGAGAAACTTTCATACTCTCTTAGTGTTAGCCTGAACAAAGAAGGCAAAGATTCCAAACCAACGCTTCTAGACAATCAAAGAACAGCTCCAAACTGTCAAACAAACTTCATTTGGGGAATCTGGAGGTAAAAAGAGGTAATTGTCATAAAGAAAGCAAGGAAAGACACAAACATATAATGATAATAAAAGAAGTAAGTTAATTCTAAGTCTCAAGGAGCAGTTTCCTCTTTCAAGCAGCATTCAGCTGATAGATTTCACATTGTGTGCTGGTTCAAGAAGGACCTTCAGTAGTTTTTTCCACACATTCTGGACTGTTCCAAATATCCATTGGAAACATAAAGGCAATGATCAGTCCCTAAGATGTGCAAGTGACACTTCACATAGTGCTCTGGTGGTCAGAAAAGACATTACAAGCGTGGAGAGATGCAGGTGTGTCAAGGAAAACAAACACGCATCTGGCTGGGATGGAATTAATTTTCTTCATAGTGGTGTGTGGTACTGTGTTTTAGATTTGTGACCAAAACAGTATTCATAACACCCTGATGTTTTAGTTATTGACAAACAGGGCTTGCACAGCATGGAGGCCTTCTCTTTTTCTCACTCTGCCCAGAGAGTAGGCCAGGGGTGGGCAAGAGGTTGGAAGGGGACAGAGCCAGTACAGTTGACCCCAAGTGATGAGAGATATTCCATATGATATCATGCTTAGCAATAAAACTGGGGGGTAGTTTTTCCAAGGCAGCTTTTTCTGTGAGACTGGCAGAGCATTAGTCTGCTGGTGGGAGGTGGTAAGTGGTTGCTTTTGCATCACTTCAGATTTGGAGGTTTTCTTCCTTCACTTATTAACTTTTATTAAACTTATTAAACATATTAACTTATTAAACTGTCCTTATCTTGACTCATGAGGTTTTTTTCTCCTTTTTGCCTTTCCTACTCTCTTCCCCCATAGTCCCATCTGCTGGGGGGTGGTGAGTGAGTTACTGCGTGGCAGTTTAGCTACTGTCTGGGGACAACCCACCACATAGCAATTCTGGAAATTAGGCTTTAATGGTTTCTGCAGTGGTGTCTGCTGCCATGGTGGACTTTTTTGCTAGAGACCACATGAGTAGAAAAACAGAAAGGTTACAATATGCAGAGTTTTTTACTTCTAAAGAAAGTTCTCATGTAACATGCCAAAGAGATCATATCTTGTCTGATAGGCTTGACCATGAAAAATCTACTCAGCATGATGAGGGTTTCCAGACTGAATAAGAATCTGGTCAATGCAGGAAGCCAAAAAACCTACTGAAACCTTGGATGAAATTATGAAATGCCTAGTTCAGGCTTTATCAGTCATTAAAGGCAATCCAGATTTCAAAGCATAGTATTTACTGAACCTAAAGTTATTTTTCCATCAGACTTCAAATGTCACAATGTTGTGGTTTAATCTTAGCCAGCAGCTAAGACCCATGCCACCAGCTGCTTGCTGACACTTGCTCCCCAGTGCGATGGGGAAGAGAATTAGAAGGGTACAAGTGAGAAAACTTGTGGGTTGAGAGAAAGACAGTTTAACAGGTAAAGCAAAAGCCACGCACACAAACAAACCAAAAAAAAAAAAAGAATTCATTCACTGCTTCCCATCAGCAGGCAGATGTTCAGCCAGGAACAGGAAAGCAGAGCTTCATCATGTGTAACCGTTACTTGGGAAGACAAACACCATAACTATGAATGTTTCTCATCCCTTCTTCTTCCCCCAGCTCTTATTGTTGACCATGGTATCATATGGTATGTGATATTTATGTGTACAAACTGGGTGACAAAAAGCTGAAGAGCAGCCCTGTGGAAAGAGATCTGGGGGTTAGCATTGGTGGTAAGTTGAATATGAGTCAACCGTGCGCCCGGCAGCCAAAAGGGCCATCTGTGTCCTGGGGTGCATCAAGCACAGCACAGCTGGCTGGCTGACTGAGGTGACTGTACCACTCTGTGCCGCACTGGTGTGGCCTCATCTCGAGTACTGTGTGTAGTTTTATGTGCCTCAGTATAAGGACATCACACTACTAGAATGTGTCCAGAGGAGGGCGACCAAGATGGTAATGGATGGGTAGGTGCTGACCTCCTGTTTCTGGTGACCGGTAATAGAATAGGAGTAAATGGAATGAAGCTGCACCGTGGTAAGTTCAGACTGGACATTAGGAAAAGGTTCTTCACTGAGAGGGTGGTCAATCACTGGAACAGGCTCCCCAGTGAAGTGGTCACAACACCAAGCCTGTTAGAGTTCAAGGAGTGTCTGGCCAATGCTGTTAGTCATATCATTTAATTTTAGGTAGTCCTGTGAGGAGCAGGAAGTTGGACTTAATGATTCTTATGGAACCCTTCCAAGATGAGATATTCTATGATTTTATAATTCTTCACCAAGAGTGAAGTGTTCCATAGCAAATTCTATAATTTAATTCAGTAATTTTTACATCCGTGCAATTACTGCCAGCAGCTTGGAATAAAAAGGTCAGAAGAATGTACTTTCTGCAATTAGCAGTTATCAAAACAGCTCCCAGTAAATTCCAAAATGGATATTTGGAGTTACATCCTTTTCTGTCTTCTTAGGAACATTAAAATATCTTGCATATTTCCAAGCAGTGCTGTACTGTGTGAAGGGGACTGAAAAACCTGAATAAATGGACAAAGGAATTGTGTTGATTGCAGTGAGCTCTGCTTAAATTATTACTTATTTAGTTATATTTTAACACAAAATTCAATATTGATAGCCACATATTCAGCTGGTATAAGTCACTGAACTGAACATAGTAGTACGTTGTTAGTTTATACAGTATATATATATGTTTTGTAAATGTGAAATAAACGCATGAACCAAGACTGAATTTAATAATTCACTTAGAGTGATCAGTTTCTTCATGAATTAGAAGTCTTTTTTTTTTTTTTTTTTCTTTTCTGAATTCAGTACAAGGAAAATTGGGCGAAATTTTGGGGTATTTGATATGCAAGTGATCAGATTATAAAATTGTTAGGTACTATTTCAGTTTAAGCTCTGTAAACCTAGAAGACTATGTCCAAATTCTAAATGGTCCAAACATAAAAATAACTATACCTTGATAAAAATAGAATTACCATATTTCAGTTGAATGGTTCTGTGATTTACATTTGCAGGGACAAAGTGGTAATCAGTACCTGCAGTTTCACTCTTTTATTTCGACAGGGTAAAGAAAGTCGGGGCAGCTGAAAGGAGAACAAGTGTAAGTCAAAGGCTTATCACAGTGGTAAGCTTCTCAGCCACAAGTGACTCCATGCTGGAAGTTCAAAAATGCTACACTTCCAAATGCATTTACTATGGAAATAATAGTAATAAAAATATCAGATATAATACTGATTGCATTTTAGAGTCTTTTATGCAGACATCTATAGATATGCATATGTACATACATACATAAATATGAGAATTTTTATGGTGTAGGTTGATGTTGTCCATGACAAGATTTTTAATGTCTTAGTTGGTATCGATACATTTAGGGCTTTCTGGCCTCTCTCCTCCACAATTGCTTTTAATTTCACCTTCAACTGCCCAACATCAGCACTGCGGGAGATGAATAACTACTTCCAAGTTTTCACCTGTGTAAATACGTGTCTGTGTACATATTTGTACACATACGAATGTGCACATAGAGATATATATGTCCTTATGTATACATACAACTGGAGGAGAATGTTAAGTATCCTGCAATAAAAAGAAGTGCTATTACCATGTTAACTTCAACTTTGACATTAAGTTGCAGAATTATTTAGGAATTGTTTGAACACTTTATTTTTGCCTAGAAACTGTTATAATAAACTTTAAAATACTAGTTCTTGTTCTAGTGGATTTTCATTTCACATAACTCTTTCAACAAATGACAAAAGTTAATTGCTGGGAAACCTCTCACATTATCTTCGTTCTTTTCAGTGGTTGCCTGTTGTCTGACTTCAAGTATGTGAAAGCTCAGACTTCAATACCACACAGAAAAGGAAAGAAAGAGGAAGCAAACTCTACTCAATTACTTTTCCCTTCAGCAATTTTTTGACATTTTGTTCAAAGAAATTATTGTTCCCACCTACAGCCTGTTCTATCTAGTATCATCCTGGAGCACACCAGGGAGTGGTAGAATTTGGGATGATTATGATGAACTTTTTCTACCCATCATACACATTAACAATGACATTTCTCATCATCATTCTGGCCTTCAAACAATGTTATTTCTTATCTCCTAATGATAGGCACTGTTGTGGTTTTCTATTGGGATTATATCTCTGCAGAACTATGATTATCTTTTAGAGAGTGTGATTAGCCAACAGATTTCAGTAATTGCTCATGTTTAAAGTTATGATAGTTAAGGGAACTAAAACAAGTTATACTGTATGTTTTAAAGATGAAAACAATGACAGTTGCATGTATGTAGTAAGATCTGCTGGTATATTACTGCTCCCCAGAAAGTTCTGCAAATCATCTGTCAATGAGTTAGATTTTCCAAAATAGATATTCATTCATATGCGTGCGTATAATCAGCATTTTTCTCCCAGTTTTCTTGAAAATGTGGCATAGACAAAAAGATAGGCTTTATTCCAACATTAATCTACACCTAATGCTATATGTAATACCTCTTATTTACCCATATAAAACAGATTCGACAGTCTGATCCTTAGCAATTAGCAACAGCTATAATAGCATAGAACTTGGGTGATTGCTTAATTTAATAAAAAGTATGATTTCTCTCTCTAAATCCTGAATCTCAGTATTAAAAATAATTTCTCCTTCCTTTTTCTTGTACACTTATGGATCAGAATAACACCTTAATAGTGAAATATAAAGCTAGAAGGACATAAGGGTACCTGTAAAAGACTCTTTTTGCCCCCTCAGTCTTTAGACTCAGCCTGTGCTAGTTCTATTTCATGTTATGACTTGTGATAACCTGGTCTTGTTTGTAATTCCTGAAGGGCTGCTACAGAAAGTGGGCTTTTGAAGGGCACAGGGAATCTGTTGATGTCTTCTAGGGAAGTAGCAGGACCTGCCAGGGCTGGTCTTCCTGTCTGTCCCCACTTTCCCCAGTCTGTGCTTGCCTGCCCACCCTGGTACACACAGCACTTCTCTCATATGCCTACTCTCTCCATCCTGGCTTTCTCTGCAGCTCTTGAGTGCAGTTCTGAAAAAGGTCAACCCAATCCTCCACCCCAGCCCTGAACGTCTCTCTAATCAAGGAATTGACTCTTACTTGTCTAAACAGTTGAATATGAAGGCATGTGGAGGAAGCATAGGGACAGCTTTGGCATAAAGTCTTTCTCTTCCCCAGCTGGGCACAGCATCAGGCCACATCATTGCTCAAGCATTCCAGTCTACAAGTCCCTGGCATCGTGTTCAGTTTGTTGGGATGCAGCTTTGCTCCTGTCCTACATCACGGAAATAAATATAGGAATGTGTGTGAGGAGACACACTCAGTGGCACTGGGCTGGGAAAAGTCAGTTGATGGTCTCACTTTCTATTCCTTGACCCAGTCCTCACTGCTGAAACTATGCCTATCCTGAAACTGGCAGCAGGGTGATGTCAGTGGCTGCCTGAAGCTCACAGAGATTGCTTTCCTACAGGGGACTGTGTCTCCTAGCTTTGTGTTGTCTTTGGAGTCCTGCCAAAGAAAGTAAGATGAGAGACCACTTTTGCAGGAACAATCAGAAGAAGAAAGGAAAGAGGTACCCCTGCTGGCCTGCAGGGATACTAGGACTTGCTCTGGATATGTGAGTTTAGCGCAGTTCTTTAGACCAAGAAGTCTGGGGGAAGGTTTAGGGCAGGGTCAGCTAATTTAGTGGCAGTTCACTAGAGCAGTACACATGAAAGCAAACGTTAGTGCAATCCAGCACACACTTCAGGACATGAAATATCTGACTACAAGGTCATGGAAGGAATTCCTGCTAGCCCTGTAAGGCATGCAGAATTTCCTGAACACATTCTGGGTCACTTCACATACTCTTGAGACATGAAGCAGAAACCGTGCCCACAGGCAGAATAACAGATGGGAAGGATTCCAGACAGTTGGTATAGTAAATAGTACACTTCTAGGTTTTGTGGTTTAAGAATAATCCCTTTGTAGTGCCAGTTCATGTTGGAGGGAACTGACTTTGAACAATGCAGATCTTCACCTTTCCAGGAATCAAATGTCCTTCAAAACACAGGTTTGCGTAATTACTAAAGCAGTACGGAGAGAGTCTGATAGTCTGTTAATGCTAGGTGAGGTCTTAATCAAGCAAGGAGTCTGAATAAAGAGAATTATTTCATTGGAGCATCAGAGTGGCTGATCATGTTGAATGAAAATTTCATCTCTTTGGGGCGAAATTCATGTTTTCACAGGAAGCAAGAACGAGGAAAGGAGGAAGCAAGGGGAAAAAAAGGAGAAAGGAAGGAAGGATGGCAGAAAGGAAGGAAGAAAGTAAGAAAGAAAGGAAGGAAGGAAGGGAGTGAGGGAGGGAGGAAGGAAGGAAGGAAGAATCCCTAACATATTCCCTCAGTGGAAGGATTTGAGGGATGCGGGGATGTCCATAAACAAGTTAGCTCTGTTGTGGGCTAAAAAACCAGCTAGGAGTCAGAGCCAGAACATTTTAATCAATATCATTTTTTGCCAACTAATAAACTTTTTATTACTGATTCTGATATTGAAAAAATAAAACCAAACAATCACACTCATAGAGAAACACACCTTAGCTCCCCTCCAGACACTTCTCCCCACTTCCTGGTATCCCTGATCCCCTTGCCACACACTGCACTCAGTCCCCTCAGTGTGGCAACAAGTGGCATAGAGTGCTGGGGTCAGCACTGCAACTCCTACTCAATTGGACCAGAGTGGTCTTCTTCACTGGCCACAGTTATACCTCCTCCTTCACCTCCCTCTGTCCTGCTCAGGTGTCTCCTGCCTAGCTCGGGTCAGCCAGTTTGGCTCCAGTTCTGCTCAGGGCAGTTAGTTCTGGTGCTGCCCTGCTCAGGCAGCTGGTTGCCCTTCAGGGTTTCTCCTGCTCTGCTGTCCTTCCTGCCCTGGCATCCATCTGGTTCCTGCCTCCCTTCAGTTGTCCCTCCTGCCCTGGCATTGCCTCTTGTGTCTTGCCCCATTCCTCAGCATCATTTCTGCTCTAGTGTGTCCCTTCTGTCACCTCCCATGTGTCCCTCTTGCTAGATCTAGCATTGTTTTCTCAGTGTTTACCACCCTTTCTTAAGTAAGTGCTGCAGATGTGCCATAAACTCCTCTGGCTCAGTTTTGGTGCACGGTGCATCTGTTTTGTAGATTGTGGAGCCTGCTGGAACAGGCTCTGATCAGCACAGAGCAGCGCTGGCCTCCTCCCAGAGGGGCCATTGCTGCAGCCCCTGCTGCTCAAACTCTGCTGGTTATACCCACTGCAAGCATTCATAAATGCCAGAGAAGGGTTCAGTCCCTGCCTTTACTGTGGATGCCCACATCTACCCAAGACCAGGGATCACACTGGTGAGCGCACCTGTGTTGGAACTCCACTTCACTTTGAAGTGCAGTTTTGCCTCACGCATTTTATGCCTTGCACTGAATCCTCTGTTAGACAGAGTTAGTCCTGTTTCTTGGCCCCTTCTAACTGCAGCTCTCCCAAAGAGTGCAAAACTGAGCACCAGAGATTGAAGAGGATACATTTTAAATGTCACAGGTATTATCCACAGACCTCCTAATCAGAGTGCTGCATGTACTTCAAGGTTAGGAAATCTATCTGGTGCCAGATCCAACCTCTTTTCAGAGGCTCAGGACAGAGAAAAATTGCAAGCTCTATGGCAAACCCCTTGGCTACATGATCAGTACCCCAGACCACCGCAGATTCTCAGGTCTAGCAGTATGACCTGCAGAAATACTACAGGCTGTCAGGATCCCCAGTCCTCCTCTCCCACAGCAGCAAGAGCAACAGGTTAGGATGTTGAATTGTACAAAACAGAGCTCCTCAACACCCATTGCCTATTACACAGTACAGTACATGGAGTCCTACGCTATCCCTGATTCAGTCCTGTAGGACCCCACATGATAGGACATCTTCCTCCTGACCTGCCATTTGGTTCTGAAGTATGGGGAAATGATGCATTCTTTTTTTGGAGAAAATAAGTACTGGGAATACTTATTTACAATAAGTACTGCGAAAGAGACAAGCAAAAGGTGAGAATTTTAGAGTATCTAAAATACCCTCATAGCCACCAGTAAAACACAGATTACAAGATTAAAGGGCCAGAAGGCCCCAGACTGTGAGCTGCTAGCCTGAGAACCCCCATATAACACAATGAGCTTCTCTCTGAAGTAATGCTCATTTGAAACAGTCTCTAAAAAGAAAGCAAAGAAAAAGAAACCAGTCTTAGCAAAAGCATCAAGGAGGAAGGTGTTAGCAGAGCTATAGGAAGGTAGTTCCAACAGGTTACATGCTCCTGCAATTAAAATAGCCTACTCAACTCCACTCATCTTTCTACCTCTTCAACTTTCATGTACATATTCACTTTCTGCTCTAGTCTTTAGGACAGTTACAGAGATCAGCTCTCTTTGTGATATGGAAAGTAATTTCTGGGTCTCCAAAACAGGCCCATTGTGCACATAAATAAAAGTTGATAAGTTGAGTGTTGCTCTATCTCACAGATATTTTGAAGCTTTGCTTAGATCATAGCAAGAGAACCAGAGACAAGCTCAGCCCTATACCTGAGCTAAATTATCTAGACTTATTAATTAATTTGCTTTTATTTGAGAGAGTTTCACATCTTTGGCTAAAAAAAGCCCCTTTCCAAGACAGGTTCATTTGGGAAAAGTCCTTTTAGGTTTGAAATTTTGATCATAGCATGATAAAGCCTAGAATAAGTCTTCCATTTGAAAATATTATTTTAATCAAAACCACTTCGATCATTAAGAAAATGTTACATATTTTACTGAAATGCAAGTACTACTGCTATTGCTGTCTTTACCTTGTCTGATTTTTTTTAATATAGCTAAGCAAGTTTCTCAAGTATCAAGATGAGCTATTTTCTGCTAGTATTCTGTCTCAGTGCTTTTCTTTTCCAGTGGAAAGACTACTGGCACCTGAAGGTAGAACCAAAACTTCCCAACTTCAAAAGACTCCCTTCTCTGGTGCAACTGGCAGGAAAGACACTACTAAGAAAAAATTCCTAGGAAGCTTCCTTTTCTGTCAGTCCCGTATCTGGTATAATGAGGGCAGTTTGTTTCTTTTTACCAACCCAGGATGAGTGAAATTTTGAGTGAAATCACAAGTGCCATCACAATTTTGGCAGTCCATTTTTTGTTAGCCATGGAGTCTGTGTTGCTCGTTGGCTTTGTAGTCTGGACGAGATGGGTTGCTGAACTGCTTGTATTGAAATCTTCCATGGAGTAATTTGTAATTGGAGTGAAAGGAATGTAAATCTGTGATTTTGCTTTTGGTTGTACCTACAAAGATAGGCTTTATGAAGTGTAATTAAGTCCTTGAATATTGTTGTCCTTTTGGTACTGGTGATCTGGACAAGCTGTATGAATCAATGTACAAAAAACCCTAAATATGAATTAAACAAAAAAAAGAAAACAAACAAACAACTATGTGAATAAATCCATGCATGCCTCTTTGTAGTTGATGAAAACACATTTCACAGTAACTTTAAAAAATGAAACCTATCTGCAGCTTCTATTCAGATTCTTTTGTAATTTTGCTCCTAATCCTTAAACTCAGTCCCCTCCACAAGCTTTTCACCAGGACATGGATTCGGTTATTTGGGTGCAATCTTGTGATTACAAAATAACAAGTATTGAAACCTTTCACATGCCTCCTTTACTGTGAAAAGCAGAAGGGATGTGCCAGAACTGCCAGTTTCTTATGATAACATGACACATAGATACAGTTGCAGTGGCATTTGTTAATTCTACTCCATTAGTAACCCAAATCACTTCTCAGAAACATTGCCAGTACACATTTCATAATGTTTACTTTCACTGAGCTAATGACGTAAATACATATTCTTGAACACACAATGAAACACTAATGGCAGCAGCACTTGATTATGTACATTTCCTGTCACTGCAGCAAGCAAATACCTTCCACACCTTAACAAATGTGTCCTTGCAGCATTCTAGGGAAACAAATAATAATCCCATTTTACAGAGGGAAAACTGTGAAGAGAGAAGCAAAGTGCTCAGAGCTGCACAGGGAGCGTTATGCAGAGGTGGGAACAGATGGCATTTGTGCTACAGGCATTTACTCCACCCTTATTATCTTAGCTCAGGTTCTTACTCATAACTGAGACGCACACAGTCCTTCCCACTGTTACTAGTTTGGCTTTGGCTCTGCCTGGGATCTGAAGAAATGCAAAATAGCCCTGGGGACAGGGACAGGGCTTAGACATGGACCTGATCTTGGCTTTGCTCTGTAGGCACTGCAGGTAAACTGAGTTACAGCAAAACTGATTTCTAGAGAAGATGCTCTGTGTTCCCCAGAAATCTTACAAAGGGACTGTAAGACAGCCTGTGTAGTTAACCTTATGGTTTCACAATGCCTGGGACACTCAGTATCACTCTGAAATAAGATGTGCCCTAGTTTACACCTACTGACAACTTTGGTACTAAACTTTTGCTTGTGTTTTATAAGGATTACAATGATATCAGAACTTATTTGAGTGTTTGGGGTTTAGAAACTATGCTGAGGCACCTGTGCCAGGACATATATGCATCCGTCTGCATTGGTCCGGCCACTTATACCTATGAGCGATACTTTGGGTATTTCTGCACTTTGATACAAAGAGTAAAGAGTTTTCTCTTTGTGAAAGATGTAATGTTTGACTTTCAGTACAGCAGAACTAAGGCCACATTTCTAGCTGGAAATAGCACCGGGGTAGCTATGTTTTGCAGCATGTGAAGTCTTTAAACATAGCTAGTTGCAAATTTCTCAGCCAAATTAGGTTTTGCCCTAGCAAAGTCTGTATTTAGACCTTCTGATCTCAGGTAATTATGGTCTTATGTAAGCTTTTTCTTATGGGTCCAGACTGGCTTAATGGATCAAATCCTCTCTAAACAAACATGGGGTGAGCCCTTTCCCTTTCAAAATCACAACCTGTTTTCACTTTACACTCTGAAACCTTCTCGCTGGAAGATGTTTGACATACGAGGCACCGGGCACGTGTTTTATCAAGATGGTATGCCACATCCATTAAACTTATTAATCATGGAGTTAAGTTTCCTGAGTAAGATGCTTGAGAAGATTGTCAGGCAAGTTATTTATTCCCTGGAGCTGGCTGGGAAAATATGCTTTCTTTGCTGTTGCGTTGTCTTATGTTAGGTAGAGTGCTCAAGGAACCTGAAATGCTGTGCAGACCTCAGACTATTTTGTCAATGCTGTACTGTCCTAGCAGTTCCCTCTGTGAAAATTAATCATCTTTAAACAGGGTAATAATGAAAATGCTTGAGGAATGAAGTGGCCAATCCAGAACACCCCTGGATGAGAGATGGAGAGAAACCCAACAACAGACTTTCTTGAATGACAGGAGGGTTCTCTCAGGTTGGGCCTTGACATGCAGATCATGCACAGTTAATACTGTTTCTCATGCTGAGCAGCCACTTTGCTGTGTGGTGAGAGGCTTATTCCAGGACAGATGCTGTCTTCCCCATCTCAAAATTCCAAACCAGCTCAAACAGACAGGGAGTTTCAGGACTCAAAAATGGCCTTGGCAATTCAGCAGTGGCTCAGTCTCTAAGCTCCAGAGACTTCTGGTTCAATCCAGCAGCAGTCTTCTCACTGTCTTTTGTATTTTTCTAATACTGAGACACAACATAATTCTTTGTCACAATGGAGTTAAAAACAGAAATTCCTATTCCTGTTGCATTGTGTAGGAGAACTCTGTTGGAGGAGAGGAGAGGAAACTTGGACTGATGACAGCTTTCACTGGAAAACACCAAAGTGGGGACAGTGAAAAGCATGGGAGAAGGAAGAGGAATGGTATCCTCTGAAGTCATTGGAGAATACACCCATTAAATTCCTGATTACTTTCCACTCCCATATGGAGGCAATGGCAGCAGCAGAGTATTTGTCCTCTGTTTACCTGGATCTAGTTCCATTTCTTTGAATCTTTGGTGCAACATGACTCATAGGACTAGCAAAGTTTGAGAAATGAGAATGCTCAGACCTGGCAGCTTTATTCACCCAACCCCATGCAATCAAAAAAATGTGACAGCTTAATCCATTAAGAGATTTCCTGTGGGGGAGAAACTGTTCTGCATGTTCCTGTGATTCCACACAATGCACTAAAGAACGATTTCACAATTTCTGCAGTCCCCAGTGTGGGTGACAGATGGGCTTTCTCCAGGGTATTTGTTTTCTATTCCACATTGTTGGTACAGATCCTCACAGGAGCTGTCGCTATCTAGTGCAAATCTTTGTAGTGCATGAGGATGATGGTGAAAGCTAATGACTGCCTCTGATGGTACAGGAGAAAAACCACATGGTTAAAAAGGAAAAATGCAGTGTGAATCCAAAATCAATGCAAATAAATTGGCCCATGGTCCCTTGGGCTGGAGTAGCCTAGATTTTTTTGATTAGCACCTGTCATTCATGATCGATAGCCAAGAGAGGACTTAGTGATCATGGTAAAAATGCCTTGGTAATGTCTTTCCTCATTCTGTTGCTTTGATCTAGAGTTTTCCTTGGGAGGTTTCTGTGAATAAGAGAGAGGCCAGGACCATATCTGTGGTCCTAAATAGCTGAGGCCTGAAGGATTATCCTTGATTAGTGAAAATCAGTGTTACAGCTACATTTGCACATAATCAACACTCAACAGTAGTATGTTACCTGCCCAGTTTTGAGCAAAAGTAATTGGTGTAGCTTTAATGAAGGTGATGTATAGAAGAGTGTGTATGTATTTTTATATATGTATGTCTGTGTATACATATACATATATATTTACACATACATACATATATATATGTGTATGTATATGTACACACACACACATAGTATCAGCTGGGAGTCTAATGTCTGTAGCCACAGGAAATACCTGCTCTTGGAAAGAAACTGAATACTTAAGGATATGAACAAAATCTTTGATTTGCCATGCAGGAACTTGTCCAGATTAAGGAAAAAGGAGGGTCAAAAGGGTTCTGCTGGACTCTTCTGAATCCTGAGACACTCCCAAGCTTGCCTGCCTGACTCACCACAGTGGATTTCAAAGAAAAGCACAAAGCCCATTAAAAAACAAATGGCTTACTCCCAGATGTGTGACAAGGTGACTCATAACAGCTGAGCTTTTCATCTGGAAGCAATGAGAACTCCCTGTTCTACCAAGCAATCACTGGAGCCAAAGGCCATCCATACCAAGGTAAAAAAGAACCTTTGCTCCAGACATTTGGATGTTGATCACCTCTTTGCCAAACTAACATCCTAGCTGAGAAATTCATAAAAATAAACAACCTGATGATTTAAAGAAAAGAACAAGTATCTAGTTGCCTGGTCATGTCTTTTGGCAAAACAGGAAAAAAAAAAAAATCTCAGATTTTGTGAGCTGCAGAAATCTTTGCTCACAACACAGCTAGACAAGTACTGGCAGAAAAAAAAGGAAAGATGAAGAATTCTTGATAGAAATCTGCCTTTTTCATGCTATGAATTCACAGAATTCATTCACAGAATTCCCTTCCTCTTCATAGCCTGGAAAGCATAATTAATTTCAAAAGTTGCAACAAACACTTTGCTTGAACCACATTATCTTCTGTCTTTACTGTTTGTAGCCAAATGCCTGGCGTATTACAAAGGTGAGTTCCCTTAAAAATCCAAATTGCAAGAAACTAACATCAATCAAGATATTCAATTTATTTTTGATTAAGGTTGAAACTCATTGATCTCTAGCAGGGGCTGAAAGGAGATGAAAAGAAACCCACCAAAAGCAGGAAGGCCTTAGGTATGTGTACCCGTTCATCCTAAGTCCATTTCACACCTTTATCTGGGTACACAAAGAAAGAGGCTGCCCTTGTGGTGCTGAAGTTCAAGTGTATGCAACCAGCTTGCAGAGCCTGTTTGTTGACTGACAGAACAAAAGACAAAGAGTAAATAGGGGAGATTGCATTTTGGATTAGAGAGTGTGGCAGTAGCGTGTACAGAGTGTCTGCAATATGAAGTAGTCAATAGCTAAGGGGAAAAGTACTCATGAGCTCATTTGAAGCAATTTCCCACCGAGATAACTTCTAGTTTAAAAGTGAAATTTGCTCTTCATGAATGACAGTATGCAAGGGAAAACCTCAAGGAAGTGAGGTGAATTTGTTCCTTTCTCTGACCTGTGGATACTCTACAGGATGTGAAAGTGCTCTACCTAAATGGTAGTGACTATTTTTACAACAAACATCAAAGGCTTTTAATGCTTTTATCCTCAGATTGAGTCTTGTTTCTTCTACCCTGGTCTTTTCCAGCACGCACAGCTCCACCAGAACTGAGGTCTTTAGCAGTTTTGTAAACGCCAAATGCCTAATTTAGGCACTGCTACAACCCACTCTGTGGGTAGCTGGAGAAAAAAAATAAAAGAAAAAAGAAAAAGTTAATTATTTCAGTTAGTCTGAATTCTCCTGCTAGCCTGTGCACCTCTAAGGTGGAGCAGTTATTTGTGTCTCTAAAATAATCTAGATGCTAGATTCTGGTACTAGTTTAAATGCAGTAAATAACCTAGATGCTAGACCATGGGGATCACCTGTCATAGTCCCTAAGGAAAGATTAAAATCATGCTATGAGCTCTGGACCAAAGTGGGACTAAGGTGTGGCATTTAGCTTTGATGTCTATCCAAAGTGTAAGTGCCAAGACATTCTGCAAAGTACTCAGATAGAGGGAGCAGACTGCAGACCTACAAAAACTCTGCCCTCCATGCAGATGCATTCCATCTAGCAAGTTGTCTATTCCTTAGATGTCCAAGTTTCTGTTAAGGGTAGCCTGTCATGCAAAAATTGCAATGACAAGATGGTGAATGTGTGCCAGCACACTGAACACTTTCAATTTCCTTTGAGGAAAATGAGTTATCCCTTACATTTATGATAATGGCAATGACCTGGATATTACATTAGCTCTGCTTAAGGAAGTACCTTTATGCTTGAGCCATCAGAAACTTACTTGTATTGATGCTCCAACCAGCCTGAAAATCCTCCAACAGATTGGCGGTACAGTTCTCACAGCTCTGTCCGTATCACTAAGGGTGGAATTCAAGTCTACGGTATTTATAAATGTCAACATTACCTTTTGTCTTTACATTGTCCAGTAATGGACCCAGTGGACACATGTTCCTGAGAAACGTGCTACTACCAGACATTTTCACTTTTGGAGAAACGATGGACAGGCTTGACATAACTACTAGGTAGACTGTCAAACATGGAGATTTCCATTCCCCTTCAGAAGACCAGTGACAGAAATGGTCTCTACCTTCCCTGGGACACAGCTGCCAGGAGACAGACAAGAAAGGCTGAGTTAAGGTTCAAAGTATTCCACTGAATTCCTCACTAAATCTCCAACTCTGTTGACCCCACTGTGATTACAGACCAAAAGCAACAGCTGTGGAAAAATGAAGGCTGAGGAGATGTCTACGCTCAAGCTGGGGAACTATGGTCCTTTCATGCCTCCTCACAGTTGCTGTAGGACTCTGCCTGGGTATCTGTGTGACCTGTGAGCTGACACGGCACAGTAGCTCCCTGTCACAAATGCTTGTTCGGGGTAGGAGCATAGACCTCATTCCTCTTTTTCCAAAATCCAGTAATCTCCAGCTCTGTGCTGTGCCTCTGAGAGATGGAATGAAACCTGGAGGACCTTGTCAAAATAAAACTTGCAGGACCTTGTCTCTCAGGTCAAAAGTCTTGCCTACTGCAGATGAAAGTGAAATTTCCCTGCATAGCCAGCACAAGTTATCGCCAAGTGTTCAGCAATTCCAAGCCTTGGTTAAGATCAAGTCCAAAAGTATTTCAGTAGAAATTTCATGCCTAGAAGAATGCATTTCCACATTTGTCTGAGATGTGGCAGATTTGTTAGTCAATCTCACCCTGAAATACAACTGTGCTAGCAGAACCTACTGATAGTTCTCTTCCTGTCAGCAAAATTCATGTATTAATATGAACAATGTCTTTGGACAAACATGGAGCAGTCTGGGTCAAATGTCTTCGTTTAAATGAAAATAGGATCACCAACGGCTTAGCAAAAGCTGTATTTCTAATAGGATCAAGAACTGTAGAATGATACTAATTTCACTGGTTTATGACAGTTTTATTCTGTCCAAACCCACAGAAGAGTATGTACCAATGTGAAGGAAATGGGCAAAGCAAATTAGGCACCAAATAATCACAACTGAGATTTAAATAAGCTAAAGAATTAGAAGCTGGTGATTACCTTGTATGAAAATTATATTCATAGACACTTTACAGATAGCCCAAACTTTTAGACGTACTATTCAGGGCTTGCCATAACTCTAGAAATTTTCTTGAAGTCTTGAATATTTCGTATTCTATGTTTGGGGAAAGGGTGGCATAGGGCTTCCAAATATGCAGTAGGGTCAGATGTGAGTGTAATCCAGGTTACACCATGGTCTCTGAGGGCATTTAAACGGAAGTTACTGACTATCCATATGGCTTTAGAGTGGATTTTGCAGTATCTGTATTTTTCTTCCAATTACTATTATCACATTTAAAACCCAGGAATTTTTATACCAACAACCTGAGGTGGAATCTACTTACTTAATTCACTATTTATTTGTGTGTACTGCAAAACAAATAACCTGCTCTATAGCTCTGATATTTCTGGACTGTTTTGGCTTTTCACTGTGATTCACACAATAATGCAACTAGGAAATTGCAGTGCCTCCTGTGAAAGGAAAATTCTGGTTTTCCACCATTCTTTTATTACTAGAAAGAAAGCAATTAAAGTATTTTGATTGCAGCAACATGTATGCTGTTGTAGGTTTTTAACTATGTAAGGATCATTCCTCCCTTGATACCACACATCAGTTTGGAAGAGCAGCAAATGAATACATGAGCTTACAATAAGACAAAATTTTCTTTGGTTTTTGCATCCAATGAAAACATAAATATTCAGGCTCCATTACCATCAGTGGAAAATTAATGCCAATTAAAGACATAATCACTATTGAATGCTTTAAGTCAAACAAGTTTATGAAACAGACCCCCGTAACTCTCAGATAATAACTATCTGGATTCAGGACCAAGAATCCAAAGGATATTAAGTTCTAGTACCCCCAATAATGAAATGTTATTGTGGTCTTAAAACATAAATATATCTATTCTTCCCTGTTCATTTTGGTGGCATGAGTTGTCCCTCAAAGCTGTATTCAGCCATTGCAGACTCACACATAAGATGCTTTTTCCAGGAGTCACTGTAGTGAAGTCTGTGCCAGTAACCTCCAGGGGGTCCAGAATCGAGCCCCACCCTATAATTCTGTCAAAATCTCCTTTGTGGCAGACAGCATAGCAGATTCACAAGCCCAGTCACTACTGCTATGCTACTGGTCATGTAGTCAGTCAGCTTTCCAGTGGCCTGTAAGTAGAAGTCTTGTTAAGGATCAGAAAGATGCAGTGTGGATGCAGACCATGCCTTCCCTTTAGCCATGCTGTTCGACCCTGATGCTAGAGTACAGCAGATCTACCACCTTGTCCACTTGTTCCTGTTTTCTCCCACCTCCTACATCTTGGCCTGCTGCAGCTTCTCTTACCAGTGATGAACTCTGGTTTGAGTGAATGGCATGCAGCCAGGACACCCTTTCTGGTTAGAGAAATGGAGGAACCTGAAATAGAATTCATTGTAGGGTTAGGAATGATATTTTATGCATATATTTACAATTTTATTTTCTTTAAAGACAGTACCAAATGGCAAACCTGGATTAAGCACTTCAATATACGCACTTGAATATCTGCACTTGAAATCTGCTGGTCAGGTATGCCAGGCTGTGTAAAGGTATATTCTGTAAAAGACCTACCTAGAAACTAATTGAGTTCAAAATTCCTCAGGTAGCCAAAGCATAAGTCAAAGCCAGGCCCTTAGCTGATGTGACTTACCACAATCCTCTGGTCCCATTCACATTACATCCTTATCTGCTTCACTAGTAGTAAACTTGAGTCACTTTGTCAGGATCTGTCTGTCACTGACAGAAAAGGAAAATAGTTCTTGCTTAACATGAAACCAAATTCTGACAACCAGCAATGAAAAGTGACAGCCAAGACAACCTGCTTTCTGGGATTTCTGCAGCATTTGAATCCTGGAGAAGATCAGAATGGACAAGAGACATTCTCTTTTCCCAGTGACTGCCTCAGGTGGTGCTTTTCTTCACTGTGACTAAGAAATCTTTCACTTCCTTCATGGGCTAGGACAGGCCTTTTTTTGACTTAATACTGGTGGATGTATGTGATACTAATGCAAAGTGGGTAGGTCTCCAAGCTATTACTTATCCAGAACTGCCACATTTCCTCTGTGTCAGAAACTGCTGTGTTCTTACTGGTGGTGGATAATTGCCACACACATGGAAAACTGATTCCTCAATAACTGAAAAGCACCTTGCCCCTGTTCACAGCACTAAATCAGTCTTAATCACAGGTTGCAAAGTAGGGAGAAGAGTCAGCAGAGGCCAAAGTATAAAAAGAGAACATGCATGTGCATGTGGAAGCACTTTCACTATCAAGAGTCACTATGTTCCCAGATCTTGAACAACGTACTTCTGGAGCTCTTAAATGGGCAACAATTTTCACAGCAGCATCAGCCTTGGCTCTGAACATTATCTTCTGTCTTTCCCAGTCTCAAAGACAAGCTACACCTTTTAAGATCTTTGGTAACATGGTGACACAAAGGCCAGGGGTGGACTGCACATAGGTTTCAAAAGCTCAGCTGAGCATTACTATACAGGAAAGAGTGCCAGCTGATAAAATACATTAGGTCTGCCAACTTCCATAGGAAATGCATATCCAGATTTGCCCCCTTTAAAAGCAAAGGGTAGGAGAGCTGAGCATATTGGGTTTGCATGCTGGTTATTTGAGAAAGCAAGAACAGGTTAAGTATTTGCTGCTTAAGAGCTGCAGTGTGCATGTAGATTCCCATCTCCTACTGATTTCTCTCCATAGAGCCTTATGTCTCATAGGTAGCACAAATGCCTGTTAGCACTGACAGCTGGAATTTTGCCAAAACTGTAACATAATAAATCACATAATACGTATTACTTACTGTTCCATTACATAGTATTTTCTAAATGATTGGCCTATTTAATGAAATATCAACCCTAGTAAATTTTTGCAAATACTGTGGTTTTGCTTTTGTCTGTTTCAGAAATGGTCAGGTTGGATGGAGCTCTGAGCAACTTGATCTAGTTGAAGATGTTCCTTCTCATTGCATGAGGGGTTGAACTAGATCACCTTTCAAGGTCCGTTGCAACCCGAACTATTCTATAATTCTGTAATTCTACCCTTCATGTTGACTCGTTGAAGAAGAAAATCATCTGAATTCTTTCAAAGTATCATTTGCCTTTGTTCAGGGAAAAAGTATAAAACATTTTCAAAAAGATCTTTTATATTTAAAAAGCCACTGCACTTCAGCATTGCCTATTAAAAGTGACCACAGTCAGCAGCTGACATACCTAGACATCCTCCATTTGAATTTTCAGTGAATATTTTAAAGGGAGATAATAAAGAATCACCAACATTTTTTCTAAAAAAAAAAAAAAAAAAAAAGGTTTCTTTGCCCAAGATGAGTGCATGTGCAGTGAGCACTACAGGTTGTTATGAAGTCTGCAGTGATTAGTTAGTGGCCACTAGTCTCTCCATGGTCAGACTACAAATATTCTTTAAAAACTTGCTGAACTCTGAGGGCTTCAAGAGGACAGTGCAAAGACTGTAATAACTGTGCATAAAATGACCTTTGGCATTTTAATTATATTATTTGGATGAGTTACATTACCTTAACTGAGAATTCTGCCGTTTGACTACATTTGAACAATCTGATTCTGTTTAAAGCTCCTTTTATGGTTTCCAAGCATGTTAAAATGCAAATCTCTGTCTGGATGCAAGGCCATTGCAGAATCTCCTGTTATGTAACATGGCCAAGTTTGGACATGTGAAAGCCAGCAGACACTAGGTATAAGGCAGCAATTAACCTTGCATTGAGTCCAATGGAATGAAATGTCTGATAGGAGGACAGTGACTCAAGGCATAGGAGTCATTTATTAAAGAATCAGAGCTGCCTTGGTTGCCCTGCAGCATATGCCAATGTGCAAGTCACTGAACCATTTCCTTCTTTAGAGGCAGAATTTCAGGCCTTTGCAATGGCTGCATGCATGTTTACCTTGTAGGAGCTTAATTATTGTGAAACACTTTGGTACTGTTTGGTTACAGATCATTCTCCTCTTCTGTACAAGCTGAAATCAAAAAATACCCTACTAAATCTCAGTGTGGGAAAATGTTGGTGTTGAACAGCAAGGTCCTTTTTTTCAACACAGTACAATCAGGACCTACAAATATGGTTTGTGTTCCTGCTGGACATTCAGCACATGATGGAAGAGCTGTGAATTGGGGAAGTCAGGAATTGTAGAAGTGCTAGAAGAGCTGCTTACTGCACAGAAGTGCACTGGGCCAGATATATGCATTGCAAATGGCTGTTGCTGACTCTCACAGGCATGAAGCAACACTTGATCTGGATTAGCTGGAACAGTATCTTCTTCCTTAGATCCACAACAAGCAGGAAATCCACAGCAGAATCTGCAGGCCCATCTTCCAACAGAGATATAAAGGTAGATACATGGCTAATCTAAAAACTCAAACTGAAGAAACTGTAGTTCCTCTTTCTGTGGTAACCAAAACTTCAGGAAAATGAGGTAGGACAGGACCTCTGAAAGTCATTCATTCTTCTGCTTGAAGAAGGTCAATGTTAAAACATAGCCAATGACATAATAGAGTACTCAGTTTGCATTGTAGATTTGGGAAATGTTAAAATAAAAGTTGCATACAGAAACTTAATTCAACAGTTTACATGCAGGTGTTATAATTCAGCTTTTAATTACAGAATCATGCTTTGTGTATCCATAGAAATCAGGCTCTATTACTGCACCAGCTGGATGGATTGTAGGTTGTGAGCCGATATTCAATATCAGCTTCATTTCTTCTTTCACAGAGGGAGCAAAGCCCCATCCTCTACAGACCAGCTCTGAAAACAAGATTATGAAATTTCTTATATCTCTTGTCCCAGTAGCTGCCACTCTACGTATTTCAGAAGCATCTGTATATGATCACTTGCCCAGCTGCTGAGGCTGAACTTACTGTGCTACCATATCTTCTTCAGCCATTTAGAGGAACATACATGCTTATGGGTAGATGTGTTAATTTCCTGGAATCTCTGGATTTGAGCTCCATCTCAATTCCTTGCAAATGATCAAGGCAGATTAAATGTTTCTTACTGTGCAGAACTTCATATGTTTCTGTTGTAATTCATTGCTGAGAAGCTCATTTTGAATAAATGTTCACTTCCAATCTCTGACCAGTGATAAATCATCCATTAACAAGTTATGAAGAGGAATTATTCTGATATTTTTCTTGGAGAGTACAGAGACTGATTCCTGTAAACTACTATTTCTTCTTCATTATCATATCAGAAAAGTAGTTAGTAGTAGTAGTCATAAGACTGATGTGAACAAGGGTTAAAAGGAGTGGGGGGTTTTATTTTAAATCTTATCAGTAAATCTGGAAGCTGTGAGTTTCCGAACTGCCACTTCCACAAGTCTAACAATGTAATGTGGAACCCTTTAAACAAGAGGTGTTTCCTCATTAACAAATTTATTTAGCCGACAAAAATTAGGAATAAGATCAGAACATGGGGAAAAACATTTTCTTAATTCCTTTTTTTGTTTTCAGAAGGCTCTGGAATTTCACTTTAATGATTTTTAAATGATGCTTCCTGAACAATGGACCTAAAGCAATGCAACAGTACCACTGCCCTCAGGATGCACAAGACAGCCATGTAGTCTTGCAGATGGTACGAAAGCTGCTTTACTGAGAACTTTCTGTTTTCTTCACAGCCCAATGGACTTTTAGAAGACATAATTCCAAGTCAAATTAGAAAACACCCATTTTCTAAATGGGAATTTTCCATCCAGACATTTCATGAACAGAATAGCCAATGTCTTCCTAATTTGTTATTTCCATTCTAATCCTCCCTGTGATGTAATGGTATCTCCACTGATTGACCATGATTCCTGATGTCCTAAGGCTTGATACAGTCAATATTCAGGTAGAGGTAGCATGGCCAGCACATGAAGGATTGAGAGTTTTGGTAAAAAACACAGACCAACCTATTACAGTCTGAATATGCCTATTCTGCCTTTATTGTATTTCACATCACTAATAATCAGCAAACAGTACCAAGCAACTGACTAATCTTCAGTGAATCAACTAAAACCAAGTTTTAAAATTCATCTGATCCCAAAGTTACTCTGTGTTGTTGCACAGCTTTCTATCATCCTATCTGAGGAGGTCAGCAGTTGCTGATGATCAAAGATCTGCTTGGGTGAAATTAATTTCCTAATGCTGTGAACCGTTTTTGCATCTTTCCCTGTGCTTTATCAAAAATGTCACTCTCTGTTGAATCTATGGTTTTGTTTTTTACACAAGATAAAAGGCACCATGCTATGGGAGGGGGAAGGAACTTCTCCACGGACAAGATGTGCACAGGGTGCCATGGAAAAACCCATCTGGAGTCTGTCCAATGCTGCATGAAAGAGGAGCTCCAAGCATCTGAAGGGACATAAGACTGACTCACTATCTATATTCCTGGTTTCATGCTATCTTATTAAAATGGCTATTTTATCACACCATTTTTTTGTTTGGCCTTTGTTACTGAGATCTGAAAAGAGCCTTGCACTGCTTCTGCTGCCCCACTCCTGTGCAGAACAGTACCAAACTTTGATTTGATTTCTGTTGCTGTGCTGGTCCCTGCTCTGCTGAAGGAAGCCTTTGATAATGATACAGCACAACAAACACTGGTTGCACTTTTTTGTACTTGCATGGCAAACACAAAACCTGTTGTGACCCATGTTGTTTGTCTCAGCTTGTGCAGTTTCATACAATGAGATACTGTTCTTAACTCCAAGTTCCATATATCTTGTTTTATATTATTCTACTGAAGGCTCCAGTTCTGCTTTATCGTCTAATATAAGTGGAGAGACTATTTTTTTAGCAAGTATTTTTTCCCCTCTGATGCTAACCATCCCCTACTCTTATCACTTCTCCAAAATCCAGATATGTAGTTCACATGAGAACTTTCATATTGTTCACTTCTCTTTCCTAATCCATACTTAGAAAAAACACCTTTCAGGTGTTAATTTTTTATGCTGGGTGACATGTTCCTCAATGTTTTGAATTTCAATTTTGAAGTTAATCTTCTTTTGCCATGCAATCATGAAATCTGTTTTATGCAAGTTCTATCAAGAAATAATAAGTAAAAAAAAAAAAAAGACAAATCAAAAATATGTTCAGAAATATATGTTTAAACTTTGGAATGTGCTCCCAACCTAGCTCATTTTAGAAAACGCTGGAAGATCTTAAGGTTCCTAGACCACTTAAAAATTTTCCCCTGAGCTCATAAGCCTATAAGGAGAAAGGGACACCAGGAGCTGGTGAACTTTACTGTTCGGTGTAGTTGGTGCTTTTTCTGAGATGCTGAATATGTTGCAGAAAGAAGTCTTCAGAGCCTTACCCCAAGACTGGAAATAAAATAATTTTGTTAAGTCTCTTTTTAAAACAGTATGATCGGGAACAACTAAGTATCTTTAAATCCTGAAATGCATCACTCAATGCACACATGTACAGATCAATGGATCAATGTAAAAAGCAAGTTTGGAAAGTGAAGCTCTGCCTAGACACTGTTAAAATTCTCAAGAAAAATTAAAGTGACAAATAATTAATAAATTGAAGATAGGATTTAGTTAGGCTTTCAAAAGGCTGCTGGTACTGTTTCTCACAGAAGACTATCAAGGGAGTGAAGTAACAAAAGAACAGCAGTTAAAGTCCTGTGACGTAGTAAAAACTGGTTAAGAGATGGAAAACTAGGAGAAAGCATAAATGACCAACTCTCACCTTTGAAAGATGCTAACAGCAGCAAGCCTGTGGGATCCACGCTAGAACTGCTGTGGTTTGTTAACTTATAATTACTTGGAAGAGAGTCTGAACACTGAGCTGGCTAAACATGCTGACAACTTAAATGTAGGTTACCTACAGATAGGGAAGAGTTTGAGGGTATCTTAAGAGGATCTCCTTTCCCAGAGGATCCAGGAAAGCTAGGTAGAGTGAGAAGTACTGACACAGTCAACTGCAAAGCAACACACAATGGGAAGACTATCAAGTAGTGCCACTGGTACCCTCTGCTCCTGACACCTGGTAATATGGTTAGCATAACTAACACCATTATATAAGAAAAACAGCTATTCTCTGTCTCTGTCACATGTCCTGGGCACCAGGCAACATTCTTCCCTTGTTATGGCCCTGAAGGTGCAGGCACCCAGCCAAACAGGTTGTGATGACCACATCACAAAAATATGAAGCACAGCAGCACACAAAGTATGGTCTATAAAATCAAGCAGTTATAAGACCTAAGTGGGACTTGGACTGGAACTCCTGCTGGATGGAAAAACCCATGATCCCCCAGTGGGTAGGGACACCTCCACTGTCGTCTGCTTCCTTTAATGATTGAGTCTAATATTACAACTGTTAAACTGATAATGCAAGCCAAGTATTAAGATTTGTCCTGATCTGCAGAAAGTCCAGGTGACCAGAAAACGTAAGTTAAGGCATGCTTATTACAAAATTCATGCTATGCTACCTATAAAATTGTGCTACACTGAGTCCAATCACAAAAATAATGTGCTATTGTGATCATAAAATTCTATACTGTACTGATCATAAAAGTATGTTAAAATAAAAGCTTTAATTATAACTACAATTTAGTGTCATCATCATTCTGCTGAGGATCCCCGAAAGAATATGTTTGTCCCTGTAGTGGCAGGCTACAAGTAGTACAACAGCTTTCAGTTTAGGATGAATAGTGACATTTCGGTAGGGTAGCCATCAGGCATATCCACCTGGAAAATCATCCTGTTGTGCCAGTGCAGACTTTGGGACAGGCCATGTCCTGCCTTATGCAGCACAGGAGCACAAGAACTAAGAAGAAGATGGATAAGAGAGCAGCTTCATAGAAGCACAGAACAATTTAACTTGAACAGAACCTCTAGAAATCTCTGAACCGCTGTCCTGCTCAAAGCTAAGCCAGTATAAACCTGCATGTTCAGGGCCCTCTCCATTTGAGGTCTGAGTATCTAACAATGGAGATTCCATTTCTTCTCCGGGCCCCTGTACCAGTGCCCAACTTTTCATCACTGTGCAGAAGGTCCCATTACTTCCAGGTGTCTGTGTGTTGCAATGGAACTCAGAGCAGAGAAGTAGTCAGAAATTATGAAATCATTGCAGATTACAGCACAAAGCAAGGAAAAGTGCTTGCATTAAAGTGACAAAGCTCACCCTTACCCAGCTGAGTTCAGGATGAATTGAGGTTCCAGCAAGATTTTGAAACCCATGAAGAACCCTGTGCTGCTGCAGTCACATCATTATCAGAATGGGTAGCTGGGATTGAAGAACACAATTCTGATTTCAGACTGCCCTATGGTGCAGCCCATATTGGTTACCTGAGTCAGAGATTTCCAGAAAGAGAGGCATCTAAAGGTGCAAGCAAATGACGAGTGGGATGCTTACAAAAAGCCTATATTCTAATTTCATCTGGCTCTGTGAAGCTGCAAATGCTACAGTGCATCAACTAATGACAAAACCCTTCCAAATCTGATTTTGAATAGGACATGTAATACAGGAAAACTAAAAATGACTGAATGTGAATGATACTGTTTTTTGGAGGGAAAGAGATCATCACAAAGGTAAAATCAAAGAGGAGTATTATCTGTTTCTCTTTTCCTGCAGCATGAAAATATGGGACAAATTGGTTGGACTTAAATAACTAAAAAATTATTAGAGTATGAGCACTTCTCCTTACTCAGGAATGAACTTGTTGCTGGAAGATGTCATTTGGGAAAGTAGAAAAATCAGATCTTCCTAGCAATCCTGCATTTAGTCATACACATACACAACAAGGAAAAAACACTTAGAAATTTGATAACCTGTGGGCAATAAACTGATCTGTAATCATTACCTGAATATGATGCAATATGCACGAATATGATGAATCCAAATGCATTACTGATGCTACACACCCTTTCTGAATTATTCAGCATAAGTCACCAAGAAAGAAGCATATCAAGAAAGAGAACATTTCTCTGTTTCATGAAGGCAGTTTTTAATGTGCTGAATGCTTGTCATTTTTTGCCTAGCCCAAAGCCATAATAACCAGGATTTTCTTCCTTTCCAGCTTTTTCTTGTGGATATTTCCATGTGAACAGCTGATCAATACTAAAAATGTTGGATTTGTTTTCTTGTAGGATAACTGTAAATTTAGATATGGCAGCACTGCTTGAGTGTTATATTAATCCAGAAAGTTCTTTGCTTTGTATGTTACTTGCTACTTTTTCTTCTATATCTTGATTTGAAATATACTGCATGTACTGCGACACTTACTACACATGGAAACCAGAAGCATGAGAGGAAACAAATGTCTTGTAAATTCTAGAGTGGTTGCTACTTAACTTCATTATTTAATTGATGTGATTAGGAGTGTGCATACTGAGTCAGCACAATGAACGACTTGTGTACATAATACACATGTATCAAATGCCAGTTCTTCATGCGGTCTCAGTGGAGATAACAATCTCTTTGTTACTCATTCTCTAAGTTGGAACAAATTGCAAAGCCTCTCCTGGCACATCTACTTCAAGAGATGCAGAGCCAAGCAGAAGCAGATGTTCAGATCATAAAATTTCCAGGTTCATTATTTCACAAAGAAGTTTTAAGAAAGTTCTCTTTCACTGCTACCCCTCCATCCCTATGTCTGGCAAAAAAATATGCCAGAAACCAACCAACCAGAACTCATAACTCCACTCAAAGCTCTGAAAAGATGAAGCCATGTTCCTCAAAAAAGCCATGTGAAAACAACTCAGAGCAGGGACTAGGAGCACTGCAGGTGCAGATATACCCTGCAAGAGCAGAATGTGTTTGGAAACAGGCCTGTGCACATCCAAGAGTGCTGTGGTCCCTGCAGACAAAAACAGACTCTGAGATTGGCATGCCTCACAGGCAATAGAAACAGTAATCTTACTTCTCTGCTATTCCTGTCCTGCTGATTCTTCTATTTCATTCACAGGTATTATTCAGGTTTGGCTTTTCCTGGGGTTATCTACTATCCCCATCTTTCCTATCCTCCCACTTTGCTGAGATATTATGGTAGGTAAATTAAAAGAATCTCTGAATTATTAGAGAAGCTGCCCTACATTGGCTTCATTTTGATCACCTGTCACTCCAAGCTGCCTGTCAACACAGTGGAGAAAATGTAGCTCCACTTTAAGCCACAAGGGAGAGTGGGACAGTATTGTCTGAATTTGGCATACTCCTGGGGCCTTCCAGCACCTCCCACGCCTCCATGCTGGAGCCAAGTTCTCGGTGGAAACACTGGCAGAACAGGAATTAAGCCACTGCTAGATTTCTGGGTAATGAGATCCTTTCAGTTTTAAAGAAATTGAAAGTCATCTTGCTTCAGGGCAAAAACTCACCCTTGTATAAAGGGCCTAGAACATGCCAGTCCTAGAAACAGCAACTTCTGGGAGTCTTGCAACCCGCTGAAAGACCCTGGTACGGGCAGTCAAGAAACAGGACACTTTCCAAGCTCAGGCTGAGAAGTTGCTCTGAAAAATCTGAAGTTGGACAGGATGAATATGCCAAGCAGAGATAGGAGAACAGCACCAAGGATGTAAAAACAGAAATACTTCCAGTTGCCTCAGCCAGTGAAGAGAACGTGCAATGCTCCTTTCCACAGAAGTTGATGGCAATGCTGCAGGAAGTCCTGCCAGGAAGGAATTGCAATTGAACCCTGTGTTCATAGTGGAGGAGCTCAGTTCTCAGGAGGTCACTAAAGCATACAGGCCAGACACGCTTACCTTGAGCAAGCCGCATGATAATGACCAAACCCAAGCAGTTTGCATTCCTTGCAAATTTTTGCAAGGCATTCCTTGCAAAATTGAGGAATATTCATTTGCATTCAAATGAAGGAATGAAGCTTCTTATAGAGAATGTGCAGCCAAGAGCAAGGTTAAAATGGTCCATAAACCAGATAAAAACTTTATGTGAAAATCCAGCCTGTCTTTAACTCATGAAGTAAACTGATTTGTGAAGATAACTCTATTCTGCCCTCAGATTTCATGACTGTGGGTGGGTGTGTAAAATATACTACAGGCATGACTGATGTTGGGCACTATGTAGGTGTTTGCCAAAGCGCAACAGAGCACTACACAGGTGATTTGTAATGAGAAGTAAATAAAAGGTTTCCTCTTCTCAGCCCTCTCCTCTTCTGAATATAAAAAGAGAAGATAAGAAGAGTCCAACTCTCAAATTATTAAAAGCAGCAGACCAAAATGTGACTAGCTCCTGACATCTTCACACCGCTCTCTAAACACTGCACAACACTGCCTTGCCCATCTTCAGAAGAGGCTTATATCTGAATTCTAATTTCAGGCTACCCTTCTGTGCAGAAAGCATGTTAGGACCTCTGCTGTTCATGTTAAGAACATGTCCACGACTCCTGATGAAACTGGGGTGTTTTTTTACAGAGCTTTGACCTGTATGAAAAGAACAGAACTCCTGAGCTGCAGGTCCCCACCTTGCTCATCTCTCTGCATTTATGGGCTTGATAAAGCAAGAGGAAGCTGGTGCTTTACGTGAAAGTATAGATCTGGAAAACTGTGTCACAAGTTGGAATGGTTTGAATCCATTCAAATATCCCTTCAATTCAACCATTCCAACTTATGACACAGTTTACCAGATCTATAAAGTTGGAATGGTTTGAATTGAAGGGATAAAGAAAAATATCCTGAAAGGAAAAGAAAAAACCAACTTTTAATTGCTTGTATCGATGCGTCTGAATTCTAATTGGTGGAAGACACCCGAAGATGTAATTGTGAGACCTTCTCCATTCTTCAGTTGAGGCTGAATTCCACATGTGCAGTGGAATGCAGAACAGAACAAAACCGCAACACAGCTCTCCTATCCCAGATCAGGATGCACAAATGAAGCACCATAGGCCAAGCTACCACCTTGGCTGCTTAATGTCTTTCCTGTGGCAGGGGCCACAGGTGGGCCTAAAGATGTTCCTATGCCTACTTCAGCATCCATTCAATGCCTCCTCATCCATTCAGGGCCTCTGCATCCATTCAGTGCCTCCAGCCTTATCTAAGGCCAGACCAAATCAGCACTGGGATGAGGACTGAAGAGTCAGGTGAGACTATCAAAGACGGACAGAAAAAACTTGGGAAAACCTACTATAGTTGTTGTTTACCTTTGGGCAGATGAAGAGAGATAAAATGAGAAATACTAACTCGTCACAACCATGGCAGCCCAGAAGATGACAAATCCTTCTGCCAGTATGCGGGTTGAGCAGCGTGACTCACACAGGCATCATCTCTGTATTTGATTCACTGTAGCCCTTACCCAGGAACACACCTGGGAAAGGACCTGACAACAAAATACACAATATCCTGCTTGCTTAGCATCAGCCCTAGTGAGCCCCTGGGCTTGGTGCCCTTTGACAGGGGCCACCGGGCGCAGTCTCAGACCCCCTACCCTGCTGAGGGGAAGGGGGACACACAGGTACCGGCCCCCCGGGGCTGCAGGCGGCCCGGCCGGAGGGCAGAGAGAGTCTCCCGAGCCTCGGGCCGGCCAGGCAAGGCACCGCGCCTGGGCCCCCTCACGGCGGCAGCCCCGCGCTCCCGCTCCTTCACGGGCGCAGAGGCCGCGGCGGGTCCCCCCCGGCTGCAGCGGCGGCCCGGCAGGGCCTGGCACGGCCCGCCGCGTCCCTTCTACCGCCGGGCGAGGAAGAAGAGGCCGTACCGACACTCTCCCGCTCCCCGGAGGTGGTTGCCCCTCCCGGGGATTACCGAGAGACAGCAGCGAGCCCCGGCCCGGGCTCCCCGCCCCCGGTTCCGGCCAGGGCGGGGCGCGCCGCGCAGCCACCGCCCACCGGCACCTGGCCCGGCCCCGCCGCCGCTGCCTGCGCCGGGCGCGGGCGGTGGGCGGGCCCCGGCGGCCAGGCCTGGTGCAGCGCATCCCCCGCCTCCCCGGTACGTGCTGAGGTCAGGCCGCGCCGCGCCGCCAGCGCGGGGGAGCTGCCGCTGCGCTCGCGAGAGCGCCGGAGCCGCGGGGGAGGGCGCGGAGCTACGGCGAGCGCCGGTCTCGGGCCGGGATCCGTCCCGTCCCGTCCCGCTGGCAGGTCGGGAGCCCGAGCGAGGCCCCTCCAGTCGCGGGCTGCGGAGGGGCGGCGTGTGCGCGGGGGTGCCAGCCCGCCCCGCCGCCCTGCTTCTCCATGTGGGCGGCGGCGGCCGGCGCGGCTGAGCTGCGGGGCGCCGTGGGCAGCGCTCGGCGCTGAGGGGCCGCGGCCGGGAGAGACGATGGCCAAATGGCTGAACAAGTACTTCAGCCTCGGCAACAACAAGACCAAGAGTCCCCCGCAGCCGCCGCGGCCCGACTACCGAGAGAAACGCAACGGTGCTGGCGGCGCGCCCCGCCCTGACGGGCCGCCTCACCTCCACCTTCGCCACCACACCTCGCCCAGCTTCCCGCGGCGACGCCTGCGCGACGAGGCCAGCGACCTGCTCCGCGCCTACCGCGCCCAGAAAGACCGGGACTTCGAGGACCCCTACAGCGGGCCCGGCTCGTCCCTGTGCAGGCTGCGTGCCATGTGCCGCCCGGACTACGCCGTGCCCGAGGAGCTGGGCGAGGCGGCCCCCAAGGCTTTCTCCTCGGCGTCGTGCCGCGCCGCGCCCCCCGCCCCCTGCGCGGCCGGCTCCCCGCACCTCTTCCGCAGCCACAGCGAGCGCCGCCCGGCCACGCCGCCCGACGTGAAGTACGTCTCGCCCAAGCACCGGCTCATCAAGGTTGAGGGCGTCGGTGGCAGCGATGGCAAGAAGCTCAACAAGGGCTCTGAGCAGCTGGCAACCTCTGTCCCCACTGCTGTGAAAGATAAAGTAAGTGTTGTTCTCCCGCCCCCATAGACTAGGTGGTAGGGCAGGGGCAATGTCAGCCCCTGGAAGGGGTTTTGGTGAGGGGACTAGCTCCTCTTGGAATGCATCTGGAGTCACCGCTGCTCTCCACTCTTCTTCACTGGGTGGCCTGACCCTTTTTTATATCTCAGGGCAAGCAGGGCATATGCAAGGCTGGCACATGAAGTGGTGGTGCCCTGTCCTCTGGGCTTTCAAACTCACCTCCTGTTGGGTGACGGGGTAGGTTTGCAGGCGTGCCTAGCTCTGCTCTGGGGCATGGTGCACTGACAACATCATGACTGGTGTCAAGGCTTTTGGGCTGGCATCCTGCTGCAGAACAGAATGAGGGTCTTTGAGGGGGTCCTTGGGGAACCCTAGAGTCGCTTGAGAAGCCCGGTGCTTGCAACCCAAAGTTGCAGCCTCAGCCCCATTGCATGTGGTCTGGAGCACTCATGTATATAAAATTAAAAACAAAACCCAACCAAACAAACAAAAAAAACCACACACACAAAAAAACCCACAACAAACCTAATGCCATCCCAAAGGAGACAATTTGTCATGCATTCAGTAATAACTTTTTTTTGCCACCTAGTTCAGTGTCAAAGGTGAAGTAGTTCGAAGTCCTGTGTTAGAACGGCATCACAACTTCCATAACTGTGTTTTCAGCTGGCAGGTACTTGAAGCAAACTCTGTAGCTACTGGCTCAGTTGCAAATGTTTGCCTCTCTCTAACTGGTCATTCTACGCAGATATTAACAAAATAGTGTAGACACAGCACTGGAAAGTGCTGGGGTCAGCAACTTGGGTTACAGCTGGGAAGCTTTGCAGAGAGAAGCAGCATTAATTATTTTGTAAGCACAGCACGTATCCACCTGCCTCTGTTGGTCCTGTGAGTATAGTTTAGGTTTTTCATATATTGGAAATTAGTATTTTTCCACTTTGTATATTGGCATTTATAACTTCAGTGTAAAGTCACATCACAGGAATTCTTAGTATGTACTGAATGTTATCAGTTTAAATGATGTGTATGTACATGTTTAAATATGTAACATGATTGCATTAAGCAGTGACACATTTCCATGACAACTTGATAAATTATATCCTGTCTAGGTGGAATTCCAAATAAATCAGCTTGTGATGGTGATGATACAAGATTAAAAGTCTAGAATTTATTACAGTGTCTGTCATTTTAGGTGTCGTTCCTGACTGGAAACAACTTCTTTTGTGGAAGTGATTGATTAGAATCTCACTATGTTACAGTATATTCAGTGTTCTTTCAATTGATTGTGTTGATACCATGTATCTGCTCTTAGGCAAATACTTTCCGCACCTTCACACTTCAGAGAAAGTAATTGCTTGGGGCAAAACGCTTCCAAATGCAGCTGCTATTCTTTTCCTTTTTTTTGTTGTGGGCTTTTTTTTTTTTAATTGGGCATGGTTTGGTGTTTTTTTTTTACATTATCTTTCAATTTTCAATTTACTGAAGCCATTTTTTAAGTAGAAACGAAATCTGTTGCTAGGTAACCTGCTACCTTGTGTTGTTATAAATCTGTGTGCTGTTCCCAAGGCCTTGTTGCAGGTTCTAAAATTGTTTTGAATGAGCAGCCTACAACTTTTTTTTAGAAGGTACAGAACACTATGTCATAGTCACATTCTTTCTGGTTTTGAGCGAGTGCTATATGTGACAATCAGGAAATCTTAACATGTCTGCAACATAAAGTTATCTCTGCACCTCAAAAGGTAAGTGTGCCTGCCCTCACCTACAACAGAGTTTGATTTTGAGGAGCTACATAGCTTGTCTTTTGTTCAATTGTGTTATTTCTTCTCAGAAATGCAAATTATCTCTTATTTCACAGCCCTGAAAGGTAAAGCCTGACAGGTGAACATGGTAAGCAGTGGTCGTAGTGGGCAGGCAGGGAACTTCTCCTCTCCTGTCATTATTCACTGAGGAGAAAAAATGAGGAATTTGGTTAACTCTGTGTGTCTAGTTTAGTGGCAAATAAACAAGTGGAAATAAACTTCTGTAAGAAGGATATAGTAGAGGGGATGGTATCAAAAAAACGAGAGATCTGACATTCAGAATTGTTGATCGTAATGCTAAAAACATTGGGGTCGGGGGGCGGACAGAATCTGTGAGTAGCATAGCTTAAGCTAGCAAGTACCTCAGGAATGAAAAAAGATTTAGTTTGCCATATAGGTCTGTCATTGTCCAAAAACCTTAGTGTTTAATGATCCAATAGTGTTGGCTAAATGCTTGTGTTCCATTCCAGCACCTGTGGGTTTTTTCTTTTTCATATACCAAGATAGACTGCTGTTTTCCTTTGTGTTAACTGAGAAGTATGGTTTTCCACAAATTCAATGAGCAATTTTATAACCTTTGTGACCGGTCATCAGTAAAGAGTTGGCTGAAGAGGTCAGTTGCGTGTTAAGCTTGAAAGACTTACTAGAATGGAAAAGAAGGTGTTTGTTTCGTGTGGTTACTTTTAAAGGACAAGTGGTGAAATATGAATAACAACAGACTGATTAGTCAAAATTCTCAGGGAAAAAAAAAATGGCAGACTAGCTGATGCAGAGAGTAAAGGAGATGGAGATTAAAAGCAATGGCAGGCATGATTGTATTCTGCAAGATTCCAGGCATAGATTGTAAAAGTAACCACAAGATGTAATGTACCTCGGTTTCAGGAAGCTTTGATGTCTGAAGGTAGAAGTACCACCTAAAGCTGAAGCAGACAAACCCAAATTGCCATGTACCCTCAATAGTGAGGTGACTAACCTCTACAATAGAGAGAGTCATCATTGTCAGATGTCTTTGAATTCAAATTGGTGGGTGGTTTTTTTTTTATTTAAGTAGTACAATCAGGCAGGTTTTAGGGCTTTAACAGTGATACTTATCTTCAAACAAGGGAGAGTTGGCTATGTTTTAATTCATGGCAGAAGCACCTCAGTACCTCTAGTATGGAGGATAAGAGGTTACTGGCTTCCACCTTTAGTGCTTGCCTGTGGGATGTTAACTGCTTAGCTCTCCTGTGGCAAACGAATGAGTGTAGGCAAGCCAGAACAACATAAGAAATTACTGGCTTCCATTTTTAATGCTGGCCTGGGAGATGTTAACTTCTTAGCTCTCCTGTGGTGAATGAGTGTAGGCAAACTGGAACAACATGTGGCTGTATGCCAGAGCAACCTGGCAGCTACTGTACTTGTGTGAGAATAAATGTGAGATTTGGCTTAACATCAACACAACTGACAAACCACTTGGTGAACTGGGGATCTGAAAGAATGAGTTGAAGTCTTTCTGAGTGACTTCTATCTGGCATTGTGTAATATGTGTAAATCCATGAAAGCAGTAATAGCTGAGGGGAAAATGGCTGTGTGAAAAGATACGTTGTACATTTTCTCACCTATTACAGTTTTTTGAACCTAAACAGTTCTCTGCCTGGCCCTGAAGCTGAAGAACCTGGAATGCTATTCCAAGATCAGCTGCAGCATATACTCCATTGCAGAAAGTTTTTAGGATTTAGAAGCTGGGATTGTAGCATACTTGTCCTTTATAATATGATAATTTCATAATAAGCAGCATTTTGAACTCCCTTTGTGCCGTGGAGGCAGAACTGTGGCAGCAGTTCTGGATGTTGAATGCCAAAGACACTGCAAGTTGCTAGATCCATTTCCACAGGACAGGACATAATCTGATGCTGTAGAAGGTAGCTCAGTTCTATATATGCAGAGCTGATCCAGTGCAAAAGCATGTAAATTTTGTGTGGCAGTGGCAATCAGGCAGGAAATTGTTCAGGGCAGTGTAGTTGCTGACTTGATTTACAAAAGACTGAAAACAATATCTATGTGTGAATTCTGCACTTATATAAGGAAAAAAATATCCTCCTTGTTTCCATGGGATCCACCACAGAAGCGTGTGGTACAGAAATCTGGCTGCTAGCTAAGCACGAAGATTAAAGCTGTTTGCCTTGCAAGCTTTCCCCCCCCATTATGTAAGAAACAAGTACCTTTCTGACATTGCAATAGACTGGAAATGCTGTTTGAACTTCTAAGGTCTTGCATAAAAGTGCTTAGGCTCTATGCAACATTATAAGTATCTGTATATAGTTAAAATCTATTAGCAAGGGCTACACAGCTGGGCGTCTCTGAACTGGCGGAAGGGTGCACCTCTTTCTCTCCTCTCTTCAGCTTTCTGGTGCAGAAAGAGGAGCCATGTGGCCCTACTGCCATTCAGCAGGTTGGTGCTTAATCTTTGATAATCAGATGGGCTGCAGGGATGCCTGTGGAAGGATGTCATTGCATGCAGTAGTCTTCCAGGTCCTAGCATTAGCATGCCCATTAAAAGCTTGCTTTGTGCATTTCTTAGTTGATTTACCTGTTACTTCTTTTGCTTAAGTTCACCACTTAATTTTTCTGTTGATTGCTATAAGGATATATCCTCATATATGCATAGGAGGATATCTGTACTCAAAAAAGCCAGATGTGGGAGAAATTGGAAGTATTCCATTGCTTTTACATGTCTTTACTTATTCAGTAGTGATGAGTTTGACCTGATTCCAGTCGCTGACAACTTCATGGAGACAGAAGAAAAAGCTGCATAAGCTGCATGCTGTAGATGCAATTCATGCTCTTGCAATATCGGTAGATTGCTATTTCGCATATGAAGACCATGGAGCATTCCTTGTAAAAGTGAAATTTGCATCTGTAAACAGATTAGCTTACCAGAAGTATTAGAGGAACAAATAAAGCAGTAGTGAGATATGTCCCTATGATTACACTTTCTTTTGTCACTGTGTTTTTATGTTCAGCCAGCAATACTAATTAAAGCCTTCAGTCTGATAAAGCTAATGAATGGAGGAGACAAGGCCGAGGTTTATTGTTTTAACTGAAAAGGTAGTAACAACCTGCATATGGCTAAATGTTAGATAAAGCTCAATTGGATAGTGAAAGAAAAAAAATCGACCTAAAAATGAATGCAGTGTTGGAGTTTGCATGGGTGGCAAAAGAAGGCAGGTGAAAAGAGTCAAAATACCAACAGCAGATGTATTGCCTTGCAGGTGCTGACTTCAAATACAAGTGAAAACTGCATGGTGGATACCACGTATTGCCTGTAGGAGGATTTTTGTAAATTATTGAGCTGAGTCCAGAGCAGTCTATTAGTGCAGCACTTGGATGTGTTCCATCTTTATGGGAACTGTAATATCTGTGAATGGAATCCAAATGCCCACTTAATCACATCCTCTGGTCTACACATCTGTCTGATCTCAAACCGAAGCTTTAGTCTACCAGTTTTATTTAAGTAAATTTAGGTTTTCTTGTTACATATATTGAAATTATTTATGAAATTCTGAAATTTACGTTATATGTATGTATATATACGTATCGTATATACATACGTAATATATACATTTATATAACAATATATACAAACATATTAAAAATATGATAAAAATATAAAATATACTTTAAAAGTTATGTTGCTGAGAAAGAGGTTGTGGGCCTTCATTCTTTGGAGACTTTCAAAACTTGTGTGGGCCAGACACTGAACCACCTGGTCTAGCTTTCATATCACACGTGCTTTGAGTAAAAGAGTGGTTTAATTGCCTTCAGTGACCTCACAGAATCTAAGTCTTAATGTTATTCTGTTGCTCAAAAACTGCCCTGGAGCCTGAGCATTGCCGACAGACTTGGGTTAGTGTTGAGAATTTCGGCAAGGACAGTAGTGCAGGATCTAAGACACAGCTCAGACAATCTGGAGTGCTTTTCCTAGTTCTGCAGATGAACCTGTGCAGTTAAGTGCATGTGGTGTTAGTCTGACAATAGTCTCTCAAGCATACAAGCATACCATCTGAAAAAGCATGAAGAAATGAATAGGGCTTTGTTCAGATCAAGTGCATGTGTATACAGTTGGGTGTGGCTGGGTGAGTCCATGGGAGAGAGTGATATTCTGAGGATACTAAAGCAGGGCTGAATATCGATGTGGATCAGCAAGAAGGAATGAATTGTGCTTTCTTATGTAGATTGTCTGCTGAATTTTCACATGGGTGTGCGCAAGAGCTGGATTACTCAAGTTTATATGTGAATACAGAAGTACTGAGACACTAAACATAACTAAAACAACATTAAACAATTATTTTTCAACACCACTATGGGCCACCATAAATCCAGCTTCCTTACTACTGCATTATAGTACAGATTATGTCTGCATCCTTTCCTTCAAAACTGTTCAGATGAGGAAAGAAGTCTGTATTACAGAGTTTTTTACACACCCAACTTAAAGTAAACTTGCAAGCAAACTATTAGCATTAGGACTGTGCTAATGTAATGTATATACGGAAGTGATACACTCTATAGACAGAATAAAGTTATGCAGTTTATTGTGATTTAAAGGGTATTTTAACTCTAAGTGAGATATTAGGCACAGTAAGAACATAAATTGGAACTTCTGTAAATGGCTTTTAACCTGATTAATGAAGAGAATGGACCTAGAAAGGGAAAAGGTGAATCTGTGTTTTTATTTTTAACCATCAAGTTCACTAGTAAACTTATGGTTTGCAATCTTATCTTGCGGTAGCCAGTTTGCCGTTATATTCATTTGGATTACTGAAGAAATGCCTATTCTGTATTTTTTTTATAAGCTTCTTTGCTCCCCAAGCTCACGGACACTGTTTGGTATGGAAGAGATACTTGTGTCTCTGAGCACTTTTGTGTATATCCTTGCCTACCAGTGGCTGGTTATAGCATCTGATTTTCAGACATTCCTGCAGAGTGCTGCTCTGTGGCAAGGAGTATGGTTTGACTTTTCATTCCTTTGCTGCCTGATGTTAATGTGATCGTATCTTTGACTAACAGTATGCTAGGCACTGTGGTGGAGAAAGTAATATGAAAGACATCTGGCAGTTGGAACAGCATATGGTGAAATCTGATGATAGATAGGAAAGGGACTGTGGTGGAGATCTTCCTGGATATGTCATTGTTTCTGTAAATGGTAATGTAAAACAGTCCATTGACAAGGAAACAGACATAAGGTGTGGTTTTGAAGTAGTTTTGCATTGTGCATGAAGTGAAAAAATGGTTTTACAAAACATAATCTGCTAATGGCAGTGCATAGGATACAAACATTTTTTTGTTGGACTTTTTTTTTTTTTTAACCTGGTTTTCTGAAGGAAAAAATACCTATTAACTGCTCTGTCCTTCCTTCCATAAATCTTGGATGTATTGGCAGGTGCTGGAAGGTGTACTTTCAAATTTAAAATAGTTGAGTGGATGGGTCAGGGAAGGGCCCTTTCCTTACTGAGAGGAAAGCAGGTTGAGCTCTGTTTTTAAACTTTCAGCAGCACTGTCTGGGTGACCTGCATTGCCCTATGTGAAGGAGGAACACACCTGGAATAGCTGGGAACTGCAATTACTGCATGGTATCAAGGACATAGAGGAGAGAAATGGAGAGCCAAGAAGAATTGTTTATATATGGGCTTGTTAGCAGTGGGGTCTATCACTGTGGGTGTGTGGACTGGTAGAAACTGCAAAGAGCAATTTACCTTCTCTGAAAACCAAGCCTTGTGTATGGGGGAGTGGCTCTTGAAACCCTGTTATAAAATACTGGCTTTTTTATTATTTTGCCCCAACACTGCTACCAGTCCACATCTGTGTCAGAAATTTAGGAGCTCCCTTTCCCAGTTTGTGCTTCAGTTACATTTTTAGACAAGGAATGCGTTCCTCTCTGGAAATCAAAGCTATGAATGAGGACTATGATTTCTCCCAGGGGCAGAGCTGATGCAGGTCTTTCCAACACTCAGATTTAGGAGTAGAAGGCTTTATACACAGCTCCACCTATAGAGTTAGTCCTCTAGAATCATGACGTAAATTATGGCTCATTAGCAGGATATTAAAAATCCTTCTTTTACTCTTCCTGATCCCTCTGCTGATCCTCTTGGGAATTAAGACATGTACAGATCACTGTATTTGCAGGTTTTCCAAGGCTGTGAACTCAATTTTGAAAAAAAAGTAGTACTGAGGTTGTGGGGATGATTACCCAAGAAGTTTTTTGATTCAGTGCTTCATAGAAGAAAGCATAAGTGCAAATCTTTATTCATTTAGAACACAAATTCAGACCAACTCCGCAGTCCTTCTGAATGCAGGCTGAGCTTTGTCCAGGCTTCATAATCATAGACCTGTCTGATGCTTAGTGTTCGAGCATTAAATGAAAATACTATTTTTAATGAAATATCTGCCTAGGGCATGTTTGTGTTGTGACACCTGGAAATCACTCATGGACAAGGAGAGGAATTTGGCATTTGTCAAAAGTTGTAAAAAATCAAAACAAAACAAAAAACACTTGTTATAGAGTGACTTCTACTGTAGCTAGTGACTGGTATTTTGTGACTATAAATTCTCAGAAAGCATAAGGAATTTTCACTATATTGTGTTAATCTGTTCACCTTGGTGTTCTCTGACACAAATTCAGTTTCTAAGTGCTAGTCTTCTGTGTCTCTGCTGACAGTCACATGTTCTTATCATGGACTTAATCGCTGGGCCCAAAAGCCAACAGAGGAATATACAGTCTGCTTGTTTTTTTCTAACTTAAGTATGTATTATTAATATATTTATAATATATAATAGTTAATAACAAATCTCCCCCTAAAGAAGTCTTGCATAATAAGTCTCCCAAAGGTTTGGCTAGCAGGAGAGGCCTTTTGGTTTTTTTGCTTCATATTAGTTATAGTTCCTCTTATATTCTTCCAGAATAGTGTGTCCTTACTCACAATAGCCACTAAATCAGTCAGATAACAAATGGTTCTGTGCTGAAGTTGCTGTTTCAAGGATGGATCTTTTGTATTTCCTTTCATTTCAAAGAAGGGTTATCCCTAAAGACTCAGTTTATTTCAGTGTTGTAAGTTCTCATTATTTCTTTCTTGTTTGCTCTCTTTAAAATGTGTTTTTTAGTCAGTGATATCTGCAAAATTATGCATTTAGGTATATTCTTTGTTTTCTTCATATGGCTGCATATGCAAAACATGTTTTTGCATATGCAAATACATTTAAACTTGTATTTAATATCATTTAAGACCTACATATATTACTACATTTCTAAGACTGCAGAAGGACAAAGACTATGCATCAATAGTGAAGCTTGCACACTAGTTAATGTGTATTAGAAGAGTAAACCAGAATCTCAGCTTGTATTTAATTTTTGGAGGGGAGTGATCGTTGTTTTTTGATATTGTATCTGCTAACTGACATTTTAGCTAGAGCTATGGTTTTGAATTTGTCAACCTGGCTGGTAACTGAGCCATACTCCTTTTCTTTTGCTTTTAAACTTCAGCAGACAACCTGCTAGGGAGAACTGTGAGTGTTCCCTAAATCCTTCTTGATCTCTCTGATTCTGGAACCTCAAATAGAAATTTCGCTTACATTTGATCAGTACACTTCTATTTATGTTTTGGAGTTTCTTTTACTTAAGTTACTTATGCCTCAAGATACTATTATTTGATCTACATGAGAGAAAATAGTATCATATGCCTATCGGGTGCCATAGGATTGGCTTGTGTAGAAGGGGATTCGGTATTTGTAGGAGCTCACAGTCCACTCTGATAATCTTGCATTCTGTTAAGAGATAAGCCACAGGTCTTTAACGATAGCTCTGACAAATGCAGGCAATTGAGACTTGACTTTGGAATCTGAATGGCTGTCTGAGGCCTTCTGGGGATTCCCTGATAGCTATGATTCATTTTGACAGGAAGAACAAAGTGAAGGGTGGCTGGATTTGGCAGAAAGGAGAGGCAAAGTAACTCTGTCCTGCTCCGAAGGTCAGACCCTGTGTGTAAATGCCCTTTCTAGCCTGCAGCTGCACAACTTCAGCACGTTGCCACTCCTCTGATTGTGTCTAAGGCAGACATGGCTGGTAGAGCATTAGATACAGTGTTGCCTGGTGAATTGAGACTTCAGGGGGGGATGCACTGGTAGACAATGGATGGCATCCATTCCCTTCTCTTTCCTGTCCTCTGTTTGTCAGTCACTAACATGAAAGACCAATTTGGCGGCCAGTTGAACAAGTTTAGCCATTTGTCTTGGGAAGTGTACTTAACCCAAGATGTGGGAGGGGCACTGCATGCAGGCCCTAACCTAGCATCTTCTGTGCTCGCCTTGGCCTCTGGGCCACAGAAGACAAAGGGTTGAGAGAGACCAGTTTGCTGGACAGTGTCTGAAAGGTGGTTGCTGGGAGAAAAAACCACAACACAGACATGCCTGTCTGGCACCAAAGAGCCCTGCTAAACACGGAGGCGCTTTGATTACCACGCAGAAGGCCTATTCCTGCATGCCCATGGGGGAGAGGTGACAGCATGGTACTCTTACATCAGATCTTTCCCACGTGTCATGGAGGTGATTAAGATCATGATCTAAAGAGCCCCACTGCACATGCAAGGGATGTATCTGGGATACTCATAGGCTTGTGAGCAGAACTTGTGTGTAACATTGGCAAGCTTATGCTTTGGGACAATGGCATGAGGGGGTATGAGGACAATGTATTCATACCATCTGGCATGAAGCAAATCTTTTGTTTATTATATGAGTACCATGACTAGAAAACTCCTGTACTCAAAACCTTGTAATTCATCAAAAGACTTTCTGTATTTTGTCTCACCTACTGCATATAGGCTTGGAAGATGACCTTGCTAATGTAAAAGTAATTTCTGGGGAGATAACACAAAGAGTTGCAGAGTAGAAATGCTTTTTCTGGCTGAGATCTCCAAGAACAGGAAAAATAATCTTCTATACTGGGATTGTGAAAAGAAGTTTAGACATTTACAGTAGGTATGCTGTAATAGAACTAACAGGCATACTCATTTGAGGTTTTTCAAGCCTTTTTGAATGAAGGCTTCTTTTTGAAGGCTTATTTTTGAAAGAAGTAGAAAACCTTGAGACTTCCTAGAAGTGAGGAACTTACAGCTGTTAGCAAGTATAGAAGAAATAAAATGTTGGCACTGGCCAGCCCCTATAGCTAGGCTGACAATCAATAAATTTTAATATATACGGAAACAGTAACAGTCACATGGGGAGCTGTAAAGCTTCTTTTAATAAGGAAATACAGGAAGTTGAATTAGACTTCTCTTTCTGCCTCCTGAGTGCTGAAAAGTAGGGTTGGGATTCGTTGGGGGGCCTTTGTTTGGGTTTTGTTCGTTTGTTTTGGCTGGGGTTTTTTGGGGGTGGTTATTTGGGGGAGCAGGTTTGTCCAATCTGACAAATTTGATAGGTGACCTGATTAAAAACATAGTTATGGCAAGCTGTATAGAGTCTCATAGTACTTGTGACACTATTACTTGTCTGAAGGGGAGGAATTTACACCCACTGTCCAAGCTAGGGGAGATTTTCCCTTCAGGGAGTACTGTAGTGGATGTGTTTCCAGCCTCAGTATGACCTGTTACAGATTTACAGATAGCAAAATGTAATAATAGTAATAATACAGTAATGAATTAATGTGGGTTTTGGCCATTTTAGATTATTTTTTTTTTAATTTCCATGTTAGCAAGCAGCTTTTGCTTTGTTAGACCTCTGAATAACAAGTTAGTTGCTTTAGTCTTTCTGTTCATGTTCAGTACAGTAAGGTCTTGAATATGTTACTATTATGATTAAAGCTAACCAGTATTAATTTTTGTCATGTAACAGCTTTTTGTATGTATAAATTTCCTCATAGTGTATTTTTTGCAAATAAAGAAGAAATATCTAATAACTGTTACTGCTGTTTTATGGTTTAGTATGGTTACACTACGAATTGGCACATATTATTTGTCAACGTTTGTAATAGGAGAGCAGCACAGAGCCCATACTACCATCCAGCAGCTTTAGACAGGATTTCATCAGAAGGCTAAATGGATGGCATGTCAACTATAGCACTTCTGGAGATAAACTTGTCCTTTTGACTAGGAGAAATTACTGCTGAATAAGTGGGTGCATTTTAAGTGGGTGCAGCTGCTGTCACTTGCCTTGCTGCTTGTGCATATGTCATGAGTGAGGGGACTGCTTTTCCATTGGATTAACTGTTTTTTGCAATAATATGGCAGTAATTTCAGATACTAAGTGAGAGAAAAAATTGTTTTTTCCTCCCTCTTATTATTCATGTCCTTCTGGTGGTTTCCGGTCAAACAGAAAATTTTGATTGCTTCAAACTTTGAGTGGAGGAAAACATGATAAATGTATATGATAAATTTATAATTGAAACATCAATCTCAGATACTTTGGTATCCCACCTGTTAACCTGTGACTATAAGACGGCTAAATCTTGCTCTGACACGTCTGTGTTTTCGGTGATAACAAATATATCTTCTAAGATGTCCTTTCTTAGGGATGTGCTTATGACTGTTGCAAGCTTACGCCAAGGAATGTGGTGGTGGCTTTCTGGTTAACTAGTTTGTTTTGTTTTGGGGTTTTTTTGGTAAGCAAAATACAAATCTGTATAAAATTCAGTGTGGTAGTGTTGCAGGGCCTGAGCAGCGACTCTGAAGTGTGTTGGATGTTTTATACTAATCTTAAAGATCTCTGCCTTTTTCTAATACAGTGTTACTCTGTGGCATTTGTGCAGGTGTTTAATCTGGAAATGAAAGAATCATAGAATGGTTTGAATTTAAAGGACCTTAAAGATCATCTGTTTCCAACCCCCTGCCATGGGCAGGAACAGGTTCCACTAGACCAGGTTGCTCAAAGCCACACGCAGCCTGGCCTCCAACACTCCCAGGGATGGGGCACCCACAACTTCACCGGGCAACCTGTGTCTCAACACCCTCACAGTAAATAATTTCTCCCTAATATCTAATCTAAATCTACCCTCTTTCAGTGTAAAGCCATTACCCTTTGTCCTATTGTTATATGCCCTTGTAAAAGTCCCTCTCCAGCTTTCTTGTGGACCCCCTTTAGGTACTGGGGGTACTGCTACAAGGTCTCCCTGGAGCCTTCCCTTCTCCAGGCTGAACAACTCCTGTCTTCACAGGAGAGGTGCTGCAGCCCTCTGATCACCTCTGTGGCCCTCCTCTGGACTTGCTCCAATGGGTCCGTGTCCTTCTCATGTTGGGGCCTCCAGAGCTGAACGCAGTACTCCAGGTGGGGTCTTAGGAGAGCCGAGTAGAGGGGACAGAACCACCTCCTTCAACCTGCTGGTCATACTTGGTTTTATATAGCCCAGGATATGGCTGGCTTCTGGGCTGCAAGCATTTGCTGTCGCACCATGCTGAGCTTTTCTCCACCAGCGCCCCCGAGCCTTTCTTCTCAGGGCTGCTTTCAATCCATTCTCCACCCCGCCTGTACTGATACCGGGGGTTACCCTGATACAGGTGCAGGACCTTGCACTTGGCCTTGTTGAAGAACTTTGTGGGGTTTGCATGGGCTCGCCTCTCAAGCCTATCAACATCCCTCTGGATGATGTCCCTTCCCTCCAGTGTGTCAACTGCACCACTCAGCTTGGTGTTGTCAGCAGACTTGCTGAAGGTGCACTCAATCCCACTGTCCATGTCATTGACAAAGACATTGAACAGCACAAGTCCCAGTATGGACCCCTGAAGAATGCCGCTCATCCTTGTGTGTCCTGTTTTTTGCTCTGTCTGGTGGGGTATTCTGGAGACAGAATACAGGTGACAGAAGCAGGAGACAGAAGCAGGTGCAGATGCAGTCTAATAGCTGACAACATACTCCTGGCTCTTTGTTGAAAAGATTGAAGCTGTTGGAATAGCAGTCTGCTGTCAGTCGTACTGGTGCTGGTCTTAAAAATGTAAATAACTGGCGGGACAGAGTCTTGATTGAAAAATCTCCCTTAAAGGAATAGGCCTTCAGGGCAGAACCCTTTAGGCTTGCCCTGCTTTGAGTGAGGGGTCGGACAGGGTGATCTCCTGCGGTCCTTTCCCCCCTGATTTATTTTATTTTCCTGTGGAGATTCTGCTGCTGGTGCCTACCTCTTCTTTCTCTACTTCAGGTTCTTTTGCCTGTCCTACATCACATCTGTGCTCTGCAGTAATTATCCTGTGAGGACTTTTTCCTTTGCCCTGGTCCCCTTGTCAGCTTCTAGAAACCAGGCTTAACTCTACTCCTTCAATAACAGGGAGAAATTATTCCTGTTATTTTAATGAGCTGATTAAAAAGCCTATATAAGCAACAGGGTTTACACAGCATAGAATGATTTTGCCAGGATCCAGGAAATGTGGTAACGTAGGGTAAGAAGAGACGTTTTATAACTTTCAGGTATTTCTGATCTCATGATGGATGAAGGAAACTTGCTCTTCTGACAGATAATTTCTTTTTGCTGCCTTTTGTCTTGGTTCACAAAATACAGGGCAAATATAATCTCTCTTCAAGAGAAAGAATGGCACAAATGGGTCAAGGAACTAAGTTTAAACAAGAAACTTGTTTTGTTTCTTGTTTCTTTTCAACTCGGAACTAAAATTGCAAAGCTGCTTATTGATGCAGTGAAGAGTAGCCTTTGAGTATTTCTTTGAAAAAAATATAATACTTTCAGTTGTGGCTGATACACCTAAAAAGCAGAGGCACTGAAGTAAGTGTAAGTGAAAGTGTGCTTTTTTTTGCTGAATGTTAGCAAACTTCTCTGATAAGAACTGCAATGGATTGCATGTGCTGACTGATTGGATCTTTCTAATTTGTCCATCCCAATTATCGTGTATCTTGTGCTAGTCAGAAATCTTTTCACTTAGAGTCTGCCTTTTTGAGGTTTCTGGTATGAACAGGAGCACGCTTCTGTTTCAGCAACATTTACTAACTGGTTTGTGGCAATTGTGTATTTGTCCTCTGAACTCAAACTGCACTGTGAAGATGGCATAGGATGCAGCTGTGTGAAACTGTTTTGGTTTTTTTTTTAGCTGATAAGTTGTTACTACCTTCTGGTTTGCACATCAGACTAGAAATTCTAGTAACAGTTACTTTCCTGTCTTTCAGGTATTAATAGCTGATGACTACTCAGATCCATTTGATGCCAAAAGTGAATTGAACAGAATGGGAAAAGGGGAGAACACTGGCTATATGGAACCATATGAAGCTCAGAGAATAATGACCGGTAAGAAAAGACAGGTACACATGTGAGCTTTCATTGCATAGCAGTTCACATGGATATTACAGCAGCTATGAAAGAAAAATGTCCTTTCGCATGCAAAACCATGTTTCTGAAGATGCTTAGGTAGTCAACAGTAAATGCTGTGGAGAATTTTCATGTGCCTGCACATGCCTTGATATCTAAAAATGCTGCTCTGGACCTCGCTATTGAATATAGATTGTATGGTCATGTGGGTGAAAATGTGAGCAGTGGGTGTTGGAGTGTGTATTGCTCAGCTTGGCAATGTCAAGGCTGTCGTCTGCGTAAGTAGAATGGATGGCCAAAGCATGACATCGTGTTAGTTCACTGAACAACAGTTGATCAATTTACTTATGGCCTTTTTACCTCAATCAGATTCAGACTTCTTGGTCTTCCCTCTGTTGGAGAAGGGCTGCAAAGCTACATCTTTGTGTAGCTTCCTTCCTTCCTTTCTTCCTTCCTCATTTCTTACGGTTTTTGTACCAATGGTCAAAATGAGATACTTCAGGATGTCCATGAGCCTTTAACTGCTATTCTTGGTAGTGTCTGTCATTTTCTGTCATGCAGGGAGGTGGTTAACAGTGGCATTGTTGTAGGAGTTTAGACTGTTTGAAACCCTTGTCCTGACACTATGCGACCGTATTGTCCATGTCGTTTCATCATATTATCTGCTTTCATTTACTACTTGTTGGCTGTGCAGTCTGTAAACCTTCCTGGGGCATGGGGCCATATGTTTTTAATTCATGATGGTTTGACTCAGTCAACACACATCTTTGTGCAGATCAGTTGTGTATTTCTTGGATTTGTACAGCAGGTCCTCTTTTTCTCATTATGAGGTAAAAGTCACTCTTGTGCCCAGTTAAGCTGATTGTATGCTTTCCTTTTCTATTGGCAGCTCCTGTTTTGGGCCCTCAGGAAAGATTAATCAGTGGGGGAAGATGAGGCTGTTGGATGCAAAGATCCTTTTTTCATGCAAGTGTTCCTATTTTTCTTTTCTTAAATAGCATTTCTGAAGAGAGACACAGGAAATGACATGTAGACTACATTGTTTGGAAGTTTTCAGTATCTTGTAGGGGGGGCTGGAAGCTTTTATTTCTCATTGGTGTAAATCTATTCCTTCTAGTTGAGTAATTTCTCAGAAAAACAAATTAGTCCCAGTATGTTCTTACTCTTTATACATCAGTGATGAGAGTTTCTAATTTTAACTATTAAGTTAACAGTGCTTTGATTTCTTTCTGTGTTTAGAACAGTAGCTTATTCTATGTCCTTTTCCAGATTAGCCATAATAAATGAGATCATTTAGTGTTCAATATGGGATGGCTTAGCTAAAGTAAGAGACAGTGAATTTGTGTACCCTTGCAACTGCAAGACACCCTTTTGACAAACTGGTGTTTGGTGCAGCTGATAAGCTGTTATAACAACATACAGAGCAGACGTAAAGCAAATATAAGGAGCTTTCAAAGATGCTAAAGGCACTTTTGGAAATGAGGTTTAATTGGGTGTAACGATATAGCAATTTTTCTGACTATGCATTTGATTGAGCCAATAGAATATGTTTGATGACTCCCTGAAGATATTTATTGTTTTGAGATGGGGATATTTGGTTTCCAGTCATCTTATCCTGATGCCGGTAGAAACTGAGAAGGTCTTCCCATAACCTTCAGTGAGGTCAGATTATATTCCACTATGTTCAAGCATGTGGTTTTATGTTTGAGTTTTTTATTGCACAAATGTGGCTTTTGCATTTTAATTGGCAGATGAAAATCCAAAGGCATCTTTTGGGAGAGTTTTTAAAGATTCAGTTTATGTCACCCAAGTGACATATTTCTATTATGTACCTAATACTATTTAGAAGACTTTTAGACTTCAGATTTGTTGGCCTCAAAAAGTTTACTGCTTTGTTTGTTTGTTTTAGCTGTGCTGTTTGATGAACAGAATCACAGAATGGTCAGGGTTAGAAGAGACCTCTAGAGATCATCTAGTCCAACACCCACCTAACGCAGGTTCACCAAGAACAGGTTGCACAGAGTCAAGTCCACACAGGTTTTGAATGTCTCCAGAGAAGGAGACTTTACAACCCCTCTGGGAAGCTTGTTCCAATGCTCTGTCACCCTTGAGGTAAAGAAGTTAATGCTCGTATTTAGAAGGAACTTTCTGTGTTGCATTTTGTGCCTGTTGCCCCTTGTCCTGTCGCTGGGCACCACTGAAAAGAGCCTGGCCCCATCCTCTTGACAATCACCCTTAAGATATATGTAGATATTGATAAGATCCCCTCTTGATCTTCTCTTCTCCAGGCTAAACAGGCCCAGCTCTCTCACCCTTTTCTCATTAGGGAGATGCTTCAGTCCCTTCATCATCTTCACAGCCCTCTGCTGGACCCTCCCCAGTAGTTCCCTGTCTCTCTTGAACTGGGGAGCCCAGAACTGGACACAGCACTCCAGATGTGGCCTCACCAGGGCAGAGTAGAGGGGGAGAATAACCTCCGTTGACCTGCTGCCCACACTGTAATGCACTCCAGGATCCCATTGGCCTTCCTGACCACAAGGGCACACCACTGGCCCATGGGCAACTTGCTGTCCACCAGGACTCGCAGGTCCTTCTCTGCAGAGCTGCCTTCCAGGTCAGCCCCAGCCTGTGCTGGTGCATGGGGTTTTTCCTCTTTAGGTGCAGGACCTTACACTTGCCTTTATTGAACTTCATTAGGTTCCGCCCTGGCCTGTCCAGGTCTCACTGAATGGCAGTGCAGACTTCTGGCACATCAGCCACTCCTTCTAGTTTTGTATCATCAGCAAACTTGTTGAGGGTACACTCTGTCCCTTCATCCAGTTCATTGATGAGTAAGTTGAACAAGACTGGACCGAGTACTGACCCCTGAGGAATACCACCAGCTACAGGCCTCCAACTAGATTCTACATTGTCGATCACAACCCTCTGAGCTCTGCTATTCAGTCAGTTCTCAGCCCACCTCACTCTCTGCTCATCTAGTCCACAGTTCCTGAGTTTATGTATGAGGATGTTATGGGAGACTGTGTCAAAAAGAATGTTATATGGCTATCTGTTTAGTCTAACTAATCTGGTGAAGTTCTCCTGACTGTATTTAGCACAGGTTAATCAGAGAGAGGGGGAATCTGCATAGTCCAGCAGAATGCACTTCAGGAGAGACAGAAAACAAACAGCTTTTTATTATTTACTCCTTGTTTACCCTAACTCTTGATCAACTGTGGAAACCAGGTGGAAAGTGGAAGGGTTAGTTTGAAATAGGAGTCTAAACTTTCTGTGCTTGCTGCATGCTCCTTGACATAGTAGAAGATGAGGCAAAAGCAAATGTCCATATAATATAATTTGAGAAGGTAAGCATACACCTGAATAGAAATTTATGATACTTAAAATAACTAATACATTCATCCAAAACTTACTAATCCTCCCTGAAAGCTCTGTGGGCTCACAGTTGTGATGCAGTTGGTTCTCAGCTGATGTTTAATTAAAAAAACAACCAAACAAAAAACCTTGAAGCTGATGATTTCAATAAATTATTGACTAGTCTATCTGATTCCATGCTGTCTGTAGTTAGAATTGGGTTTAATCAGGCTTGGAAGTTTCTCCTGCTGATAGTGTCTCCAAAAAATACTGTCTTCCCAGATTTGTGGTTATGTTGAGTGAAGGAAAACAACATTTATGCCAATGTTTGGAAAGGCTTTTTGAGGAAAGGCTTCAGCTGAGGCTAGGGTAGAGCATGTTGAGAAGAAATGCATGTTTATAAATTGTTATCCCCTGACAGCCAAACATATCTGCTGACCTGTGCTCATATTCATAAGTGTCTCTCCTGGGTTCAGGAAATCCATGGCAGAGGTTCAGAGAAAATCCCTGGGAATACAGTTTCTGGTGTGCTGTAACTCACAGCTTGGCTGGCTGTAACTCACAGCCACAGGAACAGTGTTGCATATTTGCCTCATCCCCAACTTGTTTGGGGATTGGATGTCCTAGTGTATGTTTGGTGTAAGAAGGAATTTCTCTGTGATCTTAGTATCTGATACACTGTATCCTGGACTACGCATGGAGTGAGATCCTGGCCTGGCTGCTGTTGTGCTTGCAGGCATGCATGAAAACAAGTAGAGATGGCTAAGAAGGTGCTGATTTCTAAGGGTCCTGAGAAGCATGTGGACAAGAGAGAAAGAAGTAATCGACTAAGAAGATATTGTCATGGCTGATACTGCCTGGATAACTATATACTAGCAAGAAATAAATGAGGAAGGACTGGAGGCAAAGAGAGGAGTAAAGAAGAAACAATGCAAGATAACATTGTGGCTGGGGTTCTTGGAAAGCTGCAACTCCATGAGCTTAGTTACATCTGGGCTGTCTAGGAGCTGAAAGGACTCTGTTCTTTCTTGGAACAGCAGTATAAATCGCATTGCTCCCTTGCAAGGGCTAGATTGTATATCCAAATGTGTTGTAAATATGGTGTTTCCACTACTTTCTTATTCAAGCTTCCAATTCTTATTTTTCCCCATGTGTCAGTCCCTAGCTGCTGAGTAACATGCGGCCTGTCACAGGAACAGACTTGTGCTGCCTTACCAAGCCTGTAACCAAGCATCATTGCTTGGATCAGGTGTAGGAGGTACTTCATGCTTGAGGGAGTTTCCCAAAGGAGCAGTGGCTGGAGATGCTGCATTTAAACGGAAGTGAATGGTTGAGATACTGTCAGGCCACAGTGGTGGTGCCTCTAACATCCACGCTGTTCTGTCATCCATTCTTCTCAGGGAATGCTAGAGAAAGGGAAGTTAGGTACTCCCTGAGTACTTACTCCTAGCAGCCTGCACTGGATGCCAAATACTGGAGAGGGTTTTGTTTGTTTTCTGTGGTAATCCCTTACCTGAGAGGAGGAAATGTGCCCTCAGTACATGGATATGGCTATGCCAGGGAAAAATGTGATTTTATTTTTTTTTCCTTTTAAAATCCTCTCAATGTTGTAAGGCCCCGTCCCAGCCATACCCTGTGACCTGGAAGGGATAGAGCCTTTCTATTTTCTCCTGACAACTGTGTGTGTTGACACAGCTCTTCCAGGTATATCTGCCTTTCAGAAGGAGTTAAGTCAAGTTCTCGCACTGCATGAAACATTTACAATCAAATGCCAAATCAAGGCAGTCTATACCACAGCCATATGCGTGCTGGATGTGTATCTAAAACTCAGCTTTGGAGGAGGATCCAATTTTTGGATCATCACTCAGAGGCCGCCAGCCAAGTTGTTGCACAAAGAACTGTATCCTTTTAAGGTATGATAAAGAATACTGGCTACAAGAATGAAATAACAGACTGCATCTGTTGCCTTTCTTAACTTGCTGCTTGGCTTTGAAAAGAGCCCCTTACTTCCAACTCATAATTTTTGGAGTACTTGTTACCTAGCATGATATACGCTATAATATAAAAATCAGCTTACTTGAACACAGTAAAATTAAGGTCAGGTCAAATTTCAAACTGGTTTGGAACCACATTATCAAAAATGGGGGTGGTGAGAGGGGAAGTAAAAAGCATTATCTGAAGGGCATGCTACTTTGTGGGATATGTGTTGGCAAAAACAATTCAGCCTTTTCCAGATCAGGAGTTGTATTTTCTGTGCTCTAGAATGAGTAGTGAAGGACAGTTGGGGCAGGCTAGGCCCTTGAGTTAGGACTATGGTTTGAAAGTAGAGGTAAGCATACAGTACATCAAAGTCTTAGAGTTCTCAAAGTTCCTTGAGGCCTAGAAGTGCCTCAGGTCTGTGTCCTGCCTGGAAGTTTGAATGTACACCATGTTTTTCCTTTGCTTTTTTAGGTATCACTTAACGCTGTGCCAGGGACATCAGCCCCTGCATGGGGTTCTGGCCTCTGTGTCATGCATCTGTCTCAAGGATACGGTAGACAGGGGGAAGCCCTTCTTCTTGTATTTCAGAATTCTGTAGACCTCGAATGGGTAACATTTCTGAAAACAGTTACTTTCCCTGAGATGTAACGTGCTGTGGTATTCCTCATGGAGCAAATGCTGTGTTGTGATCAGATTTCAGAAAGCTGTCATAGCACTATTGATAAAATACACACCGTATCTCTCTTCCATTCGGCATAACTTTAGAGGCTGCCCAGGGTATTAAAAACGTCTCCTTCCAGACAGTCAAAGGCAGGTGTTTGAGGAAGCAGGAATTCAGTTGTGTTATTGATCCATTTCTCACAGGAGACTAGTCACACAGTTGTCCTGGAAACTGGCCATGTTAGCTTTTATAGGTGGGATGTGCTGACCCACAGTATCAAGGGAAATGCTCAGTGTACATGCAGTCAGTCCCAAATCAACATGGCAGCGTGCTGCCAGTACTACTTGAGGGCTGCAATATCCAAGTAAATTACTAGAGGGTTTCTGGCCATAAATGGAAAGCTGAATTCAAGTCTCCTGGATGTAGTTAAATCTGAAAAGAACATGTCCTTCCCCATACAAGCCTACTCTGTGTGGGGCAGGCCGAACAGATGAGCTCATGTGCATGCTCCAGGCGTGGGTGACTGGTACAGAAGTTTCTGTGTGCTGGACCTAAGGAGCTGGAAATTATTTCTGGGGATGCTATAGAGAATTTGGATCATGGCATAGAGATACCTGTTGTCTTGCCTGTGTTGTTAAATGCGTTCATCAACCTGGGTGATGGCACAACTGCACTATCAGTAAAGGTGAACATAAACTAAGGGAAGTGCTTGTTGTGGCAGAGCTGAACCTTCATTCAGAGGGGCCTTAACAAATGCAAGGATTCTGCCAACAGGAGCTTTTTTGAGGTTAAATAAGGGCGATAATAGAGAGAATTCCAAAGAAAAATTCATAGCTTTGTTCACAGGCTTACAACATTAACATTCTCCTTCCTTTCTTCTTTTTTCATGTATTTATCATCCTGTCTCTATATACATCATCCTGGCAGTGAAGTAGAACAGCAGTGAGCAAGTTTAATTGCCTTACACCTAGGGGTTTTGTGCTTTACCTCCCTCCCCGTGGATGCGGAAAGCTGAGCCTTCTCTCTAAATTCAGGCAGTGTGAGAAGAGCAAATACTTTCAAATGCCTTCAGTGTATGAAGGCATTTCTGCTTCTTTCTAGGGACTGCAGTAAGAGTCTGTGCTTGAATCACAATGGGATCACCAATGTATGATAGGCGGCCTAGCAAAAGCAGTGCACCTGCCTTAGCTGGAGCTCCCCATGGACATGCTGGGAGCAGTAGCTCTGTCTTGCTGCAAGCTATCACAGAAACGCTGGGAGTGCGGGGAAAACAGCATTCCCATGAACCTGCACCTACTTGAAAAGGTCTTGAGTGTCAGTTTCCCTTGTAACTGGAGAGGCCTTTTTTTGTTCAGACATGTAACTTAATCTGAATAGTCACTACAGCACATTGGTAGTGAGTCAGTTCTTGTAAAATCCTTACCAGGGCCTCTGGCATGTTGCTTGTTGGCGCCGAGTTTACCACTGCAAATAGTGTAAAATGAGTAATGATAAAATTACTTTGATAAATATTAGGCCACATAGATTATCACATATAACATGGGATTTTTAGGAAGAATGTTTCTGGCCTAGTGAAGTTCACTGAGCCTAGAAAGGCAGTCTGTGATCTTTAAACACTGTAGTGGCTTTGTTTAAAACTTGTTATCTGGTTGTATTTGAACATGGCAAACAGCTGTAGCCAACAGGGAAGAAACCGTGTGCCCACTAAGCTGGCATAGTTTTCAAAAGTCTTAAGCTTGTTCTCTTGTTCCTACATTTTTGTGTGCTCCAATTCTAGATTCCATTTGAGGATCTAACACTAGCTACTCATTTTCTAATCAGCTGAAAATGAAAATATCGATCATCAATCCAGCTTCTCTGGTACTGAGAACAAAAACTCTTATGTTCATTTTTCTGTTGCCATATAGTGAGAATAAGACTACATGCTGGTCATTCTAGCAGAACAAATTTTAAGGGTGGGGTTTCTTTTTCTTAAAAAAAAATAGGGAAAAGTGCAAGGTACCTCTTCACTCTTGAAATTTGATGGGTCTGTGCTCTCATCATTTGCAATGTGGAAAAGCCACTAGGTGAGATCTGAAGAAATTCAATAGCACAGAGAAGTAAGCTTGTGACTGGTAACAAGATGGTTTTATTTATGTGTTGGGAGTTTTCTAAAGGGGGCTGCACTGGAAATCTTGGGGAGCTTTTCCTAGAGTTCAATAAGAAGGTGATGTCTGATGTGTCCTTGGCATACCCATCATGTGGAGCACAGTGCTACTGTTACTGTGTGTGTTTATAGAGCTTGGCCCTCACCTGCTGCAAGCCTGATTGTAATACAGAGTTCTGTGCAGCCCAGTAGAAGTATGAAGGTATGTTCTGAACAGCTGCGCTCCTTTAAAATATGCTAGATGTAATGTTAGTTAGAAACCTCCTGGGCTACAGTATCTGTTTCAAGTTGTTTCTTCATTAGAAATTTGGATTTCAATTAGCAATGATTTAAAGGAAAGAAGTGGTCTAAGGACAGTTATAGAAGAGGACAACTTCTTTTGCATTAGGTCTGATGTGCATGGATTGAGGCGTGTTTGAAATAGTGCTGGATCTGCTTTAACACAAGTCCTTACCTTCTTTCTGAGCAAAGCAATGGATCTTACATGTGCTGCAAAACTGTATCACTTTGGATCCTTGTCCAGTTGCCTTGATGATCAGTACTCCTCTTTCTGTCTTCATGGAGCACTCCATCAGTGAGTGTGAGGAGATAAAGCCAGAATGTATAGAGTCTTATTTCTCATGTTGGGAGGGACTGGGTGTGCTGTGGTTGCTATATATAGATGTGTAACTGGGGATGGAAAACCAACTGTGCATAAAATAAGTAGCATTTGTCTACATTTAAATCTGTCTCCTCCCCTAAAGTAATTTAAGGCATTCTCTTTAATGTTTAATACTGTGGTGGTGCTTGCTGCTCTGGATGGTGCATGCCAGCTTACAAATACATGAAAATAAAAGACCTAACTCTTCTTCTCTACTCTGTACTGTACAGCTGGATAATTGTAAAATTAGCCTTTTCCTGAAAAAGTAACTATCCCCCGATCTTGTTCTGGAATAGGAGTTAGAAAGAAAAAGACCCCGTGTCTTGCCACTCAATGCATCAGTTGCATGCACAGATTTTTTCCCTTAGTTTCAGTATACAAACATACTGTCCAGAATGATTTTAAACCAAGAGGAAACTATCTTCTCCCCTCCACCCCCCTTTCAACACCCTCATCTTTCTTGTATAGTTTGACGTAGTGTGGAAATTAACTGAATGGTGAATCTTCAAACACAAGCTTGAATATAAATTGAGGGGGTTTTCAGTTTCTTGAAATTTTTTCTCATTAAGACACAACTTATGCCCAAAATAAGGGGAACAAGATGTTCAGAACTTTGGAAAGGTAGGTCAGCATCATAATAGACTGACTAAGTGTGCATGTAGAAGGAACTTAACTTCATTCATGTGATTTACTTGCTCAGCATCAGATGAATCTGGCTATTTTCTTCCACAAAAAGCAAAGTGAAGGAGTGTGTGCTTGGATGATCGGGAAAGAAACCATTGAGCTCAAAGCACTATTAAAATTTTCTTTACAGTTTGGAAGACTCCCTGTGTCATGTTGATAAAGAAGCAATAGTTTCAAACCACTTTGATCAAGAGGGTTACTTAGGCAAAGCCTATATGCTTTCCTAATACAAGCAACATCTGTCATGTCCGATGGTGCTTATTCCTTGGTCCTGTATGCAGTTTGAATGCAGTATCACCTTTGGCTTAGAAGATTGTATTTAAGTTTCTCAACATGTTGCTTCAGTTCTGTGTCTGTTTATCCTGCCACTTACTACAGTTCTTCCTTCTACCCCATCCCCCTCAGCCCCAGGCAAGTTTCAAGTTTTTGGACTTCTTTTCTTAAGAACAGTAATCCTTTTAATATTGAATGTGAACTACCAGTCCTGCAAGACAGGGATACTACTGGTAGCAGTTTGAGGAGCACTGAGGTCTGTGTGGTCCAAGAGGATCTGTCATTTTAGAACTGTAGCAGTTGTCTCTTGAGAAATACAAAAACTGTGGCTCTAGAACAAGAAGAATTCAGTGAAGCCTGAATTCACTGGAAATCTTCAGACTACAAAGATGAAAGAGGTTCTTGGTTTTTTATTTCATATCTTGCTGGATTAAGCAACTTGCTGCTGCTCTATTCAAGGTCATTTTAGTCTCCCTCCCCCCAACCCTATTCCCTAGTACCAGGTATTTGAAGATGTCTTATTGTGTTGGCCATCCAGTGGAATAGAAAAGATGAATGTCAGCTTGCTGCAAAGGATTCTTTATGCAGAAGATGCCTGTGCGTGCATGGGGGCCTATAGCAGTGAAGGAAGCTTCTCCCTGTCCTGTACAGTTTTGTGTGAGTTGTGTAAACCCTTAAACTGGATGAAGTAAACTGAAAATGGAATTGTTTTGCATTTCCTCGTGAAAGCAGAGTTCTCTAGACTGTGATTCCTTCTGATTTCTTGACTGTTACATCTGTCCTTTCCTTGCCTGGAAAAGGTGAGAGGCAGTAAACATGAACTGAAATGGGAGGCTCCAACTGAATGTAATGAAAAAAAATTCCTGTGAGGACAGTCAAATGGTGGAGGTTGCCCAGTCAGATTGTGTAGTCTCCATCTTTGAAATTTTTTTTGACTGAGGAATCAGAACCTGACTAACCTCGTCTGACCTCATAGCTGACCCTGCTTTGAGGAGGAGAGTGAACAAGATGACTTCCTGAGATCTTGTTTAACTGAACTTATCCTGTGATCCTGCAGCTAATCTGTTGCTGTTCTGTGAAAGTGAGGAATGGCTGTGAGAATCAGGATACCCCAGGCTAGCTTGTAGGAAACCATGTTTGTTTGATCTCAGGCCATTTCCAGCTTTGCCACCATGTCAGTGTGTTCCCAGTATGGATCTTTTTAAATATTATCACTGGAAAGACCAAATGTGGTTGTGAGGCATAAAGAAGCAACTTGTTGAAACATAGCTTGAGCAGTGCCTCACCCATAACTATCCCAGCTTTCTGGAGGTAACACTGAATGGGGGATATGCATGCTGAAAGCATGTTTTTGCAGCAAAGTGTGATTCCTGAGAGCTGTTCACTATCCTTTCTTAGGATGAAGGAGCAGAGGCTGTACAGATGGGCATGCAGGATAGACTGGGTCTGTATGTGCATGCCTGGACACTGTTAGCAGGAATTCTGGGTGCTTTCCAGCTGGAAGTGGGATGGAAGTGGAGGTGACTGATGCCACTGCAGTCTGCATGGAAAAGGAAGGGAGAGCTCTAAGCTTACTGTTGGCTGTGACTGTGAGGAGTGTTACTTTATTGGGTGGGGGGACATCAGTGGTACATCTTGCTGACTTTTCAGTTCAGCTCTCTATCTTCGCAAACTTCACAGTTCTATTGTTCTTCTGCAACATTGCTCAAAAGCAGAATTGAGAGAATTTCTTACGTGAAGAGTCAGCAGCTCAGGAGAGGTGTGGACTGTTGCTGAGGAGATTTACAGGGGGTTTTTAATTGGAGCTGGAACAGTGATGCTAAAAGGAAAAATGAGACTGGCAGCACTTGGGACAAAAAGTGAGACAAAAGCCCCAATTGCATTCATATGCCTTTTCTTCAAAGTTATGCTTTGTTTACCTCTTCTTTTTCCTGTTGTTCTTTTGCAAAGAGGATTTTAGCCAAAGGAAGTTTTTGAAGCCTGTGTGAAAACATATAACATCAACATTTTAATAATGAAGTTAGTATTAGGATTACAACCCTAGGAATACATATTTCTACCCTTATTAAAAAAAAAAATAATAATGGACATTATATCATGTGCTATGGAGTCAGAAGGAATTTGTACCCTTTCTGCAGCTAGCTCTGCTCAGGTCAAAGGTTCTGCTAGGCATCCTTTTTTTCCTTTTTTTCTTTTTTTTAACTAGTGAAGATTTTTTTTCCCAGAATTACTTTCTCAATCATTTCTTTATATTATATTCTCTCTTGTTGCAATCACTTTGGTTTTTTTCTCTATACTGTACAGAAAAGTAAGCTCAAAGACAATGGTACAGGAAGTATTAGTTAACATGTGATGATGTAAACATGATACTTCTTGGAAGGAACAAGATACCCTTTCAGATGTGATATTTTGTCATCTTTGTTGTGCTTAGCTTGCTGGTAAATGGGTAAAACTTTTGCCTGCTGGTTTTGCATCCGAAATCTGAAAGTCTCTAGTGATAAAACATGAGTGAATCCTTAAATAAATAGAGCTGTTTCTGACATCAGCTGTAATGTGGTAGCTATAGTTTCTCCTGCATGCTTTTGGTTTTGTAACCCAAACCAGAGGAGGCTTTTCTTACCCGTAGAAGTAAATGAGAGTTGAAGATTCAGCCAGTTCTGTGTCTGCTTGCCACAGAGACTGATCACCGGCCACATCAGTTTACCAACATTTAAATGTGGCTTTACAGCAGTGTCATAAAATTAGCTCAAAATTTCAGTGGGAAGTGGTCAGAAACACTTCTTTCGTGCTATGTGCATTTTGTGTAGGCTGGCAACAATATACAGCTTCTCTGGTTTCTGGCTATGAAGAACTCTGCTTGAAAGTGTTCTTTTGGAGGAGCTCAAATACCTATGCAAACTCAGCTGTCCATTACCATTCTGTTTTTTGAAATAATGAGAGGCTATTGCCTGCGGGAACAGCCTGGGCTTTCTGGATGGGGTCAGGTAAGCCTCATCTGGTTTTGGTGTGTCTTCATGTGCTGATGTATGCATTTCTTTCTGGCATCCCTACCCAAGATCTAGGAAACCTGTAGTGTGTTTCTGCTTGCTGCTGGACCATGTCATGCTACTGTGACTGAATTTCTTGAGCAACATCAATATGTGCAAAAAGGATGGAAATACTAAATCTTCATCTGAGCTTGCCCTTGGTTCTGCCTTGTTCAGTTTCATGTGTTGGTGGCTTGGAGTGAGAAAGTTTGCATACAGGTTGGTTTTATGAAGCAGGATGTAGGCATGCAAAATTGATGCTGTTGTAGGTCAGACTAGCAATTAGCAACAAACCAGGCAAACTGGAGGGAAATGAGACTTGCCTGGAGGAACTCTGGGCTTGCTTTGAGTTCTGTATTCGTTTTCTGTGGAGTGGGTAATTCAAAAAGCTATGTAAAGAAGCAGTGGGTTTTATAGCTTTTGTGCTGTTGTAGGTCTTATGGTCTGTCAAACAGTTGCACTTCTCTGGGGTGGGCCGCAAAGCGGAAAAGAGTGATGGCATAGCTGAGCTCTCTTGAGCTTTTCCTAAGCAAGTCTTGCAGCAGCTGTTATGGCTGTAAGGCAACCTGAGGTGGGCTAGAAGGTGTCTGTGCTACTGTCTCGACTGAAATAGAAAGGAAAGAGAGAGATAAAGGAAAAAAAAGTGTTATCTTTCAGATATACTATTCCTTTTGTATGTTAAGCTGAGGAACGGTTATTATTGCCCTTTCCTTTGGCTGAGATGCACTGTCACTGAGAAAAATTGGCATCGTGGTAGAATATGGAGCTTATCAATAGCCTCTCCTGATCACTTTTTGTAAAAATCTTTTCTGTATCTTTCTTTAAAAACAAAGAACAAAATAACCAGAAAAAAATGCTGCTTTCAACAATTGTTCTTTGAGTGTGGTTTTGTGCATTGAAAATGTTTCTATGCACATTGGTTAGTTTAGAGATGCATATTGGAAAATAAAAGTGTAACTGGAAAAATTACCAGAAAGTGTTGACTCAGTTGTACACATCAGTCTTGGCTAAATGGATTTTTATAATACAAAGTTTTCTGACTTGACCTAATTGGAAAATACCAGATGTTATTCTTCATGATTTTTGATGCTTCTGTTGCAAGAAGGGAAGAAGAGAACTGATTTATGGTGTTTGCATGACTGTGGTTTGCTGTCGTTAACAGTAAGGTCTGTTCTTAATGATGCTCTGCTGAATGCTAACCAGATTTACTTGCTGGTGGTGACATGATAGACTGTAGCATAGCTAAAGACTGTAGACTGTAGAGCATTTTATCAATAGCTGCATGTATTCAAATACAGTTTCACATTCTGTACTATTATACAGAAGTGTTGTCCAAGGGGAAAAGAACAATACTGCATCACTAGCATCTATCATTCTGTAAGTGAGCTTTCAGCTAAGAATTGGCATCTAGTCAGGGCTTGCCTGAGTAGTATAACTAAAGATAAATCTGCAGATAAGTGCAAGGTAGTGAATATTATCAGATGGTCAGCTCAGTATAGAGCATTTGAAGTCTTACAAATGATGGGTTGTTCCTTCTGTTGATCACATGCTGAGCTAACTCAAGTAAAGGCATTATAGGGCAAAGGGGATGATTTTCATTTTCCTGGTGATTTGAATGTCCATAACCCTGTCACTTTTTATGTGCTAGCAAGTTAGCTGTCTTTTTCTGCATGCGAGGCCTTGGATTGTGAAAAACAAAAATCTGTGGCTGGATGTGATGACAACTGAGCAGCTTTCTTGGTCTACTCATGTGGAGGCGGAATTCTAAATTAAACCATTTTGTCTCCAGAGCTGAACAGCAAAAGTAGACCATCTTTAATGTCTACATTAATAATCCTTGCATATAGCAAGTGCATGTGCAGGACTGTGCTCAATTTGAGCTTACTGTATCTCCCATTCTAATATTTGGAGTTGTATCTGAAGGCTTTCATGTCCAACAGATGGTGGTTCTTCTTCATTAGGTGCTTTAGGTACTGATGAGAGTTCCTAGATTGTACCACTAGCTCAACTTGAGTAACAGAACAGAAAGATTGCAACCAGGACACTTTTCTTGGGAAAGTAAGTCAAAGTGAGAAAAATTGCAAATAATCACTATGGCTGCAACTTGCTATTTGCAAAATTGCAAATGATCTTTGTGGTAAATAATCCCTGTGGCTGCTCCTTGCAGTGAACAGGAAAAAAACAGGTGGTTTGATATGCAGATGTTGTGTGGCTTTTAAGTCCTGCCAAAAGAGGAAACAGATTGCTGATAGCGTCTGCTCTTGCTGGAATCCTGGTCGGAAGGAAAGTTCTCTTGTAGATAATGCAGATACTACTTCCAAAACTTTGACTTTCTTTGTTTTTATGGTGTTTTCCTGAAAAATTACTAACAAAGATAAAATAATGGATATTAGTCATCAAGGAAGCTTCAGGCTATGTTTTGAGCTCTCAGTTTTATTTTGTTTTTTAATCATAGTGACACAATCATTCACAGGCTAGATGTTTCTCTAGAAACACGTATACAGTCTACATTTCAGTGTTGCTTTTCACCATGTAGCCATCATGACTATTGAAGAAATCTATCCTAGGAGCTTTTAAGCAACAGTCCTTCTCCCTGCCTTGTACTCTATGGGGAATGCTATCAGGTGGCTAAAAGGGATACAAGCCTATCTCATCAGGCTAAGAGGACATCTCATGTGGCTTTGTTAAATCAGATATGGCAGCTCTTCTGGCTATATGAGTCTACTGCCTCAGTCTACCGTGTATGTTATTCCTGTAGGCAACTTCTTCCCCGCTATGTATCACAGGACAATTAAGTCTGGAGGGAGGCCTCTATCCACTTCCTCTTCTTCTCTGCCCCCTCCCCCATCCCAAATAAGACAATGTTCAAAGTTAATTATATGCAGAGGACATAACTCCTTTCTAAGTAGTTTTCATTGAACTTAAACCTCCAGCTATCAGTGAAATAGTTACATATTTTGTCTTGGTTTTAATAAACACACTTTTCCTCACATCTAGATATCCATTCCAATATAATCTTAAATGAAATATAGATAAATACCTCTACTCACTAAAAATCTTTTTGATAGGTACTCATCTCATTCAGTGCTTTTGACTAAACTTTCAAGAAGCAGAGACACAAACAGACGAGATTCAAGAAAAGGTCTTGTTTCTGTGTACGTGTTGGATGGCATTTACATTATGAATGGATTCTTCTTCTACTCCTTTCCCTTCTCAGGTGATTCCCATGAAAGGGTGAGATTGTGTGCCTGAAAAGAGCTGGCAAGGGCATTGTGAACATCAGTAGCAACCATGAGTGGCAAAACGGATCTAACTCCAGGAAATAGCAGTCATGTTTGCTGCAAGCTTCTTTTTTCCTGACACTAGAGAGTGTTAGCTTGTTTAAAACAGCCACCACTTCAGTGGTAAAATGTCTTTCAAAGAGAATAGATTCTGTTCATGCTAATCATAGAAAAAATTTTTTGGGACACTGTGTCGTGGGGTTGTGAGAACCATTGTGATAACAGGTGTACATGAAATTACTTGCGCTGCACTCTGTTTTCAAGAGGGCTTCTATTCCCACTTACCACAAGGAATGAATCCTCTTCTACACAGCTCAGAAGCTTCAGAGTATGGAATGAGAATCACAGATTTTGAATGAGCCAAAATCTCTGTTTTGCATTGTTGCTACTTGTATTGTTCCATTTAGTCCATGGAACAATGATCCTTGAATCCCAAAGGTCAGTGTTTCTGATCAGAAAGGTCAAGAAAATCTACAAGCAAACCATAGGTATAGTATTATGATGCAGCTGGCTGTAGCAACATCTGGAGTCAGCTATTGGCCAAGCAGCAGTAAATTCACAGAATCTTGTGGAGGTGTTTTTCATACTTTTCCCCCTCCCCTAAAAAGAACATTCCTAATCCTGTATCTTTCTGAGAAGTGTGTAAGGAGTAAGTAGCTAAGCAGCATCAAAGCACCATTCAAGGAGTAAAGTCTGTAGACATTATGAATTTTAAGATGGCATTTATAATGTTCAGTCACTGCTTATTTAACAGAAAGTTAGGTGTGGAAGAGGAAGGCTTTGTAAAATAAACTTCTGCCTTCAGGGAACTGAAGAATATTTTTTTTATTATTATTATTTATTTGTTATATATATTTATCTGCCATAAAAGAAATACATCTCCAAGGACAGTTTTCATGTCCTTTGGAAGCAATACTACTATTCTTCCAATCCACCAGCATTTAGGTTTTTTCCCATGAGTTCTATTTTAGTTTTTCTTTATCAACCCCCCTTGACTCCACCACCACTCACTGCTCCTCTTCCCTGCCCCTCCCCACCCCTGAAGGAAAACATGTATTTCCTGTTGTCTTGGGCAGGGTATGTTTGCTTGTTTGTTTCATTTCAGTACATACCTTCTGTGTTAAAGTTTTTTGTTGCTGATACTTATTGTAAAGGGCCTTCTCCCCCCATGCCCTTGTTCTGTCTGGCTTAATAGGCTTTCTGTATCAGGACTGTTGGAATGTAAAATCACTTTGAATGCTTCTTTCTGGGGTAGTGAGTCATACTTGGATTTCAGTAGGATTTCTGTCATGATGCAGTCTGTTTCAAGACATTGCTTTTCACGTCAATAGGTTATGCCAAGCTCTCACAACAAGGCAACGGAGCAAATGTCTGTTGTTCGTTCCTGGAAACTGTCTCACTTCTGAGCCACTTGGCTTCTGTTCAGAAAGAAAAATTAGGAGAGATCTTCCCATGTCCAACTTTTCCTGCAGCAAAATCTGGAATCATGAGCATTGGGAAGCAGTTGCTGCAGTCTCAAAGTAAAACAGCCTCCCCTGCTATTCGAATGTTACTGGTGTTCTCTTGTGTCCCAGCAGTTAGAGGTATTCAGCTAGACCTGGAAGCAGAGCAGGAAGCAGTTTGACTTCTGATGGCCTGAGGCAAAATTTGAGCAGAGGTAAAACTTCGCTTCTGTGATGAATAGACTTCGCACTAGTGCAATGAGAATTCTACAGCATGAGTTCTTAAATGTTTTCAGATTATCTAGCCAAGATGAGTGTGAAAAGAAACATGGGTTGGACACTTGGAATAAGTAAGCAGCTGGCTAAGTATTTCTGACCTGTTTATGGAGAGGGGGAGGAAATGGATTCAGTGGGAGCAAATGTTCCTGTGATCTCTGCTTTAGCACCTGTCTTGTACCATTGGCAAACTGGCAAGTTATTGGTTGATGCGCAGCTTACCTGTACACCTGGTGCAAACAGCTCACTGCCCTTTAATGCAGTTACATGCTGGTTCAGTGACTTTCCATTGGAAACCTCAAGAGCAGAGCATGTGGAGAGTAGAGGTTTGGGCCCATTCAGCAAGACCTGTTCTTTGATAAAGTGAAAGAACTCCAGGTGAGACTTGGCTTTCTGTGTTCAGACCTGGCTCTGATGTGTCCTTCATCTGCTATAGATGACCAGGCTGGCAGGATAATGTCTGGGGAGATGCACCAGGTATTCACCAGTACCTCTCAATGTGAGCTGGAGGCTTTCCAAGTTTCTTTCTACTCCCACTGATAACTTCAAGTTTTCAGTGACAGGTCAAAATACAAGGAATACAAGTGACTGTTGTCCACAAACAAGCTTGTTCTTGGATTATGTTCTCAGGTATCTTTTTTATTTTTTTTTCTTCTCTTTCTCTCTCTCTCTGTATGGTGCTCTTCTAGTTATGTGGGCTTATCTATAGAAAGCCAATGTGCTGCAGCAGGTCCTCCAAACACTTTGTGGACTGCCATTCTGAGGCTCTTGAATATAAAATGTTTAAATCCACATTTCAAAAATTGTGCTTCTCATAACTCTGCTCTGACTATCCTAGTTGAAGACAGGTTAGCCTGTTCCCTAACTGATGAAACACCCACTCTCCCTGTGGGGCATTTTGGTTATACAGAACAAGATGCAACCAGTGGACTCTAGCACAGGATTGTTGTTTTCTTGCTTGCTTTAGTTATCATCCAAAAGATCTGGATGTTTGAAAGTTTAATTTGTGTGCCTTAAACTCAACATCACAAAGACCTGCGATTTCCAGATAAAGGTGCTTCGATTTAAGACTGCTAAGATCTAGGCAGCTGGAATTATCTAGTAGGCATCAGTGATGTGAACATACTAGGTAAGAATAATATCATAGTGGTATTCACTCCAGGTTGGTTATTGTCTTGTATGTCATGTAGTTGACAGGAAGTTGCGTTTTTTATGTGGTTAGCAGGAAACTAAATCCAGGTCACTAGGACTGAAGCTGTTTAAATGCTGACTCCTGAGAAGAGGGCATAAGTGAAGCAACCATCTGGAGGAGGCCTGTGCTCTGAATCCAGATATGGGGAGGCAGAAATTCTTAAAGCTGACAGGTATGCTCTGTACAACTCCTTTCCAACACAGTGTTTACATGTTGGTGTGTTAAATAAACGAAGGAACAATCTGCTGGACTTCCTTCGAGTAGCTATGTATCTGAACAAAGTTAAGTGCATGCACAAATGACCTTGAAAAACCATCGTACTTTCATTCAAGGGCTTCTATTAGCAGCCATTTGTTGAGGTTAAGAGTATTGCCAAGTGTTTTGTCCCATGCTTTAGGAAACAGGGTGAAGCTTTATCTGCCAGTATGACCAGTTTAAAATCTGCGTTGAGCTCTGTACTGTTGAATGCAGATGGATGCAACTAAATGTTCTGCATAAAGTCCCAGCAGTAGAATTCTGTCATCTGTCCCGAGTTCTGCTTTTAGGCTTGTCAGGTACAAAGGGTTTTGATAGCCCTTGTACTTTGCTTGAAAGTCAGTTTCAATGCTAGCTTTTCAAAAGCTGGCTTTACGTGGCAATACAATACTGTTTTCAGCATGTTACCTTCATAGTTAGATTTAGCTCACCAGGATAGGGCTTTGGTGGTGGAGAAGGCACCTGAGATGGCAGGAAATCCTCCACCAGGCCTGAAATCTGTAGCTGGAGTGGAGATGGGTCTGTTTTATCAGAGTAACACCTGGAATGTGTGGGTCAGTACACCTTGGAATGTGACTTACTCATAAGTCAAAACCAGCTTTATTGTACTGCAGTTGATTAGTCTGTAAGTTAATGTGTCTGTACCTAATTACTTTGTAAATATCTCTGTTTTTCAGTGGGGCATGCATAAATTACTGTTTACTGTCAGTATGACAGTAAGGAAGCTTATATGCCTGTGTTGCCACTGATGCTGTGAAGTCTTTGCATGTAAAATATTTAGAAGCTTTGCCAGTAGAACAGTAGAGGCTGGAAAAAAAATTGGGGGATTTATATAACTTCATGCTTTGTCTCTTGCAGGCTAAGAATCTTTCTGCGTATTAGATGTAGGCAAGCAAGATATGTTGCTACTATGATACAGGAAGCTGGCTTTACTTCCCAGCCAGCCCAACAGAGTCTTTAGTTCAAGCTCACTGTTTTTCACCACACAGGAAAACAAAAGCTTTCTTACAAATGCTTTACTTCATGGAGTCTTTCTGCATCTCACATTCTTTACGCAACTGTTGCAGGACTCCTACATTTTGTTTTTATCACATTTCATCCAAAGAAATGTTGCAAAGGGGCTGTAAAATCATGTTGAGTTTATTACTGCCTGGTGATACTTACAATTGTGCTTGATTTGGGAGAACAGAGTGTTTTTTATGTTATCATAACTTCTATTTAAAGAGTGCAACTACGTTGTTTGACCTCTTGTTACTGTATGCTTTAGTATGAAGTGAAGAAAATATCTATTGGCATCTGTACATTGTAGAAGAAACTGGTTGTTTTGTTGTCTGTTGCATCCTCTAGGAAAGAAAAATGTACAAGCCTACCTATTGCGTTCTGTAAACAAGTAGTACTGTCCTCAAAGTTTCCTTTTGTTGGCTTTGTAGCTGTTCTGTTTGTTTGATATTTCCCCTAATTCTTTCCAAACTCACCTCAGGAAAATGGTGCATCTATGAGTAATACTCTTGAATTTAAGACTATGAAGAGGTCTAGTGTGGCTGCTGGAAAGGTTACCATGAGCTTATCTACTTGTGCAGTGGAGCTTTGTTCCATATGTGACTGTTTGTCAGAATTGTTCACTGAACAATCAAGTTCAGTCTTATAATCTCATCATCTTGTGTTCCCAGATGTTTCAGTTTCTGTACTTTGCTGATCAGATTAATTTACACAGGAGTCCAGACTCCTGGAGCCTAATTCTGTGATAACTGCTAACTTGCAAGGATAAGAATCATTTGTGGGGGTCTTCCAGCCTGCTAGTGAAATAAGTTCTTTCAAAACTTCAGTTGTTTCTTCTTCTAGTAGCCAATTATCTCAAAGAGCGTAATTCTATAAAAATGTAATTTTCTTTATCAGCACTAAAAGTTCAAAGGACAAAATTAGTGTTCCTGAAAAAAAACAGACAAAAAAAGTGAAATTAGCACAGTTTTGGACTTCCTGGTCATTCCAGTAACTATTTTGGCACTTAAAGCTGTCATTATTAGAGATTGCGTGAGAGCCATGACAAATGCTTAATCACAAATGTTCTATTGTCTTCAACTACTTAATTCTTAAATATCAAGTCTGCACTGAGCTATCAGTGTGTATAATGCTAATACTTATTGTGTTACAGATTCAGCTTTGCTGTCTGTTACTGAAAGGAACTGCTTCTCATTTAACTTTTACTAAAATTACTTTTCTTTATGAATACTCTTCCAATATATTAATTAAAAGATGGACTCCCAAGCAAATTTGTAGGAATCTTTATAAAAGAGGCTGCACATAAGCATGCGTGTATGTGTATACATGCATATATTTTTATGTATGCACGTATATATATTCTCCTTCTTTCATTTCTGCACTCTCCCTTGGTTTTAGTTTTTCCTAGAGAAACTGTTCTGCTTTAGGATCAAATATTTGTAATTTTTCTAGTTGTCATCCGTGAGCATGAACCATATATCTGTAGCATGCCACCTTCTATTTACAGGTAATCTTTTCAGTGTGGTCTGATGCTCTGGTACAGTAAGTAAAAAAAAAAAAAAAGAAAAATTATCATGGATACCTGTATAGAAATATAATGGCACACCAGAAGCCAGCGGTGTAGCCGTGTTTGGCACTTAAAAGGAATTGTTTGATTTGGTATGTGTATTTTGGGCTTGTGGTTTTGTGCTTTTTTTCTGGGTGGTGGGTTGTTTTGGTTGGGCTTTTTTTTTTGTTAGTTTTTTGGTTGGGTTTTTGTAGGGTTTTTTTAAGTCTTTGATTTGGTAAAATCATGGCTTCTGTTCATCAGAAATGCACGCTTCCTGGTATAGTAATGGCTGGCTTTACAGTACTGAAAGACAGACCATATTTCTGACTTTAGGAGGAATAAGCTGTTTATCTTTTTGATCCAGGAGAAAGACTACCAGCTGTGTAGTCTTTCTAATACAAGTTTTTCTCAATACAGCATCTTTCCTTAAGCAAAATCCTTTTCAAAAGGTAGCTGACGGAGTCTGTGTTTTGATTGGAAAGGTTTAAACACTTTTTTCAAATAAGCTGCCCTTTAAGATATCCTTTTCTAGGTTTTGCTTGTATAGAAAAGTAGTAAAGTGATTATCATTCATAACTAAGAATTATTGTGACCTACCTTGTTTGTATTTACATCGTTGGTTTTGGTGTATGTTTCTTCAAGTTTATGGTATTTGTAGTATATAAACACAATTTTTTTTCCAAACAATAAGGACACAGTCACACTGTAGACATTTCATAGTACTTTTGAAATAGTTTTGAGCAATTACTTCAGTATAATGTTCTTGCTGATATAAGAAAAGTGATTAATCAATTCATCTAATGATGGAGGGAACTGCTCTAAATCTTTACTTCATTTGTAGGTTAAGAAGTTCTCTCCCTTATCCCCGAGATTTTTTGGTTGGGGTTTTTTGTTTATTTTAAGTAACTTCTCAGTTTGCTACAGTTAATGAAATTTTGTCCTTGTGATGGTCAAGATAATCACTGAATGGCTGAGGTTAGCAAAGACCTCTTGATATCATGTAATAAAAAACCCTGTTCAAGCAAGCAGGGTGAACTAGAACAGTTTGTCCATGACTGTGTCCAGTCAGGTCTTGAGTATCTCTGCAGATGGAGACTTCACAGCCTTTCTGGGCAAGCTGTTTCAATGTTTGACCATTATCACAGTAAAAATGTGTTTTCTTGTGTTCAGATAGAATTTCATGTGTTTTGATTTGTGCCTATTGCCTCTTGTCCTGTCACTGGGCACTACCAAGAAAAGTCTGGCTCCATCTTCAGTCTCTTCCATCAGGTATTTATATGCTGGAATAAGGTTCCCCCTGATACTTATCTTCTCCAGGTTGACCAGTCCCAGCTCTCTCAGCTTCTTCTCATCTGAAAAATGCTCCAGTCCCGTTATCAGCTTCATGCCCCTTTGCTGGACTTGCTCCAGTACGTCTATGTGTGTCTTGTGCTGGGGAGGTAAGACATGGACCTAGCAGTCCAGATGTGGCCTCACCAGTGCTGAGCACAGGGGAAGAACCACCTCCCTTGACCTGCTTTCAATACTCCTCCTAATGCAGTCCAGGTTAGTATTGGCCCTCTTTACCATGAGGGTGCAATGCTGACTCGTGTTCAACTTGCTGTTGATCAGGACCCCAGAGTCCTTCTCTGCTGAGTTGCTTTCCAGCCAGTTAGTTTGCAATTTTCCAGCATCTCCAGGTTCTCCTGAATGGCAGCTATCTGATCTATCACCCACTCCATCCACTTTGGTATCAGTAAATGGAGCGACCCTGGCTTTATCAGCCAAGGCTCTTCAAACTCTGAAGAACGGAGCCACCTCCCACAACCTATCTGGTGACCTGTTGTAGGGCTGCACTACACATCATGGAAAGAATTTTCCCCCAGTGTCGCACTTGGATGTCTCAAGCTACCTCTTATGTCTTTCTCTTTATTGCACCTTCTGACACTGCCCAAGAAGCGTTTCACTCTGACCCCTCTTCAGGCAGCTGGGAGCTGCTATTACACCCCCCTTGGTCTTTCCCTCATCAGACTAACTAAAACCATAGGCCCAAGGAGCCTGCTATCTTGGTAGCTCTGCACTGTCTCCTTTCTGATTTTACGAACTAGCTCACTCCTTGCACATTCCTTGGCAGAGAGCATGCAGACTGGACACAGTAGGACCCACCTACTGGGAGGGTGCCTCACTGGCGCCAAGGGTGAAGGCAGCTTGCTCTTGATTTGCTAGCTGTCTTTCTTCTAACAAAGCCTAGGTTTTGGTTTGCTGTATTCAGGAGAGCAGTACACTGTTTCTTTCTGTGAAGCTTCAACATAGTTACTGTTTGGTAAGTTCAGTGTTAAGTTAAAGAAAATTTTCCTCAGTAGAATGTGAGCTAAACTTTAGTTGCCAATGCTTTTATTTGGTGTTCTTTCTGTAGTTGTAGCTCATTTTCTACTGATATTCTGTAGAGGTAACTCCAGATAATTTTTTTATCAGCATATGTAATTATACTGTAGGATATATATTTTTTGTGATCTTTGTATCTTCAGATTGCACTTCTGAATGAGCTCCTCTTTAAGAGTTAACTGCATGCAAAAGTTTCAGCATTCTTGGGGATTTATGTGCGGTTACTTGTAAGTGTGCTTTATACAGGCTGACAGGGATTGTGTGTTTCCTGTAGTCTGGCTCAGCACAAGATGGGGAATGTTGGTGGAGACATGAGGTTGCACTGTGGTTGTCAGCTGGAGCAAACTTTTGCTTCTAGTCAATTACCAAATGTAGAGGTAGAATTTAGAAGTCTTGTACAAGCTTGCCATCCGCATAATTATGTGTCTATTAAGGAATGGTTGGAAGCTGACTGCTCTAAAACTATTGACTATAAGGATAAGGCATGGTTAGTAGTGATACTGAAGCAATTTTCTTTCTTGCCAACAGAGTTTGCGAAGCAGGAAGGCGTGAAGTCCCATCAGAAAAACATGCAGCTCTATGACATACCCTACGAACCAGAAGGCAGTGCTGTGGAATCTGATTCTGAAAGCGTGGTGAGTCACCATTTACGAGAAAGCAAATTGCCACAGGATGATGACAGGCCTGCAGATGAGTATGATCAGCCATGGGAGTGGAACAAAGTCACCATCCCAGCTCTAGCAGGTACGATTCCTAGATCCCAATCAGGAAAGTCTCTCTCACAGCATAGTATATGTACTTGCCTTTAGGAGAACTCAAGTATTTCAGCTCTTTGGGGTATGTGTGGGGTTGATAAATCTCTGAAAAGCAAATGTGGGTAGTCTCAAAACTTTACCTCCTGCAGAAATGGGGAATTTTTTTGGTGCTTCAGCTGACCTGTTGTCACCCATCTCAGCACTGAGTTCATGTTAGCAAAACTTATCTTCTTCCCACTCCTTGCCTCTACCCCCGTTTTAATGTATGAGATGTAGGCTGTGTTGAGTGGCTTTATGATAAGGGTGTTGCATTGCAAGGTCCTTAAATTGTGGGGCAATTCTTACAGGTGAAGGAAAAAAAGTATCTATGTAACATGCATAAAGTAACCTGCTTCTACTCGGTAATGAGTGGAGTATTTGCATTATAATTGAACACATTTCTATGGATATGTAGAACTTGTTCTTGGATTAATCCTTTTGAACTGCTGAAGTTCTCCCACATCAGAACCTGTCAGTCAGGGAGATTCGACACAAACTTTTTTCTGTCTCTGAATGTCTGTGCTTGGTGTTGGTTATACCACTCTTTTTATTCCTTTCTGTTGCTTTGTGGAAATGGCTGAGCAGGGCTTCATTCAGTCAGGCTGTGATTCTGAAGGGGGAACTGTGTGTGATTTCTCAGGGGATTTGTTCTTGAACCCTTGCTGTTCAGCATCCTTATCAGTAAAGCAGAGAAGGAGGAGAGGAAATGCACCTTGTGAAGTCTGGAATGATATCAAGTGGCAGGGGGCAGATGGGTGAGGGAGCTGGTGGGCAGTGCAGAGCTGCCATTCAGAGACACCTGAACAGGCTGGAGAAATGGGCTCACAAGAAGCTGACAGAATCCAACCAGGACAAGATCAAACCCCATGCAATGATATGGACCAAGGACTGGTTGGCTTACTGGGTTACAGCTTTGATGGAAGGGGCTTAAGGGGAAAATGGACTAAATGTGGCTAGCAGCGTTGCCCAGCACTGATGAAGGCTAGCAACATCCTTGCCTGTGTGAATAGGAGCATAGCCAGTAGATCAAGCAGTGTGACTGTTCCTCTTTACTTTACATATGTTGGACAACATGTGTAATGCTGTGTCCAGTATTCTGATGCAAGAAGGATGTTGATAAACACTGAAGTCAGCAGAGTGTCATCAAAATGACAGGAAACTGCAGGAATGACTGATGAGGAGACAACTGAGAGAACTTGGCTTGCTTAGCCTGGAGAAGAGAAAGCTAGAAAGCTTTAGAGTAATGTAATAGCAAGTTTCCGTTGCCTATGAGATCTTCAAGATGGTAGAGCCAGGTTCTTCACAAATGAGCAGGTATGTGATGGGAAGATGAGATATAAGTTATATCAGGAGTGGTTCTGTCTTAGTCTGGGGAAAACCTTTTTCCTCTGCAAGGATAGTTATGCATTGGAACCAACTGTCCGGGGGCTCTTGCAGTGTCCATCTGTAGAAGAATTGTAGAGGAATGAAGGTGGGTTAATTAACATTGATAATATACAGCTGTAGGCTTGCTTTAGGGGCGGTGTGTTGGCTGACATGGATAGTGTACAGCTGTATCTGGTTCCTGATGAATAGTTAAATAGCTTTAAGGACCGTATGAAGAGGAGCTTGAAATGAAGAGAGACCTGGAAGAAGCAGAGGGAGGAAAGAGAGTGCCCGAGATGTAGGAGAGACATGGAAGGGACGCAGCAGAGGCAAGAAGCAGGGTGGACTGGCCTGAAGAGGCTGAAGAAACAGCATGGACAGTAGATGAACTTTTGAAAACTTGTGGGGGATTGGTGGCTGTGCTGGGGCAAGGTGTGGGAACTACGTATTGAAGTTAACCTGGCATGGGATGGTAAAAGCCTTGTTGCAGCCAGCTACTTTTGATGGTGCTATGACATCCATCTTTAGATTATTTTTTTTTCATCCTGTGTAAAGGGATGACTGGATAAAGTTCTGAGCAATCTGATCTGATCACATAGCAGTCCCTGCCTTGAGCCAGTTGGACTAGACACCTCCCACCGACCATTTCCACCTGAATTATTCTGATTTTGCAATTCTGTGTGCCATGATATTGCCACATTACAGAAATAAGAAGTGACTTCTCTCCACAGCTATGCAGGGCTACTGTTCTGTAAACAGAGTTTGTTGTGACAATACCCTTCTTGGGTGTTTCTGACCTGATCACCTAATAGGTAGGTGGTGGACATGGGCAAACTAAATGTGTTTATTTTCTAGCACAGTGAGAGCAGTGGCAATGTGTTGTGAGAGTGATATCACCTCTGTGCTTCACTCATTCTTATATCTTCAGGTTGTAGTTGATTTGAGTTTGTTTCCAAGTCAAGCTGATGTCTGCAGTATCCATCCTGTGAAATGTGAGTGGAAGCAAAAGACACAAGGATAAACCTGAAATAGCTGCTTAAAAAAACCCTTCTTGCTCAGCATCCCCTTTCCTCTTGTTGGGCTCTTATGGAACAGAAGAGGAGGTTAGAGAAAACTGATTTCTACTTCCTATGATTATGATTTGCTCTGGCATGTGAGCTGTTAACAATCTTGCAGACTTCCAGGCTTAGTCACTTTTCCATTAAGCATATGCTGATAGTTCTTTTGAGGCTGGATCTAAACCAGGATCCAGTTCTGCTGGATGTTGTGCAGGTAAAATAGTTTATTTCCCTAAAGAGCATGAACTCCAACACAAAAGTCTAACCTGCTTGTGTGGTTTCTAGCAGGATAAACAGTTCTGTTGCTGAGCTCTGCCTCATGGAAACAGGCTTTGATTCAGGCTTGCCTAAGCTGACTCATCCCTTTTGCTGGACCAATTAAAATGTTTGGAAGGCTTGCGCTGGGAGATTGCCTGGCTGTGAGATCCTGGCTATGGTTTGGGATATCTATTGCATGTCAAGATAGGCTAATTAATGGAGACATCACTAGTTTTCCAGTGCCACAATGGCTGTTTTGCAGGTGCTGAATATCAGTCTGGCACATGTGTAAAACATTCTGCTTTGGCTTTGTGCTATGGCATTGATGTCTGCCCCAATTCAGTACGTATTTCATATCTTTTAATGTGTCCCTGTGGTGGCAGTAGTGTTACCTTTCCCTACAGCCTATGTGCAGCCTCCATCTTGTGACCGGTGAGGCTTACTACACAGCAGTGTGGTCCACAGCAAATCTGTTGTAGTAGGGTATTGGCTACCCGAAAGGATCCACAAGCTACCCGCAGCACATGCAGGGGCTCCGCAGAGCAGAACGCAGCGGGTCTTAGGCTGCCTTCTGCGTTCTTTCCAGGGAGTTTCTCTATTCTCCATTCTGGAGGGGTTTCCACTGTTTCACCCCTGCCACCATGTCTGTTTCTTGCCCATCTGTCCTTCTTATGTAGTCTACTTTTTCCCCTCCTTTTGTCCTACAGAACTGCTTCTATGTCTAGATTTTCTCATTCATCCTTCTACCTGACGCCAGCTGCCACTCTGTTACCTTCTTATATCTCTTTGGGACTTCTCTCACCTTCAAACACCTGCTCTCTATCACCCAAGACTCTCTCCTATTAGCTGTGGGTGCATTTTTGCCCTCAAGGGAGGTTGATGTGCTTCCTCACTCATCCCCATCCTTATAGCCCTCTGGGCTAGGCCACATGCCATGGGAATGTCTGGGCTACAATGATTACAGGTTGCTGTTGAAGAGCTCCTGCAAGGAAGCTAAACAGTTAATTCTTGCTGACTGTGTTAGCTGAAAGACTTCCAGTTATTTTTTTGCTAACCTGCCCAGTGTTTGCTTGGCCAGAGGTGTGTTTAGCCATTCTTTGCTTGTGTTCTTGGGCAGCTTGGGATTAGAGCTACTTTTGAGCAAAGAATATTTTGTTTGAAGGTGAGAGGGTAAGTAAAGCCCTTGGACTGCGTAAAAGAGCAGGCAGAAACAAATACTTGAGCAGGTGACACTTAGATCTTCAAAGGTGGAATACTTTAGGGCTTTTAATCTCTCTGCAGCTTATTTCTGTGGCTTAGTGCAACATAGGGAATCTGAGTTGAGTATTTCCTTACATAGTAGTTTTGATAATTTTCCAAAAGCTAAGAGTAATATCAGAGTTATTGTGAGCTTCCCACACAAGGTTAGTGATTATGTGCTACCTGGAAGTAGTTTTTCTTTCAAAGTATGCAAAATACCTAAACCAGAAACTTCATTGTTCAGCAACACTGAGATACAAGCTGTGGGACCAGTACCAGTCTGTGTTCAGTGAGGTAACACTTTACAGATTTCTGAACTAATAATACAGCAGCCACAGAAATGGGATTATTAGTCTTAGAAGTTATTGTCTTAGGAGTCATATGAGTGCATATGGAAAACTTAGATCTTATTCTTCATGTATCGTGCATATGATATGAAATGGCTGATTTGTAATTCATTGAATCCAGAGAAGAAAGCTGCATATGCAAGCTACCTTGCTGCATTTCTACTGCATACCTTTTTTTGCACAACTCATTATTGAGCTCAAGACTTGGAGCTCTGTAATCATCTTCATTCCCACTTTTTTGCTCTTTGTCAGGTAAACTCTGAAATAGCTATAGGGTTTTTTGAGTGATTATTTAAAAAACCGTAATCTTAGTTTTATCTAATTTTTTTCTTCATCTGTAGTTTTGTTTGTCTATATGTAACTGTAAATTAATAAAGCACAATCCATCCAATATGACATTTTATGATTTGCCTATGTGTAAATATTATTCTAAGCATTATACAGTTAATACTTATGACAGCACACTAAATTAAAATATTGCTTTACAAAAGTAATAGACTAAAACCAAGTGTAAATAAGAAGTATTATGATATGTTTGAATTCCTTATGGGTTCAGCATGCAGAGTTCTCTTTTAAATGCTAAGAGAGCAAATATTTTCTTGAGGTAAATTAGATTTTGTGATTGCATCTGTCATTCATTGTAACTTAGTACGTCTGAGGTACCTGGTTATTTGTTACAAACTAGTATGTAAGGTTTGGCTGCAAGCATAGATTCAAGCTGCTGTCTCATCTGATGTGTCTATACTTAACCTAACTCCCAGGAATTTTAAGTGTTTAAAATAAGGAAGGAGGTCCAACTTCTAAGTTTGAAACAGTGGGAAGTTTGCAGTGGAGAAGTATTAACCTTCTGCTGAGGTGTGCGTTTTTCTGACTTAGTGTATACTGTGGTTCCATAATGTATCTAGCTAATGTAGCTAGACCAGGTGAGCTTTATTTTTAGTTCTTAGCTGAAGTGGATTTCTCTTAAGAGCACAATGTTGGTCTAAGTGGTATTAGAAATTCTAGCAATGGGCAAGTCCCACTTTACAGACCCACAACTACCATCCCCCAACTACTTGGAGTTGTGGTGAACCTGAAAAGACCCTCTGCTAAAATGTTCCTATTTTGAGAAGTTCATCTGAAGGGAACAACAAACATTTGTGATCTGCAGACACAAAGAGACTTATGCAGCAAATATTTTTTATTTGTCAGGTGCTAGACCTAGTAAACAAACCAAAATGGCAAGCAACACTAGAATTATAATGAAGTTAATTACTTGTGCAAATCTTTTGAGAAAACGTTTTTTTCCTCTGCCATGATTTTAAGATTCATTGCTAAAGCATGGATAAACCCTGTTTATCTCCAACCTGGAAACTGTGATGTGCCAGACTGAAATTGTGCACAAGCTATGAAGTCTACTCAGGTTGAGGGGAATGTGTCTGCACTGTGGCTCCTAAGCATAGGGCTGGGGTTGCTGTCATGCTGACATTGTGGAGCAAGCTGTGCCTAGCCTTCCTCAGGGACTTGTCTAGCAGAGCTGGAGTGCACCATTTTGACTGTCTGCATCTTGAGTTCTTTCACAAACAAAATTGGTTTTGTTTCATTGGAGGCTGAAATGTATTTTTGATGGCTTTTATGGGAACCAAGCAGGTCTTGTTAGGCCTGCTGCTGGAGCTGGGCAAACTGGCTTGTCCAGAAGGGCTGAGATTGGCAAAGTAACGGGAACAAAGTAGGTTTCTGATACCTAAGTCTGGCTGGAAAAGGAGATAGCAACACTGGAGAGCCCATTCGGGAATGTCAGGCTGACACTAGCTCCCATGTGAGTGTGTGAGAAATCAAGCCTTTCCAGGCTGTCATGTGTGGATAGCAAACCTTTGGGTAAAGCAAATGCATGTAGAGATCTTAGTATTGCTTTACAAAATAAGGGGGCCTCTGTTCTGAAGAGGAAGTGGTTCTCAGCACAGGTCATAGACTTCTTGAAGGAGGATGTGTACTTGAAGGAGGATGCCAAACCTGGTCACGTCTGTGACTGCAGCTGGTGTTGCACAGAAAGCTGGTGCATAGGACCCTGGGGGAATTAAAGCTGGGTATAGCACCAGCTACAGGGCAGAGGAAGAGAGGTTACACAGAGTGAGGAAGGGTCAGGTATGCATCATCGCATCCATAACTGTAATGGCTATGCAAACACATAGTAATAAAAAACTTTATGCTCCCAGCTGCATGAAATATTGCTTCTGAACCTTCACTATATATACTACAGCTTTAGTTAAGATATGACTTACAGCAATCAAAACTCAGTCCTGGGAACAACATTGCATGTGTGGGTTGGTGCCTGACTGGATATCACACTTACCAGTTCAATCTATCTGGATATCCCTTTCAGGCTGCTTCTGCCTGCCAATTTAACAAAAAACAAAAAAAACCCAAACAAACAAACAAAAAAGAAGGCAGGAGTCCAGAGACAATTCAGAGCTTTTCAGGCCAAGGCAACATTCAAAAGCATCTGAAATTTAATTTTGTGCTATTTTTGGACAACAGATCCTACTTCTAACCATCGTATTGTGAAGCTACTGCTGTTTACAATCACAACAGAGTTTCATATGTTTTGTGAACTGAATTTTTGGTGTCTGACAGATGTTACTTGGTCAGAAACAGATGTTAAGGTTGCCAGTTTTCAGAGTTCCCAAATTCTTATCTCAAATCTGCATTCTTGACCCAGTGTGCAAAAGCTGATCCACACACAGAGTCAAAATATTTATTTATTGCACATCTGCGCAGATATGGATGCTGGGTGGCAAATCCACAAACCAAGCACGCCTCTTAACACATGGTAGAACATTTTATACAGTGTGTACAATTGTTTACACTTATGTTCAGTCACACTCAATTGTCATTGGTTCTATCAAGCCCTGTCTCCATTTAAAGGTAAAGCATTCTTTTTTTTTTTTTCACCTCACATGTTCTGTGGGGAGGAGGCTTTGTTAGTAGGGGGCTTTCTTTGCTTGAGGGTGGAACTTTTAGTATGCTAGTTATGAGAGTTCACATATAGTTCAAGTAATTTGCTGTTTGGTCTCATTAACCGTTTGGTTCTCCTTGAGCTTATCTTGTTACTTCCTAGCTTGATTTATTTATGGTGTCTATTCCTTCTCCCAAGGCCATGTCCTGTTAAATATTTGTAATGTTTAACTAACATCCTCTGTTTTTCAAATTCTTTCTTGTTTTTCATTATAGATACTTACATTTTTTTCTCTTTTAAAGTAAAAATTTGTTTATCAAAATTACATCCAGGTGTTTTTCTTACAGTTGAAATAAGTGCTGTTCATATATGTCACTGGCAAGTACACACATGCAATGTTTCTCCTTGTTATGCTAATCAGCTTTTATTATCCTGAAATACAATATAATTATATATAATATCCTGAATATTAATGAGGTTAAATCTAAGTTTCCATTTTAAGAAATAACCAGCATATTTCTGCCATACATATTTCAGAATATGATTGAATACGTTTGCCCAGTTTTACAATAATTTGTTTCTCCTTTCCTTGAGTAGAGGGGGAATTTGGAAGTGTCCTAAGCCCCATGAAGAAAGCATATAAAAATAACCCTCCCCTCCAAAAAAAAAACAACCCAACAACACTGCAAAACATTTTCCACACCCAACACATCTCTGTTCTGTATGCATTACCTTTTTAAACATTACAGGTCTCTCTGTTGTTTAGCATTGCCTCAAAACAATATTAACAGCAACGTGCCTAAGTGTCTGTGTGTTAGAAGTGGGGGTTTAAATGCATGAGATCTACAACGTGCTGTTGTAGGGAGTCCCTTTGACTGTCCTTGTGGCATTTTTCTCTGATACTGCTGTTGAAACTCACAGAGGAGCTGATTGTGCTCTGTGTTTGTGCGCATTGTGATGTTTACCTCCTGACATAGTGAAGTTTTTTCTGCCCGGTATCCCCCTAGATGATTTTAAAACAGTAATCCATCTGCAGCTGTGAGCGTTAGTTTTTGATGAAGAAGCAAACCATCAAAGAAGGCAGTGAGAGTCAGAAATATTGTGTGGGTAGCTCCTTTCACTGTTTCTGGCAATATTGTGTCCTTTAATTTTTTCAGATTATAGATATGTAGAATCTGTAAGTGTAGTAGGTGTAGAATGAGGATGCTTTGCTACAGATGTTGCAGTGCTTTAAGAAATTACAGCTTTGCAAAATAAGTTGTATTGCTTGTCTTAGAATAACGTAGTTAATGTGAGAAAGTAACAAATGCCATTTTCCCTTTTCCTCGTTTTCTACCCCTAATGTTTCAAGACAAAAGCTCTATGCCAGCATTGTGTAAGTGGATACACTTTGAATTCACTGCTGCTTGCCTCTGTTTCTGATGTGGATAGATGTGTGTTAGCTGTCTGGATTTGCACCCAGATTACTGTTAGGATGATTACACATAAACTGAGGCAAGCTGGATTCTTGATGTTCCTCACTTGTTTGTTACTGAAATTACGGCATGTGACTGAAAGCCCATCTCTGTTACTGTTACTTGTTTCAGTATCATCTCTTGGGGAGGAAAGTATCAAATGTTACAATAACTAGTGCTTATTTTGCTAAGGTTTAGAAGACTGTGTAATCTATTACTGCAAAAGCAAAAGTTTTAGGGACCATATTTTGCGTAGTTAGAAACACCTTTATGTGATACATATAACTTTGCAGATAAATCACTACATCTTAATAAATAAATTACTACTACTTGATGCTAGCGGGTGCCCCTGGGAAGCATGAAACCTCTCTTAAGTGCTAAAGCTAATTCGTTTCTTTTTAAGCTTGCTTGGAGAGGTAATTACTGTGTATCTTGCAGCCCAGTTTAATGGAAGTGAGAAACGCCAAGCATCTCCTCCCTCAAATGACCAGCGCAGGCAGTTAAGAGCACCTGGAGGAGGCTTTAAACCCAGCAAACATGGCAGCCCAGAGTTTTGCGGGATCCTGGGAGAGAGAATAGATCCAACTGTTCAACTGGAAAAGCAGATGTAAGTAAGCACAGTAATGGCTCTCTAGTTCTTTCCCTTCCCACTTACAGGAGCAAGTGCCCCAGACCCTGCAGTCCAACTCCCCCTCCTCAGCATTCCCGTCTGGGTGCTTACCCGTCGCCCCGGCCTTCAGCTGCAGCGCAGGCGCGTTCCGCAGCGGAGCGGGGAGCGCAGCGCACGGCGGTTCCTTGAGCCGGGGAGCGCGGCCGGCAGCTCGCACGGCGGCGGCTGGGGGCGGCGGGCGGGGCCGGCGACGGCCCTCGGGGGCAACCGGGCCCGGCGGGGGGCGCCGGCCGGGAGCGGAGGCGGCGGCTGGGGGTCTGCGCCGCGCAGCCCGGCGGCGGCCGCTGCCTCCGCCCAGAGGGAGCGGCGCGGGGGAGGTGGCGGCGCAGCCTCGGCCAGCGGGACGTGCCCGGGCCTTTCCCCGGCGCAGGGCAGGGCCGGGCCGGCCTGCGAGCGGCGTGCCCGGGCGGGGATCGCCTGTGGGAAGGGGAGAGGACTCGTAACTCCGGGAGCCGAGGAGGAGTGCGATGGCCGGTGCCAAGCACAGCTTGCAGCGGGCCCCCCGCCCGCGGCCAGACCGCCGAAAACTTGCCCACCGGCAGGCGCGGGAGGGAGGGGGCCAGCAATGCCGCGGCATGCCGGCGGGAGGAAGGGGCTTCCCCGCAACCCGAGGTGCACTGGCAGAACCGCTTCACCGCTCCGCAGGCTGAAGAGGAAAGACCTGCTGCATCAGCAGTCGCTGGAGCCGAGCCGGGTGGCCCGGGCTGCTCCACGTGTGACAGCCAGCACAGCCATGGGCAGGTGATGGGTGACAGCAATGGGCAACTCTCCTCTGAGGTGCGGAGACGCCCACCTGCTGACCCAACGCACTCTCCAGAGCTGTGCTGCTGAGCAGGGGCGCGTCAGGGGTGTCACAGAGGCTGCCAAGCCTCATCCAGTCCACTATTACCCACTGCTGCTGTTTCACGTGGGCATCAGTGATCCCACCAGGAGCAGCTGAGGGGTACCAGACTTGTATGAGGCTGACAGAGCCCTGGGAGCAGTGATGAGGACTCAGGAGCACAGGGAGTAATTTCATCAGTCTTCTTGGTCAAAGGAAAGGGGTTTAAAAGATCCAGTCAGGTCTGGTGAATGAACAAATGGTTACAGGACTGGTGCTACAGCCAAGGGTTTGGCTACTTAGACAGTGGGACTCGCTTTGAGAAAGCTGATCTGCTGGAGGGTGATGAGGCCTGTCTGCTGGAGAAGGGGAAGAGCATCTTCAGTCATAGGCTTGCCAAGCTGGTGAAGAGGCCTTTAAACTGAAGTTGCCAGTAGAGGGGAGTCTCAGTCCATCCCTCTCCTACCAGCTTGAGGCTGGTGCCAGCAGGAAATTCTGAGAGCTTTGAGAAGGATTGAAGGTACCTGAAGAGCAACACAAAGGAATTCCAGCTGCCCCAGCCAGTAAGTCAGCTTCGGAGGTGGGTGTGGGTGTGGGTGTGCGTGCATAAACTTAAATGCCTGTATGTAAGATGCATGTAGTGGGGGTTAAACAAGAAGAGTTGAGAGATGTGCATGCCTGTAGGGCTACAATCTTATTGGCAGCATGGAGACATGGTGGGATGACTCTTATGACTGGAATGGGAGCATACAAGCCGTTTAGGAAGCTGAGGTAGGGGAGACAAGGACAGGTGTCACCCTCTGTGTCCATGCCCATCTGGAGTGCATGGAGCTCCACCTGGGGTTGGATGAGGAGAGCTTATGGGTCAAGATTAAAAGCAGGGCAGGGACAAGTGACATTATAGTGGGGGTTTGCTACAGGCCACCTGACCAGGAAGGCCAAGCAGATGAGGCTTTTTACAGAGAGATAAGTGCAGCCTCACATTCACAAGCCCTGGCACTTATGGGGGACTTCAACCACCTGGCTATCTATTGGAGGGACAACACAGCAGGACATAAGCAATCCAGGAAGATCTTGGAATGTGTTGTTTATAACTTCCTTCTCCAAGTGATTAGAGGAGCCAATGAGGAGAGGTGCCATGCTGGACCTTGTTCTCACCAAGAAGGAGGTGCTGCTGGGAAACATGAAGCTCAAGGGCAGTCTTGGCTGCAGTGACCATGAAATAATGGAGTTCAGGATCCTTAAGGCAGCGAGGAGGGTGCATACCAAGCTCATATCCTGGATTTCAGGAGAGTAGACTTTGGCTTCTTCAGGGATATGCTTGGTAGAGTACTATGGGATGAAGTCCTGGAGGGAAGAGGGGCCCAAGAAAACTGGTTAATATTCAAGGGTCACCTCCTCCAAGCTCAGGAGTGATGCATCCCAGCATAGAGGAAGTCAAGCAAAAACACCAGCAGGCCTGCATGGAAGTACGAGGAGCTCCGTGACAAAATGAAACACAAAAAGGAAGCCTATGGGGGCAGAAGAAAGCACAGGCAGCCTGGGAGGAATACAAAGAAATTATCTGAGTAGCCAGGGATAAGGTTAGGAAGGATAAAATCCTGATAGAATAAAATATGGCCAGGGATGTCAATGGCAACAAGAAAAGCTTCTGTAGGTACATTGGTGATAAACGGAAGACTAGGGAGAATGCTGGGCCCTCTCTGGAAGGAAACAGGAGACCTGGCTACCTGGGACATGAAGAAGGCTGAGGTACTCAACAGCATTTTTGTCTCAGTTTTCACTGGCAATTGCTTCAGCCACACCGCCCAAGCCACAGAAAGCAAGGACTGAGACTAGGAGAATTAAGAACTGCCTAGTGCAGGAGAAGATTGGATTTGAGACCATCTAAGGAACCTGAAGGGTGCACAAGTCCATGGGACCTGATGGAATGCATCTGTGGGTTCTGAGGGAATTAGCTGATGAAGTGGCTAAGCCACTATCCATCATATTTGAGAAGTCATGACAGTCCAGTGAAAAAGTGGAAACATAACTCTCATGTTTAAAAAGAGAAGACAGGAAGACCTGGGAAATTACAGGCCAGTCCATCTCACCTCTGTGCTCAGCAAGGTCAGGGAGCAGATTCTCCTGGAAACTATGCTAAGGCACATGGAAAATAAGGAGGTGATTGGTGACAGCCAACATGGCTTCACAGTGGGTAAATAGTGCCTAACAGATGTGCTAGCCTTCTACAGCAGGGTTAGTGTTGGTGGATAAGGGAAGAGGAACAGTTGTCACCTACCTGGACTTGTGGAAAGTGTTTGACACTGTGCTGAACAACACTGGCTGGCACAACATCCTTTTCTCTAAATTGGGGAGACATGGTTTTGATAGATGGACTACTTGATGGATGAGGAATGGGCTGAATAGTTGCACTCAAAGAGTTGCAGTCAATAGCTTGATGTTCAAGTGAACATGAGTGATGAGTGCTGTACTGCAGGGGTCAGTATTGGGACTTGTGCTTGTGTGTAAAACCTTTGTTGGTGACATGGTCACTGGGACTGAATGCACCTTCAGCAAGTTTGCTGACAACACCAAGCTGAGTGGTGTTATCAGCATGCTATTGGGAAGGGTTGCCATCCAAAGGGATGTTGATAGGCTTGAGAGGCGAGCCCATGCAAACCCCACAAAGTTCTTCAACAAGGCCAAGTGCAAGGTCCTGCACCTGTATCAGGGTAACCCCCGGTATCAGTACAGGCGGGGTGGAGAATGGATTGAAAGCAGCTCTGAGAAGAAAGGCTCGGGGGCGCTGGTGGAGAAAAGCTCAGCATAGTGCGACAGCAAATGCTTGCAGCCCAGAAGCCAGCCATATCCTGGGCTATATAAAACCAAGTATGACCAGCAGGTTGAAGGAGGTGGTTCTGTCCCCTCTACTCGGCTCTCCTAAGACCCCACCTGGAGTACTGCGTTCAGCTCTGGAGGCCCCAACATGAGAAGGACACGGACCCATTGGAGCAAGTCCAGAGGAGGGCCACAGAGGTGATCAGAGGGCTGCAGCACCTCTCCTGTGAAGACAGGAGTTGTTCAGCCTGGAGAAGGGAAGGCTCCAGGGAGACCTTGTAGCAGTACCCCCAGTACCTAAAGGGGGTCCACAAGAAAGCTGGAGAGGGACTTTTACAAGGGCATATAACAATAGGACAAAGGGTAATGGCTTTACACTGAAAGAGGGTAGATTTAGATTAGATATTAGGGAGAAATTATTTACTGTGAGGGTGTTGAGACACAGGTTGCCTGGTGAAGTTGTGGGTGCCCCATCCCTGGGAGTGTTGGAGGCCAGGCTGCGTGTGGCTTTGAGCAACCTGGTCTAGTGGAAGCTGTTCCTGCCCATGGCAGGGGGTTGGAAACAGATGATTTTTAAGGTCCCTTCCAATCTTCCCTCAGAGAAGGGGCCAGAATCACTTGTTACACAACGAAAAATCTTGTTGTGGAGCAATTTACACAGGTTATACTGATACTTGAGAGTACTGAGAAGCCAATGGATTTGATTCACACAGTAAAATGAGAGGCTTTGTCTTGAATCCCTGAAGGCAGTCCCATTCCAGACACTGTCATTCAAAGTTAGATGCAGAATTTATTTTCACAGGGGAGGGACAGCATAATTTAGCACAGATGAGAGTGTGCTCTTTGTAAGAATACTTTCTTCCTGAATGGTAGCAGTACCAAGAGGATTAGTAATTCTTTTGCACTTCAGATACTCAATAGGAGAGAATCCCCTCTTTCAACTGTGTCTGAGAGAAGGTGTTTCCAGAAATTCCTTCTCCTTTGACATTCTATTTTTATGTGCAGTATTTGGAAACTTAATCTTGAAACAGAGAAAAATATCATGTGTGGTGTCACATTTCATCTAATAAGCCTTAACTTTTAAAGCTCTGCTCATTGATGGGTTGTATACTTATATTCAACAGATGAAGTAGCAACTACTATTGTGAAATCACTCATTGATACTGTTAGCTACATGACTAAAAGGCTATAAATTTGACTATAAAATTTGGTCCTTAGATTTGGGTAGTTCCTGCCCACCATTCCATCCAAAAATACATTTAAAGTACTACAGAAAGCTAAGCATCTGTTAATTAACTTCTGATTAAATATATTAAATACTTATAAACATTTCTAATATAAACATTTCTAATATAAACATTTCTAATATAAACATTTCTAATATAAACATTTCTAATATAAACATTTCTAATATAAACATTTCTAATATAAACATTTCTAATATAAACATTTCTAATATAAACATTTCTAATATAAACATTTCTAATATAAACATTTCTAATATAAACATTTCTAATATAAACATTTCTAATATAAATATTGATTAAAATATGTTGTGTAGCTTTCTTAGTATAACTGCAGTTATGTATAACTGAACTTGAAATAACTGAAAACTGCAGAGCTAGTTTTGCTTCTTTTAATTATTCAGGTGTTAATCACATTAATTTTTTTTTAGTTCTTTATTATGCAGGATCAAACCTGAAATGAATGCACAGTTAACAATAATGTGTCAGAAAACAGAAGAGTTTAGATTTCTTGTATCTTAGATTATTTATAATCGTGCAAACTCTTCAAGTTTTAGTAGCATAGGACCTCTCCACAGCACATGGCAAACCATTCCAACTTTCTCTACTAAAATGGAATCTGTTTTTGTAAAAAGGAGTACAAGATCTAGAGGAAAGGAAGTATGCAAGTTGACGAATGGATAGGTAAGTTAGGAAGTTTCCCAAACAGACAGAAATACCAAGGTGTGGTAATACATCAAGAAAATACTGTAAGTTGTTTGTGATTAAAGAGTCTGAACTCAATAACTTGTGGACCACGGGGAATTGAATTAATTTGTTCCATTTCCTCAGTAACAGCAAAAAGAAGAAAGCATGTTCTTTTTCTGTTGTCTTAATGAATGTGAATTCCTGCGAGCTTTGTATACAAGATCTGGTGACTTCTTGTTTCCCTCTGACCAATTCAAGAACAGAGTAGTGTTATGCATTATATATGAGCTGTAATAACTGGTTATACGTGCTGTATAATTGATGCAACTGTCGTGTCTTCAGCAGAGCTGTGGTCACTTAGTGGCTGAAACCTGACCTTTGAGAAAGTAAGGGAAATCAGGAAGAATTTTCCATAAACCTCAATCAGGGTGCTTTCAATCCTGATAAAGGTCAACATGTATGGCTATATTTAAATTTTGCCTTGAGATTTTCATGGTGTGCCTGTGTTTTCCAGGGTATCTTAGAAGGTATGCATGTCTTCAGGATTTCAAGTCCCATATTTTTTCATTGGTGTCTTTCACAAGTTGTCATTTTGCTATTTTGTGATCATATCATTGACATTTGAATATTCAACCTTTCTGCACAAATACCTATATGCTGACATTTAAAAAATAGACACAGCCAGGGCACACAGACCCAATGTAGTTGAAACAACAAATTAGTTGGGAACTTTACGCTGATTATAGCACTAAGCTTATCTCTCTAATTAGCTGGAACAGGAGCAATCTGAGTGTCCCATTTACATGAGTATATGATTCTCTAGCAATTACACTTCTGGATACTGATGTTAACTCGCAACTGTAGCCAAAACAGCTCTCAGGCATCACTTCTGAATCAGATGTTCTCCCATCAGTGGTTGTCTTCATGCTTTGCTGGTTTTCTTCCAACTCTTAAAAGCAGGTTTTTCTTCCTGAAACCAGCCCAACGTTCTTTTCCCGTGAACCTCTCTGCCAACTGGGGAACACCAGATCTGAGTAACATATGAAAAAATTACCCTAGATTCTGATATTTAGAGGGATCTCCTTGGGTTTACATAGGTTGCTCTTTTTTTGTTTGTTTTATTTGACTCTTTGGGGAGAAAAGAAAAAAAATCAAGCTGAGTAATTTCTAGACTCTTCCAAATCAGTTTTCTGATTTATACCTAGTGTTAATATTCTTCCTTTACACTTAGAAGACAAGCTAGTCTTTAATTCCATGTTGAGAAATATCCTTTAGCTGTAAATTTCTAATGGGAGATAGGTAGAACACTGCCTGAAAACATTCACATCTGTGCCTCAATTTTATTTGTGAAATGATGGAGCTGTCAGTGCCTCCCTTTCTATCTGTCTATAATCTATAATAGTATAACCCTCTTTTTAGCTTTCTCTAATGCAGACTTTGATTATAACCAGGCATATAATGAACTTTTAAATTGAACACCAGCTTTTGTTTAGCACATTCATCTGATTTGACGGTGGAGTTGACATCAGCACGAGGTAGTTAAGAGCATGACATCTGTCAAAGAGATCTGTCTGGTCTTTATTCGCTTACCTTTTAGTTGGAACATCTCCCTTAGAGTAAGTTCAGTAGAGAAATAAAATCAGAACAAATAGAACAAAACTTTTTTGCACAAGGCCAGTGACCATTCCTGGTCAGACAGTTGTGGTCCATACAGAGAGCACTTCTGATGTATGTGTGATCCTGCTTAGGCAGGAGTGGGTTTTGTCTCATCATGCTTCAGAGTGCATCTGGCAATTTCAGGAAGGGAGAAATCTTCCTCAGAGATGCAGTTGATCCAGTGCAGGGCCAAGCATATTACATTGCTCAGGAAACTTGGGGAAAGTGCAGATATAGAGCAGCATGCGCTGAGAAGGTTCTTTGTTTTCAGTCCTCAGTTTAGTGAAGGACCTACCTCTCCTCTCTCCATTTCCTTTCTTCGCTGGTCACACCCACTTCAGAGATCACCAGAGATTTACTTAAAAGTGTTCTGAGTTGTCACAGCTGTGTTTAGAACAAGTGTCTTTGTTAGAGATTTCACACTTTATCACTTTTCTCTTTTTCCAAATATTTATTTTAGGAAATAATTTCCACTATTAACTGTTCATATTCTTCATATGTTATTTTTTTTTTTGTTCTTTTGTGTATCAGTCGAAATACTGATATATCACAGGAATGAAACAGTAAATGTGTATATTGTATATCTACTGCTTGAAAGGTAGAGATTATAAAGTGTTGTTCTGAGTGGGAATTTCTTTCATAAATATGTACACTAATCATGTTGCATGCTCTCTTGATCTAAGTTTTTTCCTTCAGCTGACAGAAACTACAGGCCTCCACAAACTGTAAAGTTAACTTCAGATAATGCAAGCACTGTGCTTTTTATCTGTAATATGTTCAATCTTCAAGATATCTATGTGATATTAATCATTATTCATACCTTAAAGAAGTGAAGTAGTGAAAGGAGTATGAGTTGCCATATATGTGTGTATTAATCTTTCTGCTTTTTCCTAGATGGTATCATGGAGCAATCAGTCGGACAGATGCAGAAAACCTGTTACGTTTATGTAAAGAGTGTAGCTACCTTGTAAGAAATAGTCAAACAAGCAAGCATGACTATTCTCTTTCACTGAAGTAAGTATTTGTCAGTAAAACACAATAATGTAACTTATAAGCCATAACTTCTCTGGTGCAAGAAGAGAAAATGTTCCAGTCTATTGCTGCACTGGTTCAGCTCAGGAGGGCACCCAGAGAGTTTGAGACTGTCGGTCTGCATGGTGTATAGTGACAGTCACTGAATTAGGACCTTGCAGTTGGGGGATGTTGAGAGATTTTTTGTCTTCATTTGGTGCCTATTTAACTAAACAAACTTGGTTTTATTTTTTTTCTGGTTCTGATTTGAAATGCTTCTGCCTCAGGTTGAGTAAGTAACTGTATTGTGGATCTTACTCCTTTTGCTTCATAACATGTGTTTACTGTAGTAGAGCCACACAGATGTTTGGTCCAGGCAGTGGCACCACCAGGCTGGCCTCTGCCAGTGACGTCAGTCCAGACTCATGCAGGGTGAGATACACAAATAAAATATGCATGAAGATGGCCAGAAGTGTTTATTACCTCATTGTCCCAGTGGGGATTCCCCAGTAGTTTCCTGAGTGAGGTAAGCAGCAAGCAGGGAGGTCCTTGGCACCACAGACAAACAGTTAGAACAGAATAATGGGTGGGAGTTTTTGAAGCATTTACATGAGTTTGCACATGAACATTAAACGTTATAATTACCTAATCATCCTTGCAAGTGATTACATGAAAAGAGCATGGCTGGCTGTGGGAGACTGCTTGATACATAACACGTTTGGGAAGACTTAACCAAGGATGACATAAGTAACAATCTATTGTGATGTAGAATAATGACCCCTATTGCCTTAACAAAGCACAGAAGGCTTCGTTACAAGGAATCTGGGTTATAGCTGTACTGATGTCCATTGCCTATCTCCTCGCCATTCTTCCACGTTTAACCTACAACAGTATTGCCCCAATTCTTGAAAGTAAAAAGCCTAGAGTCAAGAATAAAATATCTACAGAATTAAGAAATGGGCATTGTTCCAGTCTTAGTGCTGCTTTGCACTTGCCTCACCTACCTTAGGCTGATCAGGTTATGTTACAGATGTTGACTTCAACATACCATAGAACAGCATCATAGAACGGTTTGGGTTGGAAGGGACCTTTAAAGATCACTTAGTCTAACCCTCAGTCCCCACAGCTAGGGACATAAGCTCACTTGTATTTCCAGGAGGAGTTTCCAGGTTTTCCGTGCAGAAAAAGAAGAAGCCTCTTGACCTTGGTATAGGCTGTACAAGTGCAGAAAGAATTGTTTCTTTTTCTCCTCCCTACAAGATAGGGTCTGATGTGGAACCTACCCTTCCAAGTAGGTCTGGGACCCAGGCCCACCTGCCTTTTTTACTAGCGGTACCCCTGCCAGTCTGGCTTTTACATGGTTTCTTCATAAGCCTGTTCTGGAGACACTTTTACTTCTGGGATGATGGTGATATTTGATTATGACAAGGTAACGCTTTCACAGACAGCACCAAACCTGACCCTTTTTACATCTGTTAGTTCATTAGAAATGAAGGACCACATCTACTCTACCCTGGTTTAGCCTGATGGTCTAAAGAGTAAATTTCAGACTGGTTTTATATCCCCACCTTGGGCTGACAAGAAGTGCATCTGTTAACCTAGTTTTAAGATTCTCTTCTTGGGCTTAAGAAAAATATTTTGCAGGCCTGTTTTTTAGATCTTGATTCCTTTGCTGCCATCGTTGGGATCTCTGTATAATACAGAGTTCTGTCCGCCGTGAGCTGGAACACACCCACTTTAGAAATGCTGTTCAGCTCCTGTTGTCCCTTCTGCCATTTGATCTGTGTATTCTCTGATACAGTAATCCTCTATTTTCAAACACTGAAGCATTAATAGCACATACTTCAGAGATGTGTAGGCTTAAATTTTCTGTAAAATTCTTGCAAGTTTTGGAATAAGACTTTTTTTTTTTTAAATATTTCACTTAGTTCTTGCATCAGCACAGTGATTTTTGTTATTCAACCAGAGCACAATTTCAAGAGGAGAAGGTAACAATTAAATGTTTATTTTGCAATTTTGGACGTCTGGATGCAGGCCCTTAATGTCCTTTTGAATGCTGTAGTGTCTTTGTATGTTGTATTCCAAAGTTTTCTAAACCAGATTTCTTGGTGGTACTTATTTTAAGTCTCCCCATGACATCTTCTATGTTAAGATAACTAAATGACTGACCTCCATCAATCTCTGGGTTTTGGAGCCTAACATTCTTCCACTACTCTTCAGTTCTTCTGCCATACATTTATCAAAATTAGTGCTGACTCTAGCCTCTTGACGCAGTCTAATTCTGTATACCACCTCCCTGTGGTGATGACAGTTCTCCTATGGCCCCTTCAAAGCTCACGTAATCCTCTTAAGCCCATGGTACTGTAGTTAGAATTCATGTCCTGTCTATTAGCTGGTGATCAGTTTCCTCTTTTTCCAGCAGGTCTCCTGACATCCTGCAAATGCAATCACTGTTTTCTCTCAAAAATATTTAGCTGAGTAAAGAGTCATGTCATTTAACCACACTTCCTTTGCTATAAACCTGCTTCTGTTTATGTGCCATCTCACTGACCATTACCATCTGCAAACTACTGACAAAGTTATGTTTGATGTTGCTGTTCACATCTGATTTTTGCTCACTGCCATAAGGCTCTCTTTCCCCTTCTCCCCCTATTTAGGACATTGAATTTATAATTCACTGTTGTTTTCTAATCCTTTCCTTAAGTAAGATGGTTTTCCAATCAAAGATTTTGAAGAGTTTTGGTAATTGTGGAGATCTTGTTCCTTAAGCTCAAGAAGTTAAGTTCTTGGACAGTTCTCAGGTTTCACTCATAATCTTTGGACAGAAGATTTCCTCACAACCTGGTTTATGACTACTTTTAGCTGTGAGAAGCTAGCCCTTCAAAGTACCAAACATGGGATACTATTTTGTGTGCTGATTCCCTTGCCTAGAGGCGTCACATCAGCCTGTGATGAGGTTATTTTGTACCAGTTTACCTTAAGGTCAGCCAGAAATCCATTCATTTCATTACCATGCAATCTTACATCCCTGTTACTATTTGACTTGCAGAATTTTCCTGCTTCCTTCATCTTTTGTTGAAATGTGAGTGCAAGGCATGCCAGAGCCTTTCACTAGTAATGGATGGTAGCAGTGAGAACAGCAGTGTGAGATATCACCAAGTAGACAATCTGTTCAGCCTGGTGGCAGAATGATGTGAGGAAGTAGAAAGGTTAAAGAGCATTGGGAGTCTGAGAAAGAGATAGGCTGGTGGAACCACAGTCTGCCCTTCCTGATGCAGAAACAACCACCGGAAAAAAAAACAAGATCAAGGGAGGGGATCTTGTATCTCCCCTTGCCAGGCGAAAGGCAGTAGCTAAAAGGAAAGGACTGGATGGAGGCAAGCCCACACCCAGGGTGGCAGGCCAGCCCCCTCCTTGCCTACCTTGCCTTCCCAAGTGCCTCTGTACAACAGGTATGAAGCTCTGTATGTGGAAGGTCAGTCAATGGGTGATATAAATGATGGTCCATCTACACAAGAAATGTTGTCCAGGTCAGAAAGGCCTACGTCCACCCATGTCATGACCACCTCAATGAGGAAGAGAAGATGGGTTATAGTTGTAGGTGACTTGCTTCTGAGGGGAACAGAGAGTCCAATGTGCCAGGCAGACCTGCCTCTTAGTGAAGTCTTCTGCCTCTGTGGGGCCAGCTTAAGGACATCACTAGGAAGCTTCCTAGCCTGGTATGACCCTTGGACTATTACCCATGATTGCTTTTCCATGTGGGTGACAATGAACCTGCAATGTGTAGTCCAAGGGCAATCAAAAGAGACTTCAAGGCCTTGGAATGGATGGTTAAGTGAATCTGTAGCACAGGTATTTTTCCTCTATCCTTCCAGTTGCGGGCAGCGACATTGGAAGAAACAGACAGAGCCAGAGTATTAATACATCACCACCACGATATCGGTGTTTTTGACGATGGGATGGTCTACCAGCACTCGACCTACTGGCATTGTGTGGGATTCACATTTCTCAAAGGGGGAAGAGGGTTTTTGCTCATGAGCTAGTGGCACTTATTGATGGAGCTTTAAACTAGACTTGAAGGGGGAGGGGGATAATATAAAGCTTGCCTGTGACAGTCTGTAAGATGACATGCGAAGGTTAGAGGGATGGGGTGCTAGTGAGGGCCCTCACCCTGTTGCTCCGAGACATGCTGGGTACCCTGGAGCACACTTGAAGTCTTATGGAGATGAACCAGGGTTTCCTGAGGTAACAGGAGCCGGTAGGGGAACACTGGTGAAATACCTCAAAGGAATTAAAGTGTATTCCCTTTAGGAAGGTGACATGGCTGCCAGCTCAGCTGAAGTGTCTCTGCACCAATGCATGCAACATGGGCAACTAACAGGAGGAATTGGAAGCCACTGTGCTACTGAAAAGCTATGACCTAGTTGCCATTACTGAAACTCGGTGGGATGAATCCCATGACTGGCATGTGGCTATCAATAGCTACAGGCTGTTCAGAAGGGACAGGAAGGAAGGAGGGATAAAAGGGTTGCCCTCTGGATCAAGAAATAGATAGATTGTGAAGACCTGTTTGAAGAACAGCCATGAGCAGTCTGAAAGCTTATGGGTAGGAATTAGAAATGGAGGCAACAAAAGGAACCTTGTGGTTGGTATTTACAATAGGCCACCCAGTCAAAGGGAGCCTATTGACAAAGCCTTCATACTCCAGCTGCAGGAGACATCATGCATGCAGGCTCTCATCCTGCTGGGGGACTTTAACCACCCCAACATCATGTGGAAAAGTAGCACGGTGAGCTGTAGGCAGTCTAGGAGACTCCTGGAGTGCATTGAGGATAACTTCTTAAGCCAGGTAATAGACAGCTCTACTAGAGGGGATGTGACACTGGACCTGATGGTCACCAATGCAAGTGAGCTAATCAGACATCAAGTTTGGAGGCAGCCTGGGCTACAAAGGTTGTGCATTGGTGGAGCCTGCAGTCCTGGGGGATATGGGTCAGGCAAAGAGTAAAGTCAGGACCCTGAACCAGGAAAGCAAAATTCCAGCTGTTCAATGACTTAGTCAGTATAACCCCCTGTGAAACTGCCCTTAGGGACAAGGGAGCGCAATGGTGCTGACAGATATTTACGGATACTTTCCACATAGCACACAAGAGCTCTCAATCCCCAGGTGTAAGAAATTAGGAAAAGAAGGCAAGAGGCTGGCATGGCTGAGTCAAGACCTACTGGTCAAACTAAAGGGCAAGAAGGAAATACAAAGGCAGTGGAAGCAGGGGCAAGTATCCTGGGAACAGTATAGAGAAACTGCCTGGTTGTGTAGGGATGGAGTCAGGAAGGCCAAGGTGCCACTGGAGCTGAACTTGGCAAAGGATGCAAATAATAATAATAATAGCTTGTATAGGTATGCCAACCAGAAAAGGAAGGTCAAAAAAAAGCATACTCTTCAATGAATACAATTGGCAAACTGTTAACAATGGACAAAAAGAAAGCTGAGATACTCTCAGTAATATTTTTTGGCTCCGTCTTCGCTGGCAACTTTCTTTCTATACCTCTGGAGTGAATGGACCTCAAGGCAGTGGCTAGGGGAGCAAAATTGCTCCCACTGTAAGAGAAGGTCAGGTTCATGACCACCTGAGGAACCTGAACTTACGTACATCTATGGGACTGATGAGGTGCATCTTAGAGTCCTGAGGGAATTGGCTGATGTAGTTGCAGAGCCACTGCCCATAGTATTTGAAAAGTCATGGCAGTCAGGCAAAGTCTCTGTAACTGGAAAAAGGGAAACATTGCACCCATTTTTAAAAAGAATAGATAAGAGGACCCTGAGAACTACCAACCTATCAGCCTTACCTCTGTGCTTGGGAAGGCCATGGAACAGATCTTCCTAGAAACTATGCTCGGCACACTTAGGACAGGGAGGTAATTCAAGACAGCCAGCATGGCTTCACCAAGAGCAAGTCTTACCTGACCAATCTGGTGGCCTTCTTCAACGGAATGACGTAAGTGGATAAGAGGAGATACTGATGTAATCTATCTGGACTTCTGTAAGGTCTTTGATGTGGTCCCCCATAACAGCCTTCCTTCTAAACTGGTGAGACATGAATTTGATAGATGGACTGTTTGGTGGATAAGGAATTGGCTGGCTGGTTGCCTTCAGAGAGCAGTGGTCAACAGCTCATTGTCCAGATCAAGATCTGTGATGAGTGGTGTCTCTTAGGGGTTTATTTTGGGACCAGTACTATTTCACATCTTCATCAGTGCTGTAGACCATGGGATCGAGTGCACGCTCGGCAAGGTTTGCAGATGACACCAAGCTGAGTAGTGCAGTTGACATGCCTGAGGGTTGGAATGCCTTTGAGGGATGTGGACAAGTTCAGGAAGTGGACCCATATGAACCTCCTGAGGTTCAACAAGGCCAAGTGCAAGGTCCTGCACCTGCGTCAAGGCAACTCCCAGTATCAATACAGGCTGGGGGATAAAAGGATAGGGAGCAGCTCTGTGGAGAAGAAATGGCGGATGAAAAGCTGGACAGGAGCCAGCAATGTGCACTCGTAGCCCAGAAAGCCAACCATATCCTGAGCTGCGTAAGAAGCGTGGCAAGCAGGTCAAGGGAGGTGATTCTGCCCCTCTGCTCTGCTCTCATGAGAATTCACCTGGAGTATTGCGTCCAGCTCTGAAATTCTCAGTACAGGAAAGACATGGACTTGGTGTGGATCCAGACGAAGGGCCACAAAAATGAGCAGAGGGGTGGAACACCTTTACTGTGAGGAGAGGCTGAGAGAGTTGGAGTTGTTCAGCCTGGAGAAGAGAGGGCTCCAGGGGGACCTTATTATGGCCTTTCAGTACTTTAAATAAGGGCGTTTATAAGTACGGTGGGGGCAGACTTTTTAATGGGGCTTGTTGCCAATAGGACAAGGGGTAATGGTTTTAAACTAGAAGGGGGGAGATTCAGATTAGATATAAGGAAGACATTTTTTTATGAGGGTGGTGAAGCATGGGAACAGGTTACCCAGAGTTATGGTAGATGCTCCATCCCTAGAAATGTTCAATAACAAAGTGGATGGGACTCTGAGAAACCTGATCTCGTCGATATCTGCTCATTGCAGAGGGGTTTCACTAGATGATCTTTAAAGATCCCTTCCAACCCAAACTATTCTATAATTTTTTATTCTGTTCCCGAAGTACTTTGTGTCTCAATGTGTTCTAATTTAAGCAGTCCTATGTTTTCCCCTGAGAGATTTCAAGCCTCTGTGTTCTTTCATAGTTTGACTTCAGTGAATAAGCTAAGTCTACAGGCAGCTTTGTACTCTACCCAGTGCTTCATCTTTGAGTGACATTTATATAAGACACACTGTTTCACCTCCCATTTTCACCAGAAAAGATTTATAGTTTGTATAGAAGTGCTCAAACAAGGTGTGCTTGGGGTAGTTGGCAGCATTAACCATTGACACAACAGCAACCAGCCATCCTCTCCTCGTATCTTAGTGAGGATGTATACAGCATAGATCATGGTGGTGATCCCACTGCGAAAGTAAAATTACTTCTGTTTACAGAAAAATGTCCCTGAAACATTCAGTTGTAGACTTACTGGTGTCACTGGCAGGCAGTTAATTTTCATTATGATACCTAGGATGTGAGAAGGGTATGCAACTAGACTTCACTTCTAAAAAAATCATCAAAGAGCTGCAGGCATTGGGCTGCTAGTAAGAGCATGGTTGGACTTGTATATAGGTGCCTCATTGCAGTGTTTTTGATGACACTGAGGAAGAGACTCTTTGTAATAGTGCGCTTGTCCTACATCTGCTGCACAGAGCCTGACATGTTACTGTACCAATCCATCAGGACTGACATTGTAGGATGGTATAAAAACAGGCTTTGCCCACTTTTCCTTTAACAGGCAGGTTTGGGGGTACGTGAGGCCTTCTGTAAGGTGTCAGATACCTACAAAAGATTAAGGTTTTTGAAGGTTGTTGAATGTGCATAGTCAAATAATGTTCAGAACAGAACCTTTCACCATCAAATTTCTGTTTTATTTTACTGGTGCATTTATGATGTGTAAAATAAAAAGCACTGGCAGTGGAGTATCTGGTCGCACACTACTAAGACACATGGTACTTATCGGGGATGCTTGTTAGTAAAGTTGTAGCACAAAATTAAGTCTGACCAGCCACATGTAATTGTTACAAACTTGCAACCTAGTCAGTTGTTTCATTAACCTACAATAACTGCATTAGGATACAGTTCTTGAATCTTAGCTCTGGAGTTGATAGATGCTACAGTGGAAAAAATGAGCAGCCCTTCTCTGCAACTAATTCCTGAATATCCATGCTGGTTGGACTCTGCTTCTTGCTTCTTCTGAAACTTGCCCTAGGTCCTTGTCATATGTCCTGCTCTGATATTATCTGTACAGCGTCTCTGCTTAGCACACACTCTATGGCCTGTGTTTCCATGTAATGACATCTCAGGAAGCACTCTGTGACCCTCTTGTTAGGGAGTGCGGACACATGCTAATAGGCAACTACTGGCTTTGAAGCTGACTATAGTTTTAACTGTTTCTTGTCGTGATTTCACCAAATCCATTGCTATGCAGATTGAAGCTGGTGATAATAGACAACAGTCTCAAGCCCCACATGTCATGGTTCTGTTCTAGTCCTTGTGTCCTGTTTGAGTGGCTGCCAGGTGTTTGATATCTGCTTCTCAGAAGCCTTTTGACTAGACGTATGCTGCTCGTTTCCCAAAAACTGTGTGACTGTCCATACTTCCAGTACAATTATAGTAACTTGAGGGTTTTTTTCCCCTGCATAAGCTGCTTGCTGGTTAACATGTTACTTTCCACACCTTACTGTTTATTCTCTCTTCTTGTCAGTGCATTTTCCTTATGTTGGAAATTAAGGGGTGTCCTGATTGCCGGCCCCATGTTGGTATGTTTTGCAGGAAGGACTGGGACCTATATTGCTAGCTATAGCTCTGTCACCCCAAATGGATCAGTGAATCTGAGTTTGCCTTGCTGCTAAGTCCACAGGCATAACAGGTACTTAGCCAGTAAAGGTAGCCATGGCTACCCTCTCAGTCACCCCAGCAGGCTTTGTATATTCGGACACTTCCTTTATGCCTTCATCTCATCATTTAATCCCACCTCTTCAGTGCATTGATTCAACAACCATATAGCATGACTTAACACAAGCAGGCTGTGACTGAGCTCTGACCTTGTGAATTGACATGCTAGAATGATCTCATTAATGCCTCAAGGCTGCCTGTTATCCCATGGAATACTAAAGGTCTCTAGATAGTGCTGTGCAGCCTAATCCATTTTAAATGATATCAGACCCACGCATGCCTATCCTTGGCTCTCCACACTACCCAGCTAGAAACAACTATGTGCCACACCGCAGATCTTAAGTAGTCTGGAGAGGCACCAGAGCAGCAGGGGCTTTTATTGTCTCACAGAACTGAAGGGCTACTATCCTTAGGTATTTCTAGGTCCCTCTCTACTTGAAGCCTGTCTTTCCCTTGCATCTGCATGCTTGGTGTTTTCAGTCAGTACCAGGAGATCTGCTAGTGCAATGGAAAACAGAGGCAATCGGTTCCCCATGGGCTGTGAAAGACTTATGTAGCAAGGTTGTTCTAAAACCCTTTGCGTGGGTCAAACTTGTCTTCTGTTTGATTTCCATTAAAGCACATAGCTCTTTCTTTGGGCTTGTTGGAACAAAATGGAGGGGGCTGGGGTTTGGTGCCACTGCTACTGTTGTGTGTTGTGGAGTTGATGTGTCTGTTCAAACGCTAAGTCATCTGTGATTCACAAGAGCACATCCTTGGCTGCATTCCTTGCCAGAAGCAAGAGAGAGAACAGAGGCTTCCTAAGAACAACTGAAACAGAAGTATTTACTGGATTTCAACCATAACATCTCTCAGCTTCCCCACCTCTGAAATCTCCTTATGATTTTCTGCTTTTCTTCCTATGTTGTTCCTAATAACGTTACCCCTGCTCATTAGATAGGGGAATTGCCCGGGTAGAGAATGAAGTCCTTTATCAGCTATGTGGTCTCATGGCAGACTGAACGAGACCTTAAGGCCTTATTTAATAAATTGGTTATGTGTAAACCAGCTCCACCAAAAAAGAATGTTGTCAAACTTGTAAAAGCAGGTGGATTGTCTTAAACTAGGACCCTCCACATGAGAGGCTGGAAGCACTCAGATGTATGAGAGAAGAGAGCTGAGCACAGTAAACCAAGTGAAATCTGTTGGTGTAAGGCAAATGTTCACCAGCCAAACTGGTTACAACAGGACAACTAGGATATACATTGGATTTGCATCTCCCAGAGTCCAGCTTCATTAGCTATTTTCTTCAGGAACTTTAGAGATGCTTCTGGGTGCCCCCCTAAGGCCTGTTTCTCAATTCAGCTATGTTGAAATGGTAATTCAGGCAGTAACCTGAAACAATGGGTGTCAATCTCTGCTGTGATTGTACTTCTAACGTGGGAGAGTGCTGATGAAGATGAAGCTATGAGGTTACTGTGACAAGCCATCCAGTCTGGTGCTCTGACAGTCTACTGAACTACAGTCCTAAAGTGATTATAGAATTTGTTCTTGGTTATCTAATCAACCATGATGTCTTGCTGTTAAGAGTAATAAATTTGAGCAGAGATTGTTTCACTATTTAGATGCATCGATTGAAAATCATGACTGGCTGCAGAAGCCTTATTGAAATGCTGCAGTCACCTTTCATTTGTTAATGTGTTCTGCATTAAACAGATTATTTTTTTTGAAAAGCACTCAGGTGGCTGTAGCCTGTATCCTCCCACTAGACTAAGCATCCTGGCTGTAGGTTTTTTCCTTTTTTACATGGGTTTAGCTGGTACAGATGTGGCAGGCCTGAGAAGCTGTGTTTAATAACAGCAGCTGTGTTGCTTTTGCAGTGTTTTGTGCAGTATATGGGCTTTTCACAGCAATCTGTGAGCAGGGGACATGCTAAACTCACTGGTGGGAAAATTTGTGAGTGCAAACCCCTAGTCTGGTGGGTTTTTTCAGGGGTTGGATCTGCTCTTTCACCCTCCCCCAATAACTCATGAAGCATGCTGTTTCTGTTGTATCCTTGGACTGATACTTTTGCAAGTTTACTATCTAGTATGTAGGCAGGCACAAGAAAGCTCCAGAAGCCAGACGTGGCACAGATATGTTGTATGAGCAGGAGGATGAGGGCAGAGATGTGATGAACTCCCTGGGATCAGGCAGTGGATGAGCAACAGGGATAGAACCAATATGATCTTTTAAATCCATGATCTACAAAATTTGAAAAGATGGTCTTCAGCTGGCTTTTATAGCAAATGGGATAGTCAGCAGATATATCTCAGCCTGTGATAGGGATAGGTAAGAGGCAAACAGAATGTCTATATACTCGCATCAGTGACTACACGAAATAAAGGGGCACACATGTTGCCATATCTGTGAGGGAGAAGGAACATCTAGGGGAAAATACTGTGGAACAGTTAAATTTGCACAAATCCACACACATACACAGGAATGAATTCGCTATGCCCTCTTGTTTTGTGGAGCACATGACAGTAATTTGTCATCTGCTGGCAAATTCTTTAATCTGTATTGAGAGCAAACTGCCATGAGAGTGAATTATTTGTATGTTTATATATATGAGGGTAGACTGGAAAAAGGCAGTGAACTCCAGTACTGAGTTTCTGGCATTGTACAACTAGCTCTCCTGCTGTAAAATGTGCAAAAATCGTTGGCACGTTGGGATAAATAATAAAACGGTGTTTGCTGTGTAACTGCATGAATCAATCACATAAAGGAGTAAAAAGAGAGATATTTAATTTAGTTTTAAAAAGAAGTTGCCTTGTAGAAATAGGTTATCAAGGGACTGACAGAATGCTGGCTACAACTGGACAAAATTAAACAGCTGAAACGGACTTTTCTAAAACGCAGTTTCAAGCCTACCCAAGTGCTACAAGAGCAAAAGACACTTCTTTTAATGTGTAGAAGCACCACCTTTTTCCATTTTTGTTCATTAAAGCTAGGGTTCTGATATCTAACTGGTCAATACTGAAATCTAAGGAGTTACTTGTCATCTGTGTTTGCATTGTTTGATAGATGACCCTGTGTTTTCTTTATTATTGTTGTTGTTTAGCCAAAAAGATTCTACTTAGTCATAGAAAAGAGAAAGAGCTGATTTGCAGGTCAGTGGGATGTGGAATTCCTTTGTGGGGTGAGGTAAGCTCTGGTCATTGTGTAGCTCTGTGTCTCTAAGATCATTCTTGTGTCATCCCATAGGCGGGTTCGTTACCTGGTGTGCAGCGCCAATTCACACATCGAGCTGAGGTATTTCTATTCCTTTATTCTAGTTTGCACAAAGCAGGGAGCTAGGTGATCACCCACAAATGCCTAGCTCTCCAATTGTCGAAACTTTACACTATTTATACAGTTCAGCAAGCAAAGACATCAGTCTTCATTGCTTACACGTTATATAATTCCTTCATTACTTAGTGCTCAGTTTCCTATTTGTCAAATAATTCGCTCACTTCTCATGTTAATTAGTTTGCATGCTCAGTCTCAACTTCTTTTTGGGTCTAGGGTATTTCTTGAGTCAGTGGTCAATGAGTCAACTGCCAGAACTACCTTTCCCCTAGTTAGTGCTTCTTGTGGTAAACTTCCACTCAGCTCATTCATCTTGTGGTGGTACTTTCCTTTTTTAAGCAAAGAACTTGCTGGTGTTTAATGAAGCATCTAGCAGGGCATTAAAAATTGCTTGTAACTTGAGTTAACCTTTAACTCCTCATTTGTTCTAATTGTTTTAAAGTCAAACTACTAACAATACATTCAATTTTATTAATCATTTGATATCATTTGGACAAAAATTGCAGCATCTATTCCTGTCAAAATGTTGCGTGCATCCTCCAGGCATTCATATGCAGCATTGTCTTTCAGGTGTGTTTGTGCTTTTCAGGAACCTTCACCAGCATTTTCTTCAGTTAAATATCACAAGTTTCTGAGTCCAAGGAAAAGGAAGAATGACATCCTGATTCTGTATTGAGGTTGACAGTGATTGAAAGTCTGTTCTTTAGCTTCCTGTAGCAAACTTGGGGGTTTTTTGTTTGTTTGGTTGCTTGGTTTTTTTTTTTAAAAAAAGCTCTTACTCTGGTTTTTGGGTTTATGTTTTTTTTCCTCTAGTAACAAAAAGCTAACTTTAGATTTCCAAAACACAGAAATGTCTGGCAATGAGAATCTACACCAATATTACCTGTATTTGAAAAGTTAAAGGATAGTAGCACTTACTCAATTTAATTTAATATAACTGAATATTGCACAGTGGAGACATCTCTGAAGATCATCTTTTCCAGTAGCAGAAAGCTTTCTGTGTTCTGTGGACTTTATAAAGGGCCAGACAGGCTTAACTCACGTGGGAAATTTCCATGAGTTGTCTGATTTAAATTCCAAAGATGACTGTTCCAAATGTATGAAATAAGCATCAAAATTGCTTCATTACCAAATAAAAATGCATCTGTAGATAAAATATTCATCAGGGTAGTTTAAGTTGCTCATGTCAGTGTCTGTTATTTTGAGATACCATAGCTTACCCATGGAAAATTAATTGCATGTGAATTGACTACCTCTGGGGGCATCAAAGGTCTTTATGGTGTACAGATTCGTGTGTTGCTCATGTCAGTTAGAAAAAAGGAATTGTTATTGTTGATGACAAATGTTTGAGGCAAAAAGCATTTTTCTATGGATTTTGATCCAGAGAGCTGGGCTTCTTTGTTGGCATTGGTTAAATTCTTCATAGCAGAAGAGGGAAGGAATGTGGTCTACCTTCCCAGAACAAAATGATCCCAAAGGCCTGAGGGACAGCACTGCATTCTTTCATACTTCCTTCAGCAGACCTACATTGTATTCCTTCAGGGCTGCAGGTATTTGACTTACTCATACCCTCCCACTCTTTCCTTAAATCTAGTTTTAATTGCATAAGACTGGGTAAAAAACAGACAACCATACTCCTGGCAACTGTGTTGTGACCAGGGCACTTAGTCTCTGGCTGCCATTGTTGCAACTAGGTTTTGCATACTTGCAACTACCTAGTTGCAAGCTCCTTATATTAGGTCTGTTACTTACTAGCAAGCAGGCCAGTGAAAGCGGTGGAAGTAGACGTGCAAAGTGAAGAAGAGAGCCATCTCTCACTTATAAGTGTGGTTTAGGTATTACGCAACGACTGGAGCCAGGTAGACTCCAACACTGTGTATCAATGAAGCTCGTAGAGGTGCCTTCCTAATGAACGACAGAACAACATCTCAGTATAGGGTATTACATTTCAGTCATGCTCAGTGAGGACCAGCCACTGGTTGGGCTCTAATAGCTAATTATTTCAGTCAGGATTTCCCCTTCCCAAGGCTTCTTGCAGCAGTGTGCACCATGCCTGCACCATTTCATTTCCTGACTCACATTCTAGTTTTGAGAAATGTGGCTATTCTTAATTTTAGATCAGGACTATTTCACAAGTCAGCTAAATGGGCAAACTGTGAGTAAGCACAGTAATGGGCTTTGCTTTCTGCTCTGTCAGATAATTTCTGCACAATCATTGCCATGAAGGGAGAACAGAACCACATTCAGAGAGGCTGATGTCCACTGACAACCTGATCCTGTGGACTCATAAACTGGCATGAGGTTTTCCCGGAATAGCAAAGGGGCCTGCAAGCAAAGTTTTTTCTCATGGTGAAAACGCAGGATTGATCTGTAGAAGTGGTCCTGTTTTCCAGAGTTGAGAACATAGACTTTGGGTAGTTTGGGGCTTTGGGTCATGCTGAACTTTGTACTTTTTAGCTGATTTAAAACATGCAGTATGTTTTTCAAAAGTAACTTGTTATATATATAAAAAAAAACCCCTTGCTTCCAATGTAGTTATAAAGAGGTAGCAGGATTTTTGATAGGTCTCTAAATCAGCAGTTGAATAAAAGTATTTACGGATGTATTACTAGTCTGCTGCTGGCCTAAACAGTAATGATAAGGGCCTGGCTGTTAGCAGACAGCAAAGATTCTGTCACTTCTACAGAATTCCAACAAGCTAAATACCCCTACTGTGTTCAAATCAGCACATGGGAACGGGTTATAGAGAATAGAGCCTGGGCTCGATGGATTCGTGTGTTGGACACTGTGGCAGATGGACACTGCTAGCCCTTACTAGCAGGGGAAGAGACACTGTGTACTGTACCATGGATATAGTGGCTGTTAGGTGTAGAACGACAGTGTTCTGTATCCTGTGCTTGAAAACACAGAGCTGAGACAGGAGAAGCAGTGGACAGCTCAGCCCCTGAATATCTCCAGTAAAGGATTTTTCAAAGTAATCGCTCATCTGGCAGGGGAGATAATTTTTCTTCTTCAAAAGATATTTTAATTTATTTCTTTGTTGCTGTATGTTGGCATGAAACATTATAGGTTTTGCTCAGAGTGACAGCATATAATATAAAATAAAACTTGGAAATGGAAAGGCAATTCAGAATGGAAAAACAAAACAACACAACAGTGTTTACTGCATTGCTAGAACATTTTTTCTCTGATGTTGCTGCAAAGTTATTACTTTTTTTCCTTGTCCAAGTGACATTTTATTGGAATGAATGCAGAAAATGTGTTCTGATAAAACAGCACTTCGTTCAGAAAAAACTGTTCAAAAGGCTTGGCCAATTTTTCTAATTGGGAACATGAGTTACGTTACAAAGCTATTAACATCTTCTGAAAAAAAATATTAAATTTAATATCTAATTAATATTTCTTGAACATTTCTGTATCACACTCCAGGCATAAGATCAAAATAAGCACAGTCTGGTGAGCTGTCCACACAATTGCTTTCCCATCCTCATTGGGTTTTGAAAACTGAAGGAAAATGTGTGGGAAAGCTGTAATTCAAAGTCACTTGGTTTTACGCTTGTGTTGCAAAACATTTTAAAGAAGGTGTGACTATCAAGTAGATATAAGTATTGATCCTGTGTAAACAGCTGTCCTTGAGAGTTCCAAAGTAATTTCATGCAGGATTTAGCAACTAGGAATACTCTGAAACTCATGGGAATGGTTGCAGTAGGAAAGGAAGGAGTGAATGTTGTCTGTAGTGGCACCGTTTTTTGACTATTCTCCCTCAGTTGAACAAAAATTTGGGAAATAATTATAGCTGTATTTGAGAAACCACAGTGACATTCAGATTCACATAGTAACTATATCATATGACTTAGGTCAGGTCCTAGCCTGTTCTTTTGCAAAATGTGTTTGTCTCATCTCTTCAATGGCTTTCATTAGTGCTCACATATATGAATTTGGGATTGCCATTTAGGTTCTGCTCTTTGAAAACCTTGGGCCTGGCAGGTTCTCACAGTTATTGCTGTTGGAATACCGATTTCTCAGCTCTTTCAATGAGGCATGTGTTCTGCTTGTACTTGTTCAGGTAGACTCAAACAGTGCTTAACTAAGCAGAAACTGATTTACAGCCGGTTCAACCACGAGGCTTTTTCCTCATTGCTACCTGAAACTGCAGTAATCTCTGCACATTAGATCAAAAGGGTTTGGAGGAGAGGAAGGGAGGAAGAGGGAGGAGTACGACTTCCAGGTTCCTTTCTGAACAGTGTCCCTGTAATCCTAGACATTGGTCTAGCAGCAATACTGCTGTTAAATAAGTGTAAATGCATTCTGCCTTTGCCCACAACCGGTAGGCACTGATTCTCTATGAGTTCAGGCATACCAGAAGAGGGGAAACTAAGACAGACTTCAAGAACAAATGGGGAAGGAAAGGCAGCACAGAAGGATCCTTAGTGTAGATGTGAACAGTTTCAAATCCTATATACCTGGAAGTATGGTTTCAAGGTGCTGAGGTGATTTCTTGCAACTTAATTTGTTCTTCATTCTAGCAGTTGAGAAATGTCTGGTGTGATATTTCTAGCTGCAACTAGTGTCAGCTCTGTTGGTTTACTTGGAACAAGGAAGGCAGATAACAGATTCACAATATATTTTTTTGAAACTAAAAGGAGGCAGGAAGGGAGGGAAGGAGGAAAGTATTTGAAAACGTAACCTTTGCTTTCATCCACAATTCGTAGAGTTCTGGACATCCAGAAAAGTAGTTGGGATAGAAATTAGAACTCAGACCATCATTAACAACATGGTGACAACTATGGGCTGCAAAAACTGGCAATCAGTAAAATCAGTTCATTAACTGAACATTCTCTCCTCTCAGTTCTTTATGAATAGAAAATTTGCATGCTTGACATTGCAAAGCTTCAAGGGTGATTTCACACAGCTTCCAGTTGCCACCTCCACTCTTTCCCAGAATTTACACAAAATGACCTCTGAAATCCATTTCTGGGGACTTTCCTTTCAGACTGGGTTTTACTTAATGAAAGTAATTCAGGGTTTTTTTTAGGACAACCAAAAAACTCCATAGAAATGCACAGGAAGAAATAGACTGGAATGTGAATTTTGTGGAATTATTTCACAAGAAACCACAATAAAATCTACCTCCATTTCAAACCAGCCACAAAACACTACTGAAGGGAAGACCTGCAAAAAGGAGCTCTAGGTTGTGACCTGCTGTATCTCTAAAAGCTGAAGAAACACCACATTTGCTGAAGGGGAGAAGGTACAGAGGAGGCGGGACATGAAAGAGTAGGATGTGGGAAATAACTGCTTTTCAATAGTCAAAATGCTACGTTAGATGGCCATTTATTTCCTTCCAGTTTTCCAATATACTGCCTTGAAGAGAAAATGGGAGCTAGTGCTTAACTGGGGGCTGTTAGAGAAGTCACTGAATAATCAGAGGAAATAACTGAGAATGAAGGTGACTGAAGATTATTGGTAACTCAATTAAGATAACCCTCACAGGTTTTCATGTTGACAGTTGAATCACTTGGGATGTTCCACAAAGATCCTGGTTAGTAGTTGTTTTTAATAGAAAAGCTATGTGCAAATAAAATCTCCAAGTTTGTTAATCGTAGACAGTCAGCTTTCAATGGCTAAATAAGCCAAATGGCACAGAGGGCTGTGATGATAAAATGATGATGCAGTGAATGCAAGGAGAAGTCCTTCATACATTGAGCTTAATCCTTCTACCCCACAAGTCAGTTTGCTTTGTTAATAATATAACATTGCAGGACCATGGCCCTTTAAAATTGTAATGCAAATTGCCAAAAGAGAAGGGATGTGAGGTGACACCCCATTGCTGTGAAATAAGAAAGAAATGTCAGGAAACAGAAATGGAAGTTTGGTCCTCAAAATGCAAACTATTTGGATTGCATGCTACTGTTTATGAAAGATGAAAGTGACCCTTCTGCCTCCAATCATATCAGTTTTGTGTGCAAGTGTCTTTGAGTCAGCTATCATGAAAGGAATTGATTTAGTATAAGTGTTACCCTATATTCTTAATGAAAAATTCACTGAGCGATTGCCAGGAAAAATGAGAGGTGTTAAGAGGTGCATGCTAGCTGCCAGCAGTATGCACCAGCAGCTGCAAAATTATGTGATATATTGTTAAATATCTTACGTTTTAGGAGTGGGTGATTTTGTTATAGGGTCAATTTTCTTAGTAGTATTTCATAGTCTTCTTGATCAAAAAATTATTTTTGTTATGGTAAAGAGTGATATCCAGTATTGGTGTGAACTGCATTAAAGTTTGCATACATTAATGAGTTGTACTACCTGCTGGGCAGCTCTCTGTGGTTGCAACTTGCTTTTCAAACACCTGTCATCAAAGGAAGAGAAATTGACAAGATTCTTCTGATAAGAAGGTCTGCTGGAGCTGCCTTGCGCAGCATTGCTATGAGCCAGAGACAGTGCTTTCATGAAACAACATGACCACAGAACTATTAGTTCATGCCATACTTCAGCTGTTTTGCAATGCAGGAAAAAGCCAGCAGCAGAAATAATCCATTGTTTGTAAGTAAATGGTCTGAAGCTCTGACTGCCAAGCCAGAACACTGGTCCAAAAGGAGCTAAAGCGGTGAATAGTATAGAATAGAACAGGATACTTACCCCAAAGGAGCTGCCTCTCAGTTGGCCATGGCCTTAGCTTATTGATGGGGATGGTCTCCACCATATTTATCTGGCAAGCCCATTATGCTAGTGTTTTCGTCCTTTCTCCATGCAATCAGATTTTGCTTTCCTAGCTCTGAGCTGGCAACTTGGAGATGGCAGCAATAAAATAAATAAAAAGAAAATTAAAAAGGAAGACTTTATGATTCTAAAATTCATAAATGCACAGAAAAGTACCATGTTCCCTGTTTCCAGGAGTCTGTAGTTGCTCACCTGCCCAGTTAGGACAGCTGGATTCTCAGTGTTTGTGCCAGACTAGGACGGATCTCCCTGCAGGACAATAGCTTCTCTACAATCCTGTCCCCATTAACTGCAAGATTTTTCTATAGATGGTTGCAAGGTGATGTCATCCCTGCTAGCTGGTTGGCAAAGGCTAAATCCAAACAGAGGGAGGTGAGAAATCTGCCATGCAGCCTCCATCTTGTATTGTCTGCCATCACATTGGATTGTCTTCTCACTTTCTTGAACCTCTCAGGTGTCAAAACTTGTACCCTTTGCAGATCTTCCCCTTAATAGTGTTTTTTACCTAGCTAGAAATGGATGTGGATTTTATTGTGCTTTCTTGTGAAATAATTGCATAGAACTCACATTTTCAATGTCAGGAAAGTTTTACTTAGGAGTCTTGAAATTTCGCAGATTTCTTTGATTCTTTTTGGTCTTTTTTCCTTAATAGTAGATTTTTACAAAATTTTCAAATCAAAATTGTTGTTGAACTAGAAGCTCTACTTAGTGGTTTCTGAAAATATACAAAGGGTAAAGGTTATACATAGCCTTCTAGTGAGATTTAGCTGGGAAGAGACCTCTGGAGGTATCTAGTCCAACCCCCTGCTCCAAGCAGGACACACTCATCAGGTTGCTGAGAGATTTGTACAGGCAAATTTGGAAAACTTGTGAGGATGGAGATCTCCTGGTCCCAGGGCTGCACTGCTCTCATGAAGAAGGTTTTACCTATGTCCAGTGGGAACTCGCTTTGTTGTAGCTTGTGCTTTTTGGCTCTGAGAAACTTCTGACTTCTCTGTTACTCTCCCATGTAGGCAATGAATGACTGCAACCTGACGCCCTCCATTTCACCTTTTCTTCTCCAGACACAGTTCCCTCAGCTTGTCTTTGAACATCATGTGCTCCCACACACCCAGACCATGTTTAGTGCCCCTGCTCTGGACTTGCTCCAGTGTTGGCTTCTCTTTTTTATGGGGTGCCAGTTACAGTTTCAACCTCACTGGTGCTCTGTAGGGGAAGTAGTCACTTTCTTCCAGCAGCTGGTACACTTCTGCTACGCAAACCAGACTGCAGTAAGCCTTTATGGGCAGACTGTTGAGTCATGTTCTGTATCCTGTCCACCATAGTTCCTTTTCTGGACAGTTATGCCCCAGCTTGCGCTGCTGCTTTCGTTTATTCCGACCCAAAGGGCAGAAGCTTTTTGTTTGGCTTGGTTAAATTCTATCAGGCTGCTATCCACAACTTCTAGGTCACGTTCTTTTTTACTCACCTTCACAAACTGTGTGGCCTCCCAAAACACTGACCTGTCATAATATAGAGATGATGTTTTTTGTTTGTTTGTGGAATTCTGATAGCCGTAGACATAATATACTGTAAGATTAATGACTATGTACTACCCAAACCTAAGTGTCTACATAGGTCCTTCTTAGGGAAGCAAAGCTGTCTGTCATGAATACATGGATTGTAGCAGTTTGTTTACATTAAAAGCATTTTCCTTCTGTTTTAAAAAGGGCATGTGTCCTTGCCCATTCTGCATTAAAGTGCATTTGGCAGGTTGTTCTATAGTTCTTACTGTACCCCTGAAATTAGCATGCATCTGTGATTGCATTAATTTATTTGCACACTTTCAAGGCATTTTATAGCAAAGTAGATACATAGTAAACTGAAGAAAGGGAGCAGTACATCTGTCCTCATAATGAAGTATTTAAAGATGCCACTTTTGTTTAAAGGAAATTATTTAGAGAGCAATTATGATTCAAGAGATATTTTTTTCTGCTAAGAAATTGATATTTAAAGCAAGCTTTTAAGCGTGTACAGCTATAATTGCAGCGTCTGGAGTGGTTTCTGCTCACCAGAAAGGATCACTTCATCAGACAGTTGTTGAATACATCTGAAAGATATGAGCTTGACTGTGCCACAAGCACTTCTGGAGGGAATGCTGCACCTGCTGACTAGAAAATTGCAGATTTTAGAGAAGTTGCTTTTAACATGGCATGGTGTGTTTTCCTGCTATAGCTTTCTGTGTCATCTTAAACTGGGTTTCCTTGCTGGCATAGGCCAACCCATTTTAACACTGTTGTCTTTGTCCCCTGGACACACTTGGAAGAAACAATGGTTTGAAGCTAGAATAGTTGGGAGTGGGACATCAAGCAAGCGATAAAAATCCTCTAGGCCTTATTTAACATCTTGGAGTGTAGGAGCTGTCCTGTGCTCTTGTTTTGTCCTGGCTAAACTTTACACTCTTAAAATGACCTGTATGGTATGCTAAAGACAGCAGACACTGAAGGGTCACTGCTGGGAAGAGGTAAGGTCACCTCTGCCACCTACTGCACTGCATGGCAGCGTGGGTGCTACCTGTCGGAGTGCCACTATGTTGGATGGGTTGCTTTTGGTCAGGGGCAGAGAGGGCAGTTACCGTGCCACTCCTCCCTGTGTAATCATGAGCCTTCCTTCAAAAAGGCAGCATACATGCAGGCTGGAAGGTCATCTAGGCACTGAATGCTTCTGGTGTGGGCGTCATGTACTGGTTTCTGCCTGCAGAAAGGCTGTAGGATGGCAGCCTTTTCTCCATGTGGGGCAGGTGGAAGTCTTTATGCCATTAATTTTAGGAATTGGCTCATCTGAGGAAGTTTTCCCAGCTGAAGCCACCGGGTTCTCCATATAGCCGTGTTCTGGGAAGTTGCTGCTGGGATGGGATGGTTGTGGTCTGTTCTGAGGTCTCCATGAGACCGAACAGGGCAGGTCTTGCCTCACCTGAATGAGGCTTATGGCCTGCCTATGTGTCTGTGAAGAGAGCCTCAGGCCTCTGACAGGACAAACCCAATGATACCTTTTGGTCTAGAAGTAATGATTGCTTGCAGTGAAAATTAAATGTTCACAGGAAAACATGGGGGAAAGGGCAGGAACAGGAAAGGGGTTGTCCTCTGACACACCTCTGGATCAATTCCAGGGTAAGATAGCCTTGCATCTGGGTCCAGACAGCACAGGTGATGAAAACAAAATACTAGCTTAGGCTGCCTTTGTGTTGGACTGTCCAGGAGGGTTTGCAGTTAGCAGTTGCTGTCTATCAGTCTGGCCACTATCTTGGCCACGCAGGATCTGCTTGCATTTTGTTCTACGTTTCTCTGTTATGAAGGAGAAGCTGTGCTGCTTCTGTCTTCCCTATGCACAAGCATTAACTAACGCTTTGATTTTCTTACAGGAGCAGTCAAGGTTTTATGCACATGAAACTGATGAAAACCAAAGATAAATACATCCTGGGTCAGAACAGCCCTCCCTTCGACAGTGTTCCTGAAGTCATCCACTACTACACCACAAAAAAGCTGCCTATCAAAGGAGCAGAACACCTGTCACTGCTCTACCCTGTGGCTGTGCGGACCCTCTAATAACCTAGTCTCACCCCTTCCTGTGGATGGGAGGTGAGAGGTAAGCTGGGTTGCACAGAATTCATTGCTGGAATTCAGTGCTTGAGTCTGTGATGGGAAGTGTCAGCCTTTAGTCTTAAGAATGTGTGCACTCTGCAGAGTTGGGGATGGGACTGTGCATGGTACTCTTATGCTGCAGCTTGCCTCTAGAACTTCTACATAAGAGAAAGAAATCTTACTTTAGTGCAAGGAGAACAGATTTAATTCCCAGAGCTTCTCTGTGAATTAAAAGTACTTCTCAACAAAAGTTCCTCCTCCAAGTTTTGAGAAGAATCAACAAGTTCTTCTCAGCAGTAAAACACCAGCAACTTTAATTCTCTTGCTACCCTGAGAAACGTTTCCATGTGAAAGGGTAACCTGACTCTGAGGGACCCTAGGGTGTTCTTGGCGGACCTGAGAAGGAGCTGCTTAGTGGCAAGTCCCTGTGGCTCTGTCACTCAGCTTGGTGTGTTTTGGTTTTTTTAATGCAGTTTCTTGGGGTAGTCAAATGTTGAACTCCTATTAGGCACACAGTCTTAAAATAATTTTATGAGAGCAAATCATGGTCAATTATTTATGAATAGGGGATATAATTAAAAAGTAGTTTGATGTATATTTTTATCCTTTTTTGGTACAATAATCTCTTAAGGGTTACTGTCTTCATTTGCAAGTTTCATTCATGGATGCAGGCAGCTAATTCTGTTTGGGGCAGTTACACCATAATGTTTTAAGTAGTTGGAATGAGTTATTTTGATATGTGGGTTAGTATTTATGCGTGAGGGTGGTCAAAGGCTTTTATAAAGCTTTAGGAGGCAAACTCTTCACTTGCTCATTCATCTGGATCAAACAATTGTCCTACTGAGGCAGCAAACTAACAAGTGTGTGTCACACTGCCTTTCCATAAGATGGCTTTTCCAGCTGTATAAATGAGACTGCCACATGTAGCAGAGCAGAATTTGTTTTTCTGGTATATGAAGACATTCTTAAAACATGGTCATTTGACATATACCTTCTGCCCAGTGTTCATTTTCATCAAAAACAGAAGCCTTCTGCTGTATTTCAGTCATTGTCAGCCAGAAGCACTGCAGAAGCTGCTCTGTACCTTAGTCCTGCTAACTCAGTGCCCATCCACTTGAGAGAGATTTTCTACATGCTCTTTGTGCTCATTGGAAGGGTTAAGTGAAAAAAATATAATTGTGCAGAAACTGGAACTGGGGAATCAATAGCCTGCTAGTCCTCACTTTTTGCCATCTCTCACCTATGTCTAGAATGCTGTGCATTAACCCATCAGCTGTTGTAGTAGCAAACTGGTTATATGCAGTTTATGTATTTTACAGACTGCAATAGGACTGTGAAATTGTGTGTTATTTAATTCAGCTTTCTTACCTACTACTATTCCATTTCATGTATGCTTAGAAAGAAGTGCAAATCTGAAAATTGTAATGGAATAACCACTTACTGCCTGTAAAACTAGTGCTGCATTGTATTGTCTAATCTGATAAGAACCTCAAGGATGTTCCGTAGAATGTCATTGGTGATGAACATTTTGCTTCCTTTTAAGCCTGTCTTGTTCTTTGTATGCCATCTAACACAATTTAAACAGAAGTGGATCACACATACATGAGGAGCTCAGTGTTATTCTGTGCAGCAACAATAGAAGGTCAAACTATCTCACCCAGAATTTGAAGCTGCATTGGAATAGGTTTATACTGGTTTTCTGAGAGAAGGGTGGCACAATGGAGTATGAAGAGACAACATTCCTCTCCAAGTGAAGCCAAACTTCCCTTTTGGGAACATCACCCACTTGGCAAGAGCATACAGGCATTTTTAAGTTAGCATATTCTTCTCTCACCAGAGTAGGAGTTCATGAAGGTGGCAGAGCTCAAGAGAAATTAGGAATCAGATTGCATCTGCTGTTGTCTGATTCTCTGCCTATGTGAGCTCCAGCAATTCCATCATGCCCTTGGGACAGAAATATAGTATATTTCTTCTTTTGCATGTTGAAGTACATTTTTTAGAATCTGGCGTTGTTGTTGCTGTTCTATGGCCTGTTTTTCTTCTTCTTTAATGGAAAAGTAAGCCTCTACTTTCTCTAGCAGCAATTGCCAGTAGAAACCAACAGCATCGTTAACCAAGGCCTTGCCAGGCTTTCTTAAGCACATTGTCTTTAGTTTATGGGGATCACTGTTTTACTGAATCTTTCTTGTCATGAGCCTGACTGAAAGTCAACTGAAGCCAACAGGTGCCACTTTATTGCTGTGTGCAGATTGTGCGTTGGGAAAATACTTGCTTCCTACAAATCAGGCAATATGCATCATACAAATGTGTATATAGATTATTACAGCTTCAAGGGTCAGATCACGGTTCTTGGTTCAGCAAAAGGAAATAATCTCAGAAAATTTTGGTTGTCTGTGGGAAGGTTTTTTCTGTGGGATTATTTTTTAAAAAGACTTCTAGAAAGTATTCAGTAATTACAGAATAAATAAAACCAGGATTTTGTTTGCACTGTAATGTTGTCCTTGTTTATTTAAGTGATTGTATGATATTTTTCCAGTGAAGGAATATTCTTCCCAGACTTTTTAATGTATAGTGAAAATGCAGTGTGTTGCAGTGTGTAGTATTGCATATAGGTAGAAGATCTCATAGTGATCATGCCTATATAGCACATTAAAAGTTTATTTTAAAAAAAAAATTAAACCTCTTCCTTTTCTTCCTCTAATTGTCAATGTGTACTCAGATTGTCTTGAACAGCTAACTGCTGAGGCAGCCTTTCAGAACAACTTGTGTTTGTGTCTTAAATGTGCAGTGAAAGTTACCATTAGGCTATAATCTGGTTTGGAGTCTGGAAAATCATATGGCTTGGTTCTGCCCTGAGCAATTCTCGACAATGTGCACCTTTGCAAGGGTTGGGCCAAAACAACACAGTTGTGTGTGTGAATGACATTGCTGTCCAATTGCTTAAGGTGCTCAAGGAATTCTGTCCTCAGGTCCAACGTACAGAATGAGCAAAGTCTTAACACTTGTTTAAATTAATAAATAAATAAAACCCTCCCAACAAACAGCTGCACTAGCTCCTTGGACAGGGGGAAAAAACAAAAGAGAAATGAAACAGACCTGTCTATACTGCTGGTGAGAGCAAGGGGAGAAGGGAATGAACAGTGGAGTCTCCTATTTTTCTTACATTCTTCCCTTTTTAATGATCTACAGTGACCCCACATATAACACTGCAAATTGTTTCCTTTTATTACTTCTTGTTGGAGTCCCCAGTAAGAAGGGAAGAGGAAAGGAAGGGAGGAAATGGCAGCAGCTGAACAAAGTTGTTGGTCTGAAATGAAGCAAAAAGAAGTCCCACTGAAAAAGAATGTACACAGGTTGCAAGGGATGACCATGTGCAATCCTATTTTATGCAGCATGTTATCGCCTGCCTCAGGCCTTGAGCTTACTCTGAGAACCACGTATCCACAATTCATGGTTGCTGCATCGACCTCAGTGCTCTGGACCTTACAGTTAGTTCAGTGACAAAATCAAACCAAACATTGGCCGCGCTTTCTCAAGTGTGTTTCAGGGACCCTGGATTGCATTTACTGCTGCTGACAGTTCCAAGACATAGAGAGCTAAATTGCAGCTTTGCAGGGCTCAATTTTCTTTCTAAGCTTGGTTTGGAGACAGGTGTTGCTGTGATGTTGCATCAGATACAGGTCATGGTTAATTGTTGATACCGGCAGTATTAGAAAGGAAAAACAAATTGTTGTGTTCTATGCCAGACTATCAGAGCATTCCTTCATCCTGGTATTGACCTGAGCGGCACATAGGGCCCTCAGCGCCTACCTATAAGTAAAACTGATGTTGCATTTCTGTCATTGACTTCTGTTTCTGGGGTTTATGCAATTACTACAGCATAGCCTGCAGCACTATCAAGCCACAGAAAAATCTCAAGGTTCCTACTGCCAACCACGCCACTCAGAGAATTAATTTTGTGGGATTGATATCAGCATCCCCCCTGTCTTGAGTCAAGCCATTTTTCCACCAGAAAAGAATTGTTTACTTGTCAGCTAAAGGTCAAAGTGTACAAGGTTTGTAGACCAAGAGTTTATTTAAGAGTAAGTTCAATTACTTTCCTATGTCTGTGTCTGTCCCATCAACATTATTCTTATATTAAATCCAAAACACAGCACTGTACTGGCTACTAAGAAGAAAATTAACTCCCAGCCAGAACCGGGACACTGATTTAGCTGGGAAAAGACAAAAGAGGGGTACCCCAGGGACCGGGTGCCTGGCCTACAAGGAGAGGAATGGTGCTGCTACTTTTAATCTGGTGCTTTGCATCACCTCAGGCTGCTGGTGGCTGGAGCTCTCACTCCTGTACTGTTCTCTAATTTAACCACAGGAACTCTGAAAGGTATAACTGGAGACTAGTGACGGTGTTCTGGTGCTACAAGATCAGTGGGGGAGATTGCGTGGTAGGGGTTTTAGGAGAGCCTGTCTTCTGTTGCTCAGTCTGATGGAGAGCAGGTGTTTACTTATGCCTTTTGTACCACCAGCGCCTTCTCCATCTTCATCACTACCATTTGGTTTTAAGTGGCAGCAGGTAGCAGCTTGTCCAAGTGGGCTTGGAGCAAGGCACTGCATTTAGCATTTGAGGGGCATGTGGAACACTACACAGTCACAGCACGGGTTTGAAAACAAGCTTTGTTTTTTTGGGGCAGTGTGGCACTTGGCCTGGGCTGGACTTGGTTGGATTTTTTACATGGAAGTAGATAAGAATAGGGGAGTAATTTCAGGTTTTAGTTTAAGAGACATGTTCTAGCTGCAGTAAGAGTTGGAGGCAGAAGTAGTAAAATGGTGTGCCAGCAGTGATATAGCCAACATTCTTCTCTATTCCCATAATGGAAGGGCACAGACTTCAGTTTGCTTTCACCTGGAAGCAATCCAGTGCACCTGGAATCAACTACCCCAGGGGTGAATGCACAGTCTCACCATGTGCTGTGGACTAGGTCAAGAAAACTTAGAGATGGGCAATGCACTTGAATACAAGCAGTACACTGGTGACATCATACTCTGGGGTCAAACAGAAGAAAAAATATTTGAAAAAATGTTAAGCTGTTATTAAAATCCTACTGAAAGCAAAGTGTGTCACCAAGAAGTCTGAAGTCCATTACAGAAATACAATTATTAGGGGTAAAATGAGTGGAACGAAGACGATATATCTAGTGAAGTGGTAGAAAAGAATGTTTCCCAAAGCTGCCAACAAAAAGGACTGTCAAGTATTCCCTTGCAATGGTAGGATTCTGAAAAATGCACATTCCCAGATACAGTCAACTAGTGAAACCACTATAAACAGTGCTGTAAGCAAGACTGGTTTATGTGGGGACCCAAGCAACAGCAAAACTTCCAACAAGTGAAGCTGGAAGCGGACAGGAAATCGCCCTGGGCCCTATCCAAATTGGCGATAAGTGCAAGATATCCTACATATCACCTCAGGAGATGATGTAATCTCCTGGAATATGTGGCAAAGGAGCTCTGATGATATTAAAGCCTGCTCATATTCAGCCATTTTTCAACCAGCACCCCCAGATCCTTTTCTGATGGGCATCTTTCCAGCCTGTAGCATTGCTTGGGGTGGTTATGATGCAAGTGCAGGACGCAGCACTTAGCCTTGTTGAATCTCATACAGTTGGCCTCCGCCCATCAATGCAGCCTGTCCATATTGTGCTGTAGAGCTTTTCTACCCTCAGGCAGGTCAACACTCCCTCCCAACTTGGTGTCGTCTGCAAACTTACTGAGGGTGCACTCAATCCCCTCATCCAGACCATTAAGATATTATCTTAAGATAATATCCTAAGATCCAAGATATTAAATAAAACTGGCCCCATCTGGATTTGACTCCATTCGCCAGAACTCTTTCAGACCAGCCATCCAGCCAGTTTTTTATCTAGCAGAGAGTACACCTGTCTAAGCCATGAGCAGCCAGTTTCTCCAGGAGGATGCTGTAGGAAAGAGTGTCAAAGGCCTTACTAAAGTCCAGGTAAACAACATGCACAGCCTTTCCTGCATCCACTAAGCAGGTCATCTTGTCCTAGAAGATCAGGTTAGTCAAGCAGGACCTGCCTTTTGTGAACCCACACTGACTGAACCTGATGACCTAGTTGTCCTGTGCATACCAAATGATGGCACTCAAGATGATCTGCTTCATAACCTCCAGCACTGAGGTCAGACTGACACGCCTATAATTCCCTGGGTCCTGGCCCTTATAGATAAGCATCACATCTGCTAACCTCCAGTCAACAGGTACCTTCCCCAGTTAGTCAGAACTGCTGATAAATTATTGGAAGTGGCTTGGTGAGCACTTTCACCAGCTCCCTCAGTACCCTTGTGTGGATTATCATCTGGCCCATAGACTTCTGTGTGTCTAAGTGGTGTAGCAGGTTGCTAACTGTTTCCTGTTGGATTATGACATCATTCTGCTCCCTGACCATTTTCCAGCTCAGCGGATGTAGTTACAGAAGCATTTTTTATTGTCTTTTACTGCAGTAACAAAATTAAGTCCTAGCTGGGCTTTGGCCCTTCTAATTTTCTCCCCTGCATAACTACACAGCATCTTTGTAGTCCTCCAGAATTGCCTGCCCCTTCTTCCCAAGGTCATGAACTTTTTTTACCAAGTTCCAGCCAAAGCTCACTGTTCAGCCAGGCTGGTCTTCCCCACCAGGTCGTCTTTCAGTGCCTAGGGACAGCCTGCTCCTGCTCCTTTAAGAGTTCATTCTTGAAGAATGTCCAGCCTGCCTGCTCTCCTTTGCCCTTCAGGACTGCCTCCTAAGGAGCTGTCAACCAGGCCAGAGTCTGCCCTCCAGAAATCCAAGGTAGCAGTTCTACTAACCACATTCCTTAATTCTCTGAGAACTGAAAACAAAATAATGTCATGGTTGTTATGCCTTAGACATCCTCCAACCATCAGTTGCACCAGCTTTGCTGCTATTTAGGCTGCTCTTCACCTCTGTTAACCAAATTAAGCAGACCCTTCCCTTATTTGTATTCTATGCTGTCACCACGTGACCGAATGAATTATTCTGATTTCAAGGTGCTGAGTACAGGCTCAGTTAAAAAGTTTGACTCTCAGAGTCCAGGGTATGTTCTGTAATTGATAGGAGCAAAGAAAGCTGAAAGTGAGAGCATGCCCCTCTTTCACTTGGAAGCTGCTTTTAAGCTGAGATTTTACTGGCCCCCACGTGTGCTACATACCACAGCTTTGTAATATCTACACCTTTGTACCTCCTTGATTGTCATGCTAATCCTGACCTTGGCTTCCTGGCTTAACTGCAGGCCTACCATGTCACTGCAGACCTGCTGTTTTACCACTGGACCGAGACTGATTTGCTGACTTGCTCACTCAGAATCATGTCTGGAAAAACACACCTGCATCCTGTTTCAGCCTTAGGCCCTGCTTCTGTAGAGGCCATGTGAAAGTGATGGAGATAGAACCTGCCAGTTATGGTGTCCTTCCCTGAGAGAGGGCTCAAGTTTTACTGGCTATTCTCATGCCCTGGAAGAGGACAGCAGAGCTTCTTTCTACCAGACACCGCTGCTCACCACTGCTCTCGTTGTTTTCCATACTTCACATAAAAGAGTGGCTCTAAACGTGTTCAACACACTGTGCACCGTAATCTTCGCTTCATGGCTGCATTGTAATGTGTGTTGATAGCAGCCACTAGTGTGCTCAACACATTTTGAGCACCCAAAAAAATCCCATGAGGAGCCACGGATGAAGCAAAGAACTATCAGCTACCCCTGGCAGGAGGAGGGTGTGCTCAAAACAGGGAAACGTGAGAGCAGGAACTAGGCCCCATCCCAGCAGTGCTGTCCTCTTGAATCCCATCAGATCAAAGAGCAGTAGACAGAACAATTTCTGCCCTGCACCCTGTTGGAAAAAGTGACTGGCCCATAGGCAGGGGGACCTCTTCTACAGAAGCAGGGCAGAGCCCATTTACCCTTCTCTGGCAGCTGTCTGCATTAAGGGTCTTTGGGGTATGGTGCTCAAGCAGTTTAGGAAAGAGCTATACAGCTAAGAAGCACCTGCTAAAATCCCCTGCTCTCCTGGGGTTGGGTGACAGGTGAGCACTAACATCTAAGCAGCCCTGGTTTTTTTACCTCCTGTCCCAGGCAGAGGCTTTAGTTCTACCTCAGCAGGACAGAAGTTTGGGATCATTCTTACCTGGGTCCTGGGCTTCTCCACTCTTGGAAAAGGCAAAGCCCTAGCTGAATATTTTGGGAAAACTTGCACCGTAAAAAAAGAAAACATCTTTTGAACTGCAATTGTGAGTTCTAAAGAAGGAGTCTGCTTTCCAAAATGCAATTAACATCCTCATAGGACTTAGGATAGGACGGGTGGAATGTCCTCTGAGCCCCAAAGATCAGGGATAAACCCTTCCCATTTGCCTGTATTGAAGGAACCTCCCTTTCATCAACCAGGCATTGCAGTAAAATCCTAAAGAAGAAACAATTTATTCTGAACAGCAAAGACAGCTCAGAGCCAGGCATACCCCTACACCCTGAGTGAGTCACCGTGTGAGGAGCTACGTTACTGTGACCTGGCAGTCACCTCTCTGACAGATGTGAATTCAGCTGGACATCACTCCTACCCAAGCCCAGAAAGAAGCTATGGTACTGTACTGCCATTCTGCTGTGCCTGGTGGTAGACCCACCTCTCCCTTGCCTGCTTCTTGCATTGCGATGTGCTCTCTCAAAGCAGTGCTGCCTGAGGAGCTGGAAGGGGTGGGGGGAAGTTCTTCCTGTGGAGAGGAAAGTCAGAGTCTTAGCCTTTGTGACTGGGATCTAGCTACTCAGGAGGTGTCTGAAAAGGAAGGCTGTGACGCACCTGTGGGATCTTCCCCACAACAGGGAGCTGCAGCACCAGAGAGCAGCAGAGCAGGGGGAGACACCTGGCCAAGTGGGACGCAGCAGGTAGCCAAGAACCCAACCACTGTTTGCAGTGGAGTTGCTGGAACTACTCGTCTCTTCTTGAGCTTGTCAGCACTTGGACTGTCATAAAGCTTCTATCAGCATTCCCTGCTGCATACTCTGCTGCAGATTATGTCTGCCTGGAAGTCTTCAGGAGGAAGAACTATCTGACATCAGACACTATGACGAGCAGAGTCCTGTCCTGTTCTTCCAAAGACCTCATCAGGTGGCAGCAGCCTGCTTCCCATAAAAGCAAATAGAGCTCCACAGCAGCTAAGACAAACTACAGAGGCAGAAGAACCTTAGGTCTGAGTACCAGAAAAAGGACTGCCACTTGGTTGAACTGAGAGGCAAACATCCACCTGGATGGCTGTTCTCAGGGAAAGTGGGAAAACTTTGTCCTGAGCAGCAACAACTGAGCCTTTCACATCTCTGGGTGGCAACAGGCACTGCTGTTACATCTCTTGTCGTCTGTGGTTCTCAGGATAGGGTGAAACGGGATGCTTCATCTCCTGCAAAGGCAGAAGGCACCACTCTGGGCTGCATAGGGATGAACCAGGAGTAAGAGACATCATTTAGATACAGCATTTACAATGCCAGGGAAGATATTTCTTACCTCAGGAGGTTCAAGGCATCAACGCTTGCTACAAGACAGCCTGTTCCACAGCTTCCTTATGGGAACAGAGTGCTGCATGTCACTGATCTCCAGAAACAGAACGAGTACCACTCAAAGGCATTTGCAAGTAGGATAACCTGGAAAGTGAGCTAATGAAGAATGATCAATCAGCCTCATGAGCACAGTGTTCACATATGGTGTCACAAAGGCTAAGTACAGTGGAAGAATCGCTTAATTCTGGTAATCTATTCTGAAATGAATTTGCTGGCTATACACTTGCTAAAAGATTCTAGGGTTCAGTTGGCTTTCATTGCTGCCACTGTATGTGCGTTATGTGCATTGCTGTCTTATGTACAATTGTGTGTCTCACAGAACTTGATTCTTTTCCACAAAGCTGCTTCTGTCCATTCATGCCAATTCTGTACTGGTACAGGACCTCAATCCATTGTGTATGTATGCCTTCACATCTCCCTTTGTTCAGACTTGGACCATTCCTTCAGCCTGTTGATGTCCCTCTTGAATAGCAGCCCTGCCCTCCATTCCTGCTTCTTCCCCCCAGGTTTGGTACTTCCTATGAACTGGCTGCAAGGGCACTGTGCCCATCACCCTGGTTGTTAATAAAGACATTAAAAGGTGTTGCTTTAATTACTGATACCTAAAGATATGTCATTCATACCCAACTCCCAGCTGGACTTTATAGCACACATCATAGCATCTTGCACCCAGTGGTCTAACCAGATTGTCATCCACCTTACAGGTCACTTGTCGATCCCTGCCTTGCCCATTAGGCTACAAAGATACCATGCAGCCACTTGCTCACTCCCCCCTCAACCAGAGGAATGGTGAGGAGAATCAGAAAGGAATGTAAAACTCAAGGGTTGAGATAAGAGCAATTTAATAGGTAAAGCAAAAGCTGTGCACTCAAGCAAAGCAAGGAATTTGTTCACCACTTCCCTTGGGCAGGCAGGTGTTCAGCCATCCCCAGGGAACAGGGCTCCATCACGCATAATGGTTACTTGGGAAGACAAGCATTGTAATGCCAAATGTCCCCCTCTTCCTTCTTTTTCCCCCAGGTGACACACTCAGCATGACATCCCATGGAATGGAATACCTCTTTGGGTAGTTCAGGTCACCTGTCCTGTCTGTGTCCCCTCTCAATTTCCCATGCCTCTTCATCCCTCTCACTGGCAGGGCCTGAGAAACCAAAAAGTCCTTGACTGAGTATAAACACCACCCAGCAACAACCAAAAACATCAGTGTGCTGTCAGCATTGCTCTCACACCAGAGATAAAACACAGCACTATACTAGCTACTAAGAAAAAACAAATTCTATCCAGCTGAAACCAGGACAACAGATTGAAAGTTTAGGCATATTCATATATATGCTTGTGAAATTCTGGACAGTGTGCTAAAATTCATCTGGATTTTCAGAGAGTGGTTCTATGACTATAGATGTTCTGTATGTAACGTAAGCAAAGAAACATTCTAATATTTAAGGTAGGAAGTAGTACTTATAAGATCCAACTTTTTTATTATATAAATTATTATAGTCCTATCAAAGTCAGTGTACAATGGCTGAAAACCGAACCACATCTACCTGTTTGGTAGGACTTAAAATTTCATCCTGTTGTTCCTTAGTTTAATTTGGATAAATCCAGCATCCAAAGAAAACACAAAGTCAGCATTTTTTCCTTCCACAGGTGTTTAGGTGTATACCTGCTATACACAGTCCATTTTTGCATTATTTGATTGCATCCCCAAGAGTCCTGTTGCCAAAATGTTCATTCTGGTATTGCAGTTTTTAATGCAGGATGTGGTTCCATATAGAATTGGACAATCAGACGTAGAGCTGGTGTGACCCTGAGCTTCCTCATACTTCATTTTCCTGAGCTGACCCTTCCTGAATAGGGCACCAGTACTGATCTAATCAAGGATTAAGCTGCCTCAACAATTCAACCAAAAAACTCCTCACTGTTTTGCTGGTGAGCTTTCAGCAAGGAGAGTTGTCACAGCTGTTTCCCCTTGCACCAGAAGACCAAGCGAGGAGTGGAAATATATGACAAAGAAAGGCAGGAGTGGGCCCTGGCACCTAAAACCTTGAGCAAAGTAACTGCTATGAAGTCTTTCCATAGGAAACACATCAAGCATAAATATAAGGCAGAAGCTCTTCTCCTGCCCGTGTTGTGTGGTATGAATCAAACTTTGAAGTATGTATAGTAACACCTACACCAATTAGTTAGGAATTCTCCAGGCCTGTTGCATGAAAAGTAAAAAGTAGAGCAAACAAGGTACACAGTGGCAAAGATGTAATTTGGAGCAAGCTTTTCCTCCTGTTCCCCTGTTCCTCAAATATGTGGGGATTTTTTAATGGCATTCACTTGGCACACAAACAATTCACTTTGTACTGATTTTTGTTTATGGATTTATACAGATATCATCACAAGATACATTTTCATTTACAGAGATGATGTCTTGGGTTGACCTTGGCTAGCTGCCAGGTGCTCATTGAGCCACTCTATCACTCCCCCACCCCAACTGGACAGGGGGAGAAAATATGACTAAAGGCTGTTAGGTCAAAATAAGGGCAGTGAAATCACTCTGCGATTACCATCACTGGCAAAACAGACTTGACTCAGGGAGATTAATTTATTGCCAATCTAAATCAGAGTAGGATAATGAGAAATAAGAACAATTATAAAACAACTTCCCCACACCCCTCCCTTCTTCCTGGGCTCAACTTCACTCCCAGTTTTCTCTGCCTCCTCCTCCCCAGCAGCACAGAAGGATGGGGAATGGGGACTGAGGTCAATTCATTACATGTTGTCTCTGCCACTCCTTCCTCCTCATGCTCTTCCCCTGCTCCAGTGTGGGATCCCTCCCTGGGAGACAGCACGCCATGAAAGTCTCCAGTGTGGGTCCTTCCCACAGGTTGCAGTTCTTCATGAGCTGTGCCAGTGCTGGTTCTTTCCACAGGGTGCAGTCCTTCCGCAACAGCCTGCTCCAGCGTGGGTCCCCTACAGGGTCACATGTCCTGCCAGTAAACCTGCCTCAGTGTGGGCCCCTCTTTCCATGGGGTCCCGGGTCCTGCCAGGAGCCTGCTCCAGCGTTGGTTTCCCACCGGCTCACAGCTTTCTTTGGGCATCTGCTCTGGCATGGGGTCCTTCATGGGCCACAGGTGGGTATCTGCTCCACCATGGACCTCCATGGGCTGAGGGGCACAGCCTGCCTCACCGTGGGCTTCACCATGGACTGCAGGGGAATCTCTGCTCTGGCGCCAGGAGCACCCTCCCCTCCTTGCTCACTGACCCGGGTGTCTGCAGAGCTGCTGCTCTCACATAGTCTCACTCCTCTCTCTTGGCTGTTGTTGCACAGCAGATTTTACCCCTTCTTAAATATGTTTATTACAGAACTGCTACCACCCTTGCTCGTTAGCTCAGCTTTGGCCAGCAGTGGGTCCATCTTGGAGCTGGCTAGAGCTGGCTCCATCTGACATGGGAGAAACTTTCGGCGTCTTCTCACAGAACCCATTCCTCTACCCCCTCCAACTACCAAAACCTTGCTACCTAAACCCAATACGTATGATCATCTTTGTTTCTTTAATTCCCAAATATTTGGTTCTTAAAATGACTGCATACAAATGTCTCCTTTTCCTCATTGTTTATGATGATACATAGAATATCTGAAAAAGTATTCATAGTCTAAGGAACTGAAATAAAAATTTGCATGAATAATGGCAGGTGAAGAATGAAGCATCTTCTGCCTACCTCCTTCCACCCCCATCTGAATTTGAGACCACATCCCAAACAGTAAGAACAGGGCAGGACTGTGATACGGTCACAGTTCTAGAATATCCTTACATCTTATAGTGGAGTAACTAAGAATATTCTCTGCTGAAGGAAAATTGTTGGTGCCATATACATGATTTTTTTTCAAAGGCAAATGTATTCCAGATGTGTCTAAGCTCAATACTGCAATAATTTATTATGCAATTAGTTGTCTGTCCTAGACTTCCCCTTACTGTTTCCTGTTTGTGCAACACCCATAGACTGGAATGATTGATTCTGAATATTTGAGCTGAATGCTGACATCAGATCAAAATAGCACTGTACTGTTATGTGTGAGAGAGATGTTGATGTCCACTTGTTCGGCTGCAAAACTCTATGTAATTACCAAGCTCAGACCCATAAGGTGTGGAACTCCTCTTGACTTCAGCTTTAAGAGTACTTATGCAGCTCCTGCTAATCACTACAGAATGAAGAGGGCCGTGCAAATGCTTCTAGTTGCCTGAACACCACCACTGTTCTACTGAGTGTTCAGGCTTTGTGCTCTGAAGGATTCCTGCTACATTCACAACAAGTTTCCTGAGTTTAAAAAACACTCCTTAATAGATGCTGATTTATGAACAAGGCCAAGGCAATAAGTAATATTTTTCTTTTAAAAGTGTACCAGCATACATAGATATGATGTTCTGGAGGAGCCACAACAACACACTGGAAGACAGAACATCTAAGTAGTACTTAGCCAGATCAACAGCACCTTTCTGTAAGAGCCTTCCATCCTATCTACATGGGATTAAACATTTATTTACTTACACCTAAATTTACAGTTAATTTGCAGAATTAAACATTTTGCACTAAATCTGAGCCTGTTTGGAAAAGCAAATGGGGTGAATGTAGTTAAAGTTTTATTTAAGCTTTGCTTCCCCAAAAGAAAACCGTTATACAGATCTGAGGCTCGCATTCTTGTGTTTGTGCAAAGAGGGAAGGAAGAAATCTATCCCACATTGAGCCTCCCCCAAAAATGTGGTCCAAAGCAATTTCTGGATTCGGGCTGTATTGAAGGATGTGTTCCTTGAGAAGAGGGCAAGGAGGTTTTTTTACTTTAAACCCAAAAGACTTCAATTTTGCCTTAGTGCTTCCCCGACTTCTTTCCTGGTAGCACTTGAAGAGTTAATCTAGCCATAACAGAAAGGAAGAACTTCTGATGGGAAGTCTCATTGTTAATTCAACACAATGCCCTATCTTCCACCCATGTTCAACAAAGGGTTCTTTGTGCACTGTCAGAGATTTCAGTACTGCAGCCCTCCCAATTGTGCTGGTTCCTAATCCTTATCCTTTTTGTGCGGTGAGAAAGGAATTATTTAGCAGAGTTGGCACAGTCTGTGCTTGCTCAAATTGGGGTGGTCAAAGAAATCAGAACCAGAGTCAGAGGGGCAGAGAAAAGCTGAAGGAAACACAGTGAGGTAAAAGGCACCTGGGTTTGCTGCTTGTCACAGCAGTGTGACGGACACATCATGTGCTGCTGTAGCAGAGGTAGAAGAAACAGTAGTGTGAAAGAGCAAGAAGTATGACAGACCTGCGCATGCTGTCTGCCTTGACCACCGCAATCCTCTGCCATGGTGGGGTAGCAGGGCTGCCCTCCGCCATGAAAGCAGGGAATCCTGTCTGAAAAGGCACCTGTGGGAGCAGGAAAATGTCACAATTTTCATCACACTGTTGGAACCCTGGATGAGCGGTGAGAACACTCTGCTGAGCAGTAAAGCACTGTGCTGGCAGCTCTCATTAGTCCCCATTTACCTAGTTCAGCAGTTCTCTATTTTTTTCCCCTTCTCCTGCCAGCTATTTTTCTTCTCTGTTTTCAATAGTTTGAGCCCATCTAAACTCACAGAATCGACTAGGCTGTAACTTACAATTCTAGAGCTGGATTCCAGTTCAACTTCACCAACCCAGAAATCACTTCTCATTTATTTATGGGGTTGTAATCGCAGCCTGAAAAAGGTCACTTGTAGAGGTGTCTTTCCTGGATATGTGATTGCATTTCAGTAAAGAATAATACATTTCTTTGAAATAGCCCTCGAACATGCAGCTGGAGGCAGAAGCATCCTTTCAACTTTGGCTTGTTCTTCCTTCCTGTTTGCAGGTAAGTCTTGCTGAAAATTACTGTAATTTTTCTGGTGCCACCAGAAAAAATATTTTTGTGTGTCTTCAGTCTAGAACAATTCTAGTAAATTGGTGGTTTTGATTTGTTTGACTTTTTTTTTTTTTTATATTGCTGATTCTGGGGAGGTGGAAACTAGGAAGGGAGAAATGCTACTCAGGAGGGACTATGTACAGTATTATTTTTACTGTTATATTTCCTAAGTTTAATTTTATGAGATTGAAAAACAGAATTACAATGATAAAAGTTGTTTTGGTTGGGTGGATTTTCTTTGGTTGCTTGTTTGTTTGCTTGTTTAAAGAGAGCTTCCCTGTGCAATTATATTAAATGGCTAATGATATTTTGTCAGTGTTTGTACATGAAGGTTGTTTCAGGTTAAATTCCAAATGCAGAAGAAATCATTCAGCAGATGAGAGGCTCGGCATAAAACTGCTGACCTTGAAACTTGAATTTTGGCTCCTTTTGTGTCTATTGAGTCCCTGTTGAGCTGTGCTTGTCCTTTTTCATTTCACTACATTAGCTTCAATTTCTCCATGTTCAGCTCTGTGCAAATGAGAGTGGAATCACACCTTTGGATATTTATAAAATGTAAGACTTGATACCGTAAAGTTGGTCGCAAAGAAAAACTCTCCAAGATCTGATCTGAAGTTTTAGAAGGCAAATATTCTTTATTACAGTGCTGGGAGCACAGCGGAATGTTTCCTCTGAGCATGCTCACCAAGTTACTTGAGGCCACACATTACACACAGCAGAGTATTTGCACATTCATAGTACATGAAATATTCATTCTCATTCACGCACAGGGTTGGGTACAAATGTCTCGCTTCTAATGCAGACTAGTGTGCAGCCTCAGGTGACACTGCTAAAGGTTTTACTACCTACACATGCCACCCAAGCTTGCCCTCTCTCAAGGGGACTATCTGAGTTGGAGGTGGAGATCTCCCACTGCCACAGTTACCTTTGTCCTACTTTCAATTAATTTCCTGTGGGCTGCAACACCTTATCAGCTTGTCTCCTCCTGCAGCCAGAACTTTCTCACATCTTTCTGCATAATTAATGTAATGGTGTTCTTAGCATTATCTGTTCTTTATTTCCCAAGATTGACTTCCTTGATTACTTTCATCCATCAGTTTTTGATAACTTGAGAGCCAGCTTGACTTAAGTTTCGTGCACAGATTTGTATAAGGCCAGCAACCTTCCCTTAACAGAATACTTTAACATAAATGTCTATACAGTAGTGTCTCTACAGTGGCATCAGACTGAACTGAAATCATGCAAATTAAGGTCAACTGCTTTTTTCCTTGTTTATTCTGAATTGGTTTTTTGTTTGCTTGGTTGATTGTTGTCATTTCCAGGATGAACTTCCAGTGCTGAAGGTGTTACTAGAGAGCTGGAACACACAGAACAACCATCTCAGCTGCAGGACAGAACCTGCTGCAGACTGGTTTGTGGAGTTCTTAGGTGCAGTTTTAGTTCCCTTCATTTTCTCAAGATTCTGCAAAGTTCTCAAGATTCTGCAAAGCCCAAAGGCTTCCTGAAAACACACATTGTGATGTCATTCTGGATCACCAAAGCTGCGGAGCTGCTATCGTTACCAAAATCTCGGAATGAAGAACTTATCAACACCAATGTGATGTAGATAAGCAGACACTTCTTTATTGACGGCCGGGTGCGTGAGCGAGTCCTCTCACGATCAATGCACACCGAGCTTCAAAATCATACACCATATATAGAAGTTGTTCATGCATATTCATTAAGTATCCATGCATAAACATAATATTTCCCGAAAATTATTAACATACTCTCCTCCTATATCCGATTCTGCACAGTAAAGATTAGAAAGATCTAGAAATGGGTCTGGGGTACGATTTGGGTAGGTGGTACATGAGTCAGTGGTGTGATCTCCCCCTGCCGGAATTACCTTTCACTTAAGGTAACTGTTTCTTGGCAGGTAACTACAGGTTGTTCCAGTCGACTCTGCCCAATTCCCATTAATTCTACATTCTGACATCTCAATGCATTCTCCTAGTCTACAGGTAAAAACTGTATCCAATCATCTTGAACCTTAAGTCTGTTATCTAAGTTCTAATCATTCCTACTAGGTGACTCTGACCTATCCTTTTGGCCTTGGTACAGGGCTGTACAGAGGATTTCATAGTAGCTGTCGGTTGTTGTGCAAACACAAACTCCACTAAAATATTTCTTATAATTTTATATTCCTTATAATTTTATATTCCTATTAAAATAACTCTATAAGATCAAATGTGTTTCAATATAATCAAATATGGTTGCTAATTCTAATAGCAGATATGTAACACTGTTTTTCAATGTGAGGCCGCTGCCTGCTCATGTGTGCATCCCTCCTTCACCGTTTGCATTTCTTCAGTCTACAGCCTGTGCCACCCAGCGGCTGAAGATGCAGGCTGGTTCATGTGCAAAACGAGGTTTTTCTCCTTTTAAAGAAACGATGCTTTAACCAAGCCCAGAGAAATTATAGCGGGACTATTGCAATTTTATCTTACTTTATTTAAACTTAATGTTAACTTAACATTCATCATACTAGAGTTTTTTCTTCATATTGAGTTTTCTTGTTACTGAGTCCTAGCATTTTGGTTATTTCAACAGCAGCAAGGAAAGCAGAAGCTGTGTTTAGCCTGTTTGTGGTCATTTCAGTTTTTGTGGGTTTTTTTGAAAAGCACTCCAGCTGCATTTCTCCTTTCTTTCCTTTATCTTAATTTCCCATTCCTCCTCTTTTTGCCACAAATTGGAGAAGGTCAAAGCTAAATGCCAAATAATTTGGCTTCAGTTTTGGATATTTTTTTTTAAAAGCATGTTTTGATGCAAGGATGAAAATGTTGTCTTTTAATTTATTTCATCTTCGCCAGAGCAGCCTGGCGTGCTGTGGCCTCTCCCAGCCCATGTGGTGTTGATGGGGCCAGTCAGACAGTGCAGACCCTGGGACCCTGCCAGGGCTGAAGACGGCAGGGCTGCACCCTCTCCCAGATGGGATGGGCCAGGACACTTCTGGGCTGCAAGGAAAGTGACTGGAGAGAATGCAACCTTTCCCGACCTTGTGAGGACTGTGCTTCCCCCAGCTTGGTCCACGGTGGAACCCTGTTTGATACATGGTCAGAGCCTAAGGGAACTCCTCCAGGAGTGAAGCCCCTCCACAGGCAGTGATCCTTTTTCCCTTGTTCTCATGGACCCCCTGTCCTGTCTCCCACAGCCCCAAATCATCCTGTTCCCTGCCCTTATGTCTCTATGTGGCACAACTCGGGGGCTGTGTAGTGACAACCCCTGGACAGGGAGTGCAGGAAGAGAGAAGGGAGAGTTTCCACTGGCACCATTCTAGGTCTCTGGGGGTCTCTGATACACTAGGGGATCACCCCACTCAGAGTCTCTGTCCTCGGGATACAGCTTCCTCATGGGGCAGAGTTCAGCAGTGCTGTTCACACCTCCAGGTTCAGCTGAGTTATAAGATGTAGATGCAAAACTACCTGCAACACCAGGGAAGCAGACATAACCCTTGACCATCAGCACTGGCATGACTGGGAGGAGATCCCCTTCTTGTGAGAGGAGAGGCTGGGGATGGAATCACTAGATCCTGCTGCTTTCCAGGAAGCCCAGGTGCCCTGTTGCTCACTACCTCTGCTCTGCTCTAATCGCTAGCCCACACAGTTTTCTCAACACCAAAAGAACCTATGTGTCATGGCTTCTTCACCAGCCCCTAGAGACCCCACCACTCAATTCCTTAGACATTAATTCCCAGGCTCCAACCCTTAGACACTGCTTCCCACTTTGCATTGCTTTGTTGCCCCACATGATGTTGTCATCAATGTATGATAAACATTCAGGGGGATCACCCTTTTCCAGTGCAGCTTGGGTTAGTCCATCACAAATGGTAAGGACTGTGCTTTCACCATTGGGGCAGTTGATTCCTGGTGTATTGAATGCTCTTTCACATGAAAGCACTGTTGCACTCTGGTGCCAAAGGAACTGAGAAAAATGCATTTGCAATATCACTTGTAGCATTTCACTTGTCTGCATTTTATTCCAGTTTGTACTGGAGCTTTAGCACATCAAGTACAGCAGCACTCAGCAGTGGTGTGACTTCATTCAGGCCACGATAGTCTACTGTTAACTTCCACCCTCCATCAGACTTTTGTACTGGCTATATGGGACATTTAAAAGATGACGGAGTCTTTCTGGACACTCTGTGGCTCTCCAGTGGGTGAATCAGTTCATGGATGGGAACCAGGGGATCTCAACTGGTGCAATATCACTGCTGGTGCACTGTCATGGCAGCGGTTGGCACCTGCTGTTCATGAACCCATAGTAAGTCCACAACAGAGGGATCTTCCAAGAGGCCAGGCAAGATAGACATCTGTTTAATCTTCTCTGTATTCATGGTAGCTATAGCAAAACCCCATTGGTACCCTTCTGGGTCCTGAAGTAGACTATACTCAGGCAGTCTATGCCAAGGATACGTGGGGCCTCCAGGACTAGCCAGAATCGGGTATTTTTGCCACAAAACCAACAATGTTAGTTAGTAGTATTAAACAGCTCGCATAAGGGTGAACAAGGACCTTGGGAGCCTGTGCAATATAACCACCCACATCCACCTCAGATGAGAAGAGGGGGTGTGTTCTCTCATCCTCTCCACAAGACAGCCCCCACAGCACAGTAAATGCATCAGTGCCAAAGCCAAGCACATGGCCATTGTTTGTATTAACATGTTCTAAAGCTCAGCAAAATAGGTATTCAGTGCAGCAAGCAAACTCCACAGACACAGGATCCTGCTAATTCATAACTGCTATAACTATAGCATGCTCAATTCACAAGTCCTGTTGTCTCAAGCCACATGCTGGGTGCTAGAAAGGACTGTGATGGGTCAATGCACCATGGGGCTCAATCACAAGAATGTGCTTTAGAAGATTGGTGTTGATAATTTGGAGTGTTGGAGAGTAAGTGTGGCAATTTACGTTGATACCAAGATGATTCAGAAACAGGTTCAGCTAACCACCCAAAAAAATGATTGAGGGTGAGGTAGGCAATGCCAACAATCTTGTACTTCACCTATTTGAGAAATTGTATTCACATTATTGTTCCATTCTTGGCATAAGGAAAAACAGGACACAAATAAGCATGAGCACAGTACCACAGATGTCATGATCATCCCAAGGTTATGAATTCCTCTGTGCACTGTAGCCTTGTCCAGGCCAAAGAATACACCCAGATACAATTTGTTACCTGAAAGAGATAAGAGATTACCTGGTTTTGAAGATTAGCCAAGCCTCAGTGACAGTGAGAGTCCCCATTTGGAAATGGCTATCCATATGCCTTTTTCTTGGGGAGAGAGTAAAGTGACAGATATTTTACCTGCTGAAGAGTGGCCAATAAGAAAAGTGTCACCCTGAGAAAAATGATGAGTTGGCAATGGGGTCTCTGAAGGTTTTGTGGGGTTGGATAGTTGGAAAATGAGCTCGTTTCACTGGGTATCCAGTGAGTGTGTGATGGTTTTTCAGGCATCAAATGATCTCAAGTAAGACTATCATGCTTTCTTGTATATAAATTTTGCCTTTGGTCTAATTTTAAAAGACCATTCCACTTCTCAACCTTACCATTTACTTTGAGGTCCACAGGGCAGCTGGGATACCCAGGTGACCCCAGGGCATTCATACCATCCTTTGATATTTATTTTTTTTAAGTCTACGCCATTGTCATATTGCATATTGGAGGGCACAGGAGTATCCCCAAACTGCCAATTAAGCCCTGCCACTGTGTCAAGACCATCTGCTCTCAGCAGTGGAAAGCTTTCCCTAAGCCCAATACCATTTCAAATCCAGTAAGGAGATACTACCAACCCTTGGGTGTTCAAGGGAGAGGTCCAACACAATCAGTTTGCCAAGCGGATCAGGGAATTTTACCATCTGTGAATTTTACCATCAGGCACATGCATGTCAAGTGATTAGCAGCCACACCTGAATATGTTCGTAAGTAAATCATCTGTACCAGTACGTACTAAAGAAGCATGCACCTAGTGGGCTAACAGCTCCATTTAAGTGGAATCAGGGTCCATAGCAACATTAATTCAAGCTAGCCAATTATCTTTGGTTTGAGTTCAGTCAGCTTCCTTAAGGTTAGCTTTTTGGTGAGTGGATACTCGTCCTACTCAAAAGGAACAGCATAAAGCCAATTTTTATAGTTTTTCCTGACGTAAGCATCCTAAAACTCCTGTTGTCCCTACTTGCCAGTCATGTTGTTGCCAGTTTTCCAAGCCACTGCATGGCTCCAACCCATACAGCACAGGAGTCAGTATAAACTGTATTGGCTGTAGCTTCAATATTGTCATTGCAAACCATACTACCCTTATTCGTCAATAACTCTTATCATCACTTAATCACACATGCCAGTAAAAATGAGTCTTTTATTGTTTTCAACTTGTTACTTTAAGAAAGAAATCATGTTACTACCTAGCTGTTAATGTTTCCAGAATTGTTTGTTGTTATTTTGCCTATTAGTTTCTTACACATAACTGTATTGGGTTTACATGGCAAGGTTTTGGCAGTGTGTGTGTGCGTGTGGTGGTGGTGGTGTATAAGGGTGGCTTCTGTGAAAAGATGCCAAAAGTTTCCCCCATGTACAACAGAGCTAATGCCAGCCAGCTCCCAGACAGGCCTGCCACTGGCCAAAGCTGAGCCGAACAGCAATGGTGGCAGCACCTCTATGATAGCATATTTAAGAAGGGGCAGAAGTCACTGCACAACAGCAACTTGTAGCTGGAGAGAGGAGTGAGACTATGTGAGAGCAGCAGCTCTGCAAACACCCGGGTCAGTGAGCAAGGAGGGGAGGGTGCTCCTGGCGCCAGAGCAGAGATTCCCCTGCAGTCCATGGTGAAGCCCACGGTGAGGCAGGCTGTGCCCCTCAGCCCATGGAGGTCCATGGTGGAGCAGATACCCACCTGTGGCCCATGAAGGACCCCATGCCAGAGCAGATGCCCAAAGAAAGCTGTGAGCCGGTGGGAAACCAACGCTGGAGCAGGCTCCTGGCAGGACCCGGGACCCCATGGAAAGAGGGGCCCACACTGAGGCAGGTTTACTGGCAGGACATGTGACCCTGTAGGGGACCCACGCTGGAGCAGGCTGTTGCGGAAGGATTGCACCCTGTGGAAAGAACCAGCACTGGCACAGCTCATGAAGAACTGCAACCTGTGGGAAGGACCCACACTGGAGACTTTCATGGCGTGCTGTCTCCCAGGGAGGGATCCCACACTGGAGCAGGGGAAGAGCCTGTGGATTCCTCCCCCTGAGGAGGAAGGAGCAACATATGAACTGACTGCAATCCCCATTGTCTGGCTCCCCGACCCGTTGTAAGGGGAGGAAGAACAGAATTCAGGAGTGAAGTTAAGCCTGGGAAGAAAGGAGGGGTGGCGGGAAGCTGTTTTAAGATTATTTTTTTTTCATTTTCTTGATATCCTACTCTGATTTATTGGTAATAAATTAAATTAATTTCTCCAAGCCTGTCTTGCCCATGGTGGTAATTGGTGAGTGATGTCTCCCTGTTCTTATCTCAACTCACAAGCCTGTCATTGTATTTTCTCTCCCCTGTCCATCTGAGGAGGGGGAGTGACTGAGCAGCTTTGGTGGGCTCCTGCCATCCAGCCAGGGTCAAATCACCACAATAATTTGCACAGAAACTGCTGAAAATTACATGAAGAGAAGTTGAGAGTCATTAAGTGTTTAATAAATGAAGTTTTATAATGATAAATCAGTACTATGTTGCTGTTCCTGTGCATTGCTTATTTCTCTAAGCTGATCCAAAGCCACGCTGAAGGGATCTGAAGGAAGTCCTGCCAAGAATAGATGTTTAAATTGCTGCAGCTCAGATCTGTGTCAATGTCACCTCTAACCACTAACTCTGGTACAGTCAGGTATGGGTAAGGTTTTTAATATGCATTGAGCTTTTTGTATATGGCAAACTGCTCCAAGAATATCTTCAAAGCATCTGTTTTCTGTGGCTATTCATGGAATAACAGTACCACCTTACCAAGCAGCCTGTTGTGTTTTAAGGGTGGGGTAAGATGCAGAGTTAGATTGTGAATGGGTCTGGAAAACAATATGAAGGTCTTGTGACACTCATGGGTGAAAGAAGAAATGTGGATTAATGTGTATATGTGGGAGGAGTAAAAGCATACTCCAGCAGTACATTTCTATCAGCAGTTCCCTTTAACCATAACAGAAGATCTCTCAAATTTATTTTCCCTCAAAGTGTGAACCTCTGTGTACATCACTCATGTGACAAGATCAGTCACAGAAGAGAGAAAGGGTGAGGCCCTTTGAAGAATCCCATCTAGCAGACTTTCTTTAGCCACAGGAACACTCAGATACTCTTGTTGCTTTCCTGTGCATCAAAGCAGGATGCAGTGCTGATCTATGTGCCAATATGTGGCTGATGGTATCAGCATGAACACAACAGAGACAGTTCATTGTGTTGCAGCAACATAGCCATAATGTCGGGGGAAGGGGGGGAGGAGCAAGAGGTGAGAGTGATTTTTTTGCATCTGAAATTCGCCTCATATCTTAATCTCTACAGTAGATGGTTTTCCTTAGGTTGGTCTTCAAAACTCTTAAAAAAATTTGGCTGAAAACTTTTTTTTATACAAATATTTGTTTAAAAAATGCAGCCATAAAGCTTACGCTTTCTATGAAATTAATGATTCCTGTCAAAATCCTGTTTGGATGGAAGTTTTAGCCAGAACAATGCAAAAGTTTACTATATAAAATTGTATTTAATAGGACTGAAGTAAGAGAGTCATAGTCACCTTTACCTCATGCAAATATTTTCTCATTGATGGGGTTTGGATCAGCCCCTAATGGTACATTTAGGGATTGAGGACTCTCTTCCATGGAATTCCATGATAGGCTTATCCAGGCTTGACACATTGTCTGGAGGCATCAAGACCTCTATATATTTTGTCATATCAAAACCAGAACCTCTCTAGAAAGACACCTGTGGTTTCTTCAGAAAGTTAGTATGCACTGCACCTTACTCCACTCTGGCACTAAAAACAGATTCTGTAATGATGTAGTGAAAAAACCTAAAACTCTGCTGCAGACAGAAGCTGCATCAATAACAGAAATATTAACATTCAAGAAAGGGAAGGGCAGGAGCTTAGCACTTAGCAATTCGAGAAGAGACAGTTAGTACCAATGTAGATGAGCTCAACAAGAAGGTAAATAAGGAGCCTTCCGATGAGGAAGGGATAGCTGCTAAAAGAAAACAAATTAGGGTAAAATAATTGTGGTAGTAATAGATCAGCAACTTTCTACTCCAATGGCCCCCACCCCGAAGAGGGTAGATCCCCTTCTCGGGGTTCATGCTGATACAGATTAAAACGAGACCAGTGAGCATATATTACCTTGACGTGTTTAGGGTGAACAATAAGGAAGGGCTCATCCTTAGCTGGCAGATGTTTTAAGATAACAGAAACTAAAAAAAAAAAAAGACTGCTAGTGTATGCAAAGATAAATAAGAACTTCAGGTAACTGCCCAAGAAGGTGAAAAGTACATCTTGAAGAGGTGCCAGAGGGAGGAGATTCTGAATGTTTGGAAACCTTATGTATATGCATGACTTTGTATAATAATACCCAGCTGCTTGTTGAAACGGTGTGCAAGTTCGGAGAAGCGATCCCCCTTGCACCCAGCGCTGCAATAAACGTACCTGCTTTATAACTCCCCTCGAGTTGTAGAGTTCGAGTCCACACACCAGTACTGTTGTGAATGAACATGTCTGTTTTGGGGATTCAGGTCAGACAGAAATAGTTTATTTCTACAGCTGTTGGAGAAAACAGACTGGCAGAGGTTCAGCCTTCTATTGATACAAACTCTGACTGAATAATGCTGAGATTTACATACAGTTACAACAGGTATGAGCTATTTTGTGAAGGTATATAAGATGGGAAACTAGTCACTGCATAAAATACTTTGTTACAGTGGATTAACTGCTCTTTTCCTAATTTTGCTTATTTATAGGCCCACAGAGGAAATAAGGGAATGGTCATTATCTTGCATGATTGTAGTCGACCAGCTTGCAGATATGTGATTAATAGAAGCCCAGTCTGATATTTAACTTGAAATTCAGACAAAATACGTGAATGTCTATAGTGAAGAACAGGAGAGATTCTGAATTACAGAGGATGTTACAGACAGTTGTCAGATGGTGGCCTTGGGAAAAAGGATGGATAAAGACTTCAAGCTGGGGCATAAAGAGATAAGCTCAAGGAGAACCAAATGGTTAATGAGACCATTAACAGAAAATTACTTGATCTATGTGTGAACCATCTTAATTAGCATACTAGAAGATCCAGCCCCAGCAAAGAAAGACCCCTACTAAGAGAGCCCCCTCCCCCCCCCCAACATACCCTGTGGAAAAAAAGAACTCTGTACCTCTAAATGGAGATGATCCTACCAGTGAGAGTTAAGTGTGACTGAACATACTTGTAAACAATTGTTCCAAGTATATAAAATGTTTTACCATGTGTTAAGAGGGTTGCTAGTTTTGTGGATGTACCACCTAGCACCCATCCCTGCAAAGACACACAATAAATGACATCTCAGCTCTGTGTGTGAGTGACAAACTGGGTGAGTGAACATGATCACTGGCCAGGGAAGGCTGCCAACGAGCCAGAATGTCTGTACTTGCATATTATACAGAGACTGAGAAATAACCTTGCTGTAGTCATGAACAGAGAGACAAAACCAGAGCGGACAAATAGCATACATAACCTGTACAACATAATTTCATTTCAAATACAAGGTACACATCCAGAGGGATGTATAAGAAGAAGAACTGAGATGAGAAACAGCATGAATGAGGTAGTGCACGCTCTTCTGGAAATGTGAAATGTGTGAAGCAGTCTCCCAGTTTATTCTGTAGAAGTCAGTTCTTCACCAGCTGAGAGGGAGACAAGGATGCTTAGCGTAGAATTACCAAGGGAATATATCCTCTCATTTTAGTGATGTGCATAGTGGTGTCCCAGCCTAATGCATGGAGGACCCTGACACAGAGGAAAGCAGGGTTTATCTATATTATGATATAGTTTGTGTAGACCAATCAAATTATCCATGTTAAGGTGTGAGGTAATCAGTTCCTACAAGCTCACATAACTAGTATGTACCTGTCCCATGCAGGATCAGTACGTGCTTGTCTTGTCCAGGTGGTATGAACTTATGGTCCCTAGTGCACTGATCTTCACTGCTCTACACCAATGTCCCATGCAGGTTTTGGAGGTGTTACACTGGATCCTGGTTGATTGCATTTCTGACTGTGTTTATAAAGCCTGGATTGTGAAAGGTAAATCTTCTATTGTTTTATCATTGGTACAGGGTGTTCTGAGCTGGTAAGAGCTGGCTTTCACTGTGTCTTCAGGTCACATTGACTCTGAGGCAAAAGCTCATCATTTCAGATATTGTTCATTCTTCTAAGCAAGCTGTGCTGGTGTCAGCATCTTGCCTTTCACAATTCCTACCTTCATCCCGTGCTACTGCGCAGTAAAGCAAGCCTATTGCCAGGCTAGTAACATCACTTAGGTGATTGCTGCTTTCAGACAGTTTGCTGCTGTGTTTTCTTAGCTTATTTCTACAGTCACCTCTATTCTAAGCTATTTTGGAACTTGGGAAGGAAGTAAGATCAAGTCTAACTTGTGCTCAGTGATGTGCGTCCAACCTAGGTACATAGTCTAGAGGGAGACATTATTCACTCTGGAGCTGTAAAGGTGTCGTAAATTAGCTTCTGCAAAAATCCTTGGAGAACCAGTGGCCTTTTATGCCCCACACCGATGACTGCTCTGCTACAGGTTTATTACCATTAAGAGATGCAGCTATGTCAGAGGCTGCTTGGGGTGGGGAGCAGTGTGGGACCCCCAGTGGTGATGGAGAGGGACTGTCACACCAGCTCAGGCTGTCCCACTGCCTCAACCCAGAGCAGCACAGGACAGGGGGCACCCGGGACAGCCCCAGGCCAGGCATCAGGCACCTCCCTGGGTATGGGGACAGACCAAGGCTCAGCAGGGTGTGTCTTTTGTGGGTTTTCTGCTCTTTTTCATACTGTAGGGCTAAAAGCTTAGCAACAGAGATAAGTGAGAAGGTGAACATCCTGTTTCTTTCAAAAGAAAAGTCCAGATAGCAAATTCATCAGAAAGACCACTAAGGAAAGGAACAGAAGGAAACTCATTTCAGGAGGCATGGGTAATTAAAATACAGAAATATGCTATAAGATTTGGTATTCAAACCTGATCTGCCATGCTGTCATTTCTAAAACTTCATCAAAGATTCTTCTTACCATAAGGAACTGGAGAAAGCTGAGCTTACTCAAAGTGCTGTAGAGATTTTAGCAAGGTAAACAGAAAATTAGAAACTGAACTTAGCTAAATTTTCAGTCACAGGAGAAATAAGAGTAAACATAAACTTCAGTAACAACCTCTTGGACACGCAAACTAAATATCTTGAACATTAGGACTACTTTGGCATAGAATACCGCAGGAATATAGCTTTCATTTAAATAATGTAGCCTATAATGATAAAGTTTGGTCTAGTAGACTACTACTACATATTCTACTTCAGTTAAAACATGCTGAATACTTTAAAAAAAATATTTCCTAATATTTGGCCATAAAAGCATTCTGGTATGAGTTTTGTCAGAGACTACTAGGACTGTGTTAGCTGAAGATGCTTGGTTTTTCATTCCAGCAGCCACTAGCACTGCATTTTTCAGCAACCACTGTAAATGGAATCCAAAATCAAGATCAAAAGTCCAATTTCAAACGAAGCCAAAACTATTCCAGGATTGTTAATGAATCAAGCATAGCCTAGACATTTCCGATAACAGGTTTGCAAAATGTCGACTGGTTTTAAAACTTGAACCTAACAAACAATGCCACACTATTACATGCTTCTCTTCCCTTCATTTGGTTTGGTCAGATCTACAAGTGGTGTTATTCACTACTGGTCCAAAGGTACTAGTATTACAGAAGACATTAATTGACATTTATTTGAAAAATGCAATTCACAAAGGGAATTTCCAGAAATGTGGAAGGCTTAGAAGGAAATCTCGTTCCCAGTAGTAGGGAATGTTACTCACAACAGGCCTTTCTAGTAGTAAGTAGAATCACAATACCAATAGTAAGCCATACTCAGGAAGAAGCTTGGGTTATGTGCTGCTTTTGACTGGAATAGTGTTAATTTTCTTCCCAGTATCTCATATGGGGCTATGTTTTGGATATGCACTGAAAACAGTGTTGATAATTCAGGGATGTTTTCGTTATTGCTGAACAATACTTATACTAAGTCAAGGCATCTTCTGTTTCTCACTCCACCACACCAGCAAGAAAACTGGAGATGTACAAGAAGCTGGGAAGGGACACAGCTGGGACAGCTGACCCCAACTGACCAAAGGCATATTCCACACCACATGATGTCATGCTCAGGAATAACAAGCTGGAGGAAAGAAGAAGGAAGGGGGAATGTTTGGAGTTACGGCATTTTGTCTTCCCAAGTAAATGTTACACTTGGTGGAGCCCTGCTCTCCTGGCAATGGCTGCTGATGGGAAGTAGTGAATGAATTTCTCATTTTGCTTTGTTTGTGTGAGCAGCTTTTGCTTTACCTATTAAACGGTCTATATCTCAATCCACAAGTTTTCTCATGTTTACTCTTCTGATTCCCCCATTTTGCTGGGGAGAATGAGCGAGTGGCTGCGTGGTGCTTAGTTGCTAGCTGAGGTTTAAACCACAACAGCTTAATGGATTCTGTTTATGTGTGCTGATATTATTATCACTGAACTGAAACTAAGATTAGTGTTAGACATTCGTCTTGAATACTTTTTACTGGTATACACAAGGACAAGAAACATGAACCGTAGCAGAAAAATTCTTTCAATAAACCAGCCTCAGGAGCCTTCTACCTTATCAGGATTTTTCATGACTAGCCAGCACAGCTCACAACATTTTTAGGAGCAAGTTGTTTGGAGATAATTTTCTGATGTAACAGATAACCTTAAAGTGGCTGTTGCATACAAGAGTGGAGGCATGTATTTGGGATAGTGTGTCTAGCAGGCATTTGAGAGTTGAATTGCATTGTGTTGGGCTGTGTTTGTTGTTGTGTTCATGCCAGTGTTGGCTATGGCCTCAGCCCTGCTTATACCATCCTTGAAGAATGTCCATCAGACAAGAATGAATCATCCTCATCATCACTGAATATAAAAGCAAAAGTTAACTATTTGTTTCCTCTGAAACCAGGCAGAGTGTTTATAAGCATTAATTACCTTCAGGCTAAAAGTTAGGCCTACTACAATTCAGACCAGCCTTTCTCCTAATTTCTTAGTGAGAACATTTCCTCCCTCCCACATCCCCTTAATACATGTGTGACCTCAGAACTGCAGTTAGCTATTCCAACTACCATTGCACTGCAGTGCGATTAACTGCACAGCTTTGAAAAAAAACTGGCTCCTGCTTTTAACCAAAATTGTGCAGGAGTAAGTTTTAGAAAAGTACAGGAAACACTGGTTTCAGAATGAAATCAATGGAGTTCAATCAACAGAGCAGTGGCAGAAATGCAACAGTCAGGATGGGCAGTCTGTTTTTACCACTGCTGCAGTAGAAAGCCTTGCTTTTAAATAACAGGGATGGTGTGTGCCAATTAAGTGGAAGCAAGTTCTGTTTCCAGAGTATGTGCTATCATTTCAGACCTAATTCAAGTGGCTTGATGGCTGTAAGTTTTTTGGTTTAACAGTGAGGTAATTGTTCCTGCATAGAGGTGGAACTTTACAGCTGACTTCAACAGTTCGGAGAAGTGGAACTTTTAGAAATGAAAGAGGACATTCTTGGAATCCATGCTTCAGGCTTGTTCCTTTATGTTAATGACATTTAGAGACTGTGCTGCAGCTATCTCATCAGATACACTAGTTCAGTGACAGACTGAAGTCTCAGCATTGGCAGCCCATGAGACCAGTACTTTCTGCAGAAGACCGTCGCCTTCTGGTAAAGTGCCTGATCTTTATGGCACATCCAAAAATTGTTAATTCCTTGTGAAGACAGTTGTATTTTGCATGGGAGAGAACTATGGGTAGTTATGGATAGAGAGAACATAGGAACTATGATTTAGCAGATGTCAAAACACCTTAAAAGTTCTGCCATTCTGTCCATCTATCAAACTCCTACAATGCTGCTGCCTTATCACCTAAGCACTGGTTTTGATCATCCAATTTTCCTTCTAGTTTCCTACGTCATTAATTTGAAGGTTTATACACCTTTTGTAAGGAGACACCATGCCATAATCAAAAGAGCTATATTTCTGTGTTTTTTGTTATGATCACATATTTACACTAGTATCTGAGCAGATGTGTAACAAAAATGCTGCAAATTTTTCATTCAAGTGGCTAAAAATTATGCAAATGCCTACAACTTTTTGTACCTTAATTATGTGCTGCAAAGTTCTTGCTTCTGGAATTGAAGCTACATATTTTGGTCAAATACATTTTGAAGTGGAGAGTTTATAATAGTGAAAACAGAATCCTGTCTGTTATGAAGGTGTGCTTTGCTCAGAATTGATATATGACAAATTTGGTTTTAAGGAGAAATATTTCCACAAACTTTTTGCTTATTGGGGAAGGAGGGGAAGCAGCAATAGGACACAGAAAGATGTTTTCTGATGTGTCTGTGGCCATGCATGAGTCCACGCTGCAGCAGGTACACCACTGAAATGGACTGTGGCCCATGGGTAAGGCCACACCGCAGCAAGTACTGTCCCGTGGAATGAAGGAGGCAAACCCACATTTTTTTCCCAGGGATGTGCTTTACTGATCTCGTGGTTTAACACCAGCAGACAGCTGAGCCCCACACAGCAACTCACTTACTCGCCCCTGGTGTGGTGGGGAAGAGAATGAGAAAGGTAAAAGCACACAATGCTACTATCTTCACAGGCAAGGGATAAGGAATGAAGTCTCCAGTTTTTTGCCTTCCTCATTTCACTTCTGAGTAAGCTCCATGCAAAATGGTCCAAGCCTTATCTAGCACAAGTTATGTCAAGATCTGTGGCTATAGCTATTATTTCTGTGTTTCTCAGGAACAGATGCTGGAGGTGGCAGGGATGTATGCTTAGCTCCACCTCTTCAGTAGGCAGGCAGCATCTACAGCCACTGTCAGACTTCTAGTACAGCTCAGATTTGTCCATACCTGCTCTGGTTCCCTTTCCCAAGGCATCTTGCTGCCATCTAAAGGTTCCCTTCTCAAATATAACCAATAAAAAAGAGCTCTGGGCCCTAGGCCAAACCTCTCTGGGAAACCACACCCCAAACCTCACTGGGAAAGTGGTTATAGATGCTGCGCTGTTGAAAATGTGCAAATAATTCTGCTATCTGAGTCAGGAGACAGTTCTGAAATGTGGCTTTGTTATAAATCTCAGTGTTTGGTACTTAAGGATATCTTTTGGTTTGAGATAAGGGAAGGGTGTAGCCCTGGAAAGGTGCCCACTATAAAAAATTTCAACAAGATTGATACATTGTCATTATTGTGTCTGGCCTTGTTGGGTAAATATTGGATAAGCAATTTCCCTACTGTTTCCTGCATTTTCCTCACTGATAAAATGGCAATAAGATATTGTCATAATTATATGCTACAGAGCCTTTGGAAAAAGGTAATTTTCTAGCCAAGTACAAATGCACACAGTACCCTTCCTCTTTTCCTTTGTCCTACTCAAAGCAACTTTACAAATATGGTCATACACACTGGAATTCTTATTGTTCTAAGGAAGCCAACAGAATAACTTTTCAGTCTGTCAGACAAGAATTAGAAAGAATAGATGACTGTTTAAACTCCCTATAATGCCTGTTGTCTGTTGAATTGTTTCCCTTTACTGCCATGAATTCACTCTTTCCCAGTTGTGTTGTCACATCACCCTCTTCGGGATGAGTGGATCCATGTCTACGCACTTCACTGCATAAGGACATGCTGCTGGGAAAGCTAGTTCTTGAAATGTGTAAATCTGTAAGGGAGAAGAACAGGTCACACTGCTCCACAACAATATGCTTAAGAAAACCTCACCTTTTGAAACATCTGTGTTCATTATCTCCATCAGTAATGTTGTCCAAAAAGGTAGAAGTATATTTGTAGCAACATGAAATAAACAGATGTTTCTTAGAATAAATTGTTCAATATTATTCAGTGCTTCAGAAGGATGGCCACTAATGTCAAGACTAATATAGGTTAAGGCCTGAAAGAAATCCAGCAAAACCAGAATCCTATGCAGTTTTAAGAGGTTTTATTTCATTCCTAATTCCTGTGAAAGTATAAAGGGCATAATTTTTTTGCCCGAAATCAAAATATTGCAGGACTGGGCACTACAATACACTGAAACTTAGGCTAAATGTGGAAAAATTTTTTAACCTTACAAGGAGACTTTCCTGGGCTCCATTGCCCACCCTGATGACTCAGTGGTCACTCCTTCCTCTGTAGCAGAGGCATGTCCTGGGGGGTGTAGCCTTTGCTGCTCTGGGTCAGCTCTTTCTGGTGGTGAGGAAGGTGAAGTTTTTTAGTTCACCTTTGTTACTGGTATTCTTTTCTGTAGGATTTGAGGATCACGTTTCCTCCAGGAAATACAGACAGGTAGAATATTCAGACACTTTCTGTGTGATACAGAGAGTTACTCAAATGCTTCAGAAGCCAGGTTGGGAGAATACCCAGTCAAATATGTCTTCAGCACAGGCTGAAAAGTACAGAATAAATCCACCAAAAATACTTAACAAAGAAATAAAAAAATTCAGGAGTTTCAGGGTATCATCTCCTGCAACTGAAACATTATTAAAACTGAAATTTTCCTTTTTAATAAAAATAGCAATCTTACTCACAGTGGATGCATTTGTTTCCAAACAATGTCAGTGTTTATTGTCATTAGTTTTCAGGGCTCCATTTATAACAGTCTCCCAGATTTGGCATTTCGTATTCTTCCAGGTTGGTATTTGTTGATGAGTCATTCATTACAAAGATTTTTAGATCAATACTAAGGACTGTTAAATGTCATGTGGCATTGTCTTTGATCCCTGCTAAAAATATATTTAGCTATAAAACACAGTGAAAAATATCATATGCTTTTTTTGCGCTCCCAGTGTCTATTTGAAGAGTCAAGTCTTGCATTCAATTTTCCACATAATTTTAATGTAGCAGACAGCTCAGAGCCCACTGAGCTCTCCTACACAGCAGTGGATGCACTCCAGGATCTCCCCTTGAGTGGGGATGCCTCTCAAGGTTACTCCTCAAAGTTGAGAGATTCCTTGCCACAACAGATCCTCAGTAAGTAATTAATAGCATGCTAAACCTTGAAATTTTAGCTAAGTAGTATTAAGGATTGATTGTGCATATATAATTCTTTATATATAAACTGTTGACCAAGTCTGAGACTGAGTCTGGACCTAGCCACACATAAAATTCCCTCTGAGAAGGTGTTTGGAGTGCAAGGGGGTCCTTTCTGAACCTCATGACTCAATGGGAGGATCTCCCTGGCAGTTTTCTGTGACCCTGTCCTCTGTGCAGTAAATAATCAAGTGTACCTTGCCATCAAATCTTGTTATACTGTCATGCTTATTATCAAACTTTGCTAAATTTCCATTTTATACCAATAAATATATTGCTGTTTCTCTCTTACAAGTAAAATATGTCATTTCATCCATGATAGCTTCATGTTCAAAAGACAGTATTTTAAAGTTAGGACAAAAATTGTCTTTACTCTGTTTCTAAAGTTCCAAATTCTAGCCATGCAAACTAATTTCTTAACTAACTCCACACTTATATGTAATTTGTGTTCAAGACTGAGGCACAGCAACATTTCTTTAACTAGCAGTATCTTCATGATCTGGTGAAACATTTTTATATTAAATACAACAGCTAACTAAAAGGAGTCAATGAGCAAAGTAGCTGGCATAGCTATTAATGGAAAACTATTTTCAGTTGGTTATTACAGAGTGTCTAACATTCTGGATTGTACTGGGCAAGGGGAGGCGGGGGTGGGGAGCAGGGCAGCAGGGCAGCATGGCAGCACAGATGTAATTTCAGAAAATATTTATTCTTAAATAACATCATTTTTATTCTGGGATATGATGTCCAAAAAAGGGAGTTATCTGGACTAAATAGAGCAAAACAGCTGATACGAATAGCAAGCCCATCGACTTTTTGCTGGAAGCTATAAGAGTCCTGGAGGACTTGGCCTACACAATATCCACAGGCTGGTCCTGTCAGTGTTGGTTTACAAGATACAGCTTCAAATTAAGTTTTTTTCAGTTGCTTCCTTGTTTCCACTTTACCTTCTGTGCCCTACTATAAGCCATGCATGTGGGAACATGCTATATATTTGTTTCGTAATTTTTGTGGGATAAAAAGCTAATAATTGGAAAAGAATGAAAACTCAGGATGTAAGTATACATAAATATCTTACATGTATCTTGCTTTTATTTTGTAGGAAACTGACCTTCAGAACTTGTGCCTGAGAGACTAAAGTATGGAAAGATAGTGTTCTAGATAATTCAGGCTGTTTTAACAGGAGTTTTGAGGATCCTTCTCAACAGACAGTTCTCCCAGTGGTCTGGTATTGTTAGATGTCTGCGTTCAGGGTTCAGTTTTATTACAGCTTTGCTGTTCATGAGGACACTGTCATGAATCACCACCCTGACAGTTGCTGTGCTGTGAGTTTACCATATAGAATGATAACATAAGAGAAACCCCAATTAGCAAACCCTTCTATGTTAAAGCACATATCTTTTTCAGAGTAAAGGGAGACTAGTACAGAAAATACAGATCACAGGCTTTTCTCTTTCTAAAAATCACTTTCCTGAAAATGCTGATATTGGTGGTTGTCATGGCTTAACCACAGCCAGCAGCTAAGTACCACGCAGCTGCTTGGTCACTGCCCACCACCCCCAGTGGGGTGGATAGGAGAACTGGAAAAAGGTAAAATCCATAGGCTGAGGTAAGAACAGTTTAATAATTGAAATAAAGTGAGGGTGGAAGTAATGAAAAGGAAGATAACAGAGAGAGGAATAAAACCCAGTTTTTACAATACAGTAACTCATCACCCATTAACCAATGCCCAGCCAGCCCCCAGGCAGTGATCAGACACTCCTGGCCAACTGCCCCTCAGTTTATATACTGAGCATGATGTCCTATGGTATAGAATATCCCTTCAGCTGGTTCGGGTCAGCCGCCCAAGCTATGCTGTCTCCCAACTTCTTGTGTA